>NW_025763531.1:0-600000 GCF_020726555.1 Boeremia exigua
GCTTCGATCAAGCGAAATAAACACTAACGAATATGGTAAACAGCATGAAAACGACCACAAATCCTCTAATCTATACGACTACCTGCTTTTGAATTCCTGGTAAAGCAAGTCGGTGAAGCTGGGCTAGAATGCTCATCTGGACGAGCCTATCGAGGTTCAACAGCCTAAGAGCGGAACAGGCGAATACCAGGAGCAACTTACCTAATTAATGCTTGGTAACATCTGTTCTGTGCGAGACCCACTTTCATGCTTGTTCTAAGCATTGCTGGACGAGCCCGCGAGTACTCGATATGCTTTCCCATTTCGTTGTGAACCTGGAAATGGATCAGAATGCACGGTGCGATGTCGACCAAGGCTAACACAACGATGAGGGATCATGAGAGAGTTGTCCGCTGGGTACGAAGAAGGTACTACTGACAGCCTGCAGTAAGGTTTAGCCGCGCTCCTGAAAGGGGCAGCGGGGGATTGCCTAAGCATTACCACGCAGACAGCAGTAGCTAGAAATAGTAACGTTATGCTGTATATTATAGGACTCTGATCCTCCCCGATGCATCCGGACTCCCTACAACTGAGCATGTTGATGATAATCCTCAGAAATACAGAACGCGGGAGGAATTGGACTTATGCGGGATATTAGCCTGCGAGACGAATTCCAAAGTTCGACTGGATGTACTGCTGCAAAATAGAGACTGAGAATATAGTGAACCCTTAGTAAAGTCATCCATGAATAAACCAAGAAAGTAAAAAGAAAGCACTGAGCATCGCATCGCACAAAGGTAGGCTTCAGAGAACTAGGGCCACGGTTGCAGTAGATATTATGCGTAAAGCTGATGGTCATGAAAACAGCCGTAAGAGGTGACAGTTCTTCCTCCTTTACCTTGAAAGTAATGATGATTAAGTTATGCTGACCGTCAGTACCTTTGCGCTGAGAACATGATGCTGACCTTTATGCTGTGCTGACAATGGCGCTTATTGTAAGCATCTTTCTAACAGTAAGCGCCGCCCTGATGAGCTTGGCACCATGTGAACGCTGCTAATAAGCGTCGGTGCTTTGGAGACTGCATAGTTAGCTTTACTATATTAGGCTTGCAAAGAACCGCTGTGGTTAATGCGTAAAAACGGCTTAGGCAGTATTCTAGCCTTAGGCTTTGATTAAAAATCCTCGTTAGATAAGCTACGGTCAGATCGATTCCGGCTTGCAGGACCCTGTTCGTGATTCTATCTGGGCCTAGGGCTTTGAGGAGCGATGACGCACGGATAGCAGTCCGGACCTCCTTCTCCTCAATCAGCGGCATTTTACACGACATTTGCATTAGATGCCTAATTGTATAGTAGGGGATGCCTAGCCCACACAACCAAATCCCTATCACGGGTTTTCCCTACAACGACAAGACTCTCTTGTCCCAGCTTCGGTTCTGTGGTCGGCCGGTGACGAGCCGGCTAGCCCCTCGTGTGTACCTGATTTGCGCCATAAGCCTGTTTCGGTGGCACTGCCTTCTACCCTCTTAATAGACCGACACGCACATCCGTACCTTCGGGCTATGTAGACAGTGTTGTCGGAAAGGGTGTGATCCTTCTCCTAGTGCCTCTCCTGCCATAGGAGCGTCCTAGCAGCTGTTGTGTTGACACAGACCTTCCCTCCTGCAAGGATTAGCGAGTTCACCAGAGGTCCTCTCTACGCGTATGCTAATAATGTAGACCGAGTGCCTTGTAGCCGTCCATCGCTGCCATTACATACCACAGCCCACAGTCTCTTTTGGCCCCAGCGGACTGCTTCGCGTCACCTGTACTCCTCTCGGAATGACAGGTCGTCCGCGTTTTGCAGAGGGGAGTCCTTAGGCAATCCGACGCCGCGCGACTGCCTGCCTCTCCGCCCTCCACTAACCAAGCTTGTGTTCCCTCCCCTTGTCAGCTCTTCTCCCTTGATGTTCTGTGACCCTAACTACCCCGTCCTTGGCGCGTACCGTAGGTTTGTGACCATCGTAAAGCAGTTACGAGCACCATGCTGTTTGAGGTCCTCCTCTTGACCGCCAACTTCAGTCGTGCCTCCTAAGCACTGTTTACGTGTGCGCTCGTCTAGGATCGATAGTCTTGACAAGTTTCCGCTGGGAAGGAACCGGAAGTTGGGACTGTTCCTGCCCTCGCAGCGTTCGCTACGCTCTCAGAGCGGCGCAAGCACAGAGGTGTCCTGTCGCACGTCCGAAGCAGGGTAGCGAGTATGGCTACCCTCTAGGGCGCATGTCGGGTGGGTTTCAAGAAAGTTCCTCTGTTTTGTTGTTGTTTTCTGTTCTGCGGTGTGGAAGCTCTGTCACAGTGGCCCTTGAGGGGTAGAGCTCGCACAAAGAACCTCCTCAAGACGACACAACGTCGTGCACCAACCAGGGGACATGATTTTCGCAATCGTCCTGCTCTTGCGAACAGTTCGATACGTAAAGGAACCCCTACTCGACAGTATAGGGCAAATCACGATTTTGGCGTACCTTTCCTCTAGATTGAGAATGCGCATGGGCGTATTGCCTGAAAATGATTAGCGCAGACGCGACACAAGGTCTCAACATCCTCCTTGGCACCAAGCAGCAACTTGACCGAATCGGTTTCAGGAGTGAATAAGATCGTTCATCCATTGAATCTCGGACGATTGTGCCCTTCCGCAGAAAACGAGCCGCTAACTTTAGTTAACATAATTAATGCTATCGGCACAAACAGCCAGTGGACTCCGTCCTTGCATTGCGCATGGACTGTACCGGGCTAAGTCGCTAGCCCCCAATTTGAAAGAAGCAGAAGAAAGCTAATGAGCGATCAAAGGCCAATGAACGATAACTTCAGTGTGGCACGTGCCCATGTAGACTTTCTAACTGCTTTGAGGCTAGCTTCCATCATCTTCTTTCCCGGGAACTTTACTCATCAAACTGGCATTCCTATGCCGACACCATCGTCACATCTCATCCCAGCCATCGATCCCATCTCCAACTACCGCGGAAGCAGGCAGTATTTGCGATGGGTGATCTTCCACTCCAGCGCTGGAGCAAAAGTGACTGGGTCATCTTCCTCGGCAGTCAAGGCCCAGCAATCCCCGAAATCATCGAATGTTTAGGCCTCTCCCACACCACGGGCCGCGGCATCCCGAAATTCTCTGAACGTGAATCACGCAAGCTATCCAACGAAGTGCAGAAGCTGTCACAGACCCTTTCCAACGACCTAGACGCTCTTCTTAAATCTGCCTCAAATCCTGACACGCTCGACAAGGAGCTTGACACGTTGCTGAGTACCCATGGTCCTGTGATTTGGGGCGAGAGTGCAGACCGCAGGCGGCTGTTAATAGCACCTGGGAACCCGAAAACCAACTATCCCAAGGAACTCTTTTACGAAGTCCCTGTAGATAGAAAAATGTAAGCTGGCTACTGGTGTTGGGCTTTGCCGATCAGCTGACCCTTTGCCGACTCAAAATACACCTCCATCGATGGATCTACAAAGAGGCGTACACACGTCTTCCGCCTAGGAAGCTGACAAGGCAATCGGCTGCGTGTGATCTCAGAACCAATCCCGATACTAGTACTTTGCATCTTGTAATAGGCACGCCCGCATCGGTAATAAAGCCTCTAACTCTTCCGTGTGCAAAACTCAAAGACCTGACAGGTTTCGCAGTCACCAGTGGAAGTATTGCGGGATGAAGACCTTACTGGTTCCACCATAACCCCACCCGTACATGCCATGGCCCAACAGAACGGTTCGACGAAACGGAAAGTCGACGCTCGCTACTCAGTCCCGAGTTCAGGAAACAATTCTGCCGCTAGGAAGCGGCCTCGCCAAAACGCAGCTATGTCTGCGGAGCAGTCTTCACGAGAGCCTTCTTCCACACCAAGACAAAGCTCCGAGAACATCCCCTATACCCCTACGTCAGACAACACTTATTTGCTACCCCCGGCCACCTATACGGCTGTTAACAGTTTGGCCGCAATCTCTTCCGGAAGGCCATCGGCGCTACCGAGCCCTCACTCGCGTTGTGTACCGGATGGTACGCCTCGTTCTACTAGCTCTCCCACAAGCACGTTCGTTGCGGTAAATCAGGTTCAAACAAGCGTCTCCACTGGCGCCGATGGTTCCAACACAACCAGCACGCATACTGCGCCTAGTCTTTCTGAGATATCAGTCCAGTCGATGGCTCCAAACACATCTAACAGCCGTGAGCCGTTGGGCGCTTCCCTCCTGTCCGATAGCCAGCGCGAGAGAGGACATGGAGACACAAGGAGCACCCACGCGTTGCATGGTCAAACTCCGCCTGCGGCCCAAGTCATGATCACCTACCCAGAAAACTCTTCGGCAAACCATGCTACCGGAGTGGTGCCATTGTCGCCGACTGGAGTTTCCGCTCTGCACCCTACTATGGGCCGCACTATTGATCACCAGAATGGCTCGGGCAGCAATCAGATGCCTGGTCTTTGTGAGGTAACCCTTTTGCAGTGCGAACTTTTACGGCTTCTTTTAGGATACTTGTTTCCCCGAAATGGTGAAAGAGCCGACGAATCCGCTCTGTTACACAGTCTAGAACAAGTATGGGCTAGCCATGAACAGGACTTCAGGCTTGCGATGGAACGGCTGTTCGAATGTCACCGCGAAGGCCTTCTAATATGGATCAGCGAGCGGCGGAAAACAAGTCAGCTTCAATTGATGATAGAACGCCAGCCTAGCGTGCAGACGCTGGGAATGGTGGACCGAGTGCTGACCATGAATGACCTCCGCATTCTGCGTCTGAAGTGGAAGGAACTCAAAGTGCACAATGGCAGTCAAGACATATCCGCGGAGGGCTTGCTGTGTAGCACCTTTGCAATTATGACCAAAACAGAAGGGACGGAGGTGTTGTTCAAGGAAGGTCTGGATAAGCTTAAAGAGACTTCACCTGAGGTTTTAAGACGTGATGACTTGGCCATTTCGATATAACTACCCCACGGACGAGTCGCTTAACGGGCAAGCCGCTCACTTTTGTGTGTGCTAGCTTGCCCCACTACCGCCAGGGCCTGGAGTATGTTCCCCGATCTCCGATTTCCTCCCAGTGTTATGATGCCGTCCACTAGGTTACTATGCGGCTGTGTTGTGTGGTGTGACCTGCCACCAGGCGCAACGGCAGCAGCATCTCGTCGCAACACGGATTCACAAGAGCGATCCTCCGCTTGTGCGTGCCGTCAAGCCTATTGAGCATGAGAGCTCTCGCGCGAACATCTTCAGACCTTGTCGAGCTACGTTGAAGGGGTGACCAGTCCCTTGCCGCGAGGGTGTGGGCAACAGCGGACAAGGCTGTCTGGTGATCTGTAAGTGTATTGTGGCACCGATGGTAGCATGCGGATGTCTGTGAAGCGATTCGCGTGGGAGACGATGCTGTTCAGCACGAGGGCTTGCCGATGCGGGACGTTGCAGACATTGTCGGTTGGTGATAGGCATATTAGAAAACCTATCGATGACTGTGTTGTGTGTATCATGAACATGACGCTCAAGAGGTGTCTGGTCTCTGTCGTCGCATCTTGCGTTGCTGTGTCGTGGCTAGATGGCTGCTGCTGCTTTTGGTGAGCGTATCATGTTGAGTAGCTTGCTCGCAGATGTTGTCTGTCTGTGCCTGCCAGGGCCGCAACAGCGGCTCTACAGGTACCAAACCGACGCGGGAAGGACGCGCGATGGCCTGTAGAGACCGTTACAATCACATGCAGGTATTCTCAATGCTTTTTGTGATGGTAAATCCAAATGTTGGTTTCTCACTGTTTGTCGTGTTTTCTGCATGCTAGTACCTTGGCTGTTCGTGTTTCTAGTAACAATTGGCATGTTTATTCTTTACGTACATAAACTCTGTCGTGCAGTAGCGGGGTCTATGACATGACGAGTCTGGGAAGTAAATTCAAGCTTCCCGTCAATGATGTTGTAGAAGTGAGACCAGTCGAGCTTTTGTGTCATGGCTGCAGGCTGCGGAGCAAAAGGCTTCAAGGGCGCGCATAGGCGGGGGGATAAGACATGGTCTCACAGAGATAACAGAGCGCACGAAGGGCTGCAGCGTACCGTAGCACGTTTAAAGTGATTTGAGACCTATCGAAGACAATCGGTCCCGGACCTATTGTTGTGGAGGAATTCTGCACACAGCCTGGGCCCGAGCTATTTTGAATCGGCTATCAAGTACCTAACCCCGCCGCGGCCCGAGCCGTGCACACATTGGTGGATGCGCTCTTGCTGACGTACCATGCGCAGTGCACCAATTACTCGCTTGTGGAGTACATTACACATCCTCCCAGCGTGGCGAACAACTCTACTCTACTTATCCACTGTAACGTCTCCGCCCTAAGGATTCTCCAACATTAGCCTGCGGTTTTCTAGATAGGCAGACGATGGCCCCAAACGAGGCATGGATACCTTATGCTAACTCACTACACGATAGTACATGTTTCAATCTTGCCGACGTCATGCACGTTGCCTGCACCTTCCGCTTCATCCATAGAGCTCTCCACAATTGGCCAGACTGCTGTCATTCAGTCCAAAGCAGCTCTCTCTCCGCTCCATCTTCCACTCGTCATCGCTAATGCCCGCTCGTTGTCGCCTCTGCCCTCGCCGCACCACGTGCGTGTAAGCGTGCTGGCAGTTGACCTTAATCCTACCGACCACAATATGGTAACCCACGTCTTCATGCAGAACAATACCATCGGCTGTGACTTCTGTGAAACCATGGTGGGATTCGGACTTGAGTCGGCACTCGGTCTTCCCCTACTGACCTAGCAATCCCTACAATGGGGCATTTGCAGATTATGCCATAGCTGACGCATACCGTCTGTTACGTATCCCGAGTTGTGTCTCTGACCTCGAGGCTGCTACCATAGGCGCCATTAGTTGGAGTCTCGCTGCGTTAGCCACGCTGACATCACCGCCTTGAACCTGCCGGGACTGCCCTCGAAATCAGATGCAAGGAACCTCCCCGTCTTGGTTTATGGGAGCGCTACAGACACAGGAATCATGGCAATCCAGATGTTGAAGCGGTGAATAGTATGCCTCGTCCATCGTTATAGTCTATTCGTCCGATTATCGATGACTGTCAAAATGTGCAGACCCCTATAAGACAGGTACAAGGTTGCATCTACTGGTAGCGTATCGCTGTACATATAGTAGAAATTACTGTAAGTGGCTCTAATCTATTGTTGCATTCTGTGTCCTATTAAACTAGAATTAAGCAGCTAAGGAAAGTAAAGAACCATGCTGACCCTGCCCAAACTGATTAGGCTACGCACCCATCACAGTTTGCTCACCCCAGTCTACATCTCTGTGCGTTAGTCTCGGCGTGATTGGCACGGCGCCATAAACCTCACCAACTTGCGCCCAAGACATCAAGGGACTTGCAAACGGGTAGAACATTAAACATGCCCTTCACTGTATTGCTCATCCCGAGTCTACCGCTATATACGCATCCGGGCTTTCTATGACTGCCTTGAAGGTGTTCCCGATGCCTTTCTTACTCGCCGATCAGTCGCGGTCAAGGTCGAGATGGGCTTTGAGGGCCAGAACTTTAACGTAGACCTCAGTCACATTGTCCATTCGCGTAAGGCAAGATTCCGCCTTACACGCTGTCACTGCTGAGTGGGAACCCAACGAGTGGAATGCCATTCTTAAGGGTGCCCAGTTCTTGTGTGTTGACACAATCTGGGCGCAAAAACTCTTCGATGCCTTTGGCATCACGCGATTTGTGTCTATTACGGTTGATGATTGCATTGAATTTTCTCGCGCTCCTGTTGCACATACCAAGAATTCCATGCACAGTCGTTATCGTTGGAGGACGCACACCACCCATCGCCGAGCTCTCTAGGGAAATCGAGGTCGCATTAGCCCCATTGGTTGAGAAAGTCCTGCCATATGCCTCCCTAGAAGTTCTGGATGAAAGGCCCCTTGACGGCGAGTCAGTCATTGTCAGTCTTGCAGACCTGGAATCTCTAGTCTTCAAAAAAATTACCTCGGTGAAATGTACAAGTTCAGAAGGGTCTTGGAAACAAAGAGAGAGATTCTATGGCTCACCAGCGGCCGACTGGAACATAGACCCTACTGCAATATGACGATTGGCTTTGATCAATCTGCAATGCACGAGGATGAGACCCTTCGCGTCCAATACGTAGACGTGACGGACGTTGACAAACTCGACCCCGAAAAGGTTGCAGAATATATTGTTCGCTTTACTTCCACCCGTCTGGATCTCAAAGACATTCTATACACCAAGGAGTCTGAGGTCATCATTGACCCCCAGGGACAAGAGCTGGTCCCACGATTATCCACCATTACAGACGTCAATAGCCGTCTCAACTCCACCATACGGCCCATATTTGAACGTGTTGACATTAGCAAGATCGTGGTCAGTTTAGAGTACGGCAAAGATGGACCAAACTTCCGCCAGATGTCGCCATACGAACTGGCAGTGACAACGTTTACGAAGAAGGATAAGCTTACTGAGCTGCACCTCACGCACTTCACCGTGTTGGCAATTAGGTGTCCAACCGGCTGTTATCATCTTTCTCTTGGGTACGACAAGACCAGAGCTCAACGTCTCTCTTTGACTGGTACAACGGCCTCTGTACTTCGCAACCCGCTCGCGTCGACCATCCTGTGCATACGATCTGGCATCCCGGATCCACTATGTCTTGTCAGCTGGTGTAGCTCTATTCACCAAGCTGGAAGCTTTTCCACCAATCTCATACACGAACACGGATAAGACGCCACCTACAGATGGGACGCACAGCTTCATGTATGGGAAATGGACATGTGGAAATGTTCTTAAGCGGGCATATGAGAAATACGGCTTGCGCATTGATATCCAGCGTCCGTCTACGATCATTGACGGTGGCAAAGATGCAACAGTTGAGCGCACAGTTTCTGATTGGATAGACTCGCTCCTGCACTTGCGCACAAGACACAGACGGTACCTAAAGTAGATTACAATGCCGACGCATTTGGTTCTGTCTTTGTGGAAACGTGTCGCAAGGATGTCGTTAGTGAGTTACTGGATCAACAGTGCAGTGGCATCACGTTCGTGAACAACGCTAGCGATGTGGCGATTTCTATGGCGCAGATGGCGGATGTGGGGCTGAGCAAGGTTGGGAAACAGTATACTTTTTGTCTATAGAGGAGTAGACGAAGGTGGTGTTGGAGGCTGGTATGCATCTGCCTCCAGATTCTTGGGGCTTTAGGTAGCTAAAGTACTGGTGTACCGGTACCGTGTCCGTGCGCGTGATGCGCGGATTCGCGTGATGCGCTGAACCACCAAAACACCTCTATACTCACACATCCACAACAACACAACGCAATAGGATTATAAGAAGCCCTCTTAGAGTGTGATACTTTTGCATCTAAAGATGAGATTCCGTAGACTAAAATAGCACAAAAGCATGGTATTATGCGGTCAACGTTGACGCGCACATAGAGGGGTAAGACGCGCCTGCATTAGGAGAAGATTATTGCACAACAGAAGCTCACCCCCTAATAAGAGGAGGAGCTTATAACTTATATAAGAGAGCTTACTGCTCGTTCTATACCTCCTACAAGGGAGATGATACAAAATTTTGCGTCTTCTGTGGCCAAGGATCGCGTGAGCGAGAGCTGGGTTACCTAGTTTATCAACACCTATGCTATCTATCTTATCTCTAAATACTCAACGGGTATGGACGCTAATCGCTATAACGCTAATTTGTATTAAAAGTATGAGCTCTACTTTAACCTACTATAACGCAAGATTGCTAAATATAAGGTTGATAGCTGCCACACATATAATATAGATAAGAAGGGCTTTATAATAGGGGTTACCACTAGGACGAAACACGTCTTTAGTAGACGGATGTAGGAGAAGGGGGAGGTTAAGGCATCACTCTAAGATAGTAATAGGGCATAGGTGACGCTGCTGGCTTGTGTGTGCGGTGATGGGATGGTACTGCCGCTAGGTCTTATCTACAACTCTGCTAACAGTACCCTGCAATTGAGCTGGGTGGAGGAGATAGAGCTAGGGGTACACTCAGTATTTGTTTCCTTATCCCCTACTGGCTAGACTAACAACAATATAGGCCTTGCCTGGCTTTAGTAGGTGTTTGATCGCTTTACCAAGACTAAGGCATAGAGGAACTGGCGCCTCCTAATCCTTGACAGCTATAGATCCTATGTAACAATGGATTTTATTAACTATTATGATTAGAATAGGATACTCCTAGCTATCCTTCCTCCTTACTTAACGCATACACTGCAGCCGTTAGATGTAGTAATGTTTAAGCCTCTCTTAACTGCGTACTTAAAGGAGCTTATAACACACCTTTATAATGGCTAGGGACTATTAGTAATCAAGAAGAGTGACTTCTTCTACCTATTCTGGAAGGCCTAGATGAGTACATTTACTTAGGGGCTAATACTTAAGTCTTTTAAGGCAACGGGTATAGTACCCCTCTAACCTAACGTTATACTCTAACGCTTTGCTAAGGACTCCCTAGAAGCTTCTGATACTAGCGGAAGCTCTTCTTTAACTTATTCTGGCAAAGATTAGCTTAAAATTGAGACCCTACTGCGGAAGGTGGCTAAGGATGAGAGTAGTAAGGAGCTGAGGAAGATTAGCTGATCCCTCTACCACATCTCAGTCTAAAACCAGCTACTCTACTATGAGATAGCAGGCCTAAAAGAGGTTCTTAAGACTTAGAAGAAGCATAAGAAGAAGAGCAAACCTCTTGACTTCTAGGAACCTGAGAACTATCACGGTGGAGCAGTGTTTTACTCTCCTCACAGGGTTGAGAAAGCACATTAGTATGAGCAGGTAAACAATAAGAAGCTAAGGCAGAAGAGGTTAGAAAAGCAGAGATGGCTAAACTTAGGCACGCTAATAAGCTATACAAAGAAAAGCTTTATAAGGAGAAGCGTGAGCAGCAGGTGAGGGAGAAGGAAGAGAGAGCCTGGGTCAAAGCTAAGAAGGCAGAAGAAGTGGCTGAACGCAAGGCTGAAAAACAATGTTAGAAGGAAGCTTACAATGCTGCAAAAGCTATACAATTGTCCTAAAGAGGCAATAAGACAACTTCAAAAGCTTCTATAGTAAGAAGTAAGCCTGCGCGTTGTATGGTAGGTGCTCGTAGTTACCCTATACCTGCAACGCCTCCTCTGCCTGCCCGCACCCACACTACCTGTAGCAGCCGAACAGCAACTCTATATAAGTAAAATGTATGAGAGAATATTATTGCATAGGTCTATAGAGTACTCTAACAAAATATCTCGCAATAATAACTATTAAGTGTGGCTCTATAGCCTCATTTTTGAGTAAGCTATTTTGGTGGTTCGGCGCATTACGCGAATCCGCGCATTACGCGCACGGACACGGTAACGTACTCTATAAGCAAGTAACCGGCACAAGCGAGTAACTAGGTTTTGCCAAGACTACACCAACACTATACTTACTTTGCAACATTATAGCACACAATAATAATATATTATACTATATAGTATATAGAACTAGTCTATAGTACTCTGCGCATCTTTACTGCATGTTCGCGCGTTGTGCCCTATCTTGCTACATGTGCTACAGCGCCTTAAAGACTGAGTGCTCCTATTAACGCGCGACCTCTTCTTTGCCTTCTTCCTATCACTACGGGCCTTAAACTCCTTTAGAGTAGTTAGCTGCACTCCCTTAGCAAAGGCTAGAGTCCCCTCTTGCTGTAATCGCTTCCTTTTGTATAATTTACAACGTGTAGCGGCCTCGTTGGCTGCCTGTAGGTTAGCAACCTGGTTGCGCACTAAAACTAGTAAATGCGCTATTAGCTCTGCGCCTCTGGTAAGCTAATTAAGAGCGTCAACCATAGACGTTAGCGAGCTATCAGCGTGTTTCTGAATCCTCTCTTAAATCAGCTTTGATTGGGACCTAAATTCTAGGGTGTTGCTTGGTGTCTTAGACTCCCACGTGCTGTTGTCTACAGTAGGTGGCGTTGGCGTGCGCAGCCGCACTTCAAGCTTGGATATCACAGCCTCTAGGTTAAGTGGGACTAGGCCGGCACCTCTAAATCCTCCCTAGATGTTACTCTCTGTGATTGAGGCGTTAAAAGCCGCTTTGAAGCATGGCAAGAACTTAAGTTTGGTGATACGCGTGATCTTGCTACGCATCAGCTGCTTAGCTTGGCGGCTATAGACCTTCTTTAACGGAGAAAAACAGCCCACGTTAAGTGGCTGTAGTAGGTGCAACAAGTGTGGAGGCATACACAGGGTAATAATCTTGTGTTCCTTGCAGTACTGGTGGAATTCGACTGAGTTGTGGCTCTTGTGGCCGTCTAGAATAAGTAGCTGATGGCTGCTAATAGTGCGCGCCTTTGTGTGCTCATCAAAGTGCTTTAACCACTTAACTCTAAGCTTGTTGTTAGTCTAGCTGTTGTTAGAGACATTAAGAACCTAGTTGTTAGGTATACTAGGCTCCTTGTACTAGGCAGAGAGGTGGTGCTTGCTAGAGAAGATGATGAAGGGTGGGATAGACCAGCCCTTTGCATTGATGCCCTGGATGATACTGGTCCACTCTTAGTCGCCCTGCTGCACTGTCTTTGGTCTCCCTCGAGACTTAGAGCCTATAACAACAGCTCCTGTTGATATAACGCCTATTATAAAGCCAGCCTCGTTAAAGTTATAGGTGTCTTTATCTTGTATACTATACTTGGCTTTAGTATTCTCTACTAACTGGAACTAGTCTCTAATTACCTTTAGATCCTCACACAGAGCTCTCTTATAGTCGTACTTGCAATTAAATTTAACTTTAAGCTCTGGCCAACGTTTGACAAAGTTGGCAGCCTAGTTCTTGCTAACGTGGGGCTGGTGGCGCTTAGCAAGCAGAGAATTAGCTATATCCTCCACATTAGCAAGCTGGGGCAAGTATCCTTGCTCGTCTAGCTTTAATACATGCTGGATAATCACCTCCTCTTTAGTACTAGTTATCCTTATTATGTTGGGCTTGCAATCGCGTTGAGAGAGCTTTCTATCGCGTTATTGTCGTAGGGTGCTTTCTAACACCTTATAGATAGCTGCAGCGCGTGGCACAGTAAGATTCGCGTCTTGTTAGATAGCCTAGAGAGCAAGCTGTATGTCTGCTTCGTTTGACAGCCTCTTTATATTATTTTGTTGAGGTATAATAGGCAGAGTAAAGTTTAGTGTAGTCTTGGCAAAACCCGGTCACTCGCTTGTGCCGGTTACTCGCTTGTAGAGTACGTTATTATCTACTAATAAGATAAATAATAGTTTAGGTAACTAATATATCCTTAACAATGCTAAATAAACGCGTTAAAGGAAGCTTAAATATAGCTTGCGCTCTAGGCTCTTAAACAAGATGCGAATCTCTCTTATTAACGTGCTGTAGCTATCTATAAGGTCCCTTAAAGAACACTAAGTAACTAACATGCAGGATAACCTTTACGCGCTAATTCTATAGCTAGTTTAAGGAAGCTAGATAATAACAAGAAGAAGGTAATTATTAAGCATGTTCTTAAGTTTATTACGCGTAGTTTTCCCTCTTAGCTTATAACATACCTTACGGGCTAATGGATCACACGGGTTAATGGATTACTTTTGCTAAGACCCTCCCCTATTACACCCTACTTTGGCCCGCATCTGCCTACTATGGGCTAGTATAAGGTAAAACAACCTGTGTTATTACTTAGAGACTATATCTGCATTATTCTTGCACGTTCGCGCGTTGTGCCCTGTCTCTCTGCACGTTCTACACTGTTGTTAGGATGGTTTGCCTCCTTTAGCGCGCACCCTCTTCTTTAGCTTCTTACCATCACTACAAGCGCCGAACTCCTTTAGGGTAGCTACACGCTGGGATTCCTTAATTGTAAGGGTCCCTTCCTGCTGAATCTGCCTTCTTTTATGTGATTTGCGTTCTGTTGCAGCTGCTAGAGCTGCCTAAAGCTTAGTGCGCTCTTTCTTAAGCAAAGCTAGCTTGTGCGCTACCTTTGCTCCCCCCTTTGCATAGTGCTTAAGCGCGCTATAAACAGAATTTGGTGAGCTGCCCTGCTGCCTCTTATACTTGTCTCAAATTAGAGTTGATTGCGACTTAAATTTAATTAGGTTTTTGGGGGTTTAGGATTGCTACAGCTCGTTGTTGGTGGGTAGTTAGGGTGATAGAGTCCGCAGCTTTATATTAAGGGTTGAAATGACCTGTTGTGGGTTAAAAGGGACCAGTCTAGCCCCTCAGAATCCTCCTTGGATGTTGCTAGAGGTAATAGCTTTATTATAGGCCTCTTTAAAGCATGGCAGGAACTTATGCTTTATAATGTGGTTAATCTGGTTGCGCATAAGCCCTTTGGCTTGGCGCCTGTACGCCTGCTTTAAAGGGCTAAAACAACCTACATTAAGAGGCTGGAGGAGGTGCGATGAGTGAGCAGGCATATATAGAGATATAATCTAGTTGGCCTTGCAGTATTGGTAGAAATCTAGTGATAGGTAGCTCTTGTGGCCGTCTACTATAAGCAGATGGTAGGTCCCTATAGTGCGCTTCTTTATATGCGCATTAAAGTGCCTTAGCTAGTTAGAACTAAGCTAATTTGTAGTCTAGCTGTTTTCAGAGACTCTAATAACCTAGTCTAGCAGCAGAGTTTAATCCTTAGTCTAGCTTAATAGGTAGTTGCGTGCCTTAAAGATGATAAAGGCTAGAATAGCCTACCCTGTGGCATTAATGCCCTAGATAACTGTTGCCTACTCTCAGTTGCCTAGCTAGACTTGCTTAGCTCGTCCTGGCTTCTCTGCATCTATAACAACTGCTCTAGGGGTTATCTAGCCTATTATAAAGCTAGTCTTGTTAAAGTTATACATGTTGTTGTCTAGTATACTATACTTGGCTTTAGTATTAGCTACTAGGTTAAACTAGGCCTATATAACCTCTAAATCCTTATAGAGGGCTCTCTTATAGTTATACTTGCAACTAAACCTTACTCTAAGCCTTGGTTAACGGTTGATAAACGTTTTAGGCTAGTTCTGCCTAATATGGGGCATTCCACGCTCTTCTTGCAGCGAATTAGCTATTGCAGCCACATCTAAGAGGTGGGGAGGACTTCCTTAGTTAATGAGGTTAAGAATGTAATTAATAATCGCCTCCTCCTTATACTTGTTTAGATTCTGTTGATTGGCTATAGAATCAGCTTGTGAGGACTGTCTAGCGCATCGCTAGCTTAGGGTACTTTGGGGCACGTTATAGATAGCTGCAGCGCGTTACTGTAAGATTTTCGCGGCTTATTTAATAGCCTGAAGCGCAAGCTATATCTAACGTTCTTTTAACGCGTCTAATTGAGGTTGGTAGGGGGGCATTTAGATAGTGATGGTGTTTTGGTGTAGTCTTAGCAAAAGTAATCTATTGACCCGTGTAATCTATTAGCCTGTAAGGTACGTTATTAGCAAAAGTCTAATATATAAGTTTTTCTCCTAGTTTTAGCGCTTTAATTGCTGCAAGCGCGTTATTAATAGGTGCTATAGTTGTTAAGTTATTACGCGTTGAAGATAGGGGTAGTTTTTAGTAATTAGGCGTTGCGCGACTCTAGGCGTTGCGCGCACGGACACGGTACAGTGTCCGTGCACCGAACGCCTGGAGTTACCGAACGCCCGCTCTAGGCCTTGCAGCTTATTATAAAAATAAGGCTATAGAGCTATATATAATAGTTATTATTGTAAGATATTTTAGTAGAGTGTTCTATAGACTTATAAAAATAATATTCTCTATATAAATTATCTATATAAAGTAGTAGTATAGCTGCTGCGGGTGGTATAAGTGTAGGCAGGTAGAGGAGGCGTTATAGGCTTTAGGCGACTACAAGCACCTACAGCACAATGCGTAGGCTTTGCTTTAACTATAGAAGCTTTTAAGGTTATAGTATTGCCTCTTTAGGACTATTGTATAGCTTTTTTAGAGTTGCAAGCCTGTTTAGCAGCTACTCTAGCCGCTTTCTAGGCCTCTATTGTTTAACGTTCCTCTGCCTTTATCCTAGCACGATCTTTCTTCTCCCTTGCCTACTTTTAACGCTTCTCTTCCTTAATCTTCTGCTTGTATAGCTTATTAGCAGCTACTAACTCCTTTATCTTATTCTTTCTTTACTCTTTCTCTTCCTTCTCTGCCTTAGTAACTACTATTTTAACCCGTGCCTCTTAAATAGCTTAAGGTAACTACATTATAGCCCTATTATAATACTCCTAATGATGTTATAGGTTTAATTGCCTGCTAGATTGCTTCTAACGCTTCTGCTTTTAGTGTAGCTTCTACCTTAAGCTATCTAGTTTGTTATAGAGGAGCTCTACCTAAGTTAATAGGTAGTAGATAGTTTAGCTAAGCTTCTAGGCACCTGCACTGCAAGGATCCTTCACCTCTGCATGTAGTGTAGTACAGGCTTTAAGCTAGTCTTATGCTAAATAAGCTATAGAACTAGAGGTAACTAAGCCTAAGTTAATAGGTGTTGTGTAGCAGAATCTATTAAGTATAACGTTAGGGTTTATTAGGTTTATCCCTATAGCTATAAAGGCTTTTTATATAAGCTCTAATATAAATATAGCTACCTAGGTAGGCTAAAATAAGCTAAAAAAGTTACCCTTTGTTAATAGGGATAGATCTTAAGTCTTCTAGAGGTAGTTGTCTAGCTTAAAGGTGTATGCAGAGAAGAGAGGCTTAAAGCAGACTACGTCTAATAGCTATAGCGTCTAGGTACTATAAGGGGGTAATATAGCTAGTATAATCTAATTCTTATTATAGTAGTTAATAAAGTCCTGCGTTAGGTAACTACTGTGGCTATCTACTATAAGAAGCCTATAGCTCTAACGCGCCTTTGCCTTTATATAACAATTAAATACCTATTTAAGCTAGGCTAATCTAATGTTATTGTTCGTCTACTCTATAGGCGAAGAAGCCACGTGTATTAGGTGGTTTTTAGCCTCTATATTAGCCACCTAATAGCTCTAGATTGTAGAGTTTTTTAACGCAAATATAATACCTAGCAGTAGTGCAGTACTATCCGCGCAGACTGCTGCTAATAAGCTTACCTACTTATGTAAGCTATCTTAACAAGCCTATTAAACCTCCTTCTTCTTATATTAACACCTACTAAAGATATGTTTTGTCCTTTCTAGTACTCTAATTGCAAAGCCCTTCTTATCTATATTATACGTGTGTGCAGGCTTAATAGAGTATTTAATAATCTTCTTATATAGGACGTTAAAGTACAGCTTGTACTTATACCTAGACTTAGCGTTGTAGCAATTAGAGTCTATGCTGGTCGTCTATTTAGCTACAATATAGTTATAGTAACGGTGTAAAAGCGTGTAACCTAGCTCTTAGAGACCTTCCCCTGCACAACAGAGAACGCAAAATTTGGTACTATAGTCCTTAAAGGTGCTATATAACGCGCAGTAAGCTTTTCTATATACTTAAGTAGGTTAGATTCTTGTTAGTTGTTGAGTTTTTGGTTGTTGTGATACTTAACGTGTTGAGGGACCTGCACACTGTAATGTGCGCGCGACAACGTTGTGCGCAACACACTGTGTTTTTCTGCAATATTTGTATAGACAAGTCTATTGCTAGAGTTTAAATTATTAATCTCTGCAAGGGCAGCTTCTAACCCTTGCATGGTGTTGAGTTATTATGTGTTTAAAAATGGTGTAATTTTGGTGTACCGGGCGTTCGGTGACTCCGGGCGAGTGCGCACCCTACTAACGTCGTGCACCTCTATAGGCAAACATCTTAACTATGTTAAGAGATAATATATAGGTATTGATAAAATAGATAAAGTAGTGTCTAAAGTATGTTTTTGCACGTTTGTAAGTTATGCCTAGTCTCTCTGCACCTCTTGCAGCGCGCAAGAGCCTGGCGGCTAAGGCCTAATTGCTCTCTACCTTGACGCTGTTCACGCTCTATCTGCTGGTTAGCCTCCTTTTAAGCGAGTATATCCTCTTCCTCTCCCTTTGTTAAGGTCCTCTACTTCTATATCTACTTCTTTTTGCGCTGCCTGCGCTTTAATACTGCCTTGTTGGCTCTCTTAAGGCTAGTAATCTAATTGCGCATTAGTTTAGCTAAGAGCATTATTACCTCTGCTTCTTTCTTAAGCTAGCTAATTGCCTTAATTATTAAGCCTAGCAATAAGCTCTTATGCTGCTGCACGCGATTATATATTAGTGTTAATTAAGCCTTAAGCTTACGTACGTTGCTTAGCGTATAAGCCTCCTAGGGGGCCTCTAGCGGAGCAGCTAGTGTAGGCGTACGAAGCTGCACATCTAGCTTTAATAGAATAACGTCTAGCTAGAGAGGGACAAGGCCTGCGCCTTAAAAAGCTAAGTAGATATTAGCTACTATAAATAACTATATAAAGGCTACCTTAAAAGCTAGTAGAAACTTAAGCTTTATAATATAGTTAATATAGTAGCAGATTAGATCTTTAATCTTACGGCTATATACGCGCTTTAGCACTAAGAAACAGACTATGCTAAGTAGCTATAGCAGGTATTATAAGTAAGGCAGTATATAGAGCGTGTAGATATTATTCTCCTTATAGAGTTCTTTAAACTTAAGAGACTAGTAGCTCTTATAGCTATTAAGGATAAGTAGCTAACGCACTCTAACTACCTTGCCCTCTATATGCTTAATAAAGTGCTTTAGCTACTTAATCCTAAGTTTATTAGTTGTCTAGCTATTATTGCTAACAGCAATTGCCTAGTTGCGTAGTATATCCTCCTTATACTAGGCAGATAGGTAGTGCTGGCTAGCAAAGACAACAAAAGGCGGGATAGCCTAGCCAGCAGCGTTAATTCCCTGGATTACTGTTACCTATTTGCGATTACCTGGCTGGATAGCCTTTAGCTAGCCTCTTCTCTCTAATCCTATTATAATAAGCTAAGTTATAATCTTGCCTATTATAAAGCTAGCCTTGTTAAAGTTGTAGACGTCCTTATTGCAGATGCTATACTTAGCCTTTATCTGCTCTATAAGCTTAAACCAGCTTCTAATTAATATAGGATCTTTGTATAGAGCTCTCTACCTATTATATGCTTAATTAAAACGCGTTACAAGACTATCTATATGCTTAATAAAGTTGCGTAGCTATTAAATGCTAATATAACCTGCGCTGCGTGTAGTAAGTAGCTTATTTGCTATATTACGTATAGCTGCGTATGTAGGCGTAAATCTATATTAATCTAGGTTAAGTATATATCTAACAATTGCCTCCTCTTCTAGCTAGGTAAGTTTCTTTAAGTTAGGCTGGCAATCGCGTTAGGCAGGCTTGCTAGTGCGTTGGCGGTGGAGTGTATCTTAAGAGACATTAAACGTCTGTGCAGCAACTGCCTTACTCTGAAATTGGTTTTGCTAAAGAACTAAGATAGTAAGGTGTATATTAGCCTTATAAGAAGCTGGCTGGGCTTAAGTTGGGGGTGCTATGACAGCTAGGAGTTCACGCGTTGCAGAAAGTTGGTGGGGTGCGCACTTGCTTGTAATGCGCACTCGCTTGTAAAACACGTTAGCATAGGTTTCTTTTTATCGTAGATGTGGGTATCGAAAGGCTATTTAACATTTTGGCTAGTAAAGACAACGCAAGGAAGTCAGATGGTATTTTAAAGGGTGCTTTATATGCGCTGAACGCCGACTCAAGCTTTTTTGCTAGAATACTTGCCTGTGCGGCTAGAACAGTTGTACAGTGCACAAGACGCTATAACAATTGTGCTGACACCTGTAGTAGTCTGCCGCCACAAAAGTGCAGAATATTTAGAAGGGACTGTTCAATATTCAACTAGCTCCTGGCTACATTCAGGATCTAAAACTCGTTGAAGATCTCCCAAGCACAAACCAAGAAATCCAAGTAGCCTAGCGCCTAGTTTAAGGAAGAGTCTATGCGGTTTCTCGTGTTTGCTTCGAGATTGCGGGAAAGCCTTATCATTAGAAGGGAAGGTGCAAGTGACACAAGGAAATGTCTTATATCAAATACCATAATTTTCTCTGTGTAATACTGCCTTAAACTATAATCCTTGCCCACTACATTATTGCACGCGGTAGTTAGGCCTTGCCTTACGCGCTCTCTTCCAGACTTTAACATCCTTAACAAACTCAGGACAGCAACATCCTGCCTAGGAAGCGAAACGTCGGAGTAGGAGCTGCACCTCTATCAAGGAGCAGCCACGTTATATCCTAGGTGTCTCTGTCCACATTACTGTAGGTTGCAATATACTCTATTAGTGTGCCACATCGCATATAAATATATTGAGATCTAGGGGGTTTGTTAGGTGCATTTACGTCTAGGCCTATAGTGTTAATAAGATGTCGTATCATTGCTATGCGCTTCTTAAGGTCTCTGAGATGCGCCTCCTTAGCTGCCTTAATGTGTTCCTACATGGCAGCAAACTGACAAGTTTCCTTAATGTTTTTGCCCTCTTTTGTACTAGTCCTGGATTGACTCTGCTACTACTACCCCTGCACTTGCCCCTTTAGAGATGTCTTGACTGCGTGACCTCCGCTGCTATACTAAACCTCCCTTCTCCTATAACTACGCGGCATAGCTCTGTCTCTATAATAGAGTTATGGTAGGTAATGGAAGATAGAGGTTACCTATGATAGGTTAGTGCAGGGGGTTAATTAGGGGCTAGGTTACCGAAACAGAAACACGAGGGGGCAGATCTACCTAAAAGAATGACTAGGCTGGAACACAATAGGGCCGAAGGCCGAGCATTTACTTAACTGTAACCAATTTTGCACTTAGCCGCGACTAAGTTTGCCTTGCACTAATAGATCTCCTGTTTCTAATTAGTGCGGCAATTAAATTTGTAGTGTGCATTAAGAGACTGAGTTAGCTTACTAAAGAGTTATGCAATTAATAAGGCTTAAGCGAGCGGAGAGATGCTAGTTCTAGGCTGCAGACTAGTTTGCTTCTTTTTAGCTGTTAACACACCCTAACTAGAAGCCTGCATTAGTGTACCAATAGAAACAGCAGCACCTGTTTATAGTAAGATTAAGCAAATGACAATGCTTGCGCTATCCGCTTATAAGCTGTTGTTCGTCCTGAAAGCAAGAAACCTAGCAGCATAGATGTACGAATAGGCTCAGCAACTACCATTTAAGAGTTTCGCTGCCGAATTCGCTTCATCTTACAACGGCAAGATAGTGATGTGGTAGAACTACGATGCAGTCTATTGTGGCTTCTAGAACAACAAGGGTAAGGTATTGGTCTATTAATGATCCTATCCTAACACTTAGCTAAAGGCAATACCTACAATCATCGAGGGACCTTAACACTCCCAACCCAATGGGGCCTCATCCTTGTCAGCTTCTTCACCTTATTCATCAAACTGTCCAGCGGCTACCTATAGGGAACTATTAAGTTCACTATCCACTAGTTTAGTGCTTCTACTAAGCCTCGAGATGCTTTATACCACTAATTGCAGCTAGTGCTCCACAACACAGAAAGCAAGTCGACCTTTATCACCTAGCTAACTAAGGTCTTGTGGGCACACCAGGGCGGACGACCTAGGATGTTTTAGAAAGGTCTTGCCTTAATTCTATTTGCTGGCCTATATACTATCGCGTTTGCTTTTATAAGCGGCGTGTTGAGCAGAATTATCCGCGCCCACGATTCGAGCGTTTTAAGCATGTCCAAACACTGCAGCTGGTTTAAGGAGCCTACTCTCGGGAACAGCTCCTTAATATTGTCTAGTGGTGTCTTTGAATCAGTAAATGCAATCTCTGTGATAGCACGAAATGTTTACCGCAGAAGTGCGAGTTACTCTTAGTCTTGTTATAGTCGCTTTAGAGATAAGTTAACAGCATGTAAAAATTATATCCTACTAACATTGCCCTATATCGTTTAAAGGAACGTTCTATGTCTATTCGCTAGCAGAGCATGTAACAGCTCTGCTATGTTACTTGATATAGGTTATTTGCGCTCTAACAGCTATTTTAGAATGAATACACGCTCTAAGGATGCCCTGTCTATGCGGAAAGTTCTCACATGTGTACCTTTAGCTGGCGAACAGTATATAGATGGTTGGCAGCAGATGCTACCAACGTTGTTAACTGCTCAAGGTCTGCCGCTGGATACTAGGCTTAAAGGTTATTTATTTAGCCGAATGAACAGCATTTTTAGTTCTTTTAATGATTTGAACTATACTGCTGCTATAGACAAAGTGCATTGGAGGTTTGGTAAGCAACTGTACAGTCTTAAGTAAGTTGCGCAAGTTTCTCTTATTGTCTCCAAGTCCTTGATCTCTGCGGGTGCTCAAGGATTGAGACATTTCCCCGTCCCTAATCACAAAGGTAGTCACATGATGTTCCTACTGCAATGACCAACAGCAGAAAGCAACGTTAACATCTTGCAGATGGACTAATAATATTCTAGACCTGCCACCCATTCCCGCTTAGTTCTCTTTCACGCCGATTGCAGACGTATAAAACACAACAGCAGACACAATTATCGTCGGCTTGACCAATAGGAACGACTTTGCCTCACCCATTGCGGATCCTTAGTTTGCTGTCGACAATTGTAGCACATTATCGGGGTCGCTAGTTGCGACGACCTGCTGGGCAGCAAATCCACTATCGTTTCTCAGGTGCCAGGAGCAATACCAATTCTGTAAAACGGAAACCGGATCCGCCAACTCTTGCACACCACTTACAGGCCTCTACCGCCTAACCCCCGATGTTTTTCTTGCGAAAGAATTACCATAGAATGGCACCATGCTTGCCAATATGGATCCTAAGCAATCAGCCCTCTACCAATTTCTCGCCAAAATACTCTCAAGTAGCTAACTTCACTTTCAGCTTGGCTTTATTAGGCACGAGAATCTTATCGCACAGGACTCTCTTTGGGACGGCGGTTTTGGCTTCTCCCTGTCCGCTAACTTGCCTTCTAATCAGTAGGAAATGGAAGTAATAAACTAGATAAACGTCTCTCTTTCCAACACACAGCGCGGGACCGTGACTTACAGTCGTCCAAGCAAGTTTAATATCAGTGGCGGCGTCTCAAGCCTAGAATACATGGAGCACCCACAAGAAACAGAACTGCGCCATCTCTGCAAGCAGGTCAAGGTGCGCAGCGCTACCCATACTTCGTTTTCCGTCCTTGCTATAGTAGTCACTATTGCACTGGGAGTCATTTGTATTGTCTCGGATTTCGTGGTCCGCAGAGTAGTCTTCTTTTTCTAGCGCCGCACAGGACATAGTGTCAAGAAACATCAGCAGTGGACCAATAGCTCCGCATTTCAACTGCAGCGGATAGCAGCCGAGGGCGCCAGCATCGGGCCGTGGAGAGAAACGAAAGATGACGTGCCGACTTTAGTAAACTCGAGGCTCCTGTTCAGTCTGACTTGGCAGCAACAGACTTGGGACGTCAATGAGGCCTCAGATCAAGGAAGCTTGGACGTAAAGGGGATTCGACGTAGAGCTTTAAACAAGGGTGTCACACACCAAGAAACGGAACTACAAGATCTTGTAGAACTCAGTAGCCTCAACGCGAGACATGTTTAAGTACTCTAAGCAAGTATCGTACGCCAGCTTCTCAAGCTTGAGGATCAAGCGCAATTTTCAAGGTATCAAACGAGTAGGGAGGCTAAATTTTCTCCGCTTCCTCAGCCACCCGCTTCCCGTCATCAAGTACTTGACCCACATGCCTTCCTGGCTGGTTTTGTCTGCTGCCTCAAATGCCGGTGCTTAGCCTGGCTACTCAATGCAAGTCTCTTGTATTATATATGTGAGACTCAGTCGCTCAGAGCTTCAAGGCGCATAGTGCGTGAGGATCCGCTGATGACCTTGTAGGGCTGCAGCTCATGGCTTTGCTTGTTCAACTTTTCTCCCGGCCCATCAAGACTTTGACTGATAGAACAGAGCTACCATTGATCTGAAAATCTGTTCGCATCACACACCTATTAGATAGACGGTAACGATAACAGCCACGGTCGCCACACCGTCTCTGCCCATTCAAAAAGCCAATGTAGTACCGCAACTACCTTCAACGCATCAAAGCATGATCTCGTGCTCCCAAAGGCTATTTGCTCTCTGATGGTCATGTTCTGGTCATTCTTCGAGACAATCAACAAGTGCCAGTCATGTCCTTAGGCAATCAGAAGCGGGATAGCAGGCCACTGTCCTATATTGCTATTGTCGGCACGAATCAAGGTCAGTCGTCTTAACCACGCATCGGTCCAGATCGCAATCTAAGGCTTGCCATCTGTCCACGACTTCATAGGGCCCTTAGTCTCAATGTTGATAGCAATAGGGCTGTGACGCTCGCGACATGTGTGATTCCAAGACTTTATAGATGCACCTTCGAGTGGACGAAGGTCACGCCAGACTTGCTCGGTAGCGGTATCTCGGTTGAGCGTGACGACGTAATCAACGACGCGGCCAGGCAGACTGTTACGCGCGAGCCATGTAGGTTCAGTTTTGGCCGTTTTCCTGCGTTTCTCAGTACACGAACAAATTCAGTATATTACACAGACTTACACGTTATGAATGTCGAGCGTACGTCGGTTCCTGGACGTGCTGCGTGCAAGTTTAAGGAGTTCGTTTTGGACTTCCGAGTTCCACTCATCCTCAGAAACACCCGCTCCACGATCGTACTTCCGTGCAGTCTCCACGATGTTTTGTACTTGCACCATGGGGGGCATTGATCCGAGTACACAGCGTTGACCCGGATCGTTGGCCCAAGGGTACTTGAATCGCATCTTGTCCGCCTGCATCAACTCAGAAGTGACTGCATTGACATCATCGTAGCCTGATATGCCCATACCATCTGCGTACTGTTGGATAGCGCTTCGCATCGCCGTAACATCCGCTGGTTCCTCCGCTTCCTGGTCGTCGTCGAAATTGCAGAACACGACAGGCTGGTCCTCGTCTTCGAGCAACTGGAGCTGTTTTACACAATCTCTTGTATGATCCAGACTCGATCCCAATATGGCTGCCCCTCAATGTTTTGCACAGCGTTGAGTAAGTCAGCGTTCAGACAACAGGGTTGATGTTGAGGTTGAGATCCATGATGACTTGGAGCGCGCTCGTATTCACTGCGCAGAGATGCCTTGAGGCTTTGTAAGCGACAGGAGGATGTGCAGGTCGTAGACTTCTGTCCAATGGAATGCGGCTGTTGAGTCCCAATTGAAGACTTGATCGAAGTTGTCTGAGTGATCTTTGAGAATTGATCGACCTTGGCCGGCTGACTGATTTGGCTCGTGCTTCCAGGAATTTTTTCGACTCTTTGCACTCTGCTCGATGCTTTTGAATGTAGTTGAACAAGAACTCCACTTCATCAGCTCGCGGGTTGAAGCCACGCAATTGTATGAGTTGCCCTGCTGTAGATGTTACGCATCATTGCCTCCTGCTGATTCCTTTCTTGCGAGTCTCTTTGATCAATGCAGATATCGTCGATCCGTAACAAGAGACCGGGGAAGGTCGCTCGAATCTGAATAAGCGCATCGTATAGATTGGTCATTACGTGTACCCGGTGATTGTTGAGTAGGATTGGTTTAGGTGAACGTGAAATTCCCCAGACATAAGAAAGAGCCGCGTACTTTGGAGGATGATCGTCGACGTTGTGCTCTGTAAGTAGACAGGAGATGGCATCAGAAGTGTGTGAGGGACGTTCGATCTGTAACAGTCGAATCGAATCGACTCCTGTTAGAACTTTATACTTGTACAAAGCCAACGAATGAAATACGGGTTGGCTCATTGCTAGTGGGGAGGATCATGCCATCCAACGGCGCATTCATCAAAGAATGACGTTGAAGTCGGAAACCATCATATAGCGATTGCTTCTCGCTGGGACACATGGCGCGCAAAGCCACTGCCTGTGGGTAGCGCTCAGCAAGTGGGGCAATTCAGGGTGAGGCGGAGGCGGAGCTGACAGCTGCATGGGTTGGACTCCGGTCACATCCCTCGGAACACCCGCATTTGGAAAGTGGAAATGTGCAGCCTAATGAACTTGCGACCTCGATGGCCATCATCCAGATAGCTTCTTTATTTTGCTCGACATTCTCCGAGAAAAGGTCGGCGACGCCTCTCAAACGATGCGAAAGTCTTCGAGCTTGCGGCTCGCTGCGTCCCAAAGCTCGCCCTTCATGACCCCATGCACATAGCATTCTCCAACAAGTCGATACTCCTCATCTCCCATCGGTCTTAGCACAA
Organism: Boeremia exigua; assembly: GCF_020726555.1. Lineage (NCBI taxonomy): Eukaryota > Fungi > Ascomycota > Dothideomycetes > Pleosporales > Didymellaceae > Boeremia > Boeremia exigua. The sequence continues at coordinate 26,135 of NW_025763531.1, forward strand.
ACGGCGTGAAAGCTCCTTCGAGAATCACGATCGTGTCGCCCACTTCTGTTGCCAGTGGGAAGAGCCCGAGACGCCCAGCCATGGTGTAGCCCAGGTGGTATCTTCCAGCAGTGTGCTTGAGGCTCTCCACAAAGCCCTCGGACTCGGGTGGACCTTTCTGACTGGTAGAGCTGCCAGGATTGACCAAGGCGAGCCCGGAGAACACTGACCAGCCGAACCTCGTCTTATTCAAATAGTCGACGAGGAGATCTTTGATTCTCCAGATCAGCAGACAGCACCCCACAAGGAACAAGAGCCAACTGTCGGTACGTATCAAGGCTGTAGCTGCAAGGCTCAGTAGAGGTGACTTGTCCCAGCCCGACAAAGCGGCTGTGGTTTGTATGAGGAAAAAGCTGACATCATCAAGCCATTGCGAAGTGATCACCATCAAGGGCAGAAGCATGACAAGGAAGAAAATACCGGCAACAATGCAGACCAGTCCGAAACGGGAGACCACGTGGTCTCTGTATGCTCGGTACTGTAAAACAAACTCGGGTGGTGCATCTTCTCCTTTGGCAGTTTTGTTAGCAATAAGCGTCCGCCAGAGGTCGTCTTCGAGCCTTGCTACGTCTGCTCCTGGTCCTGCGAAATTGGACAAAGTGACAAGGTACCAGTCTGGCGGACAGAAGAGTTGACCTGGCATAATGAGAAGTAAAGAGTCGAGATAAGCACCGCGAAGAATGAGCGCGTTGTCCCCATCTTCAAAACGTACATTCATGGACGACGTGCCCGCTGCATGGTATAAGGACGCATGCCTCTCCGAAGCGTGCATGGAGAAGTTCAAGGAGACTACGTAGTCGCCCGGGAGCAATGCAGCGGTCCATTCTGGAACCCAGGAAGGAGAACCAGGCTCGTCGATATGACACATCTGCCTGGTCGTCCCAGCCATCCCGAAAACGATAGCACCTTGACCTCGTTTGATTAGACCAGCTGCAAAGCGCTGACACACTGTAGCTGGACCTTGCTCAGCCGAGTATTCGATCCTGAAGTCCGGGTTATCTGGGTTCACATCGCGGACCAGACCAAGCAATGCGTATATTCGGTCCACTGGGTTGGTTGCCAGGAAGCCATATGTTCTATTGAGCATGATGACCAATTCCGCATAGCCGGACTTGAACGATATGCTTCCATCGAAGCGCTTTTGTAGGGCTTCTGATCTCGATAGACGCTCGTAAGTCTGAAGAGCGAACAAATCGTGTCGAGCTGGAGTGAGAGTGTAATCACGAAGACCTCGCTGACCAAGAAGCCAAGCAGCACTCTGTCTGGTCTCATCGAGTTCCCTGACTGTGGTGATCGTGAGTTCGCTCAGGCAGCCCCAGTATCGGAGTCGCATGTCTCCCATAAAGAGATATGAGGTCGCGCCCTCCCGTGCGAGCGTGTAAAGGTGGTAGGTGAATGCCGACAACCCGGTTGTCATCAAGCGGTCATTACTCTGAAATACTCCAGCAGCCAGCCAGAGCGTTTTCCAATCAATCTCGAGGTCTCCGCAGTGTATGATAGGATCAAGGCCATTGATGAACTCCTGCGCAACCCATATGCGGCGGAACCTATCACGTAATTAGCCAATGAAGCTTAGACTGTATTGCGGTTCTCACCATGGCCGCGTCCAGAAAGCGCGCAAAGCACTCCATGTTCTATGATCCTTCGCAGGAGGATGGAAGCCCATCTCTAGAGCAAGAGCATAAGCTTCCATATTCAGGTGATTCAGACTTTCGTCTAGGAACTCGGCGTAATCCGCGACGTGCTCTATGAACTCGATGGCAAGGGAGCTGTCGTCAGTTTCGGGGCCGAGATGAATCTGCACACGCTTTGCGAAGCGATAGACATCTGGCATGAGACGGATCTGCTGGCTCTTCTCCTCAGAATCCCGGTCTGCCTGATTGATGCAGATGGCGTCGATCCAAATCAGAACACGTTTATCGGGCTGCACGATCTTCTCGAGAGTGTAGTGTAGATGCGCCGTGACCCCGATGATGTAGTTTTGGTCTATCACAAGACTGAACGGCGTGCTTGTATCTGTTCCCCATGTGTACGAGATCGCGTCATAAGGGTAGAGATGCTCAAGATAAGCGCTGTCAGCAGGTCCCTGACAGTAGGTGGGCTTGGTCAGTGGCACACGAAGTAGAGTTCCAGAAAGCGGTCCAATGCTGGGCTTGGGATGTAATTTCAGAAGCCTGATCTCGCCTTTGTCGAGCGGCTCGTAGGCGTAAGGTTCCATTGACTACGCCCGAGGATCAGAAGTAAGAGGTAAGAAGTGTAGAATGCAACTGACAGCGGTAGGCTGATTTTGTGCTCCTGATGAGTGCGGCTCGCATAGTGAGGCTGAGGCTGAGGCGATCTAAGGGGTAGTCCTGCAGGACGAGCGATGGTCGCGTCGATGGTCTGCAGCCTTGATGCTGTGTGGGGAAGGCGGTGCTGCGAGTATGTCGCTCGCTGTACGCCGAATACGGACTTCTGATGAGGAAGTGTTGATGTTGTGGGTAGAAGAAGCAAGCACGAACCCGGCGCCACTGCCGCTTGCCGCCAAAGCGCCGGATTTTGCGAAGGGGACAGCAAAGCTTCAGCGGTCCGTGCAGCACGCTGGTCTTTGCTAAGAACCCTGACCTTGCAAGTCGCACACTGCGCAGCCAACACCGCGCAATATCGCAAGTCAATGCCTCCATCTGGTGTTTGCCCCTTGACGCATGCGACAAGCTGCTAGCGCTGCGCAGCGTGCAGTCGACCGTATCTACCCTCCGCTCGCTTTACCGCAGTCACCCATTCCGAGGTGCACTGCCGTTGTCCCTCCACGCGAGCACGTTGTCAGCTCTTTCGACTCTACGCGTCCGACTTTTGCTATTCGAGGTGGTTGATCGGCTTGTCACAGATACGGTGCTTTGTGGTTGGGTACCGCGACAACGCACATGGTCACCACGAGACAAGATGGGGTGCATAGTCACAGCTGCGTGGGAACGAGCACGACAGTAAGCACGAAGACAGTGCGGTCAGGCGTTGTAAGTGTAAAAAGTGCGTGGGCGTACAGCAATGCGCTCTTCTGCGTTACGACTACAGTGTTGTAAAACTCTATTGCATTGTTACCGTGTAGCCATGTTGCGGCCATTCATGTCTGCCCTGAGCTGACCGATGCTCATCCTTCAGCAGCGACATCACGTCCTCACCTCTTGCTAATACATACGTGCCACCGGGGCTCTCCATGGCTCTAATACAGCCCCGTCATTTGTGACAGTTGTTCCGCTGATTTGCACATCTGCAAGTACTGGCAGCTTTCGTGCTTCGCTCACCCTCGCCGCCTTGGGCTTCGGCTCTGCCACGTCTGCTTCCGGCGCAGCATTTGTGCGTTTCCGACCACGCTTTCCCTTGCCCTTCGCTTTCGTCGCCGCCTCTGTCTTAGCACGCTTTTCCCGCGCCTCCTTGCGCTCATCATAGCCCATGACTTTTGCTCTGCCCAGTATCAATGGCTTGGTCGATCACCGAACCTTGGTTTCGTCGTTGACCTTTAGTAAGAGTCGGATATGATTCTGCTGGAGCGCGCACTTCGCAAAGGACACTTGTGCAGCTTTGGCATACTTCTGCAGGTGTCTCTGCAGGTCCTGTCTCCTTCTCTCGTCAAGAGTACGAGCATCCTGTTTCATGATCAGGTTGTGTAGCAACATAAGACCGCTTGCTGATACTGGTGTGACTGGCGTTTGTGGCACCTCGTTCTGTGAACAAATCCTCGCATGTACCTCGTGGACTCTTGGAACGTCTAAGTTAACGACAGGCTTTGGCATGCTTCTGAGCACCCTGTCTGAGTCGGAGGGAAACAGTACATTTGCAGCAAACCCTGCCGTGATGTTCTTCGGGGTGAAGGCTTTCATCTTCGCAGGACTGAAAAGGGAAGTAAAATGCTCTTTGCCGATTGTATTGACGCCTCTGCACTCCAATCGCTCGACTTGCTCTCGGTAAGTTGGAATCCAGATCACGTGACATGCATAGCCAAACACTATTATGGTCTTAGTCCCATACGATTGTGTGACGACACCAGTCGGCTATATAATAGACCAATAGGCATAGATAGAGAGCCCTCACTCTTGTTCCCAATTCAGGTTTCAACTAAACGGCTGGGTCGTGGAGCTCCCTTCCTATCACCTCAAACCAGTGCGTTATCTTCGGGTAAGTTTCTTCTCATGGCGGTTCCAGTCCATCGCCTTGACTGTTCTTGCTTGCGTCTCTGGGTGGCGTTTCTCAAAGCCTCGAGTCCAGCTCTTTCCCGGCGGCTTCAGCGGTCGGTCGGTCTCGGATCGCTGGCGGGCGACACAGAAGGCTAAGAAGCGGATGAACTTGATTCGCACCGGCTGTCCGAGATCAGACATCTGCAGAAGAAAATGAACGAGAGCATCCTCTTCACATGGAGTCAGGTACAATTGGCTTTGAGCCTTTTCTTCCATCAAACGGCGGCCGCAGGCATGGTTTTGCGTGATGATGCGCACCCCACCATATTCCGTCTCATTTTTGAAACCTCCGTAACTCAACACAACCATGCCTATTTTACAAGTCCTTGCAGAGATAGATAGGTGAAGTCCAGGAGCAAAACTTCCATACCAAGCACTTGCCAAAAAACACGGTTGTTGCAGGTCAGCTTTGACGCGCCGGCACCGTGGTGAGATCGCGTCGCGTGAAGACCAGGCACGCAAACAACGACTACTCCACCCACGCGATGAATTAGAGGTTGTACAGTATGTGAGAGGGCTTAACAAATGACACCTTATGCCTACGAGGCAAATGCTAATCAATTTCGTCGCACCTCTATGTGCCTCGCCGCCCTCTGAGGCATGGGTTACCCGCTTCCTCGACCGTCACGGCGATGTACTCCATAACGCGTGGAGCACGCCTATGGAATCCAGCCGTTACCACGCCGATTCTAGTGATAGATACCGACTATACTTTGAACTCCTGCACAGCAGATGGCTGAGTACAACGTGCTGCTCGAGGATACCTACAATATGGATGAGAAGGGCTTTGCGATTGGGGTCACTTGGAGGAGTAATTGGATCTTCGACAAGGTACTATACCACCAAAATCAGTTCAGGCAGAGTCTCCACGATAGTAACCGCGAGTAGGTGACCCTCCTGGCGACAATATGCGCCGATGGATCAGTACTACCACCTTGTATCATCTATTCAGCAGCTGGTAGAGCCGTTCAGGCGAGCTGGGTGGCTCCAATCGACACCAAAAAGCACGATATCTTCTTCACCACCTCACCTACTGGTTGGACGAACGATGATCTAGGATTAACGTGGCTTGAACAGTTGTTTGAGCGGTATACTGCACCAAAAGCTCGCCGGAGGTGGCGCCTACTCATCCTAGACGGTCACGGTAGCCATAAGAAAAAAACCAAAACGTCAGAAGGCACTACATCTATACACACGTCGAATAGACAGGCAAGGTGGAGCGGTTTGGTGGAATCCTTCATCGAAACGAGAGGCCGACACACGTGACTGCGCAAATGAGGCCTATCAGGAGCAGTTGGAGATAGATAAAGCCACCAAACGAGAGCTTCAACAGACTAAAAAGCTACTAAAATAGAAGGAGAAGGAGCAGAGAAGGAGGAGCGGGCCAGACTCAAAGCTGTGAAGGACGCCGAAGTAGCTAAACGCCGGGCAGAAAAACAGCATCAGAAGCAAGCTCGCGACACTCAAAAAGCTACACAATTACCCAAAGCAGGTAAGAAAAAGATCTTACAGTCTACAGCACCTAGAAAGAAGCAAAACTATAGTGGTGTGGTTAGTGGTGTGGGTAGTAGTAGTCGGCCTATCGCTCATAAGCGTTCCCCAACCCCACCACCAAAAGCCAACCGCCGTGGCCGCAAAATCGCTCCACCAAAAAGGTTTTAGTAGCGAAGTTTTTCGCAAAGGTCTAAAAAATAGTACACCAAAATTTCCCGTGATAACATCTATTTTGTGTGGCTCAATAACCTCATTTTGGTGAGGCTTCAAAAAGTGGTGGGGTGCGCATCACGAGAACGTGCGCATCACGCGCACGGACACGGTAAAACACGTTAAACTAAACTAAACTGCTCTGCAGGCATGACTAATACGTCCGACTACTTTCGAGCTCAGATCAAACACTTGTACATACACACAATACATTCATACATGAGACCTAATACTACTACCACCCCTTGCTTACAATACCAGTTGCTCATTGTGAGGTGAGTCGGTCAGGGTGACGATCGAGGAAGCGCGTAACCCACGAATCAGAGACCTCCATACCAAAAAACGTGATTTCAACCCAGTGGCGACTGTCCTGGTCCAGGCGTGGGATGCGTTGAGGCGGAAACAGGGCCTACCAATGGTCCATCGCATGGAGCTAAGATACCAAGAACTCTCACGTGTCGGGATGTAAGATGGCGGCTACGATAGTTTGGAAACAATTGGAGCGAGGTCTAAAATTGGAAGGTCTGATGTAGCAGTGGCAGTTGTTGTTGATGCCGGAGATCGAGGAATGATTCGTCATTCGAGAATTTTTGCTAAGCACATGGAAAGGCGAGACGAGTAAATTGCAAGCGTAGCACGTTTCCAACTCTGGTCTGCGAGGGAGAGAAAAGTTGCGCAACGCCTGCTTAAGCCGACTCAACTAGATCAAAGCTTGACGAAACGGAATCACAAATTCCTGTGTGAGGGGAAAGGTACTGATAAAGAGCGGAGCAATTTTTCCCCTCTTCACATACCCAGTTTGAAGTGTTAGATCGATAACGATGTCATAGAAGCTAATGAGTTGCTAACCTTGTCTGCTCGTCCCTGTTCTCATCTCTTTGTACGGTCCACCATTGATTACCAATGTCCAGTTGAACTGCGTGCGGAATCAAATTATTAGATACCTCCATACGTTCCCTTCTACCATGGCTCAGGGACGCAAGGGAACATATCTGAATGCGTTGGTAGACGGCAAAGTGTAGGTAAGCACTTCGAATGCCCACGAAACACAGAGACTCCGATGTAACATGGAACCAAAGGTACTCTACCAGAGAATCACGAAAGCCGTTGAGACGCTAGGATCTGGTGTTGAGTTTGCGTTCTTTGGTCGAGTACCAAGCAAAGTAGCTGGTCCTCTGCGAACAATACCTGCAAACGTGCTTCTAGTTATCTCATTATCACACGCAAGCACCAAACCTTTAACATCCGCTACATCACTGATTGCTAAAACTACTAACAGCGGAGCAACATACGTTAAGCAGCAATTCTCTGACGTGCTCTTTTTTGCTGTTAGTCTAGCAGATAGTACAACTTCTAATGCAGAGTAAGGCTAGAACAAAAGATCCATGCGCTAGAGCATGCCTGTAGCTGTAAGGGGTGTATACACTTGAGCACTTTGATAAGGGAGCTGGAATCTTGCAGCTTGGCGCAAGTACGCTTGCAGTATCACAACTACACACGCAGACCGGTAAGATCTCAAGTCACGGGATGCATCGGATAGTGTCGTACGGTTGGGTGCGATGTTGTAGGTATAGGAAATTTAGAAGAGTGCGTAAGTCTTTGCATTGTTTCAGCATCGTACCTCAACTTATATCTAGGCCCTTGCGCGGCACGAGTAATAACACAGTTCTGGTTCGCGAGAGCGCTTAGCCTGCGACAGATAGGTATTTCGCAAGGCTGGCGTGATTTGTCCCCCCTTGTCCCCCTTTGTCCCCACGCTCGTGTTAGCGGAAATCAACTGCCTAAGCAAGATTATCGCGTAATTTGTAAATGCGACTTCAGCGCGCCATCTACGCGTCGCCGCACCATATTACCCTCTTTATTCTTCTCACTGTGATGTAGTCACTCGTCTTTAGTTTTACGCGAATGACTGTGGAAGCTGTTCCCGCCCCTTTGGATTTTCTCTATGAGTCTTACGAGAAGGCCTACGATAGTCTCAAGACCCATAGCATGCAACATAGCTATGCTTTGTCCTCAAGCGAAGTAAGCCTCAAAAGTCTAGGGTTGGCGTGATTCGTCCTGCCGGTTTGGTGATAAGCTACGGTAGCGTAGAGCAATCAACACCGCACTTATTAGCTACCTCAGTGTAACATAAAGATCCTTCATGCTCCAGACGAATCCGAATGTGGAAGCACGATTTCAGTTGAGTTCATAATATCGACGTCATGTAGTATTGAATTTTGTGGGTGGTTGCGTTGACTGAATCCGGGCGTTGAGTTGGTTTGCATACTGTCGCATGCTCCGTCGATCGCCGATTCTTTGATAAGGTAAACTTGGAGATGACCCACGCAGCGTGTGCGTCGCCTTTTGACTACATGACGATCTGCTGCACACTGACGTTGGTCCCTGCGTAAGTCACACATAACGAGTGTTGCCCTACCCACAATTGACTGCAGACAGCCACATTGTGCAGTCACCGTGCAACCCTCTGTTTAATGGTCATTTGTAACATAGCGATTTGACAACCGTGTCTTTCTCGTATGGTCGCGTCCCAATAGCCAATGAGGAAGGGGGATGACGAGGCGTTGGATTAGAAGGCTATTTAATTGATTAATCCTGTCGGTATACACACATCCCATCCCCCGACGCTGCCCAATGCACTGTTCCGATCGTACTTCGGTCCGACTCACACAGAGCCTAGGTATACATTCATAGCACCCACATTCATAGAGATAGCATACCAATACGAAGACATAAGAAGGACCTTGCTACTGTTATCGCCCCCGTACGATCGACAGCCTTCGGCTTCAATGACTGCGCATCTGACACGAGGAGAGCAGGGTTGCGAACCAGGTAGATGGGTCTGACAAGCGGATCGGCAAACCGGCACGTCGGACGATCACCAGGCAGGTTCGTCACGCCCCAACATCCAACGATTCCCTCTTGCGTGCTGATGGCGCCGAGTCAACCCAATCGTAACCCATGAAATTTGCCCGTCTGGCACTACATAATCACGAAACAAGCCAGTGCAGGACGATCGGTAGCCTTACGGTGATTCTTTGTCGCGGCATACGCAACCGCTGAATGTATCGATGAAAAACTGCGCTGTGTTGCTTGCTTACCAAAGGACGACGATATATACATGTCCTGTGACGCACTAGTCCAGGATCGTCGGTTGCAGTGACGATCAAGGCCTGTTGGACCCACTTGCACCGCAACAATATAGCCTTACAAAGGCAAGTAACGTAGGTGTACAGCGAGCGGGCCAGTACACCGAGCGGGCCACTTTTGCCAAGACCACACTAAAACACCATCACTATCTAAATGCCCCCCTACTAACCCCGTTTTAACGCGTTAAAAGAGTGTCAGATCTAGCTTGCGCTTTAAGCTCTTAAACAAGACGCAAAACTCCTAGTGCGACGTGCTGCAGCTATCTACAGTCTCTTGAACTACACTAGACCATTGACGCGCAGGACGACCTTCACGCGTTAATACTATGGCTAACTTACGTAATCTAACCAGCGCTAAGGAGCAGGTGATTGTTATGCGCATACTTGAGCTAGTTATGCAAGGAGAGTCCCCTTAGCTTATAATTATAGCTGATATGGCTAATTCTCTGCAAAAAGAGCGCGGTTTGGCCCCTGTTAGCCTAAGGTAGGCTAGCAGGTTTGTTTCGCGTTAGGAGGAGCTTAAAACAGTCTTTAATCGCAAGTATGACTACAAGCAAGCCCTCTGCAAGGATCCTGCGGTGATCTAGGGCTGGTTTAGCCTAGTAGCTAATATTAAAGCTAAGTATAGTATCCTAGACAATAACACGTATAACTTTGATGAGACAGGCTTTATAATAGGCTAGATATCTACTGGAGTTGTTGTTATAGATGCAGAGAAGCTAGGACGAGCAAAGTAGGTCTAGCTAGGCAACTAGGAGTGGGTAACAGTTATTAAGGGCATTAATGCTACAGGATAGGCTATTCCGCCCTACATTATCTTTAAAGCCTGCTAACACCTGTCTAACTGGTATAAGGACGACAACCTGCCCCAAGATTGGACTATTGCTATCTCTGAAAACGGCTAGACTACTAACAAGCTTGGTTTTGACTAGTTAAAGCACTTTAATAGGCATATAAAGACATGTACTATTAGCACCTACTGTTTGCTAATTATTAATGGTTATAGGAGCTATAACTCTGCAGAATTTAAGCAATACTGCAAGGATTATAAGATTGTAACCCTATGCATGCCTGCGCACTTGTTGCACCTCCTGCAGCCCCTTAATGTGGCTTGTTTTGGCCCTCTAAAGAAGGCGTATAGGGATGAGGTTAATAAGCTTATGCGCAACTAGATTAACTATATTACAAAGCAGGAGTTCCTGCCATGCTTTAAAGCAGCTTATAAGAAAGCCATTACCCCTAGCAACATCTAGGGAGGGTTCTGAGGCGCAGGACTGGTCCCTTATGACCTAGAACGGGTTATATTAACTCTTGATGTGAAGCTGCGCACTCTATTACCACTACTCCCTATAAACAACAAGCCCTAGCAGTTGCAAACCCTAAGCAATACCCTAGAACTTAGGTTATAATCGACGCTTATAAAGACAAGGATTTAGAGGCATATAGATAGCTCTCCCACATTAATAGTTAAGGCGTTTAAGAAGGTATTAAAGGGGGTAGCAATTATTGCGTATAAGCTGGTTTTAGTATAATAGGAAATTAGCGAGCTTTAAGCGGCTAATAAGGCTGCTACACAATAAAAATTATACAAAAGAAGGCGTATTCACGCTAAGGGAAGCCTTATAGTTAAAGAAGGCTAGTAGTTAACTGCTTTGCAGGAGTTTGGGGCGCGTGGTGATAGTAAGAGGGTAAAGAAGCGGGTGCGCGCTAAAGGAGGTGAACCATCCCAACAACGCTGTGGACGGTGTGGAGAGGGTGGGCACAACGCGCGAACGTGCAAGAATAGAGCAGATGAGGTTCCTAAGTAATACTACAGCTTGTTTTCCCTTATATAGCGCTAATTTGTGGTATTTTAGGCCATAATAGGTTGGGTTTTAGTGTGGTCTTGGCAAAAGTGGCCCGCTTGGTGTACTGGCCCGCTCGCTGTACACCTACGTTAATGTATAGATATTTATAGAGTAAATTAAGCAGTATCTAAAGTATCTTTTTTGCACGTACGCGAGTTATATCCAGTCTCTCTGCATCTCTTGCAGCGCGCAAGTGCCTGGCAGCTGCGGCCTGATTGCTCTCCTCCTTAACGCTCTTTATGAGCAATCTGCTGATCAGCCTTACGTTGAGCAAGTATGTCCTCTTAAGCTCCCTTTGTTAAGACCCCACGCTGCTATATGCGCTTTTTTTTACGCTGTTTGCGCGCTGACGCTGCCTTATTAGCCTTCTTAAGGCTAGCAATCTAATCGCGCATCAGCTTAGCTAAGAGCATCACTACCTTAGCACCCTTCTTAAGCTGGTTAATTGCCTTCATAATTGAAGCCAGCAACAAGCTCTTATACCGTCGCACGCGATCACTTAATAACGTTAATTCAGCCTCAAGCTCACGTACGTTGCTCGGCGTACGAGCTTCCTATAGAGCCTCTAGCAGAGTATCTAGAGTAGGTGTACGTAGCTGCACGTTAAGCTTTGAGAGCACAGCGTCTAGTTGGAGAGGCACAAGGCCTGCGCCTTGAAAGGCTGAGCAGATATTGGCTGAGGTGAACGATTGACTGAACGCTGCCTTAAAGGCTGGCAGGAACTTAAGCTTAGTAATATGGTTAATGTAGTGGTAGATAAGGCTCTTAACCTTACGGCTATACGCGCGCTTTAACGGCGAGAAGCAGCCAACATTAAGCAGCTGTAGTAGATGGGATAAGTAAGGCAGTATGTAGAGCGTGAAGATATTGTTCTCCTTGCAAAGCTCTTGAAACTCAAGAGAGTGGTGGCTCTTATGGCCGTTAAGGACGAGCAGGTGACGCGCACCAACAACGCGAGTCTTTGTGTGAGCGTTGAAGTGCTTCAGCCACTCTACTCCTAGCTTGTTGTTTGTCCAGCCATTGTTGCTGACTGCGATCGCCCAGTCGCGTGGGATCTCTGCTTCCTCATACCAGGCAGAGAGGTGGTACTTGCCAGCAAAGATGAGGAATGGTGGGACTGACCAGCCAGCAGCGTTGATCGCAGCGATCGCCGTCACCCACTCGCGATTACCTGGCTGGATAGCCTTTGGCCTGCCTCTTCTTTCTAACCCTGTTATGATAAGTTGAGTTGTAGTCTTACCCATCATAAAGTCAGCCTCGTTAAAGTTGTACACGTCATCATTGCAGATGCTGTACTTAGCCTTTGTCTCCTCCACAAGCTCGAACCAGCTACTGATTAAAGCTGGATCCTTGCATAGAGCTCTCTGCCTATCGTATGCTCGATTTAAACGCGTCCTGAGACTGTCTGTACGCTTAACAAAGTTGCTTGGCCAGTCTCTGCCTACAGGAGAGCTACCACGCGCTGAGAGTAGCTTATCAGCCATATCACGTACAGCTGCGTACGTAGGCGAAAACCCACGTGTATCTAGATCCAGTATATGCTTTACTATTACCTCCTCCTCTTGCTTAGTAAGTTTCTTTGAGTTGGGCTGGCAATCGCGTCTAGCGGGTTTGCCAGCGCGTTGGCGGTGGAGGGTAGCGCGAGAGACTTCAAACATTGCTGCAGCGCACCTTTCAGTCTGAAATTGATTCGCGTTAAGAGCTAAGGTTGCAAGGTGTATATCAGTCTCACAAGGAGCGTGTTGGCTACGTTTGGTGGAGCCATAGTCGATTTACAGTCATAGGGTATAGAAATTTGGTGAGGTGGCTCACTCGCTTAGATGGCTCACTCGCCTAGTATTTACGTTATCAATTCAGCTTTCTTTCTTTTTCCTTGATCGCTGATGCGTCGTTCGCTTGCACTACCGGTTGCTTGCACCGTATCACCGGTAGCGCGTGTTCCGAAAACTAAAAACACGTTAGATGAAGGTCTATAGCGCTGATTGGCCGACAATGCCAACCAGGGCAATGGATGCCACGGGGCAGGGAACTTAATATTGTTCAGTTGAAGGGAACCAAAAGTCTAAGCCCACATCTACCTGAATTCCCCATCAAGGATCACCTTTAAACTCTAAAAAGCCTTCAACACTTTTAGTAGGCGCATATCCGCATCTTTAACATCGTTCCACTCATCTGTCTCATCGTCTTCGTTGTCCCAAACACCAAGTGGGGCCCAAACATTAGTTAGGGCTGGATCATCGCCCTGCTGTCCTGCGTAGTCACTCAGCCTGACTAGCGGGTTATCGTCCTCGGACTCCTCTGGCATACATCCTTTTCTTGGACATGCAAGATGGACTTCTTATGGTTTCTATGCGTGCCTGTATGAGCCTTGACAGAAGACAGAGGTACGACACGGCGGTCTTGATACCCCGCGGACAGCATGTGCGAGAGACCATGATGCTTGTCTAGTGTGCACTGGCATTGCGGCCTAGATGAATCCATGTCTCGATGACCGAGGGCGGAGACAAGCACATATATATTGGCGTCGCGCCAATGGCTGAAAGCCTCTGGTACACGGAGCTCGAACACTGTCGCATTCGCAGCAGATGTCTTGGAAGAAAGCGGCCATTCATGGATATCGATCTCTAGAGCTTCGGCGGAGCGCTTGAAATCACATTTTGCACAATCCGGTTTATGCTGTGTTTCGGTATATCCGTGATAGCGGTTGACGAGTACTTCGTGCGTCTCGCACTCGTACCGATCATAGCACTCCATGAGCTCTCTGTATTGCTGTTTGAGACGGCCCAGCTCTTCAAGCTTATCGCGCCTAGCACGTTCAGCAGTTCGCTCAATCTCCGACTTGAGGTTTTGCAACTCGGGGGACTGATCAAAACGTTGACGTGCGTCCGAAGCCATGGAAAATAGAGGGAAGAGTTCTGTTCGCTCCGTCTTCGCGTGACTTTACGTAGAGCTCGATATCCGACAAGCGCTCCAAGTGACATCTGAGTGGCTCACCTCTTCCTTCACGGCTAGAAACTATTATCCGCCATACGTGTAGTCTATTGCACCTTCAGGTGCCTGCTTGTTCTATTGTTGCGAATCCATCTGGAGGTAACCGCGTGCGTAGTGGTTGTAGTGCTATCGAAGTCAGGTTGACCGTTGCACCCGCGGTCGCAGGTGTTAAGGAGCTGCGAATAAAGAGCGTACATCTCCATAGTGGCAGGGTAGTCTCTAAGAATGTACTGTAGGCTGAAGGCACGAGCTCACGACTTGCACGACGGATGCCCGCGACAAGCAGAGGGGCGATAGCAATCACGTCCGCGCGCATAGGAAGGCCTAAGACTCAACGTAGACTAGAAGTTCGACGGAAGCCGCGATCGTGGGGATGGAAATGGTTCGGCAAAGGCGATTTCAGTTCTCGAGTTCAAGGACTTGGCACTTGGCAGTCAAAGCTGGTGTCCATGCGCCCTTTCTCGACCTGCCGTCATCTCTATCAACTATTATCATCGTTCCACCTCACACACCCTTGTCCCCCTTGACTATTCTTCCTCTTGGCCCATCACTACTTGTTTGACAAGCGGAGGCGCTCAGCCGAAATCGCTTTTCTCAGCGTCAAGCTTGGGGTAAAGATGCGGGCCCGCGGGTTGCCCTCACGCACGAATACCCTAGATCAACCACAACTAGCACAGAGAGCAGCTCTGACTCTTGTAACTGCAAACCACCTACCGCAGCAGCAGCATGCCTAGCCCTTGGTTTTAGGTATATACTCTATATACCGCTCTACGAAAAGAATATCGAACAGCAAACCTGGATAACAGTGCCGAGCAAAGACGGTCTTACAAACTGCAAGCCCCTTTCCTAAGTTCCCCGCAGTCTCGTCAGTGTGCCCATCACGAACAGTGGTAATGCGAGCCAGCAGAGACTTTGGATAGAGTGCCGCATTCTCAAGTGCCCGACGATGCCACTCGCTGAAGGAAAGAATGTCTTTGCCACCGCTAGCGACGTTCATGATGCTGAAGCAATGGCTCAACTTTGGAGCTTTGGCTTTGCAAAGTCATAATGGTCAGTAATGCGCTGTGGGTCATCGATCATGACGGTGGCAGTCATACTACACAAACAATCAACAGACAGCACAGCGGACAAGTCGGCGTTGATTGATACAAAAGCACCCAGATCAAGACTTCCCGTGATGAGGTTGCGCAAGAATTCACCAGAATCCAGTCGAAAGGGGCCGTTGGACGTTCAAGCAGTGATCACAAACGATAAGGCGACACTCTGGCGCCGCGGAAACGAGCCGCCATGGTCATCTTTCCTGCTACGTGTCTCGAGGCACCATAGCCATGTCCAACGTCATACTCCATCGGGTCATAGCTCAAGCGAATGGGCAATGTAGAGCTGGTGGAGGTGACATGGACTGCCTTGCTACGGCAACAAGACGCGAGACGTAAGACCTCATGCGTGCCGAAGATGCTGGGACCAACGTGTTCTTCAGACGGTCGCGTCTAATCAAGCAAGGCTCCAGAGTGAACATTGGCTTCGCTTTGGCTGGCCGGATAGTCGAATACAACCTCATTGAGGCCGGGCAGAGGGTTGAGATTGACTTCCCTCCACCGCCTTCGGCAATGGCTCGTAGTCTGACTCATGCAGCCCGTGTTATACTAGCACTGAGACCATGCAATCTTTCGTTTGGTGGACATTGCTGACACGCAAGAGATAGTAGACCTTGTAGAACTAGTGGATTAGAACGAGTAGTAGCTGAGAGTGCTTTTAGCATTTCTATGATAGTGAAGACGGTGCCTGAGAGGAGTTCAGTAAGAGCTGAACCGAGTCAATAGTGCTATGGTCATTACAGCGAACTTAAGCACAATGCGTGTTAGTGTTAAAAGATATAAAAGAAGATTTCCTATTAACGTGTTCCACCACCGAGCCGCGCACCCCACCGAGCCGCGCACTAAATGCAACTATCTACATTTAAACCTCAATAACTCAACGCTACAACAAGGTATAATAGTGCGCAATGGCTTAAATTAATTGCCTAATTCTACTGCATCTTTCTTGCATGTACGCTTGTTGTGTCCTGTGTTGCCACACCTTCTGCAGTGGGGAATACCCCTGCTGCTAGCACCTGCCTGCACTCTCTCCTCACGCCTCTCGGCCTCAAGTTGAACCCAGCATCCCGTTGGGTAACTATTGCTTCTGCCTCTGCTTGTGATAGAGTCCCTCCCTTCTGAATCCGCTTCTTCTTACGCTTTTTACGCTCTGAGGCAGCCTGATTTGCTTCTTTAAGCTTAGCTATTCTAGCTTTAAGCAACGTGTGTGAGTGTACCTTCAAAGTTGACCCCTTTTGAACCTGCAGCACCATCTCAAGAATAGACTCAGGTGAGGAGCTCTTATGGTCTCTTATCCTCTTAAGAATCAGCGTTGTTTGAGCCTCTATTTCCCAGGCGTTGCTTGGTGTTTTAGGCTGCCAAGGGGTACTCCCAGGTATAGGTGGTGTTGGTGTACGAGGCTTCACTTCAAGCCTTGATAGTACTACCTCTGGGTTATCCGGGACTAAGCCAGTTGCTCTGAAGCTTGATAGGATATTGCCCTTTGAGAAGGCCTGGTTGAATACTAGGGTAAATGCAGCCAGGAAGGCTTTCTTGTCGATATGGTTGATGTAGCAGTTTGCCAAGACTCGGATCTCCTCCTTATACGCACGCTTTTAGTGGGGCAAAGCAACCCACATTAAGCGGCTGAAGGATATATGAGGTATGGGGGGGCATACAGAGGGTGATAATCTTGTTCTCCTCACACAGATCTTGGAAGGCAAGTGACTTGTGGCTCTCGTGGCCATCAAGTATTAGCAGCCTATGACTACCCACTTTCTTAGCCTCTGTATGCTTAATAAAGTGCTGTAGCTAGGCAAGCCTAAGCTTATTTGTCGTCCATCTATTATCACTGACTCCTATTCTCCAATCCCAAGGGTTGTGATACCAGGCCTGGTCGTGGTTCTTGGCTTTGAAGATGATGAAGGGTGGGATAACCCACCCTACGGCGTTGATGGCGGCAATTAACGTCACCCAATCCCTATCACCAGGCTGAACTCCAAGTGGCTTGAGGCGCCGCTCAGAGGCTGTTGCTACCTTCACTGACCCCCCAACCCCTATCTGGAAGCTAGTCTTATCAAAGTTGTACGTGTCTTTATCTAGGATGCTATACTTGGCTTTGACGTTGCGTACAAGATCAAACCAGAGGCCTATAATAGCTGGATTGCTATAGAGGACTTGCTGGTGATCACGAGTTCGAGTTACTTGAGATTTAACCTTAGGTCGGCGTTGGATTAGCCTGTAGGCCCAGTTCTCTCTAACGTGAGTACTACCACGCTTAGCTAGTAGCTGGTTAGCCATCTCACGTACGTAGCTAAGCGTAGGGGCAAAGCCTCTAGCATTAAGCTTCCTAATGTACTGTATAACCACCTCCTCTTTATGCTTGTGAAGCCTTGATGAGTTAGCTTGGATATCGCGTTGTGAGGTTATTCCAGCGCGTCGGTTGCGGAGGGTGGTTTCAGGCACGTTATAGATGGCAGCAGCGTGTCGCTGGCTTAGTGACGCGTCAGATCTGAGGGCTTGGATAGCAAGGATAATTCTATCTTCAACAGGAAGCAATTCAATATCACGTTGTTGAGGCATCATGATAGGTTCACTGCCTTGGTAGTACTTTAAGTTATGGAAATCTAACAAAGTATTACTTTAGAAATTATAATTAACAATACACTTGTGTTTTAAGTTTCACTCAGAGACAGTATCCCTATAGAATGACTAGAACTCTTAAGTTATTCTACGCTTGAATACCTTATAAAGATCCTGCTTTTCGCTCAACGTCATGTTCGTCTTGCTTCTTTTCTGCCCTTTCCGGGTGTTTGAAGGGCTGCCATCGCATCTTATGCGGTCCCGACTCTTCTGTCTTGGAGTCGTATTGGAATAATCTGCTCTGCCCATATACCTCACTCACTTGTGGATGACTCGGTATCTTGACAGAAGAACGTCGAATCTCTGCTCTTCGCCGCTGGATCCAAAACATCTGCTCATGTTCGCGCAGGTAGCGGTGACCGTGGAAGCTACGAAGAACAACTTCACGGAGCTTCAACCCTAGCTTTCTCCGGTCTTCGACCTTCTCATACATGCGCTTTGTGATGTTGGTTACGTCCTCTGCAGTGAAGGAATATGGCAAGGGTGCAGGTTCTGCTGTTTGCGTGTAATCTGCCCATGCACCCATCATGGCGAGGATGCTAAGCTGCGCCCTTGCAAGCGACTCCGGATCATTTGGTGGTACAACCTCGCCGTAGCGCTTCTTCATATCGTCAGGATCAGTAAGTACGAGAGATGTGGCTCCGACCTCTGTTGCCACGATTGGCACGCCCGATAATGCCGCTTCACCAATGGCAAGAGGAAGGCCCTCTGATAGTGAGGAGTTAAGGAAGAGCCACGCATCCTTTAATACCTCCTTGGGGCTGCCGAAGCCGGCCAAGGTCACATTACTGGCGAGGCCACGGGTGTTGATCAGCTGGACCGTTTCAAGGACGTAGCTCGGCTGGCGATCCTGGGCACCATAAACGACAAGCTGATAGTCCTTAAAGCCGTACTTGTTAACAATGACATCTGCAGCGAGCACTGCGGTCTTGACGTCCTTGATGAATTGTACATTGGACAACATGACAGTTGTGGGGAATTTGCTGCGGACCTCCGTGATAGGCTCAAATAGATCCATGTTACCAATACCGTTGACAATAGGATCAATCTTCCGCGCAAATACCTTCTTACTGCCTCGTAAGCCTTGATCGGTCCCAAGGTCTTGCTCCCAGTCAGGATTGAAAACCGACGTGCAGGGGAGAATGATGTCCACGTGGGTATATGCCAAGTGGCACGAGAGCTTGATCCCCGCAAGTAGCATTGTCTGTACCGGCAATGGCAACAGGCACTGTGCAGGGCTGATATTGAGGCAGGTCTCCCTCCAAAGAATGGCATGATCCCAAAGACCCCAAGTAGTCCCTCGCTGATACTTCAGCAGCATTCCATACAAGCTGCCGATGCCGTGGTTTGTGGTCTGGAACACAGTTGGGCATGGCGATGGTAGGTTGACAGAGTAAATGAAGAAGTATGCAATGTACAGGTTGAGAGCTTCTTGGAAGTCGTTCAAGGAGGGGTGCAAGATCGCTGAATGGTCTTTGAAGTTCCATATGTTGGGATCATCGTACTCAACGAGCCATGCTTCCATCCACGCTTCGCGCACTTGGTTGCTTTGCCAGGTCTTGTTGAAGTCGCATGTTTCGAAGTATTTGTTCATTTTGAGGAACACATTGCTGCAAACAGTTAGATCTTTTCGGGTGTAGCGCTTCGAACGCGCGCCTCGAACAAAGTCCCGCAGGAGTGGGATGAAGATCTGCTCGATATCGCCCCCCAATTTGGTTTGAGAGATCTTGTCGTCCACCTGAGTTTGTAAAAGGTTGTCCAAAATTCCATGATACGCAGTCTTAGAATCTAGACCCCAAAGCGGAAGGACTTTCAAGCTTGCGATGTTGCGTTCGATCTGATATCGTGGAACGCCAAAGTCGTTCGCAGACTCAGCCAAACAGTGCCCTTTGATGGTCTTGTGTCCATCGACTAAGTCTCTGCGGCAATTTGAAACACCTCCGGGGCTGTCTGGCCAGCAACCGTTGTCAGAGAAGATTACGGACGTGGCCGTCTCAGAGTCGCTGTATGCATAATCTAGACGAGAGGTCATTTGATTAGCATCTTTGCCTAGGCCCATGATGAAAAGATCAGCAGGCTTGATGATGAGCGGGCACTTGGACGACGATTCATATGTAGGTTCAATTGCCGAAACAATCTGTTCCAAGCCCTGGTCTAGCACTTCGGCGGCGCGTCGCAAAAATCCAGAGTCGCGAAGCTGCCAATACTCTCTTAGAAGAGGCTCTTTGCGCAGTATAAGTTCGTCGACGAAGGATGCCGTGAGCGCGTCAATGTAAGGTGCTTTTTGCCAGGAGTCCCAAAGTGCGCTTCTTAGGGCAGAAGAAGACAATTTGTGATAGGAGACTACCTCTCCCAAGTGCAAGTAACGAAAGGGCCAAGTTGATACCACTGCATTGAATGCTTTAGCGAGGTATCCCCGCTTCGAAGGTATCATCCGTTGCAACGATATCGAGGAATGATAGATGAGAAGATCTTCGTCATCGAAACAGAACTGCTTGGGCTTTTCAAGCAATCCATACTTGTCCTGCATGATCTCTGCTGGCGGGAAGCAGGGTCGCAGCATTCCCTCATGGTATACGCTGGCCTCAATGTCAGCGCCCTGCGCATGTTTGTAGATCCAGCGGACTTCGTAGGTCTGTCCAGAGAAAAATGCAGCTTGGACAGCCTGAACCTTGTTTGATGGAATCCATCGGTCTATCCTGTCCGAAGTTGCCGTCGGGCGGACACACCAGTAGACTGTGAGCAAAGCAGGAACAGTATTGTCTGCGCTCTTGTATGTTGCACACACAAGGTCAGAGTCTCCCACACTTCTGTGTTTATAGCGATACTCATAGTCAAAAACGACCCCGTTGCGGAGTTGCTGACCGCTGACTGGACGACCAAATTTGTCGTATCGGGTCTCAAGTTTCCAATCGGCTTGTATCGTTGTCTTCGAGATCGGCCACCTGCTTGGACTTTTGTCGTCGTAGTGGTAGGTTTTTTCCAGGCCGCCGAGAATTTCCAGGCGGCGGTACAAACGGTTCCTGGCGTCATAGAACGCAACGGCTATTGGAGATTGACGCTTGGGAATAACGTCGTACAGACCCTTGTAAACCATCACGCCCAACAGATTGGTATGACTTCTCGCAATAAACCCAGTGAATTTCTCCCTGGGACGATCAACCTTGATAAGATTTCCGCGGAGGGTTCTGCGTGCTCCATGATTGGCCAGATCGACAAGAGAAGCGGCGGGCTCCCTGCTAGCTATCAGAAGAGCATAAGTATGGAAGTTCCTAGACCACCAGCATAACTTCCAAATCTTCAGCAGAATCCAGAGGATAACTCTGGCGAACCTGCTACCGCCCAGACGATACCAAAGTTCTCGTGGGCAATCGTGGGCAGCGCCAGAGATGATGGCAATCCACTTGACGACATCATCGATACCTTGCGCTACCATCCGTGCGAGAGAACGTCTCCGTGAGGCGACAACTCGAGCACAGTCTGAAGTGAGCTCGGACTCTGTGAGGTTCCCGTGTCGTGAGGAAGAAGCATCCGAGGTAGTTGTTGCACGAGGCCCTGTCGTAGAGTCTTGCCATGATGTCGAAGCTTTGTCTGCCGATAGCCATGCGCGGACGATAGGTGTTATCACACCAGACTTTCCGGAAACGCGGTGTAGAAAGAAACGGCGTACGTCTTCGGGCAGTGTGTGCCAAGTTGTATCAACACGCACCCCCAAACATGCATCCTCAAGGAATTGACGATGGGTCTTGTGGATTTTTGCACATGGTCCTCCGCATTCGACGGCATGCAGTGACGATGAACATGCTTTGCCGGCGGCTACATCACGGTCGAACGGTTTCCTTTGGGTTGTATCCGATATGGGTTTGCTGCGTGCCTGAGAAGGGACCTTGTAAACGTTTCTTGTCAATATGCCAGTTCCAATCACGGCGCTTATGGCCGCAACGTTCTGACCAATAACGAAGTTGTAACGGAAAGTGGCTGTGAAAGGCAGGGCGCGAAGGAAACATCCAACGACGAATCCCAAAACGCAACAGACCAGGACCGTGATTACATGAAGCCGATGGCTTCTTGTGAAGCATCGATGGAACTTTGCAAACAATTAGTCAAGGTCAACGGAACACAGAACCTGTGTGCTCCAATAAGACGTGGGGAAGTAAGACATACCTGACAGAGGAGAACAGCCGTGTAACTCGATACATACGAGAAGAAAAGAATGGATGTTGTGTATTCGTCTACGAGAAGGCAGTGGAAAATTGTGCAGGTTCCAAATGTCAACAATAGCAAGCTCATAAGATGAATGAGTGCACGCCTGTAACGTTCTCGGTGCTGCCTGTAAAATGTAAGTGTACGTCCCTGCCGGTGGTGAGTCTTACACCGACATTTCGTTGTTCTCAATTGCCTGATTGACCTCATTGAGATCCTTGAGTTTCTTCTTAGAGGAGCTTGCGACAAAACCCCACTGTTTTTGCAGCACCACATCCACAGCTACAGCTCCGCAGAGGAAATGCAACAACGCGAAACCTATTGCATATCTTGTTGAAGTGGTTTTGAATGCTTGTGCTAGAGGCAGGCGCGCCGACATGACTGTCGAAACAAGGCGGTCGAGCAACGCAAGAAGGAAGAGGCCGACATTTTGACCGATCTATGAGAGTTAGAACTTGCGCTTAACTTCAAGCCGCTGATGACTACTTACATCATAGCGTGAGTATCGGTACTGTATGAATGCGCTGTGCTCTTTAAGTCCCCGCATCATCTGTCTCTTGTTGTTTAGAGCGAGCCCGCACTGGACGAACCAAGACGAACTGAAAAGCTCTGGTACCTCCTCACCACCAGAATGAGTGGCGAGGAGAAACTCGATCACTCGCAGATTGCGTGCGATGGGCTCCACAAACTTGTCATCTTGACCACCGCGATTCCATAGTTTCCAGAACATTCCTCGCTCCTCGATCTCGCAGACTTCTGCAGTGAGAGCCAGACGCGCTGCTGTCACTGGTTTCACATCGTCCGCGTCCAGCTGATTGAGATATTTGTCTTGGTACCACTGGACCATGTCCTTCTCTGTGATAGACGGTATTCTGAGGTGCCAACTTGTCCACTCATTGCAGAGACGACGGAATGCAGTGAGGAGTCCAAATGTAAACGTGTAGATAACCGATAGATAAATCGGAAGATCCCAATTAGGGACAAATGTTGTCAGGACAGGGGAAATGAAAAGAATGGGTACAAACTTCCACATTTCAATGCGTCCAGAAGACAAGAATGAACCCTGTCGATGCATTGTCGCAAATATCCCTGATTGTAGGGTTAATGTCAAATCGTATATGTATCCACGGTGGAGCATCAGTCGGGGATGGGGTGTACCACGGTATGAAAAAAGGGCCGCTCACCTAGGATCGTCAAGAAGATCGAAAGCGGGAACAGATACAGGACAAATATCAACCCTCCGAACCAGGAAGACTGAACACCAAACGCAATTAGGCCGCAAAGCGCAATGATACTTGTCAGGACCATGCACGCCGAGAAACGCTGGACCATGAAATGCGCTAGGTTATCGAACGCAGCCTGTTGCAAATGAGTCCAATGCGAGAAATTCCACACACATGCGCATGACTTACATTGAATAGATAAAAGCCGCCAGTGCTACCAACGAATCCTGTAATGCCTCCGGTCAAGATCAGAGCAGTCATGATGGCGTAATCTGCCATCACTTTGATCTCGTCATTCATGAAGGCTGTCAAATAGAGCCCACGGCCGAGGAACGTAAGGAGGACGACATCAATTATAGCGGGAAAGCAGAAGATCGACAGAGCTCCAGCAGCGGCAGCTCCTTCTCGATACTTGGTAAGACGCTTTTTCCCGCTTCGCTTCTCGGCATTGGAAATGCCGAACGTTCCCTTTTGTGAAGCCTTTGGCGCTGTATCCAATAGTCTCTTCGATGTTTCATGAACGGAGTATGCAGTGAACACCTCTTTGCCATCCCAAGAATCTTCCGGGGGTGGGTTATGGCTGAGAAAAAGCTGATACTTATTGTATGCAATATCTCCCAGCGTGCGAGGAGAGAGCCCAAAATAGATCTCACATTGCGACCCGAGGACCCAGAGCTCAGCGAAAACACCCGCCTGATCTGGCTGTAATAGGAACAGGGGGCATCGGTCAGTTGTCTCCATGTAAACGTCCTCAAATGCTAGCCTTCGTAAGGCGCAGAAGAAGATCAGTCCGTACAAGTCAACAGAAGGTAGGAGAGCATGCTCAGATCCAGCGTGTCCATAAGATAGGAGCAAAGGATTGGTCAGCGTGTCCAAGGTCGCTCTGTCGCCTGTCCGCAATGCTGTCTGCATTTTTTGGTGTAGCATCTCATGCAAGCTGACTAGATTCTCAACAGTTGGCAGCATTGTCGCTCCAAGATGTGTGAAATGCGCAATCCTCTGTTCCAGCAGTGATTTTACACTGACCGAGTCATCCAGGCACGCTCGAGAGTGAAGGGAGCTCCATGCGCGGATGCTTACGTCCTGGACCAGATAGTGTTCGGCCGCCTCCAAGATAGCGTGATTGAAGGAGTGGTTGCACTCTGAGATCCTGATCTGCTCGACCAGATAAAGGAGCTCGGATTCGGAACATGACTCCAGGTCTTTAGTGATACTGAGTGGGAGCTGCGCTTCCCCTTCGGTTTCTGGCCTTGAGGTGAGCAGAAGCTCCTCTTCAAACCGCTGAAGACGTGGCACGCCATTGTAAGATAGGAAGGTATGCCATATTGTCGACACGTCATTGGATGCCTTGAGGGAGATGTGAATGTCAAGTAGGGTCCCGAACTTGTCCTGGGTGATGTCTGCCACGGCCCAAAAGTGTCCACCGTCGTCAGGAAGTGTGAAACCGCTGTCCAAACCAGCAAAGATTCGAATCCTCTGATTCGCAAGACCCTTCAGTAGATCTTTTACCAGATCAGGGTAGGCGGAACGACCGCAAAGCACCGCTAAGGAATCGTGAACACGGAGATTTTCGGCATCGCCGTATGTGCGGAGCAGCTGATTGTGCTTCAAACTCTTTTGCATGCTGAGGACTGCGTCGTGCTGGCTTTGCACTATCTCTTCCCGCAAGCTGAAACAGCCTGTGGGACAAAGTTTGGCACCACAACTCGCGAAGTGCCATATGTCTATCCGGGGGGGTGGGTCTTGGAAAGAAGATGGTACCCAGCTGGGAGAGTTTGAAGCTGCCTCTGACATCTCTGGCCTAGATTGGACAGGCTGTGCAGCCAGTATCTGATCCGCGGCGGGTAGCGCACCCAATATACACGATAGGTCCACATGGGGCGGAAAGCGATCCGATTTCTCGTCCAGCAAGAATTTGGTGTGGCTCGACCAAGCCTTTTGCAACCAGACCACGTCAGAGTTCTTCAGCGAGTCAAAACCGCTGAGAGGAATCTCCTTAATACGTGCTTCGTTATTGAGTAAGTCGTCGGGCATGGCCAGGATGATTGCTCCAAAAAAATCCGCCAGCTTGTAAGCGCGTCTCAAGGTAGCAGCTGAAGGGTCGATCTTCCACATCTCGACGAACCCAAAAAGGAACCCCGGTCGACTGATTCGTTGGTTCCTACAATGAGCAGCGCATTCCCGGACGCGCGATGCTCGAAAGAAATCACGCCTTTCACCGTTGGGAAGCACGCAGGCGTTTTCGAGCAGGATCCCATCGAGGGAATCAGGATTGAGGTTGTCCCAAATGTGCGAGTCGGCATCTGTCCGGAGAACCAGTGCACAATCATAGCGGCGGAGTTCCAGTAGAAGTTGGTCCACGGTGGCGGGATCATCATGTTGACCGCAACGGATGACAAAGCCATCGTGTCCCTCCTCAAGTCGCCATGCATTCAACGACGAAGCAACTACTCGGAACCCGCCCTGTAGTTTAGCTTCATGTCTGAGGCACCTCATTTCAAACGATCCAAGGCATGCTTTTTGAGAAGCGCTCCTTGATAGGGTGACAGGCACTGAGATTGTGAAACCTGATTTGCTCTGCCCACCGGCTTGCCCATTGAGCACATATGTCCGGAAGTCTTTGTCGCAATTGGATCGTATATGTAGTCCGCATTCGCTGGACTCGCACTGACCTGACGCAGTGACGCAGAACGATCGAGCCTTGGACAAAACAGACAAATCGTCTCCATGATATGCTGAATCTCCGGACAACTGAGAATCTGTCTCGAGAGGCTCGTGTACTCTTCTTTGCTGGAAACAAGCGTAGACGGCTTTCTGTACAGATCGGCACCACCGCAAAGGTAAGAAAAGGATCCCTTTAGTCCAGCTCTTTCTCCCTCGAAGCACTAGGAATGTCTGCAACACACCTCCAACGAGGAAAGCAGCGGCACCAAGGATCAGCACACATACATGCCACCATTCATGTGTTAACGAATGAAGAAGAATCGAAGGTTGCTGGAAATGAACAAATTTGGAGCCATCGTCAACATCGGGACTTCCAAATGAGGATTGGAAGAAGGAGGCCATTGTCGGGACTGACAATGTCAAGACGAGCCCTTCGGATGTCAATCGGCAACTGAGTGGAACAACGCTGGTCCTTCAGGATATAGGAAGTCTGTAGGTGGCAAGCGTGTTTGCAAATGCGCACGGTCGAGACATTGACGGAAGCGATGAGCTTCCAGAAAACACAGACCGTGGAATTTTGCCGTATCAGAGTCAGCGCTCTGGTTGAAACCATGATCAGCCTCGGATTGACACGACAGGCCAGGCGCATCTTTCCAAGCTTGCTGAAAGCTAGCGACCCTGGTGCATGCGCTGTCACGCCAGGGGTGGCTGATCTGCAGAAAAGTCTCGTCGGCGAGATGCCAAGTGGTGTAAGCGCGCCGCACGATTTCTATTTTTCGGCTGTTTTCCCGACAAACAATCCTTTGGGTCAGGGTCATGTTCCCGAGCTGGAAGCTCGGTCTGAATCGGCGTGATTCGCGCCAAGCTCGCTTCCGTCCCTCCTTTAGTCATGCAGAGCTAGGTCCCAGTAATTTCGACATAAGGCTATGGTCGACGGCGCTAGGAACGCTTCCCGCACTTCTCCACCCCTTGTTCAGCCATGTGGGGCTCAGCCCCAGTAATTGTTACACGAGGCTGTGGTTGATGGCGCTAAAGTCACTTTGTTGGGACCTTTGAACATTCCTGGAAAAAGTTCAAGCTACTGTATTAACTAAATCGCGTAACCAGACAATGCTGCCGTTCAACTAAAAGACGCACACAGCTATGCTTCTCGCCCGGGCTGAAGCGGTCGCCTAATTCATTCAACGGCCAAGCCCCTCTAGGCAACGCCACGTGTCTTCCGCGCACTCCAGCAGCGAATGCTGTTTTTGCCATTTCAGCTCTGTCGCTGCCCTGGTCTCCGGGTCGTCGCCCCACATACTTAACCGGTATGGAGCAACCAGACGCTTGTTGCATGCTGTTGACGACCTCTGCAACAGTCGAGCCTTTGCCAGTGCCGAGATTGTATGCTCGAAAGGCGTGCCGCCTATTCTCAGCAGCGGCTAAAGCAGCGACGTGACCGCGGGCCAGATCGACAACGTGGATGAAATCTCGCACCGGAGTACCATCATAGCTGCCTTCCCAATCTGAGCCAAAGACCTGTAGTTCGGGCCTCGAGCCCTTCAGCACCTCAGAGATAACCGGGAACAAATTAGTCGGTTTGTTTCGAGGCGTTTCTCCAAGCGGACCCGTCGGTTCGGAGCCAACGGGATTGAAGTAGCGCAACGCAGTGATCCGCCAGGATGGGTTCGCGTATGCTAAATCCGCAAGAATGGCCTCGGAGAAGTATTTCGAACGCCCATAGGGCGAGGTCAGCCCTTTGACGCCAGAGACGAGCCGTGTCTTACGACCAAGTGCGTCGACTTCATCTTCGTCGTGATGAACCAGGTCTTCTTCGCGTAGTTTCTCGCCTTTGTTCGCCTCAAGGCCATACACCGTTGCGGAAGAAGAGAAAACAAAGTTGTGGATTCCGAAATCTTCAAGTAAGACGAAGAGGTTGACAAGGCCACAGACAGTGTTTTCATAGTAATCCAAGGGGTTGGAAATGGACTCCTCGACCGATTTGTATGCTGCGAAGTGTATCACACTCGTGATGTGCGACAGGCGAGTGCTGTTAGGGTCACGCACTGCATATCTGCTGAAAATGGTACGCATGTGCAAATTGCGATAATCAAGTTTATGGAACTTAAGAGAAGGCATGGTGGTACCATTTCTGGCATGATGCTCATCCGCAAGTTTGCGGATTTTCGAGAGTGCAGACTCATAAGCATTGGCAAGGTTGTCAATGATGAGGACGTTGTAGTTGGCCTTTAGGAGTTCGAGAGCCGTGTGTGATCCGATGTACCCGAGTCCACCGACAACCATAACTTAATTGAAAGAGTCATTCTTGCTGTCTTCTGGATTGCTTGGTCGACATGTCTCAATCTCCTCAAGACTCGATGGGCTTGTCGAAGAGCCAGGACAAGGGAGTCCAAAGAAGAATTTGAGCTCGTTGTTCGTTACATCCTGTTTTCGAGTAGAGATTGACAAGTTCAATTGAGTCAAAAAACAAGTGTCATAACGGCTGCCAATGCGAACTCAGGCATTCTTATCCATGAATCCAAAACTCCGGCCACGACCCTCGCCCGGTACGCGAGGGGCACGTTCCTTTGCTCAAGAGACACTAGGGTGTACTCAGCTTTGCGGGTCATAGTGGAGCAGCTACATGTTTGGATAGAAGTGGAAGAAAAAGAACGGTTCGCACAGTTTGGATTGTGGCAACTACAGTCTGTCGTGACCCGGGCGCTGTGGCGGTCGGCTAGACCTCAACAGCTTGTTGGATCAGAAGCCTACTCTCAAACTAGCATGGGGCCCATGTACAGGCGGTAGCGACTAGAATTGGATATGCAAAGAGAAATGGCTGTGAGCTGATGTTGTCTGGCTGCGATCTCGGTGTCCAGAGCCATCGATTGGACTAGAATTGCTCAAGCTATTCCGCGGAGCTGAGATCCTTCACGCCTCTCTTCTTACCGACGAATACGTATGTGAAAGGCTTGGAGCCGGCGATATGATCTAGGTCTGTCAGATCGGGGTAGGTTATGTCTTGCACAACCATACTGACGCGAGGACAGATTTAGACAAGCTAGTGAATCCTACTCAGCTACCCCTCATGTAATCGTGTGGCCAACCGAATGGAGAGGAACCGTGAAGCCTTGCCACGTTGTTGCAATAGTTGGATTTAACCACAGTCATCTGTCGTCTTTTCTGCGCTTTTGCAACTCGTTTCCTGAAAACATTTCACAGCCTCTGAAACATCAAATTCACAATGAAGATTCATGCATTTATCATTTTGGCAGCAGTCACCCTGACCCTTGCCCAAAAGCACAAACCTGACGCAAATCACATCAAACACGAGCATTTACCCAACCTGAAAAAGTCATGCGACTGTCCAAAGCCACAATGCCCGGTATTCTTGAACGCGAAAAGTGTACGTTCTGTTCTACAGATCAAGTATCAAGCGGGCATTATACTGATGAAGCACTGTTAGCAATGCGAATGCCGTAATGCAGCAGCACTTGCGTGCTTCGTAAAGTCCAACGGCGGCTGTACCAAACCAAAATACCAGGTTCGTAGATTTTGTGGAGTCTTCTGAGCAGCTGCTGACCGCCACAAACTCAGGAATGCTAAGGAAGATGTCAGAAGCACAACAAGCATTGACAAGGAAAGTTTCGGTTGGGAAACTAGTTCTAGCTAGATACTCTAGAATCAAGTTTGACACAAGCGTTCTCTGATCTACGTGCACCGGAAAAAACCGAGCCAGAACTAGACGTGTTGCCTGGCCATCCAAGACTCGTAATGACAACCTCGTAAAAAGTTCGCTACTCAGCATCGGCTTCCTCTAGCACAAAGTCAGCATCCATAGCCTAAGTTTGGACTGCACGCCGCGATCGGTACCTATTTTATTGAAACAATGCTGACATACGTTTCAGCTGAGGTCGCTTAGTTGGCCCCAGTTTACGCAGGCTTGGCGTGCCGGGGTTGTCCCACCAATCGGTGAGGTACGCAGGACTACCCACCAAGATCCCGTTATAGATGTTGAACTAACATGTCAAGTACTAATGAGGTCCAGATGTCAGTGTTGGCGTTTCCTTAAGGCTGGCTAGGCGCGGGAGAACCCCAGGTGGAGGCCTAGTCGCGTGTGGCTGAACTTTCAGCCCAGACAACACCACCGGTACCGTGCAGAACAAGCACTTTTCCACGTTCTAACCGCTCTAGGCCAGATGACATTTGACTTTTGCGAGCTTGCGGCCCAATCCGACATTAATTGGTTGCGGTATCGATTCTAGATGTATTGCATATTTTGATCTGGACTGTCACGAGTACCATTAGCGAAGTCTGGTCATCGACTAAAAGGTCTTTGACGAAAATAACTTCGTCCATGCTCAGCCGATGCTTTGTGTTTAGCTCCCGCCATCTGATGTCAGTAAGAATATAAGGCATGCTTCTACTGAGTTCTGCTGGTCCTCTATCACACTGCTGTGTCCGAGTCTCCTTGCTCACTATTGGATCACAACATCATGGCTGTCATCGGTTCTGTCAGTTTCCGAGTCTGCTGCTCTGCAGTCTTGTTGACAGCATGGATGGCGCTGGCGGTAAATGCGCTCAGCATGTCAAACACCATACTGGTCTTGGCCAGAGACACGGCATCAAGCATTTCGGCCACATCTGGATTCAAGGGCTATGGCATTCCTTACGAACTCGTTATTGTCCCTCAAGCTGGCATCAGTCTTCCGGTTCTCAACGGTTCCTCAAGTCAAGGCAGTTACGGAGGCTTCGTAGTGCTCGGCGAAGTTTCCTATGATTATGGTGGCAGCTGGAGGAGTGCTCTGTCGCCTGAACAGTGGCAGCAACTCTACGACTACCAGAACACTTTTGGTGCGCGCATGGTCCGACTCGACGTATATCCTGGTCCAGATTTCGGTAAGATACCATTAGTCTTGGCGCATGCAGATCAGCATCCGGTCTGCTAACACTCAGACAAGGTGCTGCCACAGCGATCGATGGAGCTGGCTGTTGTAATGCTGGTGTAGAGCAGCTTGTCAGCATTAGCAACGCTACCAGCTTCCCTACCGCTAATCTGAAAGAGTAAGTTGGAGATGGTCAAACACTGCCTTTCCTAGTGGATGACTAACATAATGACAACAGAGGGGCCACCATCAGCACACAGGGCTTGTGGCATTATCCCGCAAAAATCACCGACTCCAGCAAAGCCATAGAGGTTGCTCAATTTTCACCAGGTGGATCCTTTACGACGGCGACAACTGCAGCTGTCATTAACAGTTTTGGTCGGCGTCAGCAGATGGTGTGGTTTACCAGTTGGGCTACTGATTGGTCGCCGACATCAAATTTTCTTCAACATGCTTTCATTCATTGGGTTACACGCGGTATCTGTAAGTTAAAACACAGATACCATTGATCGCATGCAGCTCTCGACTAACCAGCTGCCGCAGTCGTGGGTCACCGTCGTCTCTACCTGAGCACTCAGATCGATGATGTGCACCTAGGTTCAGAACTTTATCAACCCGCCGGCACGACTTTCAGAATCCGTCCTGGTGATCTCCAAGCCCATGTGTCATGGACGCAGGATATCAATTCCCGGATGCCGAGTGGATCGGACTATTTCATCGAACTTGCCCACAATGGGAATGGTGACATCGAGGCTGCTATAAACGCCGAGGCTAATGCCAACACCAAACTCTGCAACCCTGATAGTGCCATTGATTATCCAGAGCAGATCGATACGTCACTGGAATTTCAGAAACCGCTTGGGACTGGTACGAATATCTGGCCAGCTAGTCCGAACAAGTACAGCTGGAGTCTGGCATGCGCAAAACTCGACCCTCTTGCATCCTGGATTATGACCCCAAGCAACAGAGACGCATTTGCACATGTTTCTCACACATTCACGCATGCGGCTCTGAATAATGCTACGTATTCTGATGTATCCAAGGAGATATCATTCAATATTGCTTGGTCACAGCAGGTCAGCCTGTCGGCCGGAAAACGCTATTCCGGAAAGGGCCTAGTCCCGCCAGCAATCACTGGACTGCACAATGGTGATGCGATCAAGGCATGGATGGACAACGGCATCACGAGTGTTGTCGGCGATAATGTGAGTTACCCAAAAAGGTTGACGACCCAGAAACTAAACCATGTTCCCAGACCCGCCCACCTCTGATGAATACTGAGAACGAATTCTGGCCATTGATCAGTAACGTCCCTTCGAATGGTTACGCAGGGTTACTGATTATTCCCCGCTGGGCTACCACAATCTACTACAACTGTGATCTAGCCGAATGCACCACGCAGGAATGGATCAACACCTCAGGAGGAAGCGGAGACTTCAATACTCTTCTCGAGAACGCACGTGTAACAAACACGCGCCATCTGCTCGGATTGCATCAAGACCCTTTCATGTTTCATCAGGCTAACATGCGCCAAATGGATGTTCCTAACTTTACTGTGGGGCCCAAATCCGGGAAAATGTCATTGTTGATGATCTGGACGGAGGTGATTGTTCAGGAAATGACGCGCCTGACAAGTTGGCCGATCACTACACTCAAGCACGATGACATTGCGTAAGTCTATACGACGGAGAACTCGCTGATGAACAACCTCTAACAAAGACCGCAGGACGCTGTTCAAAAACCGCATGGCCCGCGACCAATGCCGACCAAGCTTGTCATACACCCTGTCCGATGATGCTAGCTCGATCGTCGGAGTTACGGTCGGTTCAAACAGTAACACCTGCAGTGTGCCTATCCCAGTGACCTTCCCCGGGTCAGCATCGACTACCGCAGGTGGAACCACCAGCGAGAAGATCGGCAGTGACCCACTTACCATCTGGACTCCACTCAGTGGATCCCCGGTTTCATTCCAACTTGGAACGCCGGTGCGCATTTAAGTTTCCGATTCGGAACATCTCTTTTGCCACATGGTTGTCCTTGGCCCCGGATTCGTTTGCAGTCTTTTATAGGTAGCGTGATAGCAGATGGATTCTCAATAGGGTAACCATCCAAATTTGAGTTTACTAGTTCGGAAATTATAACGCTTTCGCTCCTCTTTAAGTGTGACATCCAAAAGGTTCGGTTGTTTCCGGGTTTTCTCTTGCATGAGGTTAACAATGGCCCTTCGGGCACTGAAAATGATACCATTGCAGCTTAGAAGAAGTAAGTCTATGGATAGCAGCTAATTTTCTGGGATGCTAGAGCTGCGATGAAATCCAACCACATTGTAGAGAAATATGTGTAACCAACATCAGTTGTAATGAATGCAAAATGATACCCGGCTCGCAGCAAGGCTTCCACGTCCAGACGGAGCTGTTTTGTCGACCTAGTATAGTGATGAATCATCAAAGAGGTCTTTGAGCGTAAGGACATCGGTACAGAGGATATCAACTTCTGGCGCGTGTAGTGATCATGGCTGTTCTCGCAAGCATTGATGATATCCGCTTCGGCATAGAATGCGCTGTCCACAGGAACACCAGGGTTTGTCCAAAGTATAGCGTTCCCAGAAAACACAGTTCTGGCGTGTTGCTTCAAACCTTTCATGTACTTTAGGAACGCAACACTGCTTGGAGCTTCGTCAACGAAGATGCCGTCGACATGGATGTCGCACTCGGGATAGCCAGCCCAAGCTGCCCAGGTGGAAATGTCCGCGACCACGTGATTGTAGTCGCGCTGACCCCAAGTCATATGGACGTAGCCAAAGAGCGTAGTATTGGCTGGCGCTCTCAGGCGAGCAACTTCGGCAATGTAATTTGCATCCGGCACAGGACTACCTGGGCCATTGCTTGGGTTGATGATGATACAGAAGTGCAGGCCAGGGTTTGTCGCGATTGCGACGTGCAGTGGGTTCCAAGACCCTGGGCCAGGATATATGTACAAAGGGACGGTGACTGTAGGTAAAGTACGACAGAGCATCTCTCTGCATATTCCCAGTGGCATGTCGAGCCGGTCCCTGCAAATCGGGGATTGACGCAGGCTGACAAAGTTTTGCGTTTGAAAATGAAATGCAGTATGAGGCTCCTTCCTTTCTCTGAGTCCACGAATTCCACAACGGATCAAGGATGCATCATTCGTTGACGTGGAGCGTTCGAGTTTGATCGCCTTGCGGCAGCGTCCTGGAGCACGTATTCCCACCTCTTGAAGCCGGACTAAAAAGCCGATAGCGTCTTGGCGCCGAGACAGGCTAGACAAGCGCGCGTCGATCGCCTCGTGGCTGCGTCTTGTCAAACCCCGCAGTCCCGGCTTCGGAAACTAGGAGCGGCTTCGCAACAAAGAACGTCTAGACTAGCCCATGCCGATTGGTGCGCCCCTGTATTTGAGTCGCGCGAAGTTCAGCCTTGCATGGTACGCGCTATTTTAGAAAACCAGTATTTCACATCTTGGCGATTGGCAAAATCATGACGAAAGGACCGGATGATTCTGCACCCTTACCTGGATTCAGACAAGCTGCTACCGATGATTCCATTTCATTCGTTCAGTGCTTTCGGCTGTGCTCGCTTACGTGGTCTGGCCCGCCAATTGGACATAAGCACTACCACTACAGCGGTACCGAGGTTCCTCCGGGGTCGAAACATCCACGTACACGATTGCACGGCGTCGAAATTTGTGTTACTGCCTCGAGCTGAAGGGCGAGAACCCTTGCATGGCCTACATCCTATCCCGCGCTCAAGACGATCCCAAAACATCAACAGCAGACTACTATGAAGACTTCTGTATTGCCCGAGGAGAAAGCTGCATCAAGGCCGCAGAAACGTATCTCGCGTAGGAAGGTACTCATAGGAGCCGCCATCGCGATCGTAGTGCTTGGCCTCGCGTTGGGCGTTGGGCTGGGTCTTAGTATTGGACGAGACAGTGACGACGACGACGATATCTCAGGTCAATCGGACCCACCGCAGACCTCAACACCCCCGGAAATGGCAGCCCTCCCCTGGACGCCAAATGTGAACGATACATGGCAAATCACCCTCTTGCGGCCACCAGTCTTTGCCGCTGGTGTCAGCTCCACCACACCAGATGTGACTATCTTCGATGTCGACTTGTTCGACACACCCACAGAGACCATCGAAGTACTACATGGCCTCGGCAAGAAAGTCATCTGCTACTTCAGTGCAGGCAGTTTTGAAAACTGGCGGCCAGATGCGGGGAGCTTTCGAGCAGCAGATAAAGGGAAAGAGTTAGACGGCTGGCCGGGAGAGACATGGCTGAACATCAGCAGCGAGAGTGTGCGTGCTATCATGAAGAGCAGGGTAGAATTAGCTGGAGAGAAGAGATGCGATGGTGTAGATCCCGATAACGTTGATGGATATGTAAGTCTCTAGGACCTGATATGCTGACTGCCCACTGATTAGACTACAGGATAATGACAACGGACTGGGATTGACCACAGATCATTCAGTCTCTCTTATGGAATATCTATCTTCGGTTGCACACCCTCTG
Organism: Boeremia exigua; assembly: GCF_020726555.1. Lineage (NCBI taxonomy): Eukaryota > Fungi > Ascomycota > Dothideomycetes > Pleosporales > Didymellaceae > Boeremia > Boeremia exigua. The sequence continues at coordinate 61,286 of NW_025763531.1, forward strand.
AATCTAACACTCGGACTCAAGAACGCGGGTCGTATCATACCAGCCGTCCTACCTTTCGTGAACTTCTCGGTCAATGAACAGTGTGTTCAATACAGCGAGTGCGAGCAGTTCCAAAAATTCATCGAGGCTGGCAAACCAGTGTTTCACATTGAATACCCTAACGAGAATGACAATTCCGACACCAGCTTACAGGCGAATCTCGTCAATAAGTCATGTGGTAAAGACCGAGAAGCGAACACTGAGGGATTTAGTACGGTGCTTAAGAATATGAACCTTGACGGCTGGGTAGAATACTGCAACTCAGAGGTGGCTACAACGCCATTGAAAAATCCATAATTCTAGAGAGTATTGCATAGCATATTTTAATTTATCCCTGTAAACAAAAGTCGAAACATATCTTCCATGGATCTTGTTGACTTTCCCTGATGGAAGACTAAAGTGACGGGTTGGAGTATTGCATCGAGCATCGGCAGCTTATACGTGACCTTCAGTAGGCTGCAACGCAGAGCCCCGCTTTGCAGGGTGCGGAAGTACCCCGCGGTGGATCTTCTCCATCTCATCAATTCCAATATTGGCCCAGGCGCCAACCCAGTCCAGGCCGCGACTTTGAGAGAAAACTGACGCTGTTGTCATGAAATCCTTGCATGTTGTATGCGAGGAGAGTGACCGATTCGCCTGATGGAGAGATGTGGTTGGATTGTCAGTGCAAGGTGTCGAGTCTTTTGTCGGCAGGTCAATCGATAATTGGAGGCGCTGCACAAGCACATCGAGCAGGATCATGGGGTCCTCGGCCAGCGATTGGTAAGTTCTGTCCCAACCCCACAGCTTTGGTGCGATCATGTTATGCGCACGCAGCCAAGGTCTTCAGCCGTACTCGTCAGCTCCGTCAAGGCTGCTGACGGCCTTGCCATCAGCCTAGCTTTATGAGAGCTGCGTTGATTGTTGGGAAAATCTTGTTAGTGCGATCGAGATCCCTAGCTCCATTTCAGTCGCGGAGATATCTCCTGCAACGTCCCTACATCGGGAAAATTCGAAAAGCTTGTTTTTGCCAAGGTCAGCGCTCCCCCGCTCCTCAGCCCGCGGTGTCGCAATAAAAATTACAAAATGCGGAAGGCACGTTTCGCGCGTTCGTCCGAGCAAGCCCGGCAAGTCCCACTAGTGGAAGATCGCCCCGCCGGCACTGCGCCCCGCCTTCCTAGCTTGAGGCGCCGTCCGTGCCACCATCCACGACATCCCGGGCAAATACTTGGCCTTCGATCGCTTATGCATGCATCGACTAAGGGATTACAAGCTAGACTACTGCTCGACTGCGCTGCAGCTGCCGATTAGGGAACGGGTCGAGCCACAGGCACGAATCTCACGCTGGGACAGCTCTTGGTATTGAACTCGCCTGCACGACCAAATTCAGAAGATAACCGGTAATTTGGGAACGGATAGGGCATCACCGGCCAGTAACGATCGCTACCGAAAGCCTCGCCTGCTCCCCAAGTTCCGTCTCGGTTTTGAGAGTGTGAAAGCAGCGTCATGAACATGCTCGTTGAACCTAGCGACACACCGAGCGGGGTCTTCGCAAGCTCGTACCAATACTCGAGAAAGTTTTCACAAAGTATACGAAAGTCCCCCATGTCAAAGCTTGCGGTGGTTGATCGAGGCCAATCTAGGACTGGTTTGGTGACGACTTGAGCGGTGGGGAAAAGTCTGAAACTGTATGATCTACAATCTCGATAGTGCGATCGCCCCAGACCCACGCACGCAAGAAGGCGGAGAGGCCCAATGTAACCCAGCCTTCGGATCTGCCTCTGGTTTGATACCGCTTTTTCAAGCACGCGAGATCGTGCAATGCTGTGGCATTCCACTGCACCAAAATTGACAGGGCCCTGAACCAAAAACTGTTCAGCTGCACCAAAAACTGTTCCACTGCACCAAATAGTGGCAGGGCCCTGAACCGAAAATTGTTCAACTGCTCCAGCAATTGGCAGCAACCCTGAACCGAAAAATATTCAGCCGTTCCAAGAATTGGCAAGGGCCCTCGCGTGGCCCTGTACCAAAAATTGTTCACCGGTCCAAAAGCTCGCATGGACCCTTAACCGAAGAACTTTTGGAAGACGACGCCCTGATGCCAAGTCCTCAATTGTGGGACGTGGCTGGCGAGGCCTGCAAGTCTTGTGTTACTAAGAATTTGCAACTTTGTGGCTGCCTGGGACTTACGCGCTGTCTCGCTGTGTTGGCGCAGAAACACTAAGAGATATCAACTGCTGAGGTCTAAAGTAGCGAGCCATGGTGCTGAAAACAAACGAAATCGAGAGCACCGTGGGCAGATGACTAGATTTCGTTTGAATAAGTCTAGATCAAAACCATTCACAAGCACTTGACTCTAGACCCTGAGGATTCGTTTGGTCACAAGTGTGTTGCCTGTGAGCCTTAAGCCTCTGAGTCGTGAGCTTTTCCAAGGGCTGTACGAGATGGAAGAGAACAACATGACTGCTGTTCAATGGTGTCCACAAGTTGAGGGTCTGGGCGAGTCTGGCCTTGACAGAAGACTCTCACGCATACGCATGGTAGCGTTCAGCAGCCCTCTAGTCTAAGGCCAGTTCGTAGATTGTCAATCAGATCAGAAGAGCTAGATTCTTTGCGATTCCATGTGCGGGCGCGTAGCCTCCAGATCAATGTTTGACCGCCATTGAGATAGAGCCTCAGCAAATCAGAGAAGCCCGTGGAATATGCTGAAACGAGGAAATATCAGACATTGTAACAAGAAATGAAGCCTACCCAGATGCACTACAAGCACCATAAGTTATGTCTCCCGTAGCCACTGACTTTTGGCGATTGACCAAATTCGAAGGCCACTTGGTCATCAAGAAAGTTAGCACACACGCAAGTACGTAACACAGCGAGGAAAACACAACAATGACACTATCCCATATTTACAGACAGCACAGTCTCATCGTGGTTTTTAGGCATTGCTTTCATCTGGCCGAACTGCTAATCAGTGACAGCGACATGCTATCTCGATTATTTCATTCTGATGCTCTACAGTGAAATGGCAATAGACATGTATGAGGGTGGAATTAGTCGTATGTTTATTGACTGAATGTACTTTTAGCTAAAGGGAAAAAACAGGGTATGCAACATCAAACTCCAAACGCCCTTTGAGAATCGTCGCGAACGCCGGTAAAACCTTAAACTTCGTTTACTTCAGACTCCATTTTTGAGCTTGAGGTGATTCAGAGTGTCATAGCAGGCATCGAATAGTGTTTTGCTTGTTGACCAACCCAACTCTGACCTGGCGCGGTCTGCATTCGCGATGGAAGCCTGGGTATCACCTGCCCGTCTTTCAACAACCTTCCTGTTGATGGTCCCTTGCGATGCTTTCTCCATGGTATGTACAACCTCCATGACAGTGGTACCTTTCCCGACTCCAAGGTTGAACGTGCGGAAACCAGACACGCGACCCATGCTTGCTGCTGTCAATGCCGCTGTGTGACCATTCGCGAGATCTGAGACGTGAATGTAGTCACGAATTGCCGTACCGTCAAAAGTGTCCCAGTCACCTCCGTAAATGGACAGTTCAGGTAATTGGCCTTTCAGGACCTTCGTGACGACTGGTAATAGATTGGATGGCGTCCCTTTCGGGTCTTCACCCAGCAAGCCCTCGGAGTCGCAACCAACGGGATTGAAGTATCGCAGTGCAACGATTGTCCAATCAGGATCGCTCCGCGCAAGGTCCGACAAAATGGCTTCACCGAAAAACTTTGTCCTACCATAAGGACTGGTGATCCCTTGGTACCCTGGCTCCGTCGATCTGCTGTTGCCGTCGACATCGAGATATGTCTCAGGTTCATGGGTAACGTGTTCTTCGCGGAGGAATTGTGACCCATCAGCTTGCGTTCCATAAACGGCAGCACTTGAAGAGAAGATGAACTTCTTGATATTGGCTTCCTCCAAAAGGTCCAGAAAGTAGAGAAGTCCAGAAATGTTGTTGTGGTAGTATCGCATTGGCTGTCGGATGCTCTCCTCCACAGCTTTGTAGGCTGCGAAGTGGATAACGCCGGTAATCTTCGAACGGATATTTCCTCGCGAATCTGGAAAAAGCGATTTTGGCCAAGAGTACTTTTCCAGAAGACCTTGCATCCCCTGCATATCGCGGTAGTCCATACGATAGAAGTATGCTTGAGGACATATCTCTCCTAAGATAGCGTAGTGTTGTTGTGCTGTCCTGAGGATGCGGTCGAACACATCGCTCTCGCTGTTGCTAAGGTCGTCGACGATAATGACATTGTGGCCGCTCTTCAGGAGTTCTAACACCGTATGGCTTCCGATGAAGCCAAGTCCTCCGGTAACAAGCACATATTGATCATCGCCTCCGTCTAGCAGTGACGAATTCGAAAGCAATGAATCATAATCACTCCCCGGCGTTGAAGATCCCGACAGGCTAGGGGTGGACCGAGGCGATCCTGATTCGGGGGTATTCATCTCACTGACGGTCTACTCGAATAGAAATTTGGCAATGATTGACTGCGGTAATGACCGTCGAGAATGTCGTTGTCTGATTTGGGAAAAAGGGAAGAAAGCTGAAAGTTACTCTCAGAGGACGGACATGATTTAAATATAATGGTCTCAGAAGGTAAGAATATAAGCGTTCTGCGACCAGGCGCAAAAGCTCTGCATCGCCAATGTCGAAAAACTCACCGGGATTGCAAACGCTGTGTTGCTCAAACTGGTATAGTCTCTGCGCTTCGCACCCGACTGTAACATGCACCGTAGAGTTTTGCCGAAGCAATAAGATCTGGAACGAGTGTTCAGCCTGACTTGCCATCATGGCTTGCACAGCTTGGAAACACAGTGCAGAGCACTATTGACACAGTGAGGGGCTAGACCACAGGGATGGTAGATTGGATTCGGCAAATACACGCCTTCCGAAGGAGTAGACAAACAATGCACTGACAAAGCTTGTGAAACATGGTACGGATTAGGGCTGCGGACTCCTCATTCCACATGGTAGCTGGACAGGTCCCTACTAGACAGTGTCAACATGCATCAGGGCCGCGCTATGCCGTATTTGTAACCTGCAACTTGCGCTAGAACAACAAGCGATGCTCCGTCAAACAATCGCGACAATTGGCAAGCCTTTAGAATTTGTCAAGCTGTGTGCAAATATTAAGCCTTGAGTATCAGACTGGACTGCGGCCGACCTAGAAGAGGCTTGACACCGTCCGCCTCAACACAGACATGATTTTCGTGAAAATCTAGCGCTTCTTGGCCAAGATTCAGCATCGACCGTTCGGTGAGCGCCGTGCGTGAATTCATTGAAGGACAGGGCTATGAGCGATGTTTGTACAGATCACTGACGCAAGCTTCTGTAGGAATGATGCAAGACTGACTGGTTTGCAAGTTGGCGTATAGCTGTGAGCAAAGACGACGCTGAGCTGACAGTACAAGCTATGTACTTGGAGGAGGCGCAGAATCCTTCCTCAGCAACTCGCAAGCTGTTTTTGGGAGCGCTGGTTGAATGCATTTCGAGGGCGGAAACTTGCATGTGTGTTTGCCACCAATTCGTAATATGGCTATTAATCAATTTTGACAGCCTCGGTCTCAACTTCGGTAGAAGTATTTTCATGCCATGGGACCTACGACTTGACTGCTCGGAATTCTCCGATTGATGAGGGTGCACTCGCATCTGTGATTCCCAGCGGCACCGTGGAGTCCGTTTTCTCGTAGTTCCGCGAATCTGCTCCGGCTGCTTTCTGTGCACCTTTCTGTCAGCATCAGAAGCGTCGTCACATGGTCACTCTACAGGCAAGACTGCGTCCCACTGCAGAGCTCAGACCACTTCCTCGCACATAGACATGATCATGCACTTGTACCAAAACCGGTATCCTTGCCGACCCTTGCCGAAAGATGACTGCAGAAGATTCCGAAAGACGGCAAGACCTACAGCAGGGCTGGGTGGCGCATGCCAAGCGAGTGTCCCGCTGATCTAGGCTGATGCACCTCGACACACCAGGATGTTGGTCCTGTTTTGTTCAGACGTCGCTTGCTAAGTGGGCCTGCTGCGAATCTGGGCCGATGCCAAAGAATGCCGGTCTTGTTGCGCTCGCCCGGGGTTGATACTTGTTTCAACCCGGATCTGCTCGGCTTTTCGGATTCGCCGGCCGTGCTTTTTTTCAAGACTCTATTCGGGCTTTCGAGGCTAGCTAAAACTAGAATAGCAGCGATGCGATGATGCGGTTGATCTAACCCGAATGGTACACTGCTTACAACGCGACTTACGCGACTTACGTCGCGATGGTCTCGACAAATTGAGACCAGTCAGCCCCAAATTGCTCGTAATACTGCCCCGCGTTACTTGTTACGAAGAGATACTCAGCTCCTCTGCTAAGCGTATCGACGAAACCTTGCATCTCGCCCTGTTCCATGGTCGGCAACGAATGGACCATGAAACAATGGTGTGCTCGATCGTGATTCATTGCTGAAAGCTCCGACTCTTGCAGCTTGTACTCATCATGCGTCTGTTCAAAGAGCACACTAATGTCTGTGTTGGAATCGGTGAATCTGCTGTCAGGCACAACGCCGGGGTTGCGAACAACCTATGGCACAAGAATTAGCCACGTCAATTACAATGAGCCATTGATGGCCATTACGTACTAGCTTTGATCCCTGGAAGCCCTGCGCGTCTTTGACGGCTTGAGATGCGCTGAGCATGAAATCTACAGCTTCTTGACTAAACTCATGAGGCGATTCATCGAAGAAGACTCCGTCCATTGCGAAAGCCTGGTTCCCTGATACCCACCCCGCGTAGACGTTCAAGTCGGAGATCACTTCTGACAAGTTTCTGGTGGCGTACAGTGTATGTACGTATCCTAGCTTCTCGACGTTGGAGTAGGTTGCGAGCCGTTCAAGGGATGCTGCGTACCTCTCGTCGGGGTATTGTGACGATCCAGGACCACTGCCTGGATTGATGATGACAGTAAATTTCAAGTCCGGTCTTGCCGAAAGTCTGATTTGTATTAGTGGTTTTGTCGCTGATCGATTCACGAAGATCTATACATACGCAGAATAGAGAGGTGCCCAGGTAGCATTCGTCTCAGGATAGATGTACAAGGGGAGCATGATAGAGGTATGACGTTCTTCTGCCTTACTGTTCTTTGGCAAAATGACAGCTAGAGGTACGACAATGGCGATGATGAGCGCAATAACGACAGCAGAGATGATGCTGATCACGCGTGGACGTTTGTAGAAAGGCCTTGTCGATATTGTTTCTTGCGCTGTTTCGACAGGAGTTGGTGGTGGTAAAGTGTACCAATGCGTAGGAAGCTCAATTTTGGGATCCATGTTATCGCAAAACTGTGCAGCTACAAAGAAAGGTGCGTCGACACTTCTGTGGAGCGTACAGATCTTGACGATGGTTGCGAAGTAACAGTAGCAGCCTTAAATCGCTTCTGCAGAACACCGGCTACCGTGTCCGTGCGCGTGATGCGCGGATTCGCGTGATGCGCCAAACCACCAAAACACCTCTATTCTTACACATCCACAACAACACAACGCGATGGGATTAAAAGAAGCCCTATTAGAGTGTGATACTTTTGCATCTGAAGATAAGATCCTATAGTCCAAAATAGCACAAAAGTATGGTGTTGTGCGGTCAACGTTAACGCGCACATAGAGGGGTGAGACGCGCCCGCATCAGGAGAAGATTATTGCACAACAGAAGCTCACCCCCTAACAAGAGGAGGAGCTTGTAACTTATATAGGAGAGCTTACTGCTCATTCTATACCTCCTACAAGGGAGATGATACAAAATTTCGCGTCTTCTGTGGCCAAGGAACGTGTAAGCAAGAGCTAGGTTACTCAGTTTATCAATAACTATTCCATCCATCTCATCTCCAAATACTCAACGGGTATAGACGCTAATTGCCACAACGCCAATTCATATCAAAAGTATAAGCTCTACTTCAACCTACTATAACGCAAGATTGCCAAATATAAGGTTGACAGCTGCCACACATATAATATAGATAAGAAGGGCTTCATGATAGGGGTCACTACCAGGACGAAACACGTCTTCAGTAGACGGATGTGGGAGAAGGGGGAGGTTAAGGCATCACTCTAAGATAGTAATAGGGCATAGGTGACGCTGCTGGCTTGTGTGTGCGGTGATGGGACAGCACTGCCGCTAGGTCTCCTCTACAACTCTGCCAACAGTACCCTGCAATCGAGCTGGGTGGAGGAGATAGAGCCAGGGGTACACTTAGTATTTGTTTCCTCCTTACCTACTAGCTGGACCAACAATGATATAGGCCTTGCCTGGCTTTAACAGGTGTTTGATCGCTTCACCAAGACCAAGGCGCGGAGGAAGTGGCGCCTCCTGATCCTTGACGGCCATGGATCCTATATAACAATAGACTTTATCAACTACTATAATCAGAATAAGATACTCCTGGCTATCCTTCCCCCTTACTCAACCTACACGCTGCAGCCGCTTGACGTAGTAATGTTTAAGCCTCTCTTAACTGCGTACTTAAAGGAGCTCACAACACACCTTTATAATGGCTAGGGACTATTAGTAATTAAGAAGAGCAACTTCTTCCACCTATTCTAGAAGGCCTAGATAAGCACGTTTACTTAGGGGTTGATACTCAAATCTTTTAAGGCAACGGGTATAGCACCCCTCTAACCCAACATTATCCTTCACCGCTTTGCTAAGGCATCTCCCCAGGCCTCTGATGCTAGCAGAAGCTCTTCTTTAATTTATTCTGGCAAAGATTGGCTTAAAATAGAGACCCTACTGCGCAAGGTAGCTAAGGATAAGAGCAGTAAGGAGCTAAGGAAGATTAGCCAATCCCTCTACCACATCTTAGTCTAAAACTAGCTACTCCACCATAAGATAGCAGGCCTAAAAGAGGTTCTTAAGACTTAGAAGAAGCATAAGAAGAAGAGCAAACCCCTTGACTTCTAGGAACCTAAGGACTATTATGGTGGAGCAGTGTTTTACTCTCCTTACAGGGTTAAAAAAGCACGTTAGTATGAGTAGGTAAAACAACAAGAAGCTGAGGTAGAAGAGGTTAGAAAAGCAGAGATAGCTGAACTTAGGCACGCAAATAAGCTATACAAAGAAAAGCTTTAACAGGAGAAGCGTAAGCAGCAGATAAGGGAGAAGGAAGAGAGAGACTAGGTTAAAGCTAAGAAGGCAGAAGAAGCAGCTGAACGCAAGGCTAAAAAACAACGTTAGAAAGAAGCTTGTGACGCTAAAAAAGCTATACAATTGTCCTAAAGAGGCAATAGAGCGACTTTAAAAGCTTCTATAGTAAAATAGAAGCCTGCGCGTTGTAGTGTAGGTGCGCGTAGTCACCTAAAGCCTGCAACGCCTCCTCTACCTGCGCGCACCTATACTACCTGTAGTGGCCGCACTGCTACTCTATACAAATAGAATATATAGGCAATTACTATTGTATAGGTCTATAGAACACTCTACTAAAATACTATAGAATAATAACTATTATATGTGGCTCTATAACCTTATTTTTTAGGTGCACGTTAGGGGTTTCGGCGCATTGCGCGAATCCGCGCATTGCGTGTATGGACACGGTACAGTCCGTGCGCACCTAACGAGCCAGTTCAGTTAGCGAGCCACCCTAATAAGATTAGACGACAAAAAAGATAAGGTTATTAAGCTACCTACAATAGCTATTATTGTGAGATATTTTGGTGTATTAATATATTAACGCTACTAAAGCGTTTGCACTACTTATATCTCGCTAGCGTCTTAAGTTAGCGCTCTTGCAAGCTAAATCTAGGTGGGGAGGGCGCCTAAGGCAGACTGGCAACTACCCTACTTGATGGAGCAACAACACGACAATGCTTTGTTAGTTTTTTTGCTAGTTTGTGTAAGGCTTCTTGCTTATGCTTATTTGCTATATTGCGACTTTTTTAAGTAGTTGCAGCTTGTTGTTGCTGCTTTTTAAGTGCCTGTTTGGCAGCTTTCTCCTTATGCTGCTGTAACTGCTCTGCATCCTTAGCAATTTTAGCTTGTTGTTGAGCTACCTTTGCAGCTTCTTGAGAGCGCTTTTTCTTAGCTGCTTCTACTGCTTTTCTCTCTCTATTGCGAGCTTTTTAGAGTTGTAGCTCTGCAGCTTTGTCTAGTTCTGCGGCCTTATGCGCGCAGAGGCTGGTAAGCTTCCTAGGACTATAGAATATAGCTCTGCTGTGCTAATCGTCGCCCTCTTAAGTAGTTAGTGTTGTTAATTTAGACAGTTAGGATCTTATAAGGTTGAGTTTAGCGCGTAGCTCCGCGTTTTAGAGGTGGAGAAGCTTGTTGTTAACCTGCAGCAAGTGTAGGCCTTAGGACAGCTGTTTAGCTTTAAATTTAGCCTTATTAGCTACTATAGCGTTAAAAATTTTGCGCAGTTAAGGCTAGGTATTGCTGTCGCCTTGCTCCCTAATTCCTAGCTTGTTATCTTGTTGTTATAGTTAGTTGTTAAAGCGTTGAAGTACTGGGTTAGCGTCTATCGGCTATACGCCTGTAGCTTAGAAACTCTTCAATATAAGATTATAAGTTATTATAGAGCTCTAAGCTAGCTAAAAGTTGCTGTAGAAGTCGCGTTTAGTGATCTTTGAGATGCCTTGGGTCTGCTAGAGGCGCTGGGTAAGCTCCTTGGTATAGTGCTTTAAAAGCGGCGAAAAGAGCATAACATCTAACAGCTGCAAACTATGTGTAGAATATAGTGGGTATACTATAACTATAATGCGTTTAGCTTTATAATACTCTAAAAAATCAGGTGTGAGGTGACTGGCGTGGCTGTTAAGGATTAGAAGGCGCTATTGCTGATAAGCTTTAGCTGCCATAAAGCGTTTAAAGACCTGTTGAAGCTAGGCAAGTCCTAAATCATTATTTAACCATCCTGAAGCTGAGTAGGATACGAAGATTTGGTGTTGTTTAGCTAACAGGTTGTTAACCTAGCTTGATTGAACCCTAGAGATGCCCTAATAGATAAGAGTGGGCGGCAATGCCTCTCTAGAAGCGTATACGCAAGCTAGCAGCGTTACCTATTCTCTATTGCTATCTCTTATTGCTGCGGTACGCTCCCCTAACTTATAAACTGCCTTAGAGAAGATCCTCTTCCTGCGGTGGGCGATGCTAATAAAGAAGCCCTTCTTATCTATATTGTATGTGTTGCGCTCTTTAATCTTATGTTCTTGCATCTTAGAGTGCAGCAAGTTAAAGTATAACTTATATTTACGCTTGTTGTCAGCTAAGTGACGCTTATAATCTATACTGGTATCCTATTTAGAGATGAGCTTATTAGGATGATAGTGTTGAAACCGGGTAACCTAGCTATCCAAAACCTCATGCTGCGCAACTGCGCTGCTGAAATTCTTTAAAATACTCCTTGTAGGTAGTATGCTATCTTTTGTTTGCCCTTTTATGAAGCTAATAAGCTTATCCTCTTGTTATAGGTTGAGATTTTGTTGATGTTTGGCCACCTCTGTGCCCTAGGGTTGTTGTGCGCCCTAGTGCCTCCGCGACAACGTTGTTTGATTAACTCTGAATATTTTTGCAACTTAGTGGTATAAGAATTTATCTCTAGCCTTACGTGATTTAATAAATTCAACCGCTTCTTAAATTAGGTCCATAGTTGTAGACTTATAACGCGTTGCAGTTAGGATAGTTTATAAGGTTGCGGGGCTTTAGGTGGCTTGTTGACTAAACTAGCTTGTTGGGTGCGCACAGACTGTACCGTGTCTGTGCACCTAACAATTGGTAACAACCAATGATTAGGGAACAATATCTATACTAGTTTTTAACGCGTAACAACTTAACTACTATGACAGGAATATTAGATGCGCTTGTAGAGATTGATAATTTAGAGCCTGGCGAAAAACTTGTATATATAAAGCTTGCAAAAAAACATAGTGTTAATTGTAATATGCTGTCTCGCGCGCACTGAGGCGTGCAGGTCCCCTAACGCGTCGCTAATAAGGACTAACAGAAACTTAGCAACTAACAGGAATTAGATCTTGTTAAGTATATACAGCAGTTGTTAGAGCGCTACTTAGCACCTACTAGGCGTATAATATAGAACTTCGCGTCCTTAGTTGCCTTACAGCCCTGCTCTGATATATAGGTTTAGCGCTTCCTCTACTGTTACTATAAGTAATTAAAGTACGCGTAGGTTACTAGCATAGACTTAAATCGTTATAACGCTGAGTCTTAATATAAATATAAGTTGTACTTTAAGTTGCTATAGTAGAAAGTTACTTAATACAACATCCTGCTAGAGAAAACCTATAATATAGATAAGAAGGGCTTTGCAATTAGAGTACTAGGCAGGACTAAACGAGTGTTTAGCTGGCGTTAATATAAGAAGAAGGAGGTTAGGTAGGCTCTCTAAGATAGCTCACGTAAGTAGGTAAGCCTGTTAGTAACAATCTGTGCTAATAGTACTGCTCTTCCGCTAGGCATTATCTCTACGTTAAAGAACTCCACTATACAGAGCCGCTAGGTAGCTAATATTAACCTAGCAAAGCACTCTATCCACGTCGCCTTATCGCCCACTAGATGGACTAACAACAACATAGGACTGGCTTGGCTTAAACAGGTGTTTAATTAATACTCCAAGCTAAAGGCACAGCTAAGGTATTAGCTGCTAATTATAGATAGCTATAGGAGTTACCTAACCTAGGATTTTCTTAAATACTGTTACTAGAAGCATATTATATTGGCAGTATTGCTACCTTATAGTACCTAGACTCTTTAGCTATTAGATGTAGTCTGCTTTAAGCCTCTATCTTCTGCCTACTCTAGCAAACTTAATAACTACCTCTAGCAGTCCTAAGGCCTTGCTCTACTGTTAAAGGGAGACTTCTTTGCCCTGTTCTAGCCTGCTTAGGTATCTACGTTTACTAAAGACCTTATACTAAAGGCCTTCTTAGCTACTAGCATACACCCTATAGAGCCTAACGTTATCCTTAATAGGTTCTGCTACACTATACCTAACAACTTAGAAATAGGCTCCTCTAGTTCTTTAGCGTATTCTGCACAGGACTAGCTTAAAGCATGCAGTACCCTATAGGTAGAGGTAAAGGATTTATGCAGTGTGGGTGCGCAGAAGCTAGGTTAAACTATCTACTACCTCTTAACCTAACTAGAGCTCGCCTATAATAAGATACATAGCTTATGTTATAAGCTGCGTTAGAAGAAGAAGCGTTAGAAGCAGCCTAAGAGTTAGATGGACTTGCAGCAACACTAGGAGTATTATAGTAGTGCAATAATGTAGTCTCCTTAGGCCTTCTGTAAGGCACGCGCTTGCATGGCTATCTAAGATCAAGAGGCACAAGAAAAGGAGCTAAAAAAGGTAGAGATAAAGGAGTTAGCTGCTGCTAATAAGCTCTATAACAAGAAGATTGCAGAAGAAAAGCATGTAGCAGCAGCAAAGGCAAAAGAAGAGCGTAACTAAGCTAAGGCAGAGGAGCAAGCAGCTATTAATGCGCGTAAGGAGCAGAGATATAAGGATAAGGAAGCTTGCAACGCTGTAAAAGCTGTCCTTGCAGCTGGAGCTAAAAAGGAAATAGCCTACCTGATAAAATATAGCCGGTTGCTTTATCCTTTCTAACGTCTGTGCTAAGAAATATATAACTACTAGAAAGTATCGCCTTCTAAGCATGTAAAGAGTCTAGGCACATACTTGCAGGCTGTGCCTTATATTGTACTAAATAGCAATGCTACTCTTACCTGCCTAACGTTAAGGCATCCTAATCTTTAACCTAACAACGTGTTCGTTTTAGATAATCTTAGTATTACTAGTCTAATTAACTGGCAGCACTGCGCACTAGTTCCTCTTTTCCTCTAATGCAGCATTCTAAACAGTCTTTAGAACTATAGCGATAATATCTTAGAAGCGCTTACTATACCTGAACTACTGCAAGACTTTAATGAATTAAGCAAAGAGAAACAATTTAAATAGGTTGTCTTACTATGTTAGCGTTAGCTTTACTACTTCTATATTGCAGCAACAGCTAAATTTAACCTAGTCTATTATAACGCTCTGACCTATAACTTTAGCATGTTGCGACGCAAAGTGTTTAATTACGCAAGCTCTCTATAGGAAGGCGATAACATTATACTTAAGGCCGACTTGATCGAGTTACAACGAAACTAGTCTAGCATTACCGCCTTAGATTTGAGCTGACACTATAATCTAATGCTCTCTTGTCTAATCACCTTCTTAAAAGCTAAGGTGGAAGATTGCTTGCACTTGAATGCTGCGCAGATTGAAGCAGATGAGCAGCTTTAGACCTATAGAAATGCTATTGGTATTGGTCCTGAGGGGTGGGTACCTTTAGATTAATACAACAAAGTAAAGCAACGCGAAGCTAAGCTTAAGGCTGACGCACTTGAGGCGGCTAAGTCTAAACAGGAGCGTTTAATACTATATAAGCACTGGATCTTTAATGATTTTAATAAGAACAAGTATTTATAATAGACCTTGTCTCTGCATAAACATAATTATCTGCTCTAAGCATACTTTAGCACTATTCTGTAGATACTTATAGATATCTGTTTATCTTTGCAGCAAAAAATTATAGTTGCCTTTTTGCTGTCTTATTACTGTTATTAAAGAGCGTTTTTTTGCTGCAAAATAGAAGTAAAGACTATTGCTTATAAGATACTTACTATGGCTATTTAATATTCTCCTTTATTAGTGTATCTAAATTGTTATAAACATAAAATTGCCGCCTACTATTATATTAACTGCTTCCCTATATATTAGCCCTTCTATATAAGCATTGCTTATAAGAATATAGAAACCTTTAACCTTTCTTAAAACGTATGGTGTATCGGCCCTATATAGTGTGCAAATTAAATCTGTAGCCTATAAGTTAGCAATGCCCTTTACTACGCTAACGTAGCCTTTAGGGGACTGAAAAAACGTCTATATCCTTTAATATTAAACTTTGCGTCTTTTATTACCTGCATAAACATTTCTTTACACTTATAAATCTCCTTAGCATCCTAGCCCCTCTAAGCTACGCACCTAGAATAATTTATGTCTTCTAGTTTGTGCTTTAGCCCTACTATATGCTGCTAATCTAGAATGTTATTTTTACTAAACTCTAGAGATAGCATTAGGCTAATTGAGCCTTGCGCTGCTAGGCTGTTAATAAATAAATATTGTAAGGTTAAGATGCTGTTAGTAAGAGCATTGTGTAAACTAAATGTAGCATCTGCAGGAAGGCTGTTAGATGCTTAAAATAGTGGATGATTAAATGCAGCGTTATATATAAACAACATAGGCAGGCTATTATTAGGATGTGTCTAGGTTGGTGTCTAAGACGGTACATCCTGCAGACGATTATATCTGTAATCGCAGTTTGTAAGTATGTTTAAGCCGTTTTTATAAAGTATAACCTGCTTGCATATATATTAAAGAATAGACAACTTATTAAGGCTGTAATCTAGGAGGGTTCTATAGCCTGGATCTACGAACCCTAGGAAGGCAAAAATCCTGTCTTAAGGGTCTATTACGCTATACGTTCAAGCGTGCGAGAGCACTCTAATAATACTTTCTTTCTTCTCTTTACTTAATATTTTTTGCCTGCTTATTAGAAAGTTTGCACTAGAGCAGGACATTATAGGAAGCGAAAACCTACTGCTAGCAAGCATAGCAATATCTTTACTCTATTTATCTCTCGCTATGCGTGTAACATGAGCTTGCGCATAGTGGTCTAGCTCCTCTCTAATTGATAACAGTGTCTACTAGTTAATTATAAGGCTACTATAGAGTATTATAACCTCTCTAGCAAATAAAATCTCTTAGCAGATCTAACTGCGTTGCTACTATGGATTTTTAAATATAGGCAAAGTATAAGATAGCAGTGTAGCTAGGTAGTTGCGATAACAGGCAGTGAGGTTATTTTTATCTAGAGCGGCTTATCTTCTTCTAATAATACTAGCTGCAGGAGCTGTATTTTTCGCTTTATATAATCGAGATCTAAGTATAGTTCTGCATAATAAAACTTATAGTTTATTAGGGTGTAGAAGTTATCTTTTAAGTAATGCCTAGGATAGGGTTTAAAGCTTTGTATTATTGTGTAGAGCGCGAGATATGTTTTGTAGACGAAAAGAACAAGTATTAAGGCACTAGAGGCAAGGCTTATAGGGTTAGCTATCGCAATAATGCGTGTCGCAGTAGTGCGAATATGTTGCAGTATTAATTAGGTGTTAATCAGACCGTCTACCCACGGCAGATGGCCCTAGCTTAGTTAGTCTTAGGATAGGTATATATTGTACTCTCCTAGCTAGACAGCAATATAGCGCAGTCTTTCTATTGTTTCTTACTACGGTACTATACGCTGTGACATGTTTTATAGACTTAAACCATAATAGATTATATAGGGTAGCTCTGATTATGTTATATAGAATTATCTAGCATATGCGTAATAATAGCCGATTTGTTCTTATAATGTTATGTAGCAATCTAAAAGTTAAATACATACCTATTAGCTCTCTTCTATCTTACCCTTTCCTATATCTATTCTAAAGGCATTAGAGGGATTACTATTAGAGTTTGTGTTTGACTTAATTGCTGTTAAAGAAACGCAAATCTTAGGTATTAAGATCCTGCAATTAACTAGAACGCGGAACTTGCGCATAGTTATTATAGGAATAGTTAACAAAGAAGCAAAAGAGCTAGGTGAATTAAAAGAGCTGTGTGTTGCAGTTTAGCAGATTATAGATATTGCGTTGAAGCTGGACCTGCGTTACTTGGTTAAGGGGTTAACGGACAGCCTTAGAGGTGAAAGCGGGTAGATCGCTAAGGGACAGTTTAAACCTAATCATGTTGAAGTTATTAAGGGCGGTTTGGAGAACATTATAGAGGGACTGGAGAAGAATAAGCACGGTGTATCTAGAGTGAAGGTTATTGTCTAACTCTAGGATCTGATAGGCTTAGTTATAGACTGTTAAGTTCTATACTTTAGATAAGGTCTGTAAGTAATTGTTTGATTGGGTCTTAGAGATAAGTATAGTAACAGGGGTTCTCGAATAGGTAGTTATCTAGTTAAAGACTGTGGCGACTAGGGTTACTTGGAAGAGTATAGAGTAGACTATCTGTTTTGCAAGCAGGGTTAAGATATTCTAATCTTAAAGCCGCTCTCTAGTTAAAACATGCCCTCCTTCTACGGTTATTAAGCAAGCTTGCTTAAGAACCTCTAGACAAATTTAGAGCTATTGCTGCGCAAGGGCATTCTTACACAGACCTAAAGACATGAAGATAACCTAGTATAGCGACTGCTTCTACGAATTTAAGAGCTCCTTAATTATAGCAAGACGTGGCAGGTAGAGTGCAGCTGTTACTTCTATAGCTGTATATTAGTCGCATCTATCTAATAGCAACAGCAGTTGCAGGAGGCGTTGCGATAATGAAATTATTGCGTAAAGTGGACTTGTGATACATAGTTTCTGTCTATATCGAATCTGTCTCTAGTTAGTTGTTTTAACACCTACTATGCCCCTTCCTTTAGGCGCTGATAGTTAACTAGATATAGAGTAAGTAGCTAGCGCTAGGCCTACATCTACTTGCTTTAATAGTAACGCGGTTATTGATAGCAGTTGCACACGTCTATGATTTTTATTGTAGCACATGCATTAAGCGGGCGCGGTAGCAATAAGAGTGTCTGTCTAGCCTGCGGTTAAGGCGCTTATAATGGTTAGAGTAAGCAATTAAAGATAGTGTAAGCTTAGCAGCAATAGAGTACTAATGGTTAGCATTGGCGTTAGGAGCTTGGCGTAGCTTGTTATAAAGTGCTAATAGTTAGCATAGCAAAACCTTTAGACGCTTAGCTGGCCCTATGAGTGAAAAGGTGCTGATAGTTAGCATTAGCGCTGGAAGCTAGGTATAAAAGACGATTTAATAATAGCTAGAGTTTAAATAATTAGCATAATACGCACAACGTTTGCTTATGTGTATAACTTAGCATCTAAACTTAACTAGGCGGTATTTGCTACCCTAGGGATACCTTTAGAAAACCTAGTTTCCTTGCATGCAGCTACTTACAAAGTAAATTTAGAATATTACTTTAACGTCTTATTGTATGTTTACATATACTGGTTCCTACTTTTAGCAATACTATATGCGCAGCGTTGATGTGGCCTGGTTTGTTATAAGAGTTAGATCGTGAAAAGGAGGTTTATTGCGCTACTAGTAGCTACTAATATTGGGTAAAGCTCGCTTAAAGCCTTGAATTGTTACCCTTAGGCAAAGTTGTTATCCTTGTTACTAGCGTGCAGAAGACTCCTAACATAGCGCGCGGACACTAAGCTATTCTTGTCTAGCTGGCTAGTAGTCTAGTCGCGGAATTAAAGAACAATCAGGCCCTAGTACCTAACAGCATTTTCTCTCTCCTTTGTTGTTTATGTGTAAGATGAGTGATTAGTAGGTAGATCTTATTGCTTTGATGCTTGCGAACCCTCTAGATCCTCTTAAAAAGCTACCCCTTTCTAACTAGAAAGATATAATCTTAGGAACTACCCTTACTTTCTTAGTAAGAGTTGCGTTAATAAATATTTTCTCTTCTAACGCTAACAATGCGTATAGATCCTTGCTCTATTAACAGCTAGCTTTTAACTCTATATTTGTGTATTTGTGGTATACAAGCTAGGATAGGATAATGCCTTCCTTATTCTATCTGCTATATGTATACTAACTATAATATGCTGTTCCTGGCTATGTGCTTACTAGGCTGGTATAGGCATGCGCGACTGTAGGAACAACCTTTATTTATATATGTGCGTCTTCGTGCTTGCACGTGTAAGGTTCTGAACTAAAGATTCTTTATAGCAATACTGCACGGCCTAGGCTAACACTTTCTATATCTTAGTATAGAAGAAATGGCTCGCTACTTACACGTATAGGTTGCTGCATCCTTCTATTTCTTCTGCTTACTTTAGATAGACCACATATATTGCGAACAATATATACCTTACTATAGCTGTTTTTATTAAGATATTATTGCTGCTTTAATACCTTTGCATATATAAGTAGAATTATCTAGAGTAGCTACACCTAAACGCATACAATCCTAACATATGTCCTTAGTTAAAGCTGGTGTTATAAGGCAGATCTGCCTTAGTCTTCTAGTGGTTACTATCCTCTAGGGCTGTGCGTTTATATTTGTAGGCTGGTTTAACTGCCTTTCTCTAAGCGGATTCTGGGACTGTTCTATTAAAAGCAAATGCTATAGATTTGGATTTAGCGATGATAGGATCTGTGGCTATATTGCTGCCTTTAAAGCTTATGCTGCCTCTAATATGTGCCTTAACCTTGTAATCTTTATAGTGCCGCTTATACTTCTAAAGACACCGAATTTAAAGGTAAAGATATTGCTAGCTATAGTAGGTGTGTTTATATGCGGTGCTACGTAAGTACACGCCTAATTAAACAATCTAATTACGATACTAATAATCTACTAGAGTTGTTATAACCTTAGCCTGGCGACTTTACTCTATTGTTATTAACAGCGCTGGTATGCGTTCTTATCCTAACCTAATATAGTTCACACCTATCTACGTGATACTCTCTTGCATTAAGGTTTAGCTTGCTATTATTTGCGCCTTGATGCCTATATTTTAGCCTATTCTTAAGCAATTGTTAACAGCAATCTTTGTTACCTATAACATTAAAGTAGTAGAACAGGATGTTAAGGATGGCAGGTTCTTATGTAAGCTTAAGCAATTTAAGACGTGTGGATATAGGAAGAACAGCAGTGCGTTAACAGAGGAACTGACGCACAGATCGGTTTTAGAACCAAGGGCTTAGTACACCCTAGGTGTGGATCTGTTAGATTTAGTTGCGCACAGAGGGATAGAACCGCATACTAAGATTAATAGTGAACTAAGGCCTAAGTAGGAGATTTAGGAAATTATTATTATTGCGCTAAGCAATCTATAGCTATTAGTAAGTAGCGTGTTCGGCCTCGTGATGCACGCGGCGCGTGATGCACACCCTACTAACATTAACCTATACTGTGCACCCCCCTATAACTTAACCCTACAATGCTATTAAAAGAAGCCCTTGCAGAGCTAGCTACTTTAAAGTATGGAGAACATTTTTTATATACAGATCTTGCCTAGAAATATAGTTGTTGTTGCACAACATTAAGCTAAAGGCACTAAGGTGTATGCGCGTTAAATAAGGTTAAATTAAAACACTAGCTAGTTCTCTACCTACGCGATAAAATTAAGGTTATATAATATGTTAAATTACTTACTAAGAGACACCTTATGCCTATAAGAAAGATCCTGCAGAGAATTATAAAGTCGCTGTGTTAATAGGAGCCCTCTAATTAATAGGTATCGCGCTTCCTTTATCGCTACCCTAACAACCTTCTTACTGCCTAGACTACGCCTATAGAAAAATTACGTCACGATGCTGCTTTATATGAATCCTTTAGCTCTTATTTTAACCTACTGCATAGTACAATTAAGCAGCATTTAATAGAGCCTGAAAACACGTATAATATAGATAAGAAGGGATTTATAATTAGAGTAATGTTAAAGGGCGTTAGAATCTTTAATAAGCAACTCTTTGAATGCTAGAAATACAAGCTAGCATCTTATAATAGCAACAGGAAGTGGGTAACAGTAGTAGGAGCAGTAGGAGCTGATAGTTATGCGTTGCCGCCCGCAGTTATCTATCCTTTATTGTCTCTCTAGCTCTAAGAGAGCTAGGTGCAGCGCGTTAACGCAGGGAAACACAATATATACTTTAGTACCTTACTAAATAGCTAGATAAATAATGCTCTTAGTGTTATCTAGCTAAAGCAGGTATTTGATTGCTATACAAGAGTAAGAGCGCGAGGGAAGTATAGGCTCTTGATCCTTAATAGCTATAGCAGTTATGTTACCTAGGCCTTTATTAAATATGCTTATGCTAACAAGATTCTCCTACTTATATTCCCTCTGCACGCAACTTACGCGCTTTAGCCGCTTAATGTAGCGTGCTACGGGCTGTTAGCACAGAGCTACTCTATAGAACTCCTTTACTGCGGCTACACTATAGAGGGGTAGGTGCCTATAGGTTAAGCTAACTTCTTCCTGCTCTTTTAGGCAGCTTAGAAGAAGACCTTTACTAAAGACCTTGTTGTACAGGCCTTTAAGTGCACTAGAATCTACCTACTAGATGCTAATG
Organism: Boeremia exigua; assembly: GCF_020726555.1. Taxonomy (NCBI): domain Eukaryota; kingdom Fungi; phylum Ascomycota; class Dothideomycetes; order Pleosporales; family Didymellaceae; genus Boeremia; species Boeremia exigua. The sequence continues at coordinate 82,471 of NW_025763531.1, forward strand.
TTGTGCTTAAGAAGTTTAGAATACTAACACTAAGGACGCCTAGCACAACCTTAGAGCCTACAGGGCTTTAGCCTGCACTAGGTTCACCTAGTTAGCGCAAGACCTAGCGGCTACTTAAGCGTGCAAGAGAAGAGGATAGGTCTAGTGCTAATAAGGCAGTTAATTAAGCCCTTTACTAACTCTATATGCGATTAGAGGTCTAAGAAGCTCGAATTAAAGGCCTAGAAGAGGCTCTAAAGGCTAATAAGAATAAGAAGAGAAAGCGGAAGGTACTACCTTTGCAACCTATTAACAGGAATAACAGTAGTGGTGCAGTCTTGTGGAGTCCTTTACGCATTAAGCGCGCAAAGCAAGAACTCTAGGTAAAAGAGAACCTAGAGCGCGCTGCAGAGGCAGCAAAAGCTACTAAGAAGGAGCTTTAACATTAGAAGAAGCTAATTTAAGCGAAGGAGAAGGAGAATAAGCGTGTTAAGCAAGAGAAGAAGAAGGTATTAATAGCTAAGGCATAGGCTGCGAAGCGCGCTCAAATTGAGGATTGTAAAGAAGAGGCTTAGCGTAAGAGCAACGCAGGAAAAAGTACCTAATTGCCTAAACAGGCTAAGAGTAAGGCCTTATAGGAATCTTAGTTAAAAGTAACAAAGAATCGTGGTAGTGGTGCTGTGCAAAGGCAGGTAGCTGCCTATAAGGCGCCCTTACTACCTTTACCTATAACAACGTCTACTAGCCGCACTATGCGTTCTCTAAAAAAACTGTGGTAGCTAAAAGTTTTATAATAGTCTATATAGTAATCTACTAACTTATCTTGTGATAGCAGCGTTGTAGTGTTAATTAATAACCTTACTTATTCTAGGGTGCGAAAGTTGGTGGGGTGTGCATTATGCGCCGTGTGCATCACGAGGCCGAACTCGGTACCGTGTCTGTGCGCGTGATGCACGGCAACACTAAAACGTGTTAAAACTGAGTGAGGTTATTGAGCTACCTACAACAGCTATTATCACGACATTTTGTGGTAGAGTAGTAAAGTGATGCTTGCAATCAATCTGGCCTATCTATATTTACTTGGAGGTGTGACGTTGCGGCCGCGGCGGGTGGTGATGGCTGAGGCAGTCAGAGGCGGCGATGGAGGACGACCACTACTAACACCACCAGTATGACCACGTTTTTGACGCTTTTTTGGCTGGTTTGCTGCTGAGGCTTTTCTCTTGCCTAATTGGGGTTGTTTTATAGCTTTTGCAGCATCACGCTCCTCCTTTTGGCGTTGTTTTTCAGCCTGCTTTTCAGCCTTCTGAATCGCTGTATTAGCCTTCGCCTTCTTGCGCACCTCTTTGGCCACCTCTTTCGCCACAAGCTTCTCCTCCTTCCCCTTCTCCTTGACAAGCTTCTCAGCAGCTGCTATCTCCTTGTCGGTCGTCTCTTCTAAGCGCCTCCTCCTTCTTGTCTTGCTTCTTAATCCTTTCACGGAAGCGCGCTTCGTTGATCTTGCTAGGTAACCAAAAGACAGCATTACCGTGGTATTCCTGTGGTTGCGCGAAATCCAAGGCTTTGTTCTTCTTTTTGTGCTTCTTTTGCGCCTTAGGTATCTTTTTAAGGCTATCTGTCTCGCGTTAGAGTAGTAGGGATTTGACTGAGATGTGGTGGATTGATCGTCTCATCTTTTTGACGTCGCGACTACTCTTATCTCTGACAACCCGCCGCAACAGCTCTCTATATTGAGCTGATCTTTGTTGCTGTAAACAGACGATGAGGTACTATCTGAGTCTGAGCTCTCTGGTGTTTTGGCAAAGCGGTTGAGGATGACGTCAGGTTCAAGTGGTGCTATACCCGTCGCCTTGAAGGACTTGAGTATCAACGTTTTGGTAAAGCTCAACATTGACCGCACAACACCCTACTTTTTTGCAATTGCTGAATAGCGGTATTGTTCTCCAAGCTTTAAAGCACATACTTCTCTGAGGGAAGCGTCTAGCGACATCGTGGGGTTGAGTTGTGTGGGTGTGAAGTTGAGTACAATATGGTGGGGGTGCGCGTCACGCGAATCCGCGCGTCACGCGCACAGACATGGTAACCAGAATTGGCAACTTTGGGCTATCACAGTATAGGGAACGTGAATGTCGAATCACAATCGGCAAATTTAACCGCTTTGGGTATCAGAAGCGGGGAAAGCCGCGTCTACTTTCTCTGCGCTTGGTCAAGCTTCCACACGATTGGGATTCTACACGCGTGTATATCGAGACCCGCTGGTATCTTCGCTGCCAACAGAAGCTTAGGTTCCGTTCTGGGCCATAATACATTCCGCGATTGCGTAGAAATGTTCAAGCAATTCCAGGAAGTTCCACGACTCGCGGCACCTCAATGACTATTTTATTTTCTGCGTTGGCTCTCCGTTCTCGTTCCATAAACATTAAAGCGACTTGCGCCGCCGTGACCCCAGAATCAGGAAAGATGACACGTAACGACATCAACGCGCTTGAAATTGACAGGCCTCCAGCAGATGGATCGATTCTCGCACGCGTCGTCACAGCCGTCTCCGAACCAGTTCCACAAACAAGCCTCGTACTCGGTGATGAGATTAGGCCGTTGAGCAAAGCGTCGCTTATCCTTACTTCCTGCCTAGTCATGCTATGCAATCTGACTCAGGTATGTCCTCGAGAAGCATCTTATTGAAAAACGGCGTTGACTTGCAACGGGAAGTTTATTTCGATGTTTTCGACTGTGGCGGGCGGCTTCGAATTTACCAAGAGGCTTGGGCATAGTATCGGGCCAGGCGAGGCTAATTGGATGGCCGCATCGTACTCGTAGGTTTTCTTCCTTCAATCGACATTCGAGACCTCTGTACTGATTACTCTAGCCTTACACAAAGCGCTTTTGTGCTTATCAGTGGCCGCCTGGGCACCAGTGAGTGATACTGAGCTTGGAGACAGACCATACGCTGACTTACGCCACAAGTATATGGCCATCAACGCATGCTCATGGTAGCAGGCTGTTTCATCTTCGTGTTCTCTCTTGGAAATGCTTTCTGCACCACCTATATTACATTCGTAACGATGCGGGCCATGACCGGAATTGGCGGAGGAATTCTAATGCCCAACGCCGTCGCCATATTAACGACTATGGCTCCGCCAGGAAAGATGCGAAACTTCACCTTGGCTATATTCGCGGCATCCCCTCCGATTGGTGCTATGCTTGGTGCGCTTCTGGTAGGGGTGTTTTTCGAATTGACCGAATGGAAATGGTTCTTCGTCCTCATGTAAGCTCGGCGCATGTTGATGGCGAGGACATTACGCTGATTCGACTGTAGAGCCATCCTCACTGCAATAGTCTTTAGTGCATTATACTTGGTTCTCAAGCACGAAGAGCCTTTGGACAAACAGGGTGGCATTGACTTCGTAGGAATAATACTTGGCCTAGGCGGACTCGTGTTGTTTAACTTTGTTTGGAAGTAAGTGAGTGTCGTTGAGAATCTAGAAATCAAAATCTAATGAGTACAGCCAAGCGCCATCAGTTGGCTGGAACGAGCCCTACGAGATCGCTATCGTCATTCTCTCAGTCGCAATGCTGGCAGCATTCTTCGTATGGGAGAGCAGATTCGCCAAGGAGCCCATCATGCCGTTGTCGATATTTGCAGCTCCAACGTTCACCGCGCTGGTTTTTGTGGTCTTACTAACTTACATGTCAGTGGGTATCGCGCTCTGGTACATGGTCGCTTGGCAACAACTCTTACGAGATTGGACGGTACTTAGCGTCGCTGTTGGCTGGATCCCCTACAGTGTTGGTGCTTTAATAGCAGTCGGTCTTGCTGCGTGGCTAATTCCTCGACTCGAAGCTCAGTACATCATGGCTTTTGGGATCATCTGTTCCATTATTTCACTGGTACTTCTTGCGACAATGCCAGAGAAACAGGTCTACTGGGCGCAGACCTTCCCTTCCATCTTCATTGGCGCACTATGCGCAGACTTTGTCTATGTAGCCGCGCAAATAATCGCCAGCAATAGTGTCGGAAAACGAGAACAGGGTGTCGCCGGAAGCTTGATTGGCACGCTCAACCTTTATGGCAACAGTCTTGGGCTTGGATTTGCGGGTACCATTGAGAGTCAGGTTGTGAAGAACGGAGGAAGTGAGTCTGATGGGTACCGAGCTGCCTTGTGGTTTGGGATGGCCCTTGTGGTATTGGCTTTAATTCTGGACTTTCTGTTTGTCAGAATGCCGAAAAGTGACCATGAAGGATGGGAGAAGCATCCTGATGGCGCAATCGCAAGGGTCCAGTCGGGACAACAAGGAGATCTCCATGTATAATGTGGCGAGTAAATGCGAGCAGTTGCAATATCCACTTGTGTAAAAGTTTCGACTGTCCATGAGTCAGGCCTGCGCGCATTGCCTACTTCTAAAATCGGAAATTCCATCACGTCCATGGACAGAGTATAGTTGGCAAGCATTCAGCATCTAGTTCCTGTGATTGCAGCGCGCTTTACACATTCGGAACTACTGGCGAAGTTGTTCGACCATTTGACGTAATATGGAAAAGTGAAACCACGTTTGTGATAGTGGCAATCTGCCTTCACTCCACCACAGGCTTTTATTGGCATTATTTAAGCATTTAAGGACGCGCAAATAGATAAGCTGCTCATTTCTCTAGAGAGACGACTACGAACTGGCGGAGTAAGAACTGTGCGGCCGTGTGTTACTAGTGAATTTCAATCAGGACGATGTTATCTCTCGCGGTGAATGTTCCGTTAGCATGGCCACCGTTAGTTCTATATGTCTTGAATTTATGAATACTACGTAAGTATTGGACGTATGTACGTCGATATGTACCTTAGTTCATTCTCGCTTCTTAGAAAGGTAACAATGAATCTCGTGTAGACAACCTACTTCATGAACGAAGACATCCAAACAATAGTTGATGATACAGTCCTGCGTGCTATCTTAATCATCTCTCAACCTTTTCCTTGTATCGTCGTTGTTGATGCCCACAGCCCAAGAATCTGAAGTTGTATGCTGATCAAGACACGTGGTGCACACTAATCGAAGGCCGCCCTACCCTTCGGCATATACAGAATGCACAGGACATTACATAAGATTTGACTGTAGGCTGGATCAGGTAGATTTCGAGGTTACTTGCGTAACGACAAAGGTCATATTCAGGAAATTAGCTGGGCAGAACTACAAGGGGAAGCAATATTGGGAGCATACGTTGCTCTATCTAATAAAGAAAGCCAACAAAGGCTCATGTGCCTTGGATACTTTTATGGGTCATAATGGGCACAATAGCTTCCAGTCTTGACAACTGTAATACAAGGCATTCCTGTGTACTTACCCAGAGAACATGGAATTTAGAGATTACAAGAATGAAATGATGAAAGATTCCAGTTAGGAGCTTTTGAGCTTAGAACCACTCAACGCTAACATTGACAACAAGTCATCCAGCACCCATGCTACATAATTTCTCAGCAAGGAATACATGTTATTCCTCTCCTTCGCTTCCTTATATCAAGTCAACTGGAACATACTTTGACCAATCACCTTTGGCCTTGAGGAAGTCGAGTGGTTCCATGTGTTCGACTGCTCCACCATATGGCCTGCTAACATAGTATCCCAAGAATCTCTGGACATCCTCCGGAAATGTTTGGGATATCTCGAGCGGGATGGCAAGGTACTGGTTTTCCTCCTGACGGCACCAACCGGGAGTAGTGAATGCGCTCAGGAGAACACTTGGGGTCGATGTTGTGTTCGGCTTGATGCCGTAGTATACGGAACCAAGACTAGTGACACCTATTAGCATGTTGTTACTGATTTTCGTGGCTCTCGTTCATGTACCATAATAGAGCATCGCCCTTCTTCAGCTCAATGAGTGTTTCATCCTCGTCAGTAGGATCGCGAGTGTCGTTCCATCGGTTCGATCCGACAACCACACGAATGGCACCGTTCTCGGTGGTGATGTCATTTGCCGCGTAAGCAATACCAAAGTCTGTCTCCCGCTTCGCAGGGTGCTTGGTGTGATGGCAATCATCCTGTCGACGCAGGCCCCAGCCAGGAGAACCGGGCTGGGAAGCATGCGCCACTGTAAGAGAGACTTGTGGCTCGGCTGTCGATACAGTGCGCTCTTTCTCGTAGTAGATGACGCAAGTGTCAGTCAAGAAACGCTTCGTGAGCTCGACGTATAGCGGATTCATGAGGAGGTCTGTAGCGAAAGTGGTGCTCCTGCCAGCCAGGCCGTATTCCTGCTCGCCTGTGATCGTGCCTACTTGTCCCAGCACTTTGTCAATCGTTTCCTCACTGGCCGCTTTTGAGATAATAGCAACACCATCACCCTTCAGGGCCTCGAATACGTCGCCAGCGTAGGCTGTGGGCGCGAAGCGCCTAATATCTGATGGAGCTGCAGAGATCATAGCGACGTAAAATGTGCTTTGTAATGTTGAGTAGAAGGTTTTTTTTCGTGATTGATATGATTCGTTTGAAGAATGTTGTCACTGTTAAATATCGCACAATGCGTTTTAGTCCCGAGACCGAACCTTCTCGACAGGGCTTGAGTGTCCGGGGCTGACGATGCCTCACCATACAAAGTCGGATAATTCAACGTTGCTTATCACAGTTGTCAGCGGCGCCTACGCGCAATCGCTTGTTCCGAGGCTATCGCTGCCAGATCCGGTCATCATAGCGCGACGCGCGCGAAACATATCTCTCTACACTCGGGGCCAGACGATTACACTTTACACGAGCAGTACTTATCTCTTGTCAGTGAGACTAGCCACGAATCGCCACACGGGGAAGCTCTAGCAGCTTTGGAATACTCTAGTCGCGACTAACCAATTATCTACTAGCGCTGACCCACCTTGTTGATTGTGCACACGCGATGAGCATCGATAAAACGGGAGGCTTTCAGGCTTCAGGTTAAAAAAGCATCTATTCATAACTCAGTTCTTTGATCTCTATTGCGAGAGTTGCAATCAAGTTCTTGCAATCCTGTCTACTTATCCATTCAAGGCAGCATGCCGAACCCTCCTCACCAGCGTAGTAACCCCGAGATCACCGCTCTGCCGGCTACCGCTCCCATTGAGGATATTGTCAATGTCATCAAACGTGATGGTGGTATCATCATCAAAAACTTCGTAAAGCCCGAAGATATCGACAAGATGGATCAGGAGGCAAAGCCTTGGTTCGACAAACTCCGGGGTTTGAAATATGAAGGAACGCTTTTTCCCCCAAGTGACCCGCCACTCAGGTCAGTCTTTTCTCCTGCTTCATTGGCATAAAAGAAGCTAAATGTGGTTGAAATCTAGTGGTTTCGCGGGCAAATCGCACACTTTTGTTCATAAATGCGTTAACCACCCCACGTACCGCGAGACCGCTAAAGCGCTTTTGAGAGAAGTCTCGTAAGTTCCGTCTTCTCAGTAAGAGACGTAATCTCTAACATCTGCAATAGATACCCGTTCCGCGACGGCAAACGGTATGAGTGTGTGTCAAACCCGGTCCTAGCTGTGTCTGAAGCCTTCTCACGTGGGGAGTCTGCTGCCCAGCCTCTTCACAGAGATGATATGGCTCAGCATTTCGAGCATCTTGAGGGGAGTGGAGAGAGCACGTTACTAGGCCTTCTTGTCGCTGGTACGGTACGTCAATGGGCTTTCAATACCACCAAAGTGATAAGAACCGCTACTAATTATTGTTGTATAGCGTTGCGTCTACGAAAACGGCGCCACACAAGTCATCGTTGGCTCGCACAAGTGGCCTGAAGCGGATCAGGTAGGCTCTGCCGATCGATCGCTTTGCTCAACGGCGGAAATGGAGAGAGGCGATGCTGTCATGATCATTGGTTCGATTTGGCACGGTGCCGGCGCCAACCAATTGAAAAATGAACGTCGCAACATCTACTCCTGTCACATGACGCGTGGATCTTACCGCGCAGATGAGAATCAGTACGTTGGTGTACCCATCGAGGTGTTGAAGACATATGAGCCGGAAGTTCAGGCCCTACTCGGCTACTCGGTCAGTGAGCCATTCTGCGGCCACGTTGGTATGAAAGACCCGATAACCCTCCTGGGTAGCAAAGAAGACCCTTTTGGGTACGGTCCGTTTGAAGGCAAGCCTGTCGAGAGTGTAGGTGCATGAAAAGGTACAGAAATTGTCCCAAGCGTAGCCATACAGCATAGATGAGAGGAAAAACACGTAGTTCCCGTATTCTCCAAGATAAGCTTTGAACCAATTTGATTTTTCGTATTTCACAGCAGAATGTTCAGTTCCAGTTCTAAGCCCACAACTACGTCTTTCCAACGCTTCACCCCGGTATCATCGTCGTCTAACGTGTCCCAGATGTTCTTCAAAACAAGTACAATCGAAAGAGGTGCCGTAAAATTGAGAGTCGTGTGCATACGCCGTAGCCGTGTCTCGTAGCACAACCGTGCTTTTTCCGTGCATGCATGTACGGCTATCATGAAGGCAGGCCACAAACATGCCTGGAGCCAGGACAGTTTTTGAAAAGAATCTAATGACGCATGCACACACGCCTGAATCAGTGGGTCGGACGATCGCAACCAGTAGATCTCGTGGTATACGAAGCAAAGCATTCCCTGCCTCCAGATGTTATTGAAATGCGTCTCGTCTGTCACATAGTCAGGGGTGACAGAAGCGGGTCCAGGTTGCCAGCTCGTGATATCTTGAACGAGATCTGCCGCTCTGGGCATCAAGCGTAGTAACTCGTCGTAGTTGCCTGGCTGACTTCTAATCCTTTCAATCTCTATCGCCAGGTCCGTCGCTTCGCGCAACAGGAGATGCATGCTGAAATCAGGCATGTTGGCCCACCAGTGATGCTGTTGTATGGCGAGGTCGGCATCATCGTCCTCATCATCTTCGGCTACACATGACAACATATGTGTGGTTAGCAAAGGACACACAAAATAGATCAAGGGGCAAAAACCTCGGTCAATGGGCGCGAGTCCAGCCATTGTGTGCGGATATTGCATTCCCAAGAGCAGCGCCCGACCCATGGTGGACATCCAATTGTACTGGACACGTACACAATTCATCTCTGCGGATACTCGACCTTTCATCTTTCGGAACCCGTGCTCAAGCAACCGACGACAACCAATAAGTTTAGAGCTCCATGAGTCCATGCCAGTTCCAATCACCTTATCTCGTTAGTTTAGAGTGTCGGATGGGTGAAGACACATACGTCAAGAACTATTGACAGAAGAACCGTCATCCCCAAAGCCCAGGTATCTTCCGTCAAACGAACCGCGTTGCGAAAAGAGTCTCTCATTGCGACGCGGTGGGTTCTAATGACTTCGTTGGGCAACTGGCCTAGCTTTGTCAGGTGCAGAGCAGATGCAAAAATGAGCACGTTTCGAAGGGGTAACGACTCTCTGGCTAGATTTCCGTAGACTGTCCCATAGGGGTTTCGTTCAGATTCAACTGTGGGCAGAAAGCGCGGGGCTACATGCGTGAGAACTGCACGCAAGCTCAGCGCTGTCCATTATGGACGTGAGTGTGCATTGACTTACAGTGGTTGAGCAAGTAGAGCTCAAACGAACTCAAAGACTTGTGTAAAACGAGGGTCTTGTGCATTGGTTGGCTATTGAAGGAGTCACATCGACCTTGAGAGGACGGGCGGCCAGACTGATTGCAACGTTCGCTTCTAACAAAATCACCTGCGTCTTCGTCGAAGTAACACGATGATTTGTCCGAGGATGGACAGATGTGCGACTGAGCATGCTGATATGGCAACATCGCTGCAGCAGGTCGTCTCTCTGGCGTATTCCAACGGACGAAATCTGATAATGTCCGCCTTTGGTCAAACAGCCCAGGTTGAGCCGGATTGATCGCACCAGTGGCCCAGGAACTTGCCTGGCTACCTCCGGCATCAGTAAACGTGTCACTACCACGCCACTCCAATGTTGGCAAGTTGGAATTTCCAATCTCTGTCGCATTTGCGTGTTCTTGTGAGAACTCACTGTACTGTTCCTGCATGGGATCTGCATGGAGGGTCATCGCATCGTCCATGAACATGTGATCAGCTGGGTTGATGAGCGACACGTCAGTTTGATCAGTGTCCGCATCGATATCAGTATCGGTAACAGGAGTACGAGGTGAAGGTGACGTGAGCTTTGGAATCCGAGTTCTCTCATTACGGCCGAGCTCCTCCATTTGCCTGGCGCGTCTTGGTTTCGGGCGAAGCTGTGTGCCGGGGATGTCTCTCGAAAGCCTAGATACCATTTGTAGTTGACCATTTGGGCCACTACAAGCAGTGAAGTCGGTTAGACGGATACTGTACCCACCGCATTCAACACCTCGTAATTGGCAATTGATACAATGTGGTTTCGTTTCATCGCACTTTTGATGTCGCTTACGACAAGTCAAGCAGCCTATAGTGTTTCGAATCAGGATGTGCTAGTGAAGGCCGTAACAAGGGTCCGCACCGCTTCGAGATCTGGTACTTTTTACTACACGCGGTGGCTGTGCAATCTTTTGAACGGTCGCCATGTTCTTGATGTGAAGTAGTGCGCAATCGATTGCAATTGTGCATCAGTAGAGGGGGTAGAGGAGAAGAGTCGTCGTGGGAGTTCAACCTGATTGTCGTAACGGCACCAGGCTTAGAATGCTCTAGTGTAGAACCTGAACCCACGAATCAAAGGACCGCGATAGTCAGACTCAGATAAGGATCACCACGTGACTTACGAGATACGCGAAACGTTGAACGTGTCACCCGCGGCTATATTCTCCCTTTTAACCTTAGTGCAAACCGCCCTGATCCGGACCAACGACGCCACCTTAAGATATCTTCAACGTTATAGTCGTCCACGGCATAATTGCAAGGCCGCACACATGTGCGAACCTTCAGTCAAGACGAAGGAAAATCAAGCAGCAGCTGTAGGCTCGACCCTTGACATGCGGAACTGACGAGCGAGCTGAGCTGGATGGGAGCGGCCTAGAAAAGGACCATGCTGCATTGGGAGAAACTTCGCTATCTTTTCTCACACGATGGCGACTTTCATAGGTTCGCGATATCACCGGCAACCTATCACAACAACAGCCTTATGAGATAGAGGCGTCGAGAGACAACGGGTCCCTATCTAGTGTATCTTTATCACATTGGGCTCTGGACCTAAGACCACTGCCTTTGTGGGATAGCGAGGTGGATGCAGTGAAGAAGACTTTGTACAAATATACAGCGGAGAAGGTATGAGCTGGATAACACGCAAGAATTTTCTTGCCGGCCATCGACGACTGTGATCTCTAGTCGTAAAAGGGACACCATGCCTGTTTCAGAAAATGACGCTACACATCAACTGCCCCATACATTCGGGCTTTGGAGTGGTATCAGTGTAGGATGGCTCACCTTGAACGTCTTTGGAGGCATGTCCTTCATCCTCTTTGTCGGTCTTTCCGCAGGAGGAATTCCCACTATACTTTACAGCTTGTACGTATTCTGAAGACCCGAAGTTCCTGATCGATAGAGTATTACTGACACGTAAACTCAGTATTGGATCCTGTTTTTGTGTCATCTGCATCATCTTGACCTTTGCACAATGTGCTTCGCGTTTCGCTACGGCTGGTACGAACTATCAAGTGCTTCCTCAGAGCAGATCACTGACACTCGACGCAGGCGGCGCCTATCACTTCGCCACCTTCTTACTGCCCAAGAAATATCGCCGGCAATGCGCGTATCCTCTTGGTTGGCTCAACTACTGCGGTTGGGTCTTCACCCACGCGGCTTGCTGTGCCATAGTTGCAACATTGACCATGGCGTTGGTAAATCTCTGCGACGATGACTTCGATGTGAGTACCAGGTGGCAGCTCTTCCTCGTATATGTTGCGGTAGCTGCCACCTGCTGGATCATCAATCTCTTCGGGCTTAAGGGCATCCCGACGTTGGAGGTGATAGGGTGCTGGGCGACCGTGCTAGGCTTCATAGCGTTCACGGTTGCACTATTGGTGAAAGCTCCAAAAGCTTCCGCTCGTGACGTGTTCATCAAGACGAACAACAGTACTGGGTAAGTAAAAAAGACGCAATAGACCTCTCTTCGAGCTTTGATGCTGATCTTGAACCAGATATTCATCCACCTCCTTGGCGATCTTACTCGGCCTGTTCAACAGTTTCTCGACCCTGATGGGCCTCGACTGCCCAACACATCTTGCCGAAGAGGTCAAGGGGCCCAAGAAGATTATTCCCCGTATATTGGTGGTTGTCATTCTTTCGCAGACCATTGTAGGTGTCGTTTGGATTCTTGCCCTTGGGTTCTCCATCACAGACCTGGAGGCCATTACAGCAACATCTACGGGTGTTCCAATCCTTGAGCTCATCCGACTTGGAACTGGTAGCAATGCGGCTGCAATAGTATTCTGTATCATTCTACTTGTCAACAATGGCGCATCAGCACTAGGTGCTGCGGTGACCATGAGTCGTCAAGGATATGCTTTTGCCCGAGACGGAGGACTGTTCTGGAACAGCAAGCTCACCGAACTTTCGCCTCGCACACAACTCCCTGTATGGTCTATCAACATGCCGTCCGTCGTTGTCGTGGTAATTGGGCTCATCTACCTGTTCTCTTCGGCTGCTTTCAATGCCATCATTGGCTCACAAGCCATTTGCATGATCATCAGCTTCGGCTGCCCTGCTCTGATCATGCTACTGACCAACGGGTCTACGTTGCCAGAGAGCCCGAATTGGAACTTTGGGCGCTGGTCTAAGCCTATTTACATAGTGTCCGTGGCCTACTGCATATTGGTAGCCATTGTAGCGCTGGTATGTACCCCCCGCCTTCTTACAAGCATCTTGCTAATCACACTCCTCTACAGATACCGCAAGTCCATCCTGTGAACGCGATGAGCATGAACTACACCAGCCTGATAATTAGCATTTTTCTTATTGCGATGTCGCTGGCATGGTTCTTTGAGGGACGGAAGCTGTTCTCACCTCCGACCTACGTTGAGCTCGAAGCTGAGGTACTCCAAGGCCAGGATCTAGACGTAGATGAGGAGAAGATCTCCGGACCCGTTCTTAGCGATAAGAAGCGGACTAGGTCAGCATTGAATCTTCCATCTAAGCACGATAGTCGAGAAGTAGCTGATTTTAGTACATGTACTTTCATCGAGACGTAGATCCAGTTGGTAGACACGAGGTAATAACCTCCAGTATCTCTACTGGAGATCCTACAGTCACACGCTTGTAAGACTTGCATCTGTCTAGTGCACCCATACAACATTGGTGAAGTTTTGTAATTTTACTCCTAGGCTGTGGTCTCCTACAAGTGTCCTATCTGTGAAGAATTGGATCTAAAGAGGTTACGTCATCTTTTCTGTCTTCAGAACAGCCGCATCTGAGTCTTGATTGTATTTTCGTTACTTATGATACACTACAGCGCACGGACACTATAACAATTTTTACTTATACGCTTAGTGGTGTCTTTCTGGTTCTCCGGTCTTTCTCTGAATCCCAAGTCTCATCTTCGTCTACGTTGCTAGTTGATTGTTACACACCCACGACTATCTCTAGTACAGCTTGGATGCAAGTGATCCAGAATCTCCACATTCTGTACGGCTTGCAGTCAGTAAAATTGCAGCTCAGAAACATGCGCTTGCACTGATCGTACCTCCGATACCGCAGGGTGCGGCAAGTCTCCATCAGGGTAAGACTCAGGACGCTGTCCTGACAGGTGTCCAACAAGCGTTAACAAAGCGGATAATCAATGTTCGAGCTTGTCGCTACACGATCAGGGCTATGCACCATTTTTGTGCTCGGTTATCCTTTTGGTCGACGCAAACAGCGCCAGTTCGATTAGGCACAGTGCTAGCTTAGCCGTGTCTTTGTTCTAGCCGACGAAGAACCCTTGGAAGAGCGATCCTCCGTTAACGGTAGTTGCACCTTTGTAGTGCGGGCCACCTTGAGTGATTCCTAGGACTCACGACCCTGGCGCACCACCTATCTCAGAGCTGCTGCAATATGTGGACGGATCTCAAGCAATCTCCCGAGTGGACCTGATATCATCCGCTGCTACGACAAGCACTTCGACCCATCGGCGAACCTTACCAGTAACGGGGACAAATCCTGAGTCATCAACTGCACGGAAGTTCGTCATGTCCGCGTGGTTTTGTCGTGCTGCTATCGGGAAATAGTCTCGTAGTGTGACAGAATGCGCCGAGCTGACTGGCGGACTTTGAGTAGATTACGCTCTAGCACCTGATCAGTGTATGACTCACAGTTTGAACGCCGGGCAGAGGCAGCTCCTCATAAAAACATGTGATCTCAATTAGTGCAAGCCCGTCGTGGTTGCCTGCACGGATCATAGTGTGGAAGCAACCCTGGGTCCGCTCTAGCACTTCCGAGTCGCTTTTAAGGACCACGAGGATGTCAGCATTAGTTTGTTCGAGCACACTCATAGCCTTAGCCAGACTCTCCGCCCATTGTGCTAGGCCTGAGCCGTGTTGCAATGTGCCGAGAAACACAACGTTACTATAGCGTTCAAAGACTCTTAATGTGCGCTTCTGCTGTTTCCGTATTCTAGCGAGAGCCTGAGGGCGGATCAGCAGCCGTAGTCAGCTCATCGCTCAGATCAACAGCCTACATCCGCTCACACAAGCCTTTACGCAAGCGACATTTGTAGAGGATCCCTGTTAGCCTAGGTCTACCCCTATCACTTCCAGCCAACAGCGGTCCTTAGCATCTGCTAGCCCTTGTCAAACTAGTCTTCAGTCGAACGGTCAACGTGCTAGGATGCTCTGCTCCGAGATCTCTCTTGCACATTCTGAGCACCTCCTCTTGCAGCTTCTCCGCATTCTTCCACCAGTCATAGTCCCAGTATCTCGACGACAGGTTGTGCATGCTCGCTAGCGTGTCTGGTGGCTGACCGCTAGCTTTGCCTTGCCCTTTTCTATCACTTGCTCTAAGCGTGTACGACAGAGTTTTACGGTTACAACGCGCACTTCCTGCAATTCTGCGATAGAAGACCTTTTACCAGACCTTATAGTATCAATTTGCTGCAGTATATTAGTAATGCCAGGCATGGTGGTGGTTGAATCACGCTTCGCGGGTACGGTGTCACACTGGGGTATGGCACGCGAACATGGCTGACGCGTGCACAGACACGGTACCTAGGTACCGTACGACAGCGGGATGTCGTTAGTCTGGGATTCTGGCCCATCCTTGTGCACTCGACTTCTCCAGTTTAAACAGTGGCATGGTTTCACGACCTGTGAAGCCACGTCACGGTTGATAGATAAGGTCTTCTCTTCCGCAAGCCTACTTGATATCTCTTGATCCACAGCGCTTGCAATCCTACGCATAGCCGGGAAGCCAGGGACGTCTCGGCAATCCAAACAGCGGTTCTCCGATCCGTCGCCACTCCAGTATCAGCGCTCTGAGGCTCTCTCAGCTAGTAGATACATACTCGATCTTGAGATATTAGCTGCTGGTGTATACCTACGGAAATGGCCTCAGCCTCGGCTTACCCATCGAGCCTCGCACGGTCGTCAATGGGGCAACGCAAAGTCGCAATTCCACGGCAGCTCAAACCTTTTCAAAACACAAGTACAACAAAGGATAGGCACCGGGTTTCTCGAGCGTGCACAGCTGTATGTCCAGATTCATTACTCCCGAACAGCAATCAAGACTGATCTCACTGACCGACATTAATATCCGAGACTGACAAGCCTATTATTCTACTAACGATGCTTCCCTCAACTAGTGTCGGCTACACAAAATCAAGTGCAATGGTGGGCGACCGCGATGTCAGCATTGCATGACCACAAATCGGGATTGTGTATACATTCTACCTCGCTAAGATCGGCTGAAGACGTGAGTACGGTGTAGTCCATGACAAATCATCCTGCGCTGATAGACGAAGCATCATGAGACAGTGTCATGAGATGGCTACACTCCTGAAGAGACTGAGATCATATGCAAATACAGAAGACCACGTCAGGATTGGGCAAATCTTGAAAGATGTAAGCTTCCCCGACATATGTACTCGAATATCGTTCCTATGGCTAACGATGGCTCAGCTAGAAGGGGAAATGCCAGTATCTAGCCATCCAACAGCGCCCTTTGAACACGCCACGAGCGCCAACGGTACAAAAGAAACTCCAAAATCTGGTCCGCTGAACAACTGCAATGAACTTGATCAGGGACCAATGGATCCATTTGATGAGGATCTGAACGCTAATAATCGAGCTCGTGCCACTAGCTTTGTCGGGAGAAGCTCCGTGGTGCAATGGCTACGTGAAGTTGCAACGGCGCACTCAGAGCGAACGAGACGAAGCCCTGGCCAACATCCTGAACAATGCAGCTCGGCACTTGACAACGAAGCAACAAGTTTGTACAGCTTTTGGACCGACGGCGATAATCTCGAAGATGAACCTTACGTTGACTCTTACAAGCTACCCTCCCTAGAGATTGCTGAAGGTCTTTTAGATTGCTACATGAGTAAGGTGCATGATTCTTTCCCTATATTGATTCGCGCAACTTTCGAAGAACAGTTTCGCAGCTACTTCACTGCCTCACAGAACGACGGTTCCCCTTACATCAGTCGAGGATGGCGGGCTATTGTCAATCTAGTCTTTGCCATCGGTGCATACTATTCATACCTAGCGAAGCCAGATTGGCGAACCAATGAACGCGATCATATCCTCTATCAAGCAAGGGACAGAGCGTTGCACCTGGAGAAGGCTACCTTGACTTGTGATGTGGACATAACACAGGTAAAGGGGCTTGGGCTCCTTGCATTTTACTGGATGTCAGTTGGGCAAATCAGCCGGTAAGCTACTAATCAGATATACACCCAAACTCCCAAGAATTGCTGCTAATGAAGCAAAGTGCCTGGACAATCGTTGGCACAGCCCTCCGCTTTGCGTACCGGCTCGGGCTCCATGTTGACAACAACGACACTACCATACCGGAAGCAGAGCAGGAAATAATGAGACGGACGTGGTGGAGTTTGTACTCACTCGAGCAAAACCTTTGCGCTACAACAGGTCGTCCAAGCATAATAGTGGAATCTTTTTGTTCGGTCCCATTACCGGTCCCTGTCACAGAAAAACAGGCGATTGCAACTGGGTACCGGATGTGCGACGACAGCGCAAGCCTCGTGTTTAGGACCCAGGATCGACCTCCCAACATCTCGAAACTCGCTCTTGAATCAGTAGCATCAAACACCACGAACACAAACCCTGGGTCGTTTTTCACGGCTACGGTCCAATTGTATATGATCATACAAGATATACTCACGTCACTTTACTCTGCAAACTCCTTGGTCAGAGCCGCACAAGAAACCCAGCAGACCATGGTCGATCTAGGCCAGCGCCTCGACCAGTGGGCACTATCACTTCCCAAGGAGTTCAACTTCCATGAACTAACCACCGAAAACATTGAGTTTAATCGTGAACGTGTGCTCATTGGTTTCCAGGCTTGTAGCGCGAGAATGATGCTGACACGACCGTGCCTAGGAGCACAGGGAGAAGTCTGGAAAGAAGGAGTCGAGGCGAGCTTTGCCCGAAGAATGGGCGATGGCTGTATCGAGGCAGCAATAATGATCGTGGATTTCTTACCTGATCAGCCCAGTTCTGGGTTCATGTACGGTCAGGGGCCTTGGTGGTGTGTCGTCCATTATCTAATGCAAGCAGTCTCGATCTTTTGGCTAGGTTTGTCATACCCTTACGTTAAGCCACATGACGGAATGACGCTAGTTCGATATACCAAGAAGGTCGGTCGATGTTTGCAAGCCATGCATGATCCTATGGCTCAACGCGCCTTTAGAGTGGTTAAAAACCTGGTGGAATCTCTACCGAGCCAGTGGTCGTCAGGTGTCCCTGATCCATGGAGGGGAGGCTCTCCGCACGCAGAGCAGACGCAGAAGGACCACAGCAATGATTGGAAGCCTGCCCGTCGACCGTTATCGATCCAAGGCCTTATCCAGTGACCGCTCGGGGGCATGGGATGGAGGACGGCACCGCATTTTCCTATTCCACAAGCGATCTTTGCAATTTTGATCTGCCATGCAACTCGATGAAACTGTGCTCCGAATGACGTTGTGTGACAAATGGTAAAACACCAAACACATTGACGACACGAAATTTGGTATTCGCCCAGTTTATTGAACGCAAACGTTCGCTTATGGCGCCGATCGACAAGCTAGAACTCAGCCGTACCGTGTCCGTGCGCGCAATGCGCGGATTCGCGCAATGCGCGGGATCACCAAAACACCTCTATTATCTCAGCCCCACAACAATACAACGCGATGGGATTAGAAGAAGCTCTTCAAGAGTGTGATACTTTTGTATCTCAAGATGATATTCCTTGGTCTAAAATAGCTGAAAAGTATGGTGTTGTACGCTCAACGTTGACGCGAACCTACCGACGCGAAACGCGATCGCGTCAAGCGCAGGCAGTTGCACAGCAAAAGCTCACCCTACAACAAGAAGTAGAGCTTGTGAAGTATGTAGAAGAGCTTACCAGTCGTCGAGTTCCACCTACACGAGAGATGATTCGAAATTTTGCGTCAGCAGTAGCCAAAGAGCCAGTCTCCGAGAGCTGGGTTACGCGCTTTATCAACAAGTACACCATCAATCTTATCTCTAAATACTCCACTGGAATGGACTCTGATCGTCACAACGCTGACTCACACTCAAAGTACAAGCTCTACTTCGACCTGCTGCAGGCCAAGATTGATGAGTATAACGTTGAGGTGGAAGATACATACAATATGGATGAGAAGGGGTTCTTGATTGGTATCACCACTAGGACCAAGCACGTGTTCAGCAGGCGTATGTGGGAGAAGGGGGAGGTTAAAGCAACGCTTCGAGATGGTAATCGTGCCTGGGTGACGCTCATAGCCTGTGTGTGCGGTGATGGATCAGCACTGCCCCCAGGCCTCCTATACGAGTCTGCCAATAACACTATTCAAAAGAGCTGGGTAGAGGAAATCAAGGCAGGCGAGCACAACGCATTTGTTTCCTCATCGCCTACTGGCTGGACCAACAACGATATAGGCCTTGCCTGGCTCAAACAGGTCTTCAATCGCTTCACCAAGGCCAAGGCTCGAAGGAAGTACCGCCTTCTGATTCTTGATGGCCACGGCAGCCACGTAACGATGGACTTCATCAACTACTGCGATAAGAACAAGATACTCCTAGCCATCTTACCTCCCCACTCAACCCACACGCTCCAGCCACTTGATGTGGTGATGTTCAAGCCTCTATCAACTGCATACTCAAAGGAGCTCACAACGTACCTTCACCATGGCCAGGGACTGGCAAAGGTCAAGAAGAGTGACTTCTTCCACCTCTTCTGGAAGGCCTGGGTAGGTACATTCACCCAGGAGTTGATACTCAGATCGTTTGAGGCAACTGGGATAGCCCCCCTCCAACCCAACGTTATCCTTCAACGATTTGAGAAGCCATCCCTAGAGGCCTCTGATAGCAATTCAAGCTCTAATTCAGTCTATTCTGGCAAGGATTGGCTCAAAATTGAGACCTTACTGCGTAAGGTAGCTAAGGATGAAGGTAGTAAGGAGCTGAGGAAGATCAGCCGTTCACTCCACCACATTTCAATTCAGAACTCACTACTCCACCACGAGATAGCAGGCCTAAAGGAGGTCCTAAAGACCCAGAAGAAGCACAAGAACAAGAGCAGGACTCTTAATCTGCAACAGAAGAAGTGGGCACAAGGTGGAGCAGTTTTCTGGTCGCCTCGGAAGGTAGAGGAAGCTCGTCAGCGTGAGAAGACTAAACAACAAGAGCAGCGCGCAGAGGAGCCTAGAAAAGCTGAGATGGCTGAGCTTAGGAAGGCTAATAAGCTATACAAGGAGAAGATTGTAGAGGAGAAGCGTGTGCGGCGAGCAAGAGAGAAGGAAGAGCGTGAGCAGGCCAAGGCTCAGAAGGCTGCAGAAGAAGCCGAACAGAAAGCTATAAAGGAGCGTGATAAAAAGCTTCAGAACTCTCAAAAAGCCATACAATTATCCCAAAGAGGCAGAGGCAGGCCCTCAAAAGCTGCAGCAGCTAAGAAGAAGCCTGCGCGTTGTGGTGTAGGTGCTCGTAGGGCACCTAAGCCTGCAACGCCTCCTCCACCTCCTCGTACCCATAAGACCCGTAGCGGCCGCACTGCAACTCTATATAATTAAGTTATATAGCAAAATCTCTTTATATATATCTACAGAACACTCTACTACATTATTATATAGTAATAGCTATTGTACGTGGTTGTGCAGCCTCATTATTACAGGTACCTATTAGGTGGGTTCGGCGCATTGCGCGAATCCGCGCATTGCGCGCACGGACACGGTAATTAGCAGCGGACTTGCCAAGTGCTCGTGACGCAGCCCGCTACCGGTACCGTGTCCGTGCACCCAATGCACGGATTCAACCAATGCACGGGGAACGCGATTTGCAGCCCAACTTCAACGCGTAATTACTCAACCACCAATGCCAGGAATTAAAGAAGCGCTTGACGAAATTAGTGCTTTAAAGCCTGATGAAAAACTTTGCTATACTACAATTGCGAGAAATCATGGTGTTGATCGCTCCACGTTGTCGCGCACGCATCGACTCAATCAGGGTCCTTGACGCGTCGCAAACGAGAACTAGCAGAAACTCAACCACTAACAAGAAGTAGACTTAGTTAAGTATATAGAAACATTGACAGCGCGTTACTGTACACCTACTAGGCACATGATACGAAATTTTGCATCCTCTGTTGCCTTAGAGCCCTGCTCGGATAGCTGGGTTACGCGCTTCCTCAACTGTTACTATGACAAACTTACCTACCAATGGAGCACGGGGATGGACTCCAATCGCCACAACGCTGATTTAGTACGAAAGTACGAGCTTTACTTTGAGCTTCTGCAAGCCAAAATCACTAAGTATAAGCTGGAGCCTGAGCACACATACAATATGGATGAGAAGGGGTTCGCAATTGGGGTGCTAGGGCGTACTAAACGGGTGTTTAGTAGGCGTCAATATGAGAAGAAGGAGGTCAGGCAGGCTCTTCAAGATGGCTCACGTGAGTGGGTGAGCCTTCTGGCTTGCATCTGCGCTGATGGTACTGCTCTTCCTCCTGGCATTGTCTTGGGGTCAAAAAACTCCACTATACAAAGCAGCTGGGTGGCAGATATTGAGGCAGGAAAGCACTTAGTTCACGTCGCCTCTTCGCCGTCGGGATGGACGAATAATGACATAGGATTGGCCTGGCTTGAGCAGGTTTTTAACCGTTATACAAAGGCAAAGGCACGGTTAAAGTACCGCCTCTTGATTGTAGATGGCTACGGCAGTTACCTGACTCAGGATTTCCTCGAATACTGTTACTAGAAACGGATTATACTTGCAGTTTTACCCCCTTACAGTACCTAGACGCTGCAGCCCCTAGATGTAGTCTGCTTTAAACCTCTTGCTTCCAACTACTCCTACGAACTTGATAACTACCTCTAGGCATCCTAAGGCCTCTCCCCACTATTAAAAGCCGACTTTTTCAGACTTTTCTGGCCTGCCTGGGTGGCTACGTTCCAGGAAGATCTCATACTCAAGGCCTTCACAGCCACTGGCATATCCCTAGTTAACGCCGACGTTATCCTTGATAGATTCTGCCACGCAACCCCTGACGACTTAGGATTAGTCTCCTCTGGTTCTACAGCTTATTCTGCAGAAGACTGGCTTAAAGCTTGCACCACGCTTCAAGCAGAAGTCAAGGATCACCGCAGTGTAGGTGCGCGGAAGCTGGGTCAAACTATCCATCACCTATTAACCTAAGTTGAGTTACTTCAGGTTGAAATTGATGGCCTGCGGAAGGAGCTATACTGAAAGCGGAAGCGTTAGAAGCAACCTAACAGGCAATTGGACCTGCAACAGCATCAGGAGTATCATGGAGGTGCAATGATGTGGTCTCCTCGTGCCTTCTGGGAGGCGCGAGCTCGCATGGAAGTACAAGAACGAGAGAGGCAAGAAGAGGAGCTAAAAAAGGTAGAGATGAAGGAGTTAGCAGCCGCTAATAAGCTATATAAGGAGAAGATTGCAGCAGAAAAGCGTGATCAACGGGAGAAGGAGAAGGCAGCGAGAGACCAGGCGCGGGCGGAGGAGCGAGCAGCTATAGAGGAACGCAAGGCTAAAAGAAAGCGCCAGAAGCAAGCTCGCGACGCTGAAAAAGCTCTATAATTATCCCAAAGAGGCAATCGCAAGACTTCAAAAGCTTCTACAGTCAAACAGAAGCCTGCGCGTCGTGCTGTGGGTGCTCGTAGTCATCCCAAGCCTGCGACGCCTCCTCCACCACGCGCTACTGTCACTACCCGCAGTGGCCGCACCGCCACAAAATATAAGTAGATTTGTATAAGAAAGTTTGTCGCATAGGTCTATAGAACACTCCGTCAAGATATCTCACGATAATAACTATTGTGTGTGGCTGTACAGCCTCATTTTTGTTGTTGCAGTGTAGGCTCGGAGCGTGCATTGGTTGAATCCGTGCATTGGGTGCACGGACACGGTAGTGGCACCTCTGTGCCCCGACGCGAGGGCACGTACGCTGCACGTCGGCGGTAGTCTAGCCATGCCATGCTGCCTCTGGGAAGCTAACATGGTCACCCAGAGACCCCGTCTTACCAACGTAGCTTGAATCGCCCATGCCCTACCATCTGAGGACCTCAACACGATCAATGAAGTACGCAGCAATCTTCCCCCGCGAACGCGCGGTGCATGGTAGCCTTGTGTCTGCCAGACGCGTGCACACAATGGTCGCTCGACCCACGCTGCCCATATTCTCGCTCGCCAACAAGACTGCGGTCATCTCGGGTGGCGCTAGAGGCTTGGGGCTGGCCATGAGCCGATCGCTGGTCCTGAGTGGTTCCAACCTCGCCATCATCGACCTTCACAGTAAAGCATCCACCTAAGCCTATGACACGACGTAGAACTATCAGCAAGAAGAGACGTCGTGTGCTGACATGCTATCCCGATTGCAGAACAGGACGCTGCTGAACGAGCCATCGACATTGCGCACGAGTTTCGGCAACTACACCCAGGCCAGCCGTAAGCTACGAAACACAAGAGTGGTTGTGCGCACGTTGATCAAGTTTGCAGGGTGCCTCACATCACAGTTCATTACGCCGATGTGGCAAAGCAGGCCGAAGTCGACAGGTCGATCCGCGACGTGCTCAATGAGCACCATGAGATTTCGAATCTGATCACCTGCGCTGGATATTGCCAGAACATAGAGGCCATCAGTATGACGCCTGAACAAATCAAGGCCATGCTCAGCGTCAATCTGGAGGGCACCTTCTATTGTGCTACCGCTGTTGCCAAGCACCTGATGGCGTCGAGAAAGCCTGGGAACATGATCTTCACCGGAAGCATCAGCGGCAGTATCGTGAATGTACCTCAGCCCCAGGCTATGTACAACTCCAGTAAAGCAGCAGTACGGCATCTGGCAGCCAGCTTGGCTGTCGAATGGGCGAGTCACTCTATTCGCGTCAACTGCCTGAGTCCTGGCTACATGATCACCGAGCAGGCAATGTGCGTTACCAACTAAACACAACAATGCATCGAGACAGCTGACGGATAGTAGGAAGGCACCAATTCTGGCAGAAACCCCAGGCTTAAAGGCAGTGTGGGAGGCCAAGATTCCTCAGGGTCGAATGGGCCCGCCTGAGGAACTGATGGGTACGGTAGCGTTCCTGGCATCGGATGCTTCCAGCTACATCACGGGGCAGGAGATCAAAGTAGATGGGGGCTACACCGTGTGTTAGTGCTTACTCCTGATATGTCGCGGGAGCTAGATCATGCAGTCGCACAATGCAACTCAAGAATGGAAACCGACTAGCCTCATTGAAGACCGCATGCGTCCTGACACGAGATAAAACTTCAACCACAATGCTGCCGCAGCCTCACGGCTAGTGGTTCCGAGTAGTGATATAAGTCGTGCGGCAAACGAAGATTGCCAAGATCAGCTGATGCCAGAGTACCTAGTGAGCTAATCAAACCGTTTGATAAATATCGGTTTATTCTGACCCCGCCTCAGTCTCACCATGTTCGACGCACATTCTTCCCTCACTCCCCCCCCCCCCCCCCCCCCCCCGCGTATTTTAGCAGATCATAACGCAGTGTTGCCATCTTGCCCTCTCTGTCTTTGCCAGCGCAGTCATGGTATCGTCTACAGATAGTAGCATTTACGAATACCCTGCACAACTCGCGTGCAAAAAGCATGGCTATTTTGCAACTGCGCCGGCGGAATCGATACTCGAGCGAAAGGCTGCTTTTTTGATACACGACCGCCGTTTTTCCAAAATCCTCGGCGACAGCCCAATTCTTAGTGTTACTGTCGAGGATCCAATTCGGCCCTTTGCTCATGAGGCAGGTGTCTATATTCCAGCCACTGGCGATGTCTTCATCACAAGCAGCCACCTCGTCAAAGATGGAGAGAAGCACGTTCAGATCTCTCGCGTATTCCCGAGCCACGGAAAAGCGAGCGATATCAATGGCATGCACCAACTTGGCCATGGTATGGAACTTGTGCATCCTGAGCCAAACATCATAATGGCGAACGGCGGCGTGAACTACCGGGATGGTGTGCTTTTTTGTGAACAAGGAAATCTCACCGAACCTGGTGGCCTGACTTACATGGATGGCCATCGCAACTCCACGACTGGAGAGTACACTACTACGAACCTACTCTCCAGCTACTATGGCCGCTGGTTCAATTCCGTCAATGATATTGTGGTGCACGCCAATGGCAGCATCTGGTTCACCGATCCGCCGTATGGGTATGAACAGGGCATTCGTCCCGTTCCGCAGCTTCCTGCTCAGACATATCGCTTCGATCCATCTACTGGTAATGTAAGAGCGGTGGAAGACAGCCTGAAGAAACCAAACGGCCTGTGCTTCTCGCCGGATCAGAGAGTCATGTACATTACGGATACCGCGGGCGTTCGAGGAGCCACGACGTGCCCGGGTGTGTACTCCCGCACGGGGGCAGCTTCCGTCTACGCCTTTGACGTTGTGACGAGGAGCGGTGGCCAGTTTCTCACCAACAAGAGGCTATTCGCCTTTGCAGACCGGGGCATTCCGGACGGCATCGAGTGCGATCGGGCGGGCAACGTCTACAGCGGATGCGGGGACGGTGTGCACGTTTGGGCAGCCGATGGAACGCTGATTGGGAAGATTGTCATACCAGGCGGATGCGCCAATTTCTGTTTCGGGCAGGCAGGAGAGCTCTTCCTGCTCAACGAGCGGCAGATATGGAGAGTGCAATTAGCGGTCACGGTACGTGGCGACTTGCTAGGATTGTGAGTCGTTAATGGTAGACTCCTCTGCCGAAGGAGTTCTACGTAGCATATTCAACAGTCATCTTTGCAATCGGAAAGAGTAGATGGAGTTTGATTCGTTTGATACACATGAAATAGGAGCATTGAGGCTCTAGATAGGGCTGTGCTCTACGCATTCCCGTCATGCCCTTTGGTGAAACATACGCATCAACCCACGAGCCAATACTAGGGATTGGTGACATGGACCACTTTAGCAGATGCCGATGACGCCGTTGACGGGAATGTCGATGCTCGTTGTGTAGCTCGCCGCATCACTGAGCAGATAGACGTATGCACCGCCGAGTTCCTGCACCTCAGCCAGCCTTGGGATTCCCCGGTAGTACTTCAGTTGCGTCTCCCAGTCGGCTTGCTTCTCGACCCAGTATGTCATGGCCGTCTTGACCAGACCAGGCGACACGGAGTTGACTCGGATGCCCTTGGTCGCCCACTCCATCGCCAGCGTGTGCGTCATATTCCGAACGCCGCCCTTGGAGGCGCCATACGGGGCCGAGGGAACCACTTTGTTCGGGCCATAGCTAGCCATGGAGGCGGTGAAGACGATGCTACCCTTGACATCCTGCTTGATGAATGCTCTTGCGGCGACGCGGGCAGTATAAAAGGCCCCGAATAGCTGGCGGATATGTTGTTAGTATTTATATCGATGGCTATTGCGCTGTGTCAAGAGCGAGGTAGACGTCAAGTAAGACCGGACCAAGTACGACTCACGTTGACAGCAAAGAGCTGCTCGACCTCTGACTTGGTAAAGTCCAGCGCGCCCTTGTGATTTGTCCGCCCGGCATTCACGACCACGCCATGCAGCGCTCCAGCTTGCTCCAACACGCTGTCGACGGCTTGCTGGATGCTCTCTTCGTCCGTGACGTCGGCCTTGAGGGCAAACAGGCGGTCCGGGTAGACGTTGGCAATGGTCTTGAAGTCGTCACCGACTTCGTCCGCATAGTCTATGCTGAAGACCTTACCTGCGCCGTTGGCAAGGCAGCACTCGGCAATGCCGAGTCCGATCCCGCGATTGGCACCAGTGACTGAAACGACTGGGTCAGCTACGAGCTCGCGAAAGCGTACGGGCAGGACGTACTTGCTATCACTTTGCCCTCAAGCGTGATTTGCATCTGAACGGGGACATGGTCAACCGCTGCGGCTGTGTTGTTGACAGAGCCCATGGTCGTTCGAGGGAGCGAAGATGTCGTAACAATAAAAGGAGAGGTGCGACAGATACCGCCAGCGCCGCTCGACACACATCGCCTCCTTTAACTGGAAATCTACCACGCATGGGCGACGCGACGCAGCGCCCTGCTCTCAGAGTCTGCTCTGCGTTGAGAGTCTCGTGACGCGCACGTCCATCTTGCCGCGTCTGCCCCATCCCTCTAGCTGCGCGCAAACGGGCTGCTTGAGCCCCCGGCTCGAGGGCTTTCGGGCCGAATTGTCAAGTGGAACACAACACGACCACGATCATGATCACCGCCAAGGAGGCGCGGATGACAGGTTGGAGGACGCTTCAAGAGCCTATATGTTCGGACGCCGCGCGCGGTCATTGCTTCTTCTCGCCTTGCAGAATGAGCATCGCAAGTTCATCTCGAAAAAGCAATACCAATCATGCATGCTTTCATGTCTACTGCCTACATGCCACGCATGCTTCTGCGTGGCATTGCCAAGACCCAACTCGCTCGCACCCCTTCGCGCAGCATTTCGCAGAAAACCTACACGCTGAACAACGGTACTAAGCTGCCTGCGATTGGCTTCGGTACGTTCCAGGACAAGGAGCAGCAGGAAAGTGCAGTGTACAACGCGCTTAATGCCGGTGTCAAGCATATCGACACGGCCAAAGTGTAAGCGCTCTGTGCCGTGCGGAAGCGCTCAACGGGCTACGTCAACTTACGCAATGTTCAACAGCTACGATACCGAAGATTTCATAGGCAGAGCGATCCGCAAAGCTGGCGTGCCACGCAACGACTTGTTCCTCACGACCAAACTGTGGTGCAATGACTTCCATCCCGACGACGTCGAGCCTGCGCTCGATGAAGCCCTAGCCAAACTGGACACCCCATTCATCGATCTGTTTCTCATGCACTACCCTTGCACCTTTAAGAGGGGTTCTGAGCGCTTCCCCAAGGGCGAAGACGGCGTGATGCAGATGGGCGACACCACCTACGTAGACACGTGGAAGGCTATGGAGCAGCTCGTGAACAAGGGAAAGGCAAAAGCCATTGGAGTGTCCAACTTCAGCAAGAGCGAAGTACAAGGCCTTCTCGACAACGGTTCCATGGTAGGGGCACCCTCCCTCATTTGTGGTGTCTCACGCTACGATCCATTACTGACAACGTAAAACACCTAGGTCCCTGCTGTGCACCAAATGGAGCTTCACCCATACCTTCAGCAGAAGAATTTCGTGGAGTGGCAGAAGTCCAAGGGCATTCACATGATGCAGTTCAGCCCGCTCGGTAACCAGAATAACTTCTACCGTGACATTTACTGGGCGTCAGGCAAGGCCGACAGCATTCGTCTGATCGATGAGCCTATACTAAAGGAAGTCGGCGACAAGTACGGTAAGAGCCCCGCCCAAGTTGCGCTGGCGTGGGGTCTCGCGCACGGCCGTTCCGTGATACCCAAGAGCGTCATCGATTGGCAGATCAAAGAGAACCTCGAGAGCGATTTTTCCCTTGACATCGAGGATATGGAGAAGATTGGCACCCTGGACAAGAAGCTCCGGTTCAACGACCCGAGCTCCGCATACAACTGGAAGTTGTATAGCGACCTTGAAGGTGCGTGGTCGACATGATCTACTCGCTGCAACACACGCCTTGTACCTGGCTTATGCCGAGACTTACCAATGAGTGGCTGGCTTCGTGTTGCGATCGACCAGGCGCTTGTACTCTACGCGGCGAGGCGTGATTCAATGAGGTCTTGCAATGTACCGGCCGTCGCCATCATGTGCGTGTGCTAGCTATTTGATGGTTAGTGATGGTTAATATTGCTTTTCTTCAGGATCAACGACCTGTGAGGGATGTGTGTGTATTTTCAAGAAAGACAAATTAAATACTTCCTTCTGACCCGGACTTACTCTGATAGCAGACATGCGCAATTGCACTTGAGGCTTTACCCGCAGTTCTGTCGAAGAGCGGCCAGTCTCCATAACTACCTAGTCTATACAAGGATCATGGTCGTTCTTTCAACACCATGTAAGGTCTTCAGAACAAGGTCGAGGGGACATTTGGTTCACAACGAACAAGAACAAATCTGACATTCATGCTAAGTAGAACGCTAAAACTGCAGTTAAACGGACTAAATAGGATGATTCAATTTCTCATGCTAGCCAGACACTTGCTGATTCATTTCCACGCAATAAGCAAACTGCAATACCTCGCTGGCCGCTGTTGGCAACGAGCTAGCTGTCCCGCGTTGGAAGCACCTCCACCGGTGTGTCGCGCTAAGATGCTAGAGCTGTCAAGCTCAAACGACCTCAATGTGAGAGTGAGAGCTACCGGCTTTCGGCTCGAGTCCAGTCGACTTCTCGTGATGTGCGTTAGTGATAGCATTCATCGCCTGCTCCTCCTTGAGCTCCGCAAACCTCTTCTCGGCAGACCAGGTCCACGGCTCGTCAGCAGCGAACAACAGGTCCATCTCTTCGAGAGTCCTCTGGTTGGCCTCAGGGTAGAATGCCCACACTGTGTCATCTAGCGTTAGCCATTGTCGGTGTTACAGTATGTTGGGCGTTCAGTCTCACCGATTGGAATGCTGATGACATTGACGACTGCGAATATGTAGAACATTTTCTCGTTGATCGCATTCACAATGTACGGCAGGACTAGTGTCAACGTGCCTGTCGCCGCATGTTAGTCTTGATGTGATCTTGCGCAAGCAGGGTATACAGCTTACCGTTCCCAATAGACCAGCCGACAACGCCCCAGGCCATGCCTTTTGCTCGCACATGCAGAGGGAAGATCTCGGCTGGGTACAGCCACGGAACTGTCAGCCAGGTGGCGCCAAAGATAAAGGTGTAGACAAAGACCATAGAAGCCGCGGCCGCACCCCACTGATTGGCGACATTGATTTTACCGGCCGCTCTGGCGTCCAAACCGCCGCGAGAAAGCCCGCCGCAAAGGAACATGGCGATCCCTTGACCAGTGGAGCCGTAGAACAGCGTCCAACGACGACCAATCCTGTCGATGGTGACAACGCATATAATGGTTGAGAACATGTAGAAGATATTGTTCACGCCCGCCACCCACTGCGTCTTGTCCACTCCAAAGCCAGCGATGGAGAAGATGGTGGGACCGTACATAGTAACGCCTGCGATACCGGTCCAGCACTGCAGGATCTGAAGCCAGACGACGAGTTGTACGCGACGTGCATTATGCAGCTTGTCGCACTTGCGCCCCAGGAACATCGAGAGGTGCGACGTTCCTTCGGCTGATTTCTCAAGCTCGACCACGGCTTTGATGCCTTCGAGTTCGGCTCGGGCGATGCCAGCATCGGCACCTTCCGTGCCCCGCACGCGCTCCAAGATGTACAATGCCTCATCATTCCTACCGACTTTGCAGAGCCAGCGAGGAGACTCGGGAAAGGCCCAGCAGAACGCGACCAGGCACAACAAGGGGGCGATCTGGAAGGCAATGGGAAACCGCCAGCGGAAGGCCGGATACCCGTTGTCGATGAACTTGACAGCATACGCGAGCCAATAAGCCACAACGACACCAAAGATGTTGAGTGTGAACTCCATGGCGATGAAGGTCCCTCGAGACATGTGGTCAGACAGCTCAGAAGCCCACGCAGGAACAATTCCATTAAGGATGCCAGTGCCGATACCGTTCACAAGTCGAGATCCGATCATCCAGTTGCTGTTCTGTGCTGAACATTGCAGCACTGCGCCGAATATTCCCCAGACAGCACCCAGAGCAATCGTACTGATCCTGCCGAACTTGTCGCCGAACCAGCCGCCGAACATGCAGCCGACAAGGGTACCAAGGTAGAAGACGGACATGATGCCACCCTGTAGAAGCGAATCAGTCACAACGATGCTGCCATCAGGATTGACGTGGCCAAAGTCCATCAGATTGACGTAGTTGGGACTCTGATTGACGCCGCCCATCATACCCTGATCGTATCCTGTAGCAGCGTCAGTGTGGGTCGCTTCCAGGTGGTGTGGTGACTGACCAAAGAAGAAAATGGACATGCCTGCCAGGCAGTTGATCGCGATGAGGAGACTGCGCTTCTGCAGCTTCGCGCGTACCATCCAGGCACGGGTCTGGTCGAAGGTCAAGAGCCCCATTGTGCTTGCACAGTGCCGGTCTTGGATCACAAGAAACAATGATGTTTTGTCGTTATTGAAGCGAAGATGAGGAAAAGCCTACGCTCTGCGGGGTGTGGGGTATGGGGTAAGCGTGTGTGGGGATCAGATGGGAAGTTTATATAAGACTAGCACGAGCGCAGTAGCGTGTCATCGACAGTTCTCAGTCAAGTCATGGTCCAGACGGCACTACATCGTCGGCGCAGACAGTATCGGCGGAGCCCCACGTCTCGAGGGCGTGTCGGCCAATGTCTCGGCGCACAAGCTGGCTTGAAACTAGCTTGTAGAGGCGACTCACGTGCGGGGCCCCGGAGTCTTGCTAACATGATTGACACCTTTACTTCCGATTCTCTGATCGATGTATATTTATCGGCGCAAGCTTCGGCAGAAGGGTCGAAAGTGCCCGAGCTTTGCCCCCAGAACGAGGGACCGCGTGCAGGAAATATAGTGTGTCTCCACGCGTTCCTTGTCGAGGCGATGGACTTCACGGCCACGCTCGTGTCGAGAAGTTCCACCAGGTTTGCATGTTTTCCGAATGCGTGCACACGCATGTGAGATCTGCAACAGATACATGAAAGTCACCTGTAGCTCGCTCAGGTCTTGTTTTCTGCTTCAGATTCACACACACCTTGACCATAGTCGCACTCGTGCGAGAAACTGCCTCGTCGCTTGCTTCTCGACCAGGCCAGACATAACCTCAACATGCCTCTATTCCAACCAGACCTTGATACTCCCGTCCTCCAGCAGTTCTCCCTAAAGAACAAGATCGCTTTAATCACCAGAGGCTCTCGCGGGATCGGCCGTCAGATCGTGCAAGGATTCGCCGAGGCGGAAGCTGATGTGGCTTTCACTTACAATACATCGACCGATGCGGACGCCACTGCTGCCTCCATCGCTGGGCGGACGGGTGTGAGAGTCAAGGCGTATCACGCAGACGTCATTAAGCGGGTGGAGCTCGCAGAGACTATTGCACAGATTGCAGCGTCTTTCGGTAATGGTCGGATTGATATCGTCGTCGCCAACGCAGGGGTCTGTCAGAATGTGCCTTCACTGGACTACGACCACGAAAGCTGGAACTTTATCAACAGCGTCAACTACGACGGTGCCATGTGGACAGCGCTAGCTGCGGGCCGTCTGTTCAAGAAGCAAGGCCGCGGTACTCTGATCATCACTGCATCTGTCAGTGCCAGCCTGGTCAACACCCCACAGACTCAGGCAGCGTACAACGCCTCCAAGGCGGCTGTGCTGCAGCTCGCAAAGAGTCTTGCCGTCGAATGGGTGGACTTCGCACGCGTGAACTGCGTGTCTCCTGGATACATGATGACTGAAAGTACGTTGATTGCCATCCAACCTATAATGTATAAGAACTGACGTTGAGCGCTTAGTGTTGACAGGACAACCCAAAGAGTTGCTGGATACATGGATCTCTCAGATTCCGGCAGGACGCATCTGTCAGCCTGAAGAGCTCCGAGGGGTAAGAAGAAGCCTATACTATGTCTGATCATGCCGCTAAACATCGCATCAGCTCTATACCTTTTTGGCTAGCGATGCTGCCTGTTACTTGACTGGGTCGAACATTGTCATCGACGGGGGGCTTACTCTGCCGTAGTCCATGTTTTCTAATTGATGTTGTGGTGACAGGGCCGAAGGCATGATTGCTAGCATGCAACAGTTATATAGTTACTTCTACAATATATGAAACCGCGTAGAGTGTGAGACAGTAAAATACTTACATATTATAGAGTTTTTATAAGCCTATTAGTATCTATACTAATCTATATAACGTATCTCACGGAAGGTCTCTAAGGCAACTCTTCACCACTAACGCGTTGGAAAGCAGTTAACACGCGATAACGTACCTCACGGGTATGTCGGTCAGACGGATACCGTGCCCGTGCCCGTGCCTACCACCGTCGCGTGCCGACCGAAAACCACCCCAACGACCACGACAGAAATGAGGCTATGGAGCCACACACAATAGATAATATTGCAAGATGTTGTAGTCGAGTAGTAAAAATGCCTATCTTAGCAATCTGTACTACCTAAATTTACCTGGTAACTTGACGTTGCGGCTACGCGACGTGGTGATGGGTGGTGGGCTTGGGGCCCGTTTTAGGGCTTCTGCACTACCTATATGTCACGGCGTACAGTGCCGTGGTAATGGACAATGGAAAGACTGCGCTGTATTGCTGTCTAGCTAGGAGAGTGCAATATATACCTGTCCTGAGACCACCTAAGCTAGGGTCGTCTGCCGTGAGTAGATGGTCCGACTGACACCCAATTGATGCCGCAACACTATAGCACCACCATAAGGTTTTTGAAGCTTGGTAACTAGTATAGGTGCTTTTGAGTTTCTCTTCTTGCCTCTTTGGGACAGTTTTATAGCTTTAGCAGCGTCACGAGCTTCTTTTTGACGCTGTTTCTCAGCCACCTCTTCGACCTTGGCAGCTGCTCTCCTACCCCTTTCCCTTTCTCGTGCCTCACGCTTTTCCCGACGTACTTTCTCGTTGTATAGCTTATTAGCATGCCTTAGCTCAGCCATCTCGACTTTTCTGAGTTCTTCCTCCCTTAATTCTTACTCCTTAATCACCTCGCGTTTGCGAGCTTCTTCAACTTTGTGAGGAGACCAAAACACTGCTCCACCGTGGCACTCCTGACTCTGCTGGAGATCCAGGGGCTTACTCTTCTTCTTGTCCCTGACCTCCTCGTGAAGGAGTTGGTTTCGAACCGAGATGTGGTGCAGCGATCTGTCGATCTTTTTGAGCTCTCTACTACTTGTATCCTTGGCAGTCTTCTTGAGAAGAGACTTTATTTTGAGATATTCTGTAGCTGAAAGTACTGAGGATTCATTACTGTCGCTCTCAAGTATATCAGAGGTACTATGGTTGAATCGTTAGAGGATAACGTTGGGTTGGAGGGGTTGGTTGGTTGGTTGGTATTCATTTTACGTCTGTTGATGAGGATGAAGTCCATCATCTCGCCTCCCGAAGAGCGTATACGACGTGCTAAGCTATGGGATTACAGTGCTGCCACTACCTTAGAAAGCATTTCTTGCCTGCGCGGGTATTGCTACCATTTCAGAACTACAGCTCACCGTCCAATTGGGGAGACTGAGCAATTTGTGTACATTAGGGTGGATCCCTCGTGTGTATTCAGAAGCAGAGAGGTGCCGGAGAAATGGGAGAGAGGGAGAGGGAGAGTCAGAAGGAGAGCAAGGAAAGAGTACGTTTGTTTGCTGCTGTCGCAGCACAGCGTGAGCTACCGGGGGCAGACCTTGGTGTAGTACTGTGTGAGTTGGAGAAA
Organism: Boeremia exigua; assembly: GCF_020726555.1. Classification (NCBI taxonomy): domain Eukaryota; kingdom Fungi; phylum Ascomycota; class Dothideomycetes; order Pleosporales; family Didymellaceae; genus Boeremia; species Boeremia exigua. Next base: position 116,329 of record NW_025763531.1, read on the forward strand.
GGCTTCGAAAGCCTCTGGGTCCCCAATCAGCGCAGCAGTATACGCTAGGCCATCATTCCGGCTGGACGGTGGTATAGGCGGTCGAAGTGGCCATCGGCCAAAAGCTCCTATGGTCTTGCGGCAGAGCGCAAGGTGCTCAGGCGTCTTGTCGCGTCTGCATGAGCAGGTGAGTGTTGCATCGTCGTGACTGAACTTTCGGTGGTACCACGCGAAGTCGCCGTGCATAGATCGGATAGAGAGCAGTTTAGCCAGGGTGGCTCTTGGTAGGTCTAACTCAGGAAGTCTGCTGTTTAGTGAGTAGCCTAGGTCCTATCTTTTGTACCATTTTGAGAGCTTCGCCCTCCTTTCAGACCACTAGGTTTGTTGTATGTGTTGTAGTGTCTTGCGGGCCACTGACTTAATGCCTGAGAGTGTAGGCATAGCAGCCTTTCCAGTAGGGAGTGGCGGGTAATGGGCTTCTAGGGCTGCCAGCCTATCTGCCGCTTCGTTTCCTTCAATGCCTAGGTGCCCAGGGGCCCATTTGATAGAGACGTCGTGGGTCTCCATAGCGCCGTGACACTCCAGGAAGGCCCATTGAGAGGTAGGGGATGCGCTGCCCTTCAGGCACCATATGACGGAGGTGCTGTCTATGCACAGCCAGATTCGGCGAGTGCGGAGCGCTGGTTGTCTTATAGTGTGCTGGAGGCCCCTCCATGCGCCTACTGCTTCCGCGTCAAAGACGTGTGAGATAGGGTGAAGCGACCCGCGTCCAGTATGAAGTTGTTTTCCGTCCTGGTACACTGCAAAGCCGTAGGTAACCCGCTTTTCTCCTTCCTTTGTGTACTGCTCAGAGCCATCTGAGAAGACGGTCACGTCTGAAGGTGGCAGGTGGGCCCACCATTGTTTGAAGGCCTTCGCTGCGGTCTCTTTGTCTATGCCCATCGTTGGGTCTGTTTGGCAGCCGGGCGAGTAGTGGGGGGCTGTCAGGATCGTCCTAGGTATCTCAGGTAGAAGAGATCCTAGGTACTGGACTTTGGTCCGCACTCGTTGCAGCTTTCCAGCTGTCCTGCCTATGCTCATCCTGATAGCTGTCATACGGCCGGCAAGTGGGTGTTCTGCATCTATAGTGCGTAGATGTGTTGCAAAGCGGAGTTTGGCTTCTTGGGGTTGGAGGGGTATTATACCCGTGGCTTCGAATAACCTTAATATCAACTTAGGATGAAAGGTATTACTCTAGGCCTTCCAGAACATGTGGAAGAAGTCGCTCTTCTTAATAACTGATAGGCCTTGGCCATGGTGGAGGTAGGTTGTAAGCTCTTTTGAGTACGCGGTTGAGAGAGGCTTGAACATCACCACATCGAGCGGCTGCAACGTCTGGATTAAATATGGAAGATGTATAGCCAGGAGAATCTTGTTCTCATCGCAGCGGTTGGTAAACTCCATCGATACGCGAGATCTTTGGCTGTCCAGTATAAGTAGGCGGTACCTTCTTCGAGCTTTCTCCTTGGTATAGCGATCAAACACCTGTTCAAGCCACGCGAGGGCTATACTGTTGTTGGACCACCCTGTAAGTGATGAGGTAACAAAGGCAGAGTGTACCCCTGACTTGATTTCCTCTACCCACCGTGACTGGATGGTGTAGTTAGAGGACTCGTATGAGACCAGGTGGTTACACTGATCCATCACCACAAATTCAAGCTATAACTGTTACCCAGTCTTGGCTGCTATCTTGAAGTGCTTCTCTAACCTCCTTCCTCTCCCATATCTGCCTGTTAGACGTGTGATTGGTCCTGGTAGTGATACCAATCATAAAGCCCTTCTCATCCATATTGTATATATCGCGGGGTTCAACCTCATACTGGGCGACCTTCTGCTGCAGGAGGTTGAAGTAGAGCTCATGTTTAGAGTAGTAATCGGCCCTGTGGCGGTTGGAGCCCATGCCGGTTGAGTAATGAGAGATGAGATGAATCGAGTAACCCAGCCAAAGTTTGGTTGTTGCCACAGCGGGATTACTTCTCGTGCAAATGACAAGAAATACGCTTTGCAAAGAAAGTTAAGAACAAAAAGCCAGATCTGCTCTGCCTATGGTACCTATATATGCCGTGCATTTTGTGAATGCCCAACAAGCCCGCCTCTGCTCCTAACACGCTTCTTTCTATATTCATGCTGCAGCCTATATGTACGCCTTACCTCAAGAAGAAAAATGGACGGTCGGAACTCTTACGGTCTACGTATATCTCTACTAAGCGGCGATTATGGTTTATCACGATCAGTGCGCGAAACACCTCCTCTCTCTCTGCATATCTGCAGATGCCATTCCTTGTCAACAGGCTCATCTCCTACGTCGCGGTTGAATCGTGGCGAATCTGCCAAATCTGCGACCATACAGATATAATCTCCGATCACTCCATTTTTCGCTTCCCAGCCGTTGTTTCAGAATATCGAATCACCGAACTACGCGTTTCGGCATTCTTTGTATATGCAGCAACTGGATCATAACCATGTCTACCCGCCTACATTTCCAATCAAAGAGCCTCTTCTTTGGTACCCAGTGACCACTCAGTTTTACTTCAAACCGCGGCGTATACCAGGGCATCGTACTGCGGCATCGGCTGCTTCACCTGCTGATGAGCGATCGAACGAAACCAGCTACCCGTGTCCAGTAGCCAAACAATTCCGTTGCATTGGTTACTTTTCGGCCCCCGGACATGCAAATCGACACGCCAAGAGGCACACTGGCACGAAGGATGCATACTGTCCGGAATGCAATAAAGTGTTCACTCGAAAGGACAACATAGAGCAACACCGTCGTACCCATTGGCGAGGCCGCAAGCCGAGAAGTGGTACAAATACTGTAAGAATGCCAAAGCCTGCAGCAAAACGCACGAACCTGTCCTGACTCCAGTCCACTATGCCAATTGCGTCGTCCACGAACATCGGCTCCACCTGTTCCATGAGGGCAAAAACTTCATGGCGCTTATTGGCCAGCCCTTTGAACTTCTCTGAGCCGCGCCAGCATAATCGAACCTTAAGTTATATCGATGAGCCGCTCCCATTTCTGAGGTTACCGGATCAGGTCGTCTACTGGTCCAGATGCGCTCGTCATCACTGCAAGCGCAACGTACAAGCTCGAGGTCTGGACTGCAAGCGTACGCGCCGGGTCAGCAAGCACGTCACAATAAAAAATAGAGGTAGAGTAAGATTACCTCTACTATACATTAACTACCATCTAGGTTAGCGTTAATTAGTTAGATCTTTGTATTAGAAACATTATATTGGGTTAGGAAACCCCCCTGATGGCCGATAGACGTTTCTAAGTGACGGTCTACTAGACCTCAGATCTTAAACTAGGCAGGGTAGGTTGGAATATCTACGACTCCGTTCGCCACAAAGTTATAGCATGACTCGGAACAACCAATGTTACCACCATTTGTTAAAAGAAGCTTCGCCACTCCGTTCGCAGCGCTGCTAGCAGGGGTACTGATGATACGAAGCTCACGAGAATAGGCTGGCCATTGGCCAACATCGATAGGTCTCCAGCCATTTGGATCCAAAGCATCAGTGTTGACGAAAATCTCCTCGCGGCTATTACCGTTGGCGATGAAGATTCCACTGTTGCCGTTCGTTCCTGGTTCTGGGGTCCAGATGACAAAGGGGCTCCCGTTCGGGTTCAGCTGGCCGTCGTTCGGGATGATTGGCTGTAGACCAGCGGACCCGAAAGTAAGGGGATCATCGGAGACCTTGTAGTAGACTGGGCAGCCTCCCGCAATTGGGCCACCGCAGAACTCGAAGGTCATTACGTACTTCTTAGACACAGGGCTGTATGCTACAGTTGCCATTCCGGGTCGGACTTCAGGATCTGCCTGAGCAACATCGTCGACTTCATTACTCCAGTTACGTAGATCTGTTGTGGTCTTATGGGATAGCTTCTGGTTGTGTTTGGGATCGACTTGAGTGGAATAGTAGCAAACCAGCACACCCTCATGAATCATTAGAAATGGCTCCCAGACTGCCTTGTTTCCCCGATCAATGGTTTCGGGTCCTGGCCCGTAAACGATGTGACTAACAAATTCCCAATCCGCCCCTTGGTTAGTGCTGGCGTACAATTCAATGTATGCCGCCGAGAGGTTTCGGGGCGTGGAGACTCCGGCATGTAGGATTGTACCCTTTGGGAAGTTTCCTAACGCTTGTGGAAGTTCGTACATGAATGGCTGGTACCAATTACCCCAGCCATTGACTTGGTCGTCAACTCTGGAGAAGGGCTGAAATGAAGCTCCACCATCAGTGGATTTGTAGACCGGGAAGTACGTCAATTCGGCACTTGGATCGTAATCCTCCCATGAAAGTAACAAGGATTGGTCCGAAAGTTGTAGGGTGCGGCCGTACACAGTCCGCCAGGAAGTGGCTTCCTGAGATGGGTAAAAGACACCGTTGTCGTTGAAGTTCGTCCACGGCTGTGGAGCAGCCCGTCCCGTTCGAATTGCCAATGGTTTGGCAATAAGAAGAGAAGCAAGAACTGCTTGCATAATATTGGCGACAGTCATGATAGGGTACAAGGTTATGTTTCGGAAACACTGGAACTAGTAACAATGGCGCAGTTCTCAAGCAAGTCAATGCTGGATGGAGTGGAATGAGATGGGAATTCAAGCAGATAGATGCTCCCTTTATATACGAGTACCGGGCAGCCATAGTGACCGACGTATACGGGTCTAGGTTTCAAGCGTCGGTATTTTCCCGTGGGAATCCCTTTGAAATTGCGGCACATGTACGCTACCGGTGGAGTCTGGCTTGGCCATACACTAAGGCTCGAGCATTCGAGTTGCGGGGTACGTCGACAACTGCAGGTCCCCTCCGTGTCAGTATCCAATCATATCTCATTTTATCCAGGCCTTCGTACAAAAAGTGCATTCAGACAAATCTGGCTGCCCATGCAACAGTGATTGGCCGCGACCGCCATTATGGTGGCGTAGATTAGGAAAGTTATTTGTCCTTAGACAAAGCTTGGACCGGTGAACCGGCCAATGAGGAATCCGCATTCCCGAGAACAATGAAGATCCCTATTGTAGCCACGTGAGGACACAATCGCACATGAGTACGTTATGTCATAATGTAGTGGTTGTAAGCTGAGACTATCAACTGTACGTGTTTATGAGTACTGCGGCAGTTCTGGTTAGAGGGCGAGGCTTGTTCCCGAAACAGTCACTCTGCCTATTTGCTAGCCCTGTTGCGATGTTACTGTCCAGCTACCTGCAGCTACTATATATTGACTGTGTGTAACGTGAGCATTAGCTTTGGTACTCTGCCTCGGCAGCCGTTCCCTGCGTTTCTACGGTCATTCGTTTGACGATATGTTCAGTGCGTTACGATAGTATGATGCGGGCGGGTACAACTTACATTGTCACCCCGTATATTTTCGGTCTTCGGGTATAATTTTCGCCCTCCCACATCTGTAGCTTCATTTTGCAATGTGCAACGGTGTTCTTATGACCCTTGTCGCTGGATCCTTCTGCTGCCTTAGGAGGGGCGTTTGCCCTTTTTCCTCAGCACAACGCCTAAGCCATCGGCCGTTGAGATTGCTGATGAGAAGATCATCTGGGGTGAAAACCCGCGACGGTCAAGGTCTAAGATCCACTGAATAAGGGACTGCTCTTTAACAGGGCTGAGCTTTTGGTTGACATGCGTTGCCTCGTGTTTAGGGAGGATACCTTGAAGGCGCGTCTGAAGAGTTGATCGTGGGACATTGTAAGCCCTTGCAAGGGCACGGAGGGACTGAGAAGGTCTATTCTGAAAAGATACAATAGTAAGGTTTAATCTGCCTTCTTGAGAAGGCTGTACAGGTTGTTGGTGTGGTATCATGGTTGATGAGATGAGACGCGTTGAGCGCGTTTTAGTGGGGTGGCCAGGATACCGATGTGGCCAGCTTACTGATAGAACACGTTAGTTATCTTCTCTATATTAGTAAGCTGAGATAAATATCCTCGCTTATCTAGCTTTAGTATGTGCTAGACAATTACTTCCTTCTCTATACTAGCTAGCTTAGTTATATTAGGTTTGCAGTTGTGTTGTAAAGAGGTTCTAGCAAGTTACGTGCCTAGAGTGCTTCAAAATATCTAGTATATTGCTGCAGCGCGTTACACGCTAAGCGTCGCGTATTGTTAGATAGCCTAGAGATCAAGCTGTATACTAGCTTTATTAAAAGACCTTTTTAGGTTGCTGCGTTAAGGCATTATGAGTTAAAGAAAAATTGTTGTGGTCTTGGCAAAAGTGGCCAGCTCGCTTGGGTGGCCAGCTTGCTTGTGGAGTATGTTATAGTGTAGTAGTAATCCATTACTTGCGAGAAAGATACGCTACTTGTACTTTGGTGGAAGCTTGACGTTGCGGCCACGTGTTGTGGTTTTGTGCTCAGGCGATGGGGGCAGCGCCTGAGCAACAGCATCACTAATATCACCCACCGTACTGCAATTCTGCTTCTTGTTTGGCTGAGCAGCTTGTGAAGCTTTTCTCTTGCCTTTTTAGGATAATTGTAGAGCTCTTGTAGTGTTACCGTTCTGTGTTTGACGCTCACGTTCAGCCTTACGTTCAGCTGTTTTTGGGCCTTCTTAGCCTTCTCCTCCCTCCGCTCCTCAGCCGCTGCCTTACGCTCGGCGCGTCTCTCCTCCTTTAGCTTCTCTTGATACAGTCGTGATACCCGTTTCGCCTCCTTCGTCTCAACTTTCTGAAGCTCTTCTTGTTGTTGTTCCTCCACGTCAACCTTGTTGCGTCGGCGGCCTTCCCTAAATGATCGTGGAGTACAGGCCATCGCTTCACCGTGATACTCCTGGTGTTGCTGAACATTGAGAGCTTTGCTCTTCTTCTTCTTCTTCTTCTTCTTCTTCTTCTTCTTCTTCTTCTTCTTCTTCTTCTTCTTCTTCTTCTTCTTCTTCTTCTTCTTCTTCTTCTTCTTCTTCTTCTTCTTCTTCTTCTTCTTCTTCTTCTTCTGTTGCTGCTGCTTCTTTCTAGTCCCAACAGCGTCCCGAAGACCTATATTCTCATGTTGAAGAAGCTCAGATGTTGTTCTCAGTTGAGTGCAGGCGTCCGCAGCTGAGCGGAGGGACGCAGGGACCGCACAAGGATTTGTCCAGAACGGCGCCTCTACCTTAGCGTACACAGTCGACCAACAGTCAGAGTTAACCAACAATTGCTCAGAGGCCTACATACCGTGCACAAGGGTGTGCTGCACGCGACCCCCAAAACACACATATTTCCTCAACACCGTAACTCAACAACGCCATGTCGTTAAAGGACGCCCTCGAGAATGCAGACGCAGCAGATGCAGCCGGTGAACTTTCGTACCGGGAAGTTGCTAATATACATGGTGTTGAGCGCTCAACAATGTCGCGGCACCATCGCGGCGTGACGCGCACCATGCAGGAGAAGATAATCGCGCAGCAACTACTCACTCCCCTAGAGAAGCTGGAGCTTGTAAGTTAGATAGATCCACTTACATTGCAACACCTGCCGCTTAAAGGCGAAATGTTCGCGGATTCCGCGTCTACGATAGCCAAGAGAGCCGTCTCTGATGACTGGGTGTCCGATTCCTCACGCGTCAGTCAGATGCACTCACATCACGATAGAACTCTGCCATGGCCTCTAATCGCCACGCTGCTTGTTCTCACAATGAGTACAGCAAGTATCTCGACATGTTAGAGTTTAAAATAAGCGAGATGAATATAGAGGCGCTTATGGGCAGCAATTGCAAACAAATAACGCTTATAGCTTGTGTTGGGGCTTCTGGAAAAACCCTTCTACCTACCTTCATATGCTCTGCCGAATCTAAGAACGTCCAGGAAGCGTGGGTACGTGATGTAGATAAGAAAAAACACCACATCTATGTTACTACGACTGCCTCTGGATGGTCAGATAATGGCGCAGGCCTTGGCTGGTTGCAGCAGGTGTTTGGTGTCAACACCAAGCACACAGCTCGGAGAAAGTGGTGGCTTCTTATCGTTGACGGTCGTGGCAGCCACCTCAGTAGGGTTTTTCTGATTTATCGCCATCTTAACAGGGTCCTTGTGGCGATGATTCTCCCACAAAGTACGTACACGCTAGAGACGCTCGATGTGGTGCTGTTTAGGCCTCTATCGGCAGCATACTCTAACAAGCTCACACAACACTTCCACAGCAGCAAGGGATAGTGCCAGTTAAGAAAATCGACTTCTTCCTTCTATCCTGGGACGCTTGACTCGTGTCACTAGCGAAAAGCTCATACTTGAAGCCTTTGAGGCAACAGGTATTCACCCGCTAAGTCGCGACAAAATTCTTCACCGATTCAAGCCAGCAACACCTGAGGCCTTACACTAGCCAGCAACGCCTCCACAGTAGCTAGAAAGCACATAGTGCTGCCAAATTATCGCTCAATTCGACTGTGTTGTGAAGGATTCGACTCTGCCTGAAGTCAAAACCCTGGGGCGAACTATCCACCACTTAGCTACCCAAAATGAACTACTCTACTACGAGAACAAGGGTCTTATTGAGACTCTACAGACTAAGAATAAGCAAAATCGCAAGAGCAAGGCACTCGATTTGAACAAACATGAGCTGGACTGCTGGGGTGGAGCGTAGTGGCACTCTCCTCGACAGTTCGGTGAAGCGCGCACTCGTGAGAGGATAATGAAAGAGCAACATGCTGATGAGCTAAAAAGGCAACAACGAGAGAGTTGAAGAAGGCTTATAAGTTCTACAAAGGTAAGTAAGCTGAAGAAAAGCGTATAAGAGCTGCAGAGGATAAGAAGGTGCGTGATAGGAAGAGGGCTCAAATCGGCGTAAAGAGCAAAGACGTAAGGATAAAGAAGCTTGCGACGCTCGAAAAGCTCTACAATTATCCCAGAGAGGCAATCATAAAGCTTCAGAAGCTCCAGCAAGGCCTTAGAAGAAGCAGCGTAGTGGTACAGCTGTGCGTTGTCGTGTTGTTGTTGCAAATCCACCTCGTGAACCTTGCACCCATGCAACATTCCATAGTTAGTTTATATGGAGCAACTTTGTTGTATAGTCATGAGGCCGGGGGATCGTCGTCTTGGCCAATGTTACGCTCACTGAGTTGAGACGGTTGATCGTCAGAAACAATGCAACCCAGGAAAGTGCGGGGCAAAAGCGAGAACGTCTCCGCAGATGTGGCATCCTAACCCCGCAATGCGCACCTAACATCGTGTAGGCCTGTATGCTAAGCTTATGGTATCGGTCACATGTAGGCCGCGCGCAGACCACATCACCCACGCACGCTCTCGAGCGCTTCGCCAAGAAAAGCTCTTCGTTCCAAAGAGACGGCGTTTTCGTGTTGTTTGGTGAGAGGGGCCTCTTTCGCGCTAACATCGTCGCTCTTCTCTTCCAGAGGAAGCCCGTATTCTAGCAAGAACCTTACGATCCACCGGTCAACCGCATAGGTCTTTGCTGCGGAAGAGCGAAGACAAGCGTCCTGGAAAACAAACAAACGCTTCTTCATATGCTCCACGCAAGGCCAGTATCGGGTCAAATCTTCCAAGGCTTGGAAGTTGAGCGTGAGTTGCATTCGAGCGGTCTCCACTTCGACATCGTCTCCGAGGAGCAATATGTGCAAGAGAACTGAGGATGAAACAATCAACATGTGGGCGACGGTCAAGTACACGACATGACAGTCATCGAACTGTCGAGCGTTGTGAAGGAGTCGACTGATTGCCAGACCGTGAAAGCTGCACCTGCTCGCGTACGCTATAGTCTGATCAGTAGGCTCGCGATCTGGTTCGAGATATTGGAAGTAGAGTAGCGTCGAATAGTGATGGTAGCCAAGATGAAGTGCGACAAAAGTACCACCTTGTCCATTCTCCCTATGCTTCTCAAGATTTTCGTCACTCATGACCATATGCTGGGGTAGTGAGCGTTGCCAAGTCAGCAAACGATCGGCAATTTCTTCTACCTGCTGATCGATCACGGAGCTGGCCACACTATCCCGAACGAGAGTGAGATTGACATCCTGAATGGAGGTCAAGATATCGGCCAGGGTGGTCTTGTATGTCCAGATGCCTGTGCTGCGCTGTGTGAGTGCAACGTCGTTTGATAAACGAAGGCTTTGAAAAACGACTTCGTCTATGGGTAGGTCAACGGTAGGATTCGATCGGATTAGCTCGCGCGGCAAGCCAAGGCTAGGTGGACACCATCTGTCCGCCATGAAGAGAGACCACCACACACGCGACTTCGTCTCCCGCACGATGGAAGTGTCGTTCCGGTCCCTTTGGTGGAGTCCTAGAACATATGCCATGCGATTGGCGATACCTACACCGCGTTAATAGGAGCTTGAACATCAATACGTCCGATACACGTACCGAAATACAGAGCCTCCAATCTGTTATTTTGCTCTGCTGCATAGCTGTTGGCCAAAAGAATGCACGTTTGTATATTTGCGACCGAGATATCCTCAAGCTGTTGGGCGAGCAAACATTTCGATCTTGTCATAAAGGTAGAGACAAGGTCTCGTTGACTTGCTGTTGCAGCAAATCGGCAGCCAAGAGCGCAGATCGCGGTAGATAGGCTTTCAGGTAAGGCGCCATTGTTGACTGCTTTCCACAGGGACTGCTCATGAAAGAGGCTGTGAGGTCGATCGTGGATGTAACGAAAATACAATCGAATGAACCCACTGGTCTCAGTGGCCAAAGGAGCTTCATCGTTGTAGTTCACGAAGGGCCCTTGTTCTGATGGAGCCGGTTGTAGCTTAGGCACCGTCCATGGTACCGGCAGATTAGACCTCGGCTTGATCCAGGGCTTTGAACACCTGTCCTTCCGGCCTTGACAGGCAAGACAGGCTGCTTGTGGATCTGCGAGATTCCGCAAGCACTTTCTTTTGCTACTCCTGCATTGAAGGCAGGCTGTTGCCGGCTTCATTGCGCGTTGGACTGGTCCAGGTAGCGCGAGTCTCTGAACACGGGCGTAAGCGAATGCTGTGGTCGGCAGGGGAATTGTTGCGTGACGAACTACACAATCACCTGACGCGCCACCTCAGTACTGACTGCCTACGACACGGTCATGTTTATCAGTTGTGAGGGTGAAGTATGGTCAATCGGATTCCATAGGTAGATAAGCTGAGTCGCGCCTGCTACAGGAGTTTCGGATCAGCTATTTGATGGTCGAGTCGCGACGATAAATTATGGGTTGTTAACGAAAAATCATTTACACTCCGTGACTTAGGATTAGCTGTGCAGTTCATATACTGCCTGCGTATCTTAGTCAACGCTAAGATTTAGCGCCCTCATTGGAAAATAATAACCTTTACATTGAGTGCACCTTTTGATATAAGAGTAGAGGGGTTTGCTTTTAATAAAACTTTTCTCACTTACTAACATATATTTGCAGTAGAAATCTTATAATTGTCTAACTCGGTCTCACTCTTTTAGGGTTGATTGGCTGCTAATACTTCTGTCACGGGGTGTAAAAGGTCTTTCGTTAACGACTATATCGTGTCCGCCGGGTCCATGCACGCCTTGGGTCTGTGCACGAATTCGGCACATTGTCAACAACACCAAAGTGATCCTCTACAACAACGTACAGTAATAACTATGTAGTAAACATTGATTTTGAGTATCTATAGACCCGTCCGACGATGTTCCAAGCTTCAACTAATATTTTTGAGTTACGACGCGGCCGCTGCGGGTGGTATAAGTGCGAGGTGCAGGTGCAGGCACCTCCTCTACAACACCACGCCGCGCACGCGCAGGACGGCTCTGTTTGTAAGGGCTTTTAAAGGTGCTTTCTGTGATATCTTTTGCTCACCCGGTTGGTGCAATTGTACAAGTTTAGCAGCGTCGCGCTCTTGTTTCCTGCGTTGTTTCTCAGCGTCCTCCTCTGCGCGTCTCTTCTGCGATACCTCAAGGCGCTCCTTGTACGCTTTTGAGCGCGCTTCCTGCTGTAACTTGTTCTTAAAAGCAGTAGAAGCTCGCTGTTCCTTTCTGCGATGTTTGGCAATTGTCTCCTCTAGTTGTTGTTGCTCATTTTGACGTACGCGGAGTCGGGCGTCGCGTACTTTGCGAGGCGAGTAAAGCGTGGCGTTAGACTTGTATCTCTTCTGTCGCTCTAGGTTGAGAGTTTACCGGTGCTTCTTTGAGGGATTTTGCTCCATGATCACACTGCGGAAGCCTTTGTTTTCAGCCGTAACTATTGTGTTATGAGTAGCCAAATGGTGGAGGATCCACCGCAGTTGCCTTGCCTCCTCTGAGTCCTGTTCACCCACGACGAACTTGTACGATCGGTTAATCGAGCGCCAATCGTCTCCCTCTATGGGTGGAGGAGTACTCGGCTCGCGCTGCTGCTGCCTCGCTCAAATCGTTGAAGGATCACGCTCGGGTCTTGCGGGAAAATGCCTGTGTTGACGAAAGAGCTGACTACAAGCTCGCCTCGAAAAGTAGCAACCCAGACCTTGTGAACCATTCTGAAGAACTCGCACTTTGGTACTCCGAGCAAGCCTTGGCTGCTGTGAAGGTGTTCAGTGACGGCAGTGCTGTACTCAGAAGCCAGAGGCCCAAAGCACACTATGTCGAGCAGCTGGAGCACATGCGTAGCGTGTGGAGGGAAGATTTGGAGCAGAATTCGATGACGATCGCAGTACTTGGTGGGATTCATAGTTATATGGGAGCCATGGCCATCAACAATGAGCAATCGCCAATGATTGAACGCTTTGCACTTGGTGTGGCGGTTGAACAGCTGCTCCAGCCACGCCAATCCTACTGCGTCATTTGTCCAGCCAGAGAGTGTTGCAGTAACAGATACCGAGTGTTTTATTGGCTCGATATCCTCTACCCAGCTGCTTTGTACAGTGTTGTCGGCGCCAGTAAATATGAGGTCTGGCGGCAAAGCACTCCCATCAGTGCAAACGCTTGCCAAAAGTGTCACCCACTCTCTGTTACCATCCTGCAGTGACTGTAAGCTCTTCTTCTTCTCATAAGATGCCTTAGAAAGCACACGTTTGCTCCTGCCAATGAGACCAATGGCGAAGTCTTTCTCGTCCATATTGTACGTATTCTTCGGCAGTATGTTATAACGTTTGGTGATAGAGTACGGAGGAGCATTTCAGAAGTCTCCCCCCCCCCCCCCTGGTCAGCGCACGGGGTAGTGTCAGGGGTGAATCGGCCCGGGTTTCTTATGACGTGTCCTCTCCGCTTTCTCTCTTCTTCCTTCTTTATCCCCTCTATCTACTTCTATCTACAATTTACTATGCCAGTCTTTGATCGTGCAACTCGTGCTCTAATTATAGCCTATAAGGCTGATGGGAAGACAAATCAAGAGACAACTCTGTTGACTGGTGTTGAGAAGCGTACAATCAACTCAATCTACGCACGAGCGATTGAGTGAGGCTTTGATCCTGCTGTCAGACCTATTCGACTAGAGAACAAGCACGTTCAAGATGGAGTGCGATCTGGGAGGTCTTCAAAACAGCAAGAGGCCTTTGAGAAGGTTGTAAACCTTGTGAGACGGGACTGTTATGGCAGAGAGAAGGGCTGTGCTGATATTGCTGGTGATCTTAGTCAAGTTGGCCTAGATATCTCAGCCTCTACAGTGTGGAGAGTACTCAGAAAAGCAGGCTACAAGAAGGCAAAACCAACAAGGAAACCTGGGTTGACGAAACAGATGAGGAAAGAGAGGCTAGCTTGGTGTCTTGAGCATAAAGATTGGACTATTGAGGATTGGAAGAACGTTATCTGGACTAATGAGACTGTTGTAGTACTCCTTCATCGACGTGGAGGATACAGAGTCTTGAGAAAGGTAGATGAGGCTGTTGTCAAGAGCTGTATTCGGGAGATATGGAAAGGATACTCTGAGTTTATGTTTTGGGGTTGCTTCACATGTGAGAAGAAAGGTCTTTGTCACTGCTGGACACCTGAGACAAAGCAAGAGAAGGAAGAGGCTACAAGGAAGATTGATGAGTTAAACCAAGAGATAGAGCCTTTAATGAAAGAGAGATGGGAGCTTACAACAGGCTTGGTCTACGTACAAAGCCTGGCAAGAAACCTCAATGGACATGGAATCAAAAGAATGGCAAGCTATCACGAGGCAAAGGCTCAGGTATAGACTGGTGGCGCTACCAGTCAATTATTATGAAGCCAAAGCTGATTCCTTTTGCAAAAGAGTGCATGAAAGAGAGGCCTAGTACACTAGTTCAGGAGGACAAAGCACCTGCTCATAACCACTATACACAAAGCGTGGTGTATAGCCAAGAGCACATAGCACAGCTACTTTGGTGTGGTAATCCACCAGATCTGAATGCTATTGAACCTTGCTGGTTCTGGGTGAAGAGATATACAACAAAGAAATGAGCACCAAAGAGTAGAGCTCAGTCAATTCGGGTATGGAAACAGTGTTGGGATGAGCTACCTCAAGAGAAAATTCAGAGCTGGATTGAGCGTATCCCAGTCCATATCTAGAAGATTATTGAGTTAGATGGAGGTAATGAGTACAAGGAGGGCAGAGATGTACGTAAGACTGATTAGGTTCGACTGAATCTATCGGGCCTACTACCCCTGACATTACCCCGTGCGCTGACCAGGGGGGGGGGGGGGGAGACTTTTGAAATGCTCCTCCGTACAGTACGTTGAAATATTGCTTGTACTTATCCTCTGATGAGGCGTAGTGGCGATGTTTATCCATGGTGCGGCTCCATTTGTAGAGGAGCGTGTCTGAATTTCGGTTGAGGAAGTCAGACACCCAGGTGTCTCCAACGCTATCGTGAGCAAGTTCAGACTCGAAATTTTGTACCATTTGCCTAGTAGGAAGTAGATGACGGTCTCCAAGTTCCTCTATATATTCACAGAGCTCCAACTCTTGTTGTGGGTTGAGTTTGCGGTGTTTGATATCAGCGTCTGCACGCGCGATGGTTATGCCTCTGTCCCTCCGCGACACCGTCGAATGCGCCACGCCACACTGATCAGCAAATTCCTGGTACGAAGATGATCCGTCTTAGCTGGCTGCGCGTGCGTTTTAACGGTTCCAGAAACAGACAACATTTGGTAGACCTGTGTTGAGGATTTTGGGATGTTTTGGTGATCGCGTGCACAGACCCGAGGCGTGCATGTACCCGGCGGACACGGTAGCGTCAGCCACCCTTTTTTCCCATCCCCTGTCCTCATACATGCATTTGGTCATTCTTCATTTATGTATCATATCCATTATGTGATTGCTTGACAAGATTGCATGCTTTCAGGCACCTCCACTTACACGAGGTCAGAACTCGTAAATCTCGATCTCCGCAATGGCAGAGCGTGCAGGAATAGTGATGCAGATTGGGAACGTCCCGGGGTCTGGCTGCTGGTTCGGCATAATTGCAAGCTGTCCACTCCTCGTCTCGTCACCATTGAGCGTTCTTCCGTTCACTAATACTCCGGTCTGAGGATCGTGCACCTTCTCGAGAAAGGAGAGGAAACCTGTGAATGAAGAGCCCTGCCTCATTGAAGCAAAACTGACCTGGAAGCCCTCGCCCACAAGCAGAAACTTTGATTCCTCGAGTCGAATGACCAGACCAAATCCTGGTCCAGGCTGACCGAAAACGAACGAGCGCTCGACGGTTACTTCCCAGCCGCCCATCCGCACAATGTGCCGATCGCCCTCTTTTCCACCCTCGTCGAGCTTGTCAAACCAAAAACCGAAAGTATCTTGATTCATCTTCCGGGCTGCAGTCAGATGTGATGCGACGTGGCCCAGCAGGGCGAAGTGCCTTCGCCAAGGGTTCTGTTGAGGATTCAAGGAGTCGATGGCGAATGGTGATGCGCCTAAGGCATGGTACGTAGCGTAGGCACTCCATATACGACGTGCACCATAATCATCCCTCCTCTGTTCTGGAATGAAGAGCGGCTGGCCCGTATGGCGATATTTCGAGCAGACTGCGTTGTAGTCGTTCAGATACAAGTCCGGTGCGATGAAGTCCAGCGAGGGAGCGAAATGGTGCCACACATCGAGCACATTGACAACGCCGCCACCGGACGGGTAGTCACCGGGTTGTCCACCACCGCCAACAACGATGGGCTGCGTCTTGTCGGCGTCTTCATCGGCATAATTTTGCCACACATTGGTAAACAGCGGCAGCTCGTATTCTGCCTTCCCTGCTTTTGCAACCCTCTCAACATACAGAGCGTAGTGGTAAGCCATAAACAATTCGTCTGTTGCATTTGTTGCACCGAATACCTCCACCCA
Source organism: Boeremia exigua (assembly GCF_020726555.1). Taxonomy (NCBI): domain Eukaryota; kingdom Fungi; phylum Ascomycota; class Dothideomycetes; order Pleosporales; family Didymellaceae; genus Boeremia; species Boeremia exigua. The sequence continues at coordinate 132,490 of NW_025763531.1, forward strand.
CGATGCTGAACCGACCTTCAGTAACGGCAGTTCTTGACGAAAGAACTGCAGATTTTGCTTGAACGATTCATGCAGATGTGACCATCCCGTACGGATCATCTCAATTAATGCAGCTGGGACGGCTGCTTGGAAGCGAGCTTCGGCGTCAGCCGACACGTCCCGCGAGCCTCCAAGTAGGCCAACCTCGTTTTCCACTTGTACCATGAGTACGGTCGAATGGTTACTGTCAACGTTTCGGAGGTGCTGCATCAAAGCTTTGAAGGCTGCACTGTCGGCTTTGACGACCTCGTCATGAATGATCGAGAGAACATCGGTTGTTTGAGGAACGTCGGTCCCGGAGGACAACATCATGCGAGGGAACCTGGCAGGGTCTGTCTTGACCCAACGTGGGGCATAGTTCGACTTCCCTGTAGTTGTTGATCAGTAGATATTCCTTCGATGTTCTGCAGGGTCTGACCATTCTTGAATGCACCAAACCACAGAAGCACGAGACGAAAACCACGCTGCCTTGCATCGCGGATGCCTTGATCAAGACGCTTGAAATCTAAGATTCCTTCTGCTGGCTCGATGTCTTCCCAAGACACGTTGGCAAGCACCGTGTTGACATTTGAGTCTTTCAAGACAGGCCAGATGTTCTTCATGAATTCTGGACAACTGAAGGAAGAATTGTGGAGCTCCGCTGGAAGCATCAAAAACGGCTTCCCATTGACTATCAGGTTGTGACCTTTGGCAACTTGCTGGATGTAAGGGGTCTGACGCCCATTCATGGTATTGTAAGGGTTGACCTCCCCCATTTTTTGTTAACCATTGGTCGCGTAGGTCGGATGGAATAGAGTGCGATTGAAGTGTCATTGTCCGAAATTAGGATCCCGAGACTTGGGAAGAAGGCTAGAGGCAGGGATATGACTGACTGAGGACCTCCAGAAGCATCTCAAATCACCGAACTTCAGGCGGAGCAACACCACGTTTCCACACTCGGGGTGCCCGAGCGCGTCTCCGTCACGCTGAGGACGAGCCCGGCATTCGCGTCCCTCGATTGGCTTGTAGGCCGGATCGGAAGCAATCTTCCTTGAGATTGACGATCAGGCTAATCAGCATGCACCCCGGATCTCAGAGGGTAGTGCGTTCACGCTAACGGTGCATGCGTCGACAATTCCTCCGACAATTCGGCTTAACAGCCAATCGCAGCCCCTGAACACCGATCAATACAACCCCTCATGATCTTCTGCTGCCACGCAAATTTTGAACTAGCCTTCCCCGCAACGGGATTACAGAGTAGGGAACTCAGTTCTGAGCTAACGAGGCTGCAGCTCCGGTCAGGCACCTTCAATTCTGGCCGTGGCGCTGACCTTGTCCGCATCAAGCTTCTCTTCCAGAAACTTTGCAATCAGCCGTCGTTTCCACTCCAGTGAGCCCCTCGAACACAAGAGCGACAAGTGTCGGCCAATGTGAATGTGAGTGAAACTATCAGCGAGGTATAAATCCGCGTCAGTACCTGCCTATAAGGGCATCAGCTTGTCGATCAACATAATATCTTTTCACATCCTACCATCAACTCAACATCTTGAATATCTTGACTGGCCAAGATGGCAGTTCCTCCCAAGTGGTACCAGGTGGGTGTCACTGACGACTGTTATTGTAGAGCATCACTAACGGCACATCCAGTTCCTAGTTGGTGTCTTCGCATCGCTTGGTTCTTTCAACTATGGGTATGCGAGATTGCGCACAACCTCCACGGCACCGTTTTACTAATGCGCAACAGTTATGATCTCGGTGTCATTGGGGGCAGTGTAGCTGCCCCGTCTTTCAGTGGTTATTTCAACAACCCGAATGCCGATCAGGTGTATGTGTGAAAACTCAAAGCGAGTGTAGTATGCTGACACTTGCAGGGGCGCGGTGGTGTCTCTCTTCACTGGAGGAGGTTTCTTTGGTGCACTGGCAGCTGGACCAGCCGCTGATCGCGTCGGTCGTAGGATTGCTATCGTCATCGGCGCTGTTTGCTTTATACTAGGAGGTATCCTCCAGGCGGTTGCGCAGAACCTCTCTTTCTTGTATTCTGGTCGCGCTATTGCTGGTTTTGGAGTTGGGTTCTTGGTTATGATTGTTCCACTCTACCAGGCTGAGATTTCACATCCGTCAATTCGCGGTCGGGTTACTGGTTTGCAACAGCTCATGCTCGGTATCGGCGCGGTAGTCGCGAGTAAGCTTCACTCTCGCAAGGATTCCACTCAGTTACTGACGTTCTACAGCATGGCTCACGCATGGCACAAACACTAATCTCGACGATATCGATAACAACCAATGGCGCATTCCCCTCAGTATCCAGGTCGTTCCCGCCGGTGTTCTAGGCGCCCTAATTCTCTTCTTCCCAGAGGTAAGATTTCGCTCAAGTCTTTCCTCAATCTGCTAACAAACATCGACAGTCTCCCCGATGGCTGATAGACCACGGCCGTCGCGAAGAAGGCCTCAAAACACTTGCACGCCTGCACTCAAATGGCATCCTTGACGATCCATGGGTGCAAGAGGAATTCAATCAGATTGAGCAAGCTATCGAACACGAACACACTGTCGCCGCTAAGGGTTACAAAGACCTCTTTACTGATAAGAGCAGCTTCCGCCGTTTGTTCCTCGTCTGCGCCATCCAGGCCTCTGTACAGATGACTGGTGTATCAGCAATCCAGTACTACACACCTGAGATCTACAAAGGCCTGAACATTGGCACTAGCGATGCGCTGAAGTACCAGGGCGTTAGTAACGTGCTCTCTGTTGTTGCACAGGCCTGCACTGTCGCGCTAATTGATCGCATTGGCCGCCGCTGGCCGCTTATTATTGGTAACGTGGTGAACGGGATCTGCTGGATCATCGTTGCAGCTTCGATCGCGTCGTTCCCCACGGCCAGTCCCTCTCTCCAGCATTCCCTTGGCTGGGTTTTCATTACGATCAACTGGCTATACCAGATCTCGTTCAGCTTCACCTGCGGACCTCTATCCTGGATCATTCCCGCTGAGGTGTTTGACACTAAAACGCGCTCGAAGGGCGTCTCTATTGGTGTCATGACTTCCTTCGCTTTTAACACACTTATTGGCCAGATCACACCTATTGCAATGAATAGCGTTGGTTGGCGCTACTTTCTAACATTTGTTGTCTGCAACTTCACTAATGCTGTCTTTTTCTGGGCTACCCTGCCAGAGACCGCCAAGAGACCGCTTGAGGAAATGAACGCATTGTTTAGTGGCAACAAGTGGTTCGTTGCTATGGGTCGCGGTAGGATCTCGCTCAGCCATACTGGTGCCGCTATTGTTGGCAAGGAGGCGTTGGACGAAGAGAAGGAAAACTACACCAACACCACCACTGAGATTGTCTGATGAAGTCACAATTACGAGCGGATCCAGTAGAGTTGCCGCGGCCACACCCTATCCTAGGGTGGTAACGACTTCGTGCTCTAGAGATACATGTCCAATCAAATCTAACCCTGATTGCTGCTCTTTCCCTCGACAGAGAAGACGGAGCTGGTTGTGAACGTCTGGGACACGCTAGAGCGATGGATAAATGAGAGACTCGAGGCCGGTCTACACCAGGTCTCGATTCCATGCGGTATCGAAGGCGGCACACAGCCTATGCGCTATTCAGCAGCTTTCATTCTAATAGCAAACCAAAGCGCTCGACTGGTCCCATCGGTCTCTTACTGTCGGACGATCTAGCGGCTAAGTATTAGGATATGATAGCGCAGGAGTACCAGCAACGCCGTATTGCTATTGTGCATTAGAAGTAGGGCTTCAAGACATGGCTCTGGGAGACCTCTAGCTGTTTATAGTTAGATTGCTCTTGAACCTGCCACTCAATATACTGCACTGACATAATGAAGTCCTTTGCTCTTCTTAGATTAGATTGGAACAAGAACAAAACGATCGATTTACACAGAAGGCTGTCGATCTTTTTCTACTATTATCAGCACTGCGTCCCATCCCGTCACGAGGCGAGCTACTCCTAGTGCAGGATAGTACTTCGTGTTCTGGGTGCACGCCACCACCCGCGCCCGGTTCGAGGAAGCGTACAGAGACATCGCAGACCGGCTGCAGCTGCCAGGGAGGAGCGAGCCGAAGGCGAACGTGCTGCGGCTGGTCAGCGAATGGCTGCGGGACGAGACCGACGGACGATGGGTGATGGTTGTAGATAACGTGGATGACGCAGAGACCTTCTTCCGGTCGCGGAAGCGTCAGCGAGACGAGGCTGACGCCGGCGTGCAGATATCGCTGGCCACATATCTACCGCAGAGCTGCAACGGGGCGATACTGATCACGTCACAGAGCAAAGACGCAGCAACTAGACTAGTGGGAGGCCACAACAAGGTCAAAGAGGTGCTGGCGATGAACGAGGATGAAGGCCTGCAGCTGCTTCGCAACAAGCTGCGTGATCCGCCAATCGAGGAGAGCGCAGTGGAGCTACTGCACGCGCTAGACTGCATACCTCTCGCCGTTACCCAGGCAGCTGCGTACATTAACAGGCGCACGCGCATGACGGTTGCGGGCTATCTCAAAGATTTTCAAAGGAACCGAATGAAGCGAGAGAGCCTGCTCAACTGGGACGCGGGCGAGCCGCGTCGTGACACGAGCGCGTCGAACTCGGTGGTGACGATGTGGCAGATGTCGTTCGAGCAGATCCGGCAGGAGCGGTGGTCGGCGGCGGAGCTGCTGTCGCTGATGAGCTTCTTCAACCCGCAGGGGATACCCGAGTCGACGCTGCGGAGACACAGTAGAGATGCAGCAGGAGCAGCTAGTGAAGAGGACAGGGAAGACGAGGAAGAGGCTAACAGTGCTTTCGATGAGGACCTGGACACCCTGCAGGCGTACTCACTGGTGTCAATGACTGCAGACAACGACGCATGCGAGATGCACGCTCTTGTGCAGTTCTGCACGCGAGTCTGGCTGTCGTCGTTCAGCAATGGAGAGCAGTGGGAGCAAAGGTTTGTGGCGCTGACAGCGCAAGAGCTGCCCAGCAGGGAGTATGAGAACCGGGCAAAGTGCCAGAAGCTGCTTCCGCACGTGAAGCCGCTGTCTGCCAGCAAGCCGGCTGGTGAAGAGCCGTTGAAGGCATGGGCGCAGGTGCTGACGAACGCGGCGTGATATCTGTGGAAGTAAGGGAGCTGCAGCATTGCGCAACGGATAGCAGCAAAGGCGCTTGCTGCTAGGGAGAGCGTTTTGGGTCTCGACGATAGACAGACACGGACTACTGCGACAATACTAGCGCTGGTGCTGCAGGATCAGGGCAAGTACGAGGAGGCAGAGAAGCTCAACCGGCAAGCGCTAGAAGGGCGCAAGAACGAGCTGGGAGAGCGGCACCCGACACGCTGACGTCTGCCTACTGCCTCGCCTATCTTTTACACACGCTGCGTCGGTACACAGAAGCAGCAGAGCTACAAGGCATCAGCTTAGCACTGCAAATCGCTCAAGAGTATGCGAGTCGAAACGGCTCGAGACAAAACGTCGCCATATACACAGACAACCAAGCCGCCATCTGGTCCATCGCCACAAGGAAGGACGATCAGGCGCCTACATCCTCGCGGACATTACATGCCAGGTCCAGGAACTCCAGGACACAGGACGGACAGTGACCGTCCGATGGATACCAGCCCATGTGGGCATACCTGGAGTCGAGGTCGTCGACAAAGCGGCCAAGGAAGCCACCAAATGGAGAGAAGACGATCGCAGAAGCTTACCGGCAGACGCGCCTCCCATGCTGTTCACTATACAGTCGACAGGGAAAAGATGGTGCAAGACACACGCAGAGCGGGCATGGATAGCGAAGTGGCGCAAAGACACCAAAGGCCGAGCAACATACAGACACACGCCCACACCTACCAAGAAGGTTCTTCAGCTCCATGAGGGGCGATCCAAGCGGGAGAGCGCGCTGCTGATACAGCTGCGCACCGAGAAGATTGGATTCAACGACTTCCTCTTCGCCCGAAGAGTGCCAGACGTCACCAGCCTGCGCTGCGATTGCGTAGCAAGATGACAGACAGTCGCACACATCCTCCTCCACTGCAGCAAACGCAGGGATCTCCGGAACCGCATCTTCGCCAACCTGTCCGGACGAGACAACATCCGGACCATCCTAGGCACCCCACAGCTAGCCACCAAAGCCACCGAGTATATAGACCAGACGCAGATCCTTGGGCAAAATGGGGATCGCGAGCGCGAAGACGACAGCTGAGCGCTGGGGGAAGACTGAAGGTATAACAGACGCAGAACACGAGGCATCCGTGCCTCTACGAGCCTAAAAATACAGTGTTCAATTAGTAGAGTCAGTATCTAGATGAGCTGGCAGGCAAATGTAGATAGTGATGAGAGGAAAACGGCAGGTCGACGGGACAGATGGTTCCTTTCGAGAAATACTACAAAGCGCTCTTTCTTGATAGGTGCCGCATCATCAAGGGCAGAGAGAGCCTAGATCTCAGATCAATACTTCGTCTTAACAACAGAGAAAGGAGCAAGATCCAGAGGCTGAAGCACGTGTGAGGCGTAAGGGGGAAGGTAGAGAGGCTATATCTTGTTCTCCCGGCAGGTCCACATGAAATTGATAGGGATATAAGAGCCGTGGCAGCTGCAGTCGCGCGCGACGAGTGTACTATTGAAGAGCCATCTAACGATATTCGACTTGCTATTATAATGGCAAGGGATCGGAGCGAAGAAAAGAAGCGGCGGCAGCAGAAGGTGTCACCAACGTCTTCAAACTCCAGCCTTAAGAGTCTTACAAGAGCGATACTAGTTGGTTATCTAGCTCAGTTAAGAGCGCCTCAGCAGTTTCAACACTACGCTGCAGAGCCTGTTACTAGGCGCAAGATGAGGATATGGGTAGACTTTGACTGTACTTGCGCGCACCTTTATCAGCACACGTCTAATTTCTCCTAATACTAGCTTAGTGCTATGCCACAGCACAAGGAAGAGATTTAAGGGATCTATCAGAGCGTTTTTAAGGATAGTGGCTACGATATGAACATGCTTATAGACGTTAAAGATAGGATGACAATTGATGTGTAGGTAGATTACTTTAAGCAGACCCCAGCTATGCTGTCACATCTTCGGAGAAAGGTACACGATTGGATGAAGGACTACGCCGGCTTGACCCTAGAGAACATACAGCGAGCAAATAGGTTGTTGAACGGAGAGGTTAGAGCAGAGATTGAGGCAGAGACTCCAGCGCTCAGAGCGTTTCATAGAGTACTCCAGCTCAACAGAGCAGCTAATAGGACCCCACCCATACTTGCGATCGCCTGTATGCTTATTGCAGGTGCTCTTGTTAATAGTAATAAGCTGTTCTGCTGTATAGCTCTGCTGTAGTCTTGCCTGGAAGACGCGGCGGAGAGTGTTATTCTGCTCTGCTGCCTTTTTTGTTGCAATTTTGCGACTCTACTTCATCTTCTGCAGCTCCTGATAGACTAGTCCTATGCTTACAGGTATGTTGAACTCGTCCAATAACCAGTCCTTCATCTCTTCTAAGTACGCCTGTGGCCTGCCATCAAGATACTCACGAAGGCGGTGCCTGTGGATATCTCGAAGCGTTGTTGGCCGGCCAACCTTCACAGTAGCTGGCGCGTACGGCTGACCCCATTGGCTCAAATTAAGCCTCTTTCTACGCGTACAGTTGGGTGTTACACCAGTCTGGCGATAGATCTGTGTGTCGTTGACTCCAGCATCTATGCGGTCAAGTACTGCCTGCAGAGTCGTTGGAGCTAGCTTATGGCCAGTAGGACGGGCCATTGTGACAGCCGAAACACCAGAAGTGAGTCGCAATGGGCAATTATAAGGCTTTAAGAGTAGCTACACAGCGTGGTTGTTCTTAATTCTCAGAATCACGATTTTACTATAGTAGAACGTCTATGCGCAAGAACACCCCGCAAGTCACGGGGTGCGCTTGGTCTTTCGTAAACAACCCATATCGCGTTTGGTTGGCGACCTTTGAGGCGCTCCTGAAGCGATGATCTAGTGACTCCGTACGCCCTGGCAGCCTTCCGTTGACTTGTAGAAACACCAGAATTAAGATCACAGATAGCTGATTGTATAGCAGCTTCACGGGCGTCCATTTTGAGCAGGTTGTGTTGAAAATATCATGACTTCAAAGACTGTGACGCGTTTTGGTGGGGTGGCCGATCACTACCGGTATATGTGGCCGAACACTATACAGTATGGCCGAGCTTATACCAACCAACCAACCAACCATCATGATTTTGTGCACCAATCTTTTGACGCGTAGTAACTCCACCACCATAAATCCAATTAGTGAGGCAATTGCAGCAATTAAATCGCTAGGTCCAGATGAACAATTTACGTATCAAGAATATGCGGAAAAGTATGGCTGCAATTCAAGGACTTTGGCGCGGAGACACCAAGGTAAACAGGGCACTGTCACGGAGAAGAACACCGCGCAGCAACGTCTGTGTCCACAACAAGAGGAGGAGCTTGTAACTTATATTATAGGGCTTACTGAACGTCGCCTTCCTCCTACACGCCAAATGATAGCAAATCTTGCACTTGGGATAGGCAAAATTGAGGTTTCTGAGACATGGGTTACCCGCTTTATCCACCGACACCGCGGCCTCCTTCTCAACCGATGGACCGCCCTTATGACTGCCAATCGCCACGCTGCTGATATCTATGAAAAGTACAGCGAGTACTTCGATACCATAACCCAAAAAATAGAAGAGTGGAACGTTGCGCCAGAGAACAGTTACAATATGGATGAGAAGGGCTTCATGGCTGGGGGGTCATAGGCAGGCAGAAAAGGGTGTTCAGTAAGGCTTCATATTAGCGTAAGCACGCTCGGCAGTCATCCCACGATGGTAGTCGTGAGTGGATTACCCTTATAGCTTGTATTTGTGCCGATGGGACAGCTCTCCCATCTGGCCTGATATTTGCTGCCGAATTCAAGAACATCCAGAATACCTGGGTGAGTAACGTGGATAGGCTGAAGCATTCCGTCCATACTGCTGTCTCTCCCTCTGATTGGTCCAACGACGACGCTGGCCTTGGGTGGCTTGAGCAGGTGTTCAATCGCAGTACACTGCGCAAGGCACATGGCCAATGGCGCTTGCTTATATTGGACGGCCACAGCTCGCACATAATAATGAACTTTATCAAGTATTGCATCAAACATCGCATGCTATTGGCCATATATCCACCTCACAGCACTCACACACTCCAGGTGTTGGACGTTGTGTGTTTCTTTCCATTGGCTACAAACATACTCAAACACCTCAGTAATCACCTCTATGCGAGCCAAGATCTCACTCCATTCCAAAAGGGAGATTTTTTCAACGTATCTTGGCCTGCCTGGGTGGATACATTCACTCCAGAGCTTGTGCGGAGTGCCTTTGAAGCCACTGGGTTGGTGCCGTTAGACCGGCACAGAATCCTTGATAGGTTCACCAAATCTGAGCGGGAAGGAGAGGCAGCAACCTCGTTGGCTACAGCTAGCAATTGGCGTACAGTTGACAGAGTTTTGCAAGCTCCAGTGAAGGACTCTGATACACCAGAGTCGTGAAGCCTGTGTGCAGCTCTCCACTCGCTACACACACAGAATGAGGTGCTCAAAATAGAGAGAGATGGCCTACAAGTTGCTCTCAACAACGAGAGGACTAAGCTGAAGAAAGGCAAGCCCTTGCCACTTGTTCAGCGCAATGAGACTCAGGCGCGTACATAATGGTGGTCCTCTCGTGCTCTTGAGAGTGCAAGGAAGCTCCAGGACAGATTTGACAAGGAGGAGCGTGATAAGGAGCTCCAAAAAACAACAAGGCTTATTTATTGTTATTAGAAAAATAACTTAAGAGCTTATTAATGCCGAAGTTGTGTACGCCCTAGCATAATGTGCCGAGCCGTGATTAGGAGCGGTCTCGTGTAGGTTGACAACGTGGAAGCTAAGTTCCTTCGATTGCAGTAGACTGTAGGAAAAATGGCGCTATATTTTACGCTTCATAAACTCGTCTTCTTAGGCGTTCATTAACAGATCGTGGATACGACGTCATCCTAACAATCGTACTACCAAACTCTACTTCACATAGCATAAGCTTTATCTCATTCTTTAGACCCTGAACATCTTTTCTCCTCCCCAGATCCAATTCACCTAGTAAGACTTGTCATACCAACCATCATTGTCCGGCCAAAGTCGTGCTTTAGAAACAGCAGTGTTAGCGGCTGTAAAGTACAATCGTTTGGAAGTTTCAGCGCCCGCTCCGGTGTTTTGGAACTCCATAAACACACTAGATATGTTAGTCTTGACTTCTCATCCAGGATGGAGGTGGACGTGAGGGCCTTACGGGGTGGCGCCGTCCGCCATTGGGGCGTAACCAGAAGGGTGGACGACATCGGTCAGTGTGGAGTACTGATAGATAACCCGAGCAAGCGGTCTCCACGGCCGACCCAAGAAAACACCCCCTTTAACATTGGCACCAGGAGCTGCGGTGACCTTTAAGGTCGTTAGTGGAACCCGGACCCTTGAGTCTTTGAGTTGTGGAACTACGTACCGTGCTGTGATCAACAACGTACCATGCTGTATCGTTCTCGAAGCTGCGAGAACTGGCAGTTACGTAGCCACCCCTACTGGAAGCAATGGTACCTTTTAAAACAGTAGTTGTTAGACCAAGCATAGATGGTGACGGGCAGAATATTGGAAACCCACACTCTCCAAACCACGCAGCTGCGTCGCCGAAAATATAGTCTACAGCGCCTACTTCTGTGTCAAAACGGTTTCTTTTCATCGAAACTTGCTTGCTTGCTTGCTAACCTTCGATATAGCAGTTGGAGTAGTACTGGTAGCCAGACTTGGCGTAGAGAGTGTCCTGAAAGCTTTTGAAGGAGCAGCCATAGTAGCCCTGTCACATGCCATTACCCGTCAGAGCAACCGCCTATTTCCAAGCTCTTAGTAGGCGCTTTCTTAGCGTTGGAGCAAGTTTTGCGCTATAATGACCTGACCGGCCGTCCCATAGCTGTTTTCAACATTTACATTATATAGACCGAAGTCAGCACTCCTGACGTTCAACGTGGAGCTAGCATCTAAACTGCCAGCATCATACGAGCCAAGCTTGTTCGTAATGGTGACAGTGTTCGACTTGTAGTCTGCAATGCTGTATCGGGTTAGCTTGGCCGACAGAGAGACTGACTGCTTACTTAATAGTGTATCCGTAAATCTTTAACCCACTAGTCCTGGTCGACAGATGCTCTTCATATGTTCCGCCGTAGATGAAGATACAGCCAGATGTTTTGACAGCAGCGAGCGCAGATTCAATCGTGGAGTACTCGCCTGAGGCGGTAGTCGCTTTCCTGACCACAAGACATCCATTGGGCGCAATTGTACGTCCAAACGCACGTTCCAAAAGCTGAGACGGTGCACCTAGAACTCGGAAGGACAGTAAAAGAAGCAGCGTTAGCGCTTGTACAGCATGACCATATAGTCCTGTCATGATGCCCCAGATGCTGTGGCTGTGTCTGTTCTAGAATGAAGCGTCGGTAATGTAGAAGAATTGTCGGAGAAGTAATAATGACTCTGGGTACTAGTGTGTCATGTCAGAAGGCTGAGCATATTGTTTCTTTTATATTCACCTTTGTACCTGACTTGCATACACTGACGAGGCAAAGCTTCACTTCGTATGCCCCTTCTTATCCGGTACATGTATGCAAGCAGCGCAAAGGTTGCTTCCGGAGCACGATGGATTGGAGTGATTTGTGGAAATTGTATTCGCGAGAAATGACCCCCATTTTTGCCTTCCGAAGTCCTTCTCAAGGTAGGACACAATATAGTTCTAGCCTGAAGGTAACAAACTAGGATATTTAGAGCTTAGTTTGAAGAGACTTCGGCAACTTGCTTCCGCTGTGACTGCACTGACCCCGCACTCCGGCTGAACACGATCCTGGAGACTGTAAGGAAGCTCTCCAGCGGTTGATTGCTCTAAAACGGTTTCCGCCTGACGCTAATTTAAGCTCGGTGTTATTGCTTAGCTGCACACATGACACCAGGAGTTGAAATCCTTGCTATGCTTCCCTGCACTAGGGTCGAACAATCACTCAGGCCTCTTTGCTTCGAAAATGACACTGCACACTGTTGATCTGTTCTCAATGGTGGATCTTTGGGGTCCATCAACATATGCAGCCTCCACATTTAGGCAGATTTTTAAACATTTAGCCAGTGATCGGTGTCTTGAGGGTGACGACTCGATATGCTGATTGGAAAAGTGCGTATATATTACATTTGCAGTGCCATAGTGGCAAAGATTAAGGTTACTATTCAGCACAGGACCTAAACCATCTGCCAAACACATCAAAGATGGGACCTTTTCTTCGCTCTTACTTGCCGCTCATTCTTTCTCTACTGCTGGATTGTATTGGCGTAGCAAATTCATCAGCATCCCCAGTAAGAGTTGTACCAGAAAAGCTTGTCAGACGAGCTGCCTGTATCCCTTCGAGCGGGGCCTCTACATCATTCGATGATGTACCCAGCATTCGGCAAGCCATTACTTTGTGTGGAAATGGGGGTACAATCGTCCTTCCCACAGACAGGACGTATACGCTAAAGTCTCAGCTTGACTTTGCTGGTTGTGTCAACTGTGACTTCCAGATTGAAGGCAGCCTCAAGGCATCGGATGATCTTGCTTACTGGAACGGCAAAAGATATATGATACAGCTGAACGGTGTCAAAGGCGCCAAGATTCGCAGCCTGACAGGCACTGGCCAGATTGACGGCAATGGCCAAGCTGCTTGGGATTGGTTCGCAACAGACACCACTCTCAAGAGACCTGCTTTGCTAGTTATCTCCGCTTCCACTGATGTGACGGTGTCTGGGTTGAGGTTCAAGAACGCCCAGAATGTCTTCGTAAGCGTTGGGAGTAGTTCCTCCCGGTTGCTTTTTTCCGACCTCGACCTAAGGGCCATAAGCAGGACATCAAATCGCCCTAAAAACACGGACGGCTTTGACATAGGGGAAAGCAATGAAGTCACCATATCTTCTGTTTACGTCGAAAACCAGGACGACTGCATCGCTTTCAAGCCAGGATGCAACCACTTGACCGTGACCGGCATTACTTGCGTAGGATCCCATGGTCTGTCTGTAGGGTCACTGGGCAAATCCCCAGGGAGTTATGATACCGTTCAGAATGTGTATGTCAAGGGCGCGGTCATGAGAAACTCTACCAAGGCCGCCGGAATCAAACTCTACCCTGGTGGCTCTGCTCATGGAACCGCACTCGTTCGCAATGTTACCTGGGAAGATGTGACGGTGGACAACTGCGAATACGCTTTCCAGCACTCCGCATGCTATAACGAAGACATGTCTTACTGCTCGGCCAATCCTTCCCAGGCACAAGTCTCAGACATATTTGTGAAGAATTTCCACGGCACGACCAGTTCTAAGAGAGCCTCCACAGTTGCCGAAGTTTACTGTGCTGTCGAAGGTCCGGATTGTGAGATCAAAGTTGAGGACTGGAGCGTCAGATCCCCTAAATCTGCGTCAAATTTCCTCTGCGACAAGATCAGTAGCAGTGACTTGGGCGTCACATGTGTACAGACGAGTCTATAGTAGTCTGCACAGTGTTGCTAGATGAGAAATTGGTCATCATGAGTAGGTGATGGAATGAGTGGTTTTGGATGCGTTGCTCTAGCCAGCCCAACATCAGTGCTCATAACTCATGATCATTCTGAACACGAATCACCAGCGTAGTTCACGTTTCATTTCAGCAAATTGAGATGCTTCATTCTTTCACCGCCTCATTCATCTAGAACTTGTCCATAGCAGAAGTTTAACTTCGCGCATCACCCTGCTACCACGAAGGTTTGACGAGTGACAGTAGCCGTACCAGCGTGGGCGCCTTACATCAGCTCAGTGCTCCTATTGGATCACTGTCAAGGATATGCTTGAGCTCAACCGTCGGATAATTTTAGGCTTCCATTGACAAGGCTGGTTCATGCTATGGAGAAGGATCTACCTGGTCGCAAGCGGCACCACACGCCTACTGACTAACAACGATTCGAGGAAGGCACACGACGATCTTCATTCCTCGCTTTTCTGCGAAACGTCTATCTGGACGATAGTGAGGCAGTTGTGGTCTACACTAATACCCAATTGGGCTAACAAAGATTCAGTGTGGAGAGGCTCCAAAAAATTAACGTATATTGGTGTGGTGTAATAGAAAATTATTTGAGGGGCTAGCTAAGGAGAGGAGAAATGAGAAAAATCCTGGAGGCTAGATCAAAAACGATAACACTCGCAAGAAGCTATATGATGATATATTTCACCACACCTCCCAATTGCAAATGAAGCTTTGTATCTCTCTCCGTTTATATCAATACACGCTACGCTAATGGTGCTATCCAACATGACATTCTACAATCTCGGATTGTATATGTAACAGGTGACTTGTATAGCTCAGGACAGGCAACAAAGCACCGTTATATACGCGATTTGTGGAACTGCATTACGTTTGTCCAGTCAACACTGCCGCCAAGGCTGATGTGCTAGCCTCTTACTGCTTACGCTTGGTGTCATGATCACAAACCTCCTTGTCCGTACCGACCTCCAAACGTGTCATTTCGTCTTCGACAAGCTCAGCACCCTTGGCAACATGATTCACGCCACCGAAAAGCTCATCCATTTGCTCGAGGGCCACCTTCTTTGTTTCAGGAAGGCAGAGCCAGACAAAGGCAGCTAGGCAGATGTTACTCGACATGAAGAAGAAGAACGTTTTCCTTTTTGGAGTTAGCGTATGCTGATGCAAATATGCTGATTGTACTTACAATCCACAATTGGCGTAGAAGGTTGGGAAAAACTGCTGAAAGATGGTGTTCGCGACTCCCTGCATTTGGACGCACATGCCGACTGCCTGAGCGCGTACATGCATAGGAAAGACCTCTGACGTGTAGATCCAGACGGTAGCTCCCCAGGATGGTTTATAGAAGAATATGAAGAGGAAGGCCAAGAAGGCGATCGCGATGCCGACAGCGTGGGTTTTACCCCCATCCACGGTTGGAGTCGCGAGTCCAACAACCGCGATCATCATAGTACACAGAGCCATGCCTAAGGCTCCGACGACAAAAAGAAACTTCCTTCCGAACCGATCCACTGTCCAAACGGCGTTGAGAGTAAATAGAATACCAAAGGTAGCATTCAAAGCGTTGATTAGATTGATGGTGTCAATGCTGTGGAAGACCTTCTTGTAGATTGTCGATGAGTAGCTGTTAAGGGTACCCTGTCCACTGAGTTGTTGACCGATGTTGATGATGAAGACTAGGATAAGACGCTTCCGAATACTGGCATCTTGGATGAGTGCGAGATAAGATTTCCACCTGGTTGGTGCTGCCTCCTGCTCGTAAGCAATGGCCTCCCGGATACAGCGGATCTCCTCCTCGATCTCTTCATGTGACGCGCGCACTCTGTTCAGAGCGGCCCGGGCAGCATCCACGTTGTTGTGCCGACTGATGTGCCAACGAGGTGACTCTGGCATAAAGGGAAGTTGGAGCGTAATGATGACCGGAAGGATCAGCTGGAAGATTACGACTATCTTCCAATCCCAATCACCGAAGGCCTTCCGGTTCCTTGCACAAGTGTAGTTGATCCAATAGGCAACGAAGGACCCCACGGAGTAGAACAGTTGCCAGAAGGCCATGATTTTGCCACGAATTTCGGACGGCGTGACTTCACCGATGTAAATGGGACCAGACGCTTGGCAATATTTAGCAAACTTTCTATAATCCTACTGATTCACGGGAGCACTCACTGATAGCAATTCCTTGGCCAGCGCCGATAACCACGCGACCAACGATGAATGCCGAGAGAGCGCTTCGGGACGCAAATGTTTGAATGAACGTGACAACAATGGTCATGAGACATCCGATAGCCATTCCCCAATGTCGTCCAAGATGGTCAGCCTATGAGCAAGTCAGGCATGTAATCTAGACCGGAGAGCAGTAGTTGTTATGCTTACAATTGGGCCCGCGAAAAACCAACCAGCAATAATCCCACCGACACTGTAAGTAGTGTTGATAAGTCCAATCATATTGTTGTTCTGATTCTCAGTAAGCGCAGCGACGTATCGATGGAAGGTAAGCCTACAGGATGGTCGAAGTGGTCAACCCAATTCGGGGACACTTGAACCGAGTTGAAGACAGATGCATCGTAACCCATCAGTACCATACATCCTGCTGCAACTAGACCGATATACCTAAAGTATACGTCAGGAAACTTGGTCACTGCTGGACATAGAAGGTTGTGTTACCAGTTGTACACAAGCTGTTTGTTGACCATGCTGGAAGCCGCTGGGTGTGATCGATATAAAGAACAATAAGAATTCAAATTATGGGTTTCTGGAGGTTCTCTTCTACCACAAGATTGCAGCTATGCTATTGCGTTTTGGTCTACACGAAAGAGAAGGTCGACTTGATATAGAGTTCATCTCAATCACTGTGAGGCTTACACGTGCAAATGGATCAGAGCTACGATCAGAAGCACGCATGCTTGCAACCGTGCTGATTTTCCAATCAATACCTCAGTCTTGGTCATGTGCAGTCTGTGCACTGACAGCTGTCCCAGCTTTTGGGGAAGAGGTGCAACTGCGCTAATGCACCCCGCGTCGGGTACTACGCACTAGTCTCATTCGTGGAGAATTCCAACGGCATTAGACATGTTACGACCATGCAGGAATATTCTGGCCTTCTCTTGTCACTTGGTAGATAGACTTTAACCGGTACCTTTGCCGCAATATCGTGCTAACCATGTTGGGATCAAGGGTTCCATTCTGGGGCAGCAAGCCCAGCCGTCTTGTTACGACTTGTCACGTCTTATCACGCCTTGTCACGCCATTAAATATAGTGGCACTGTTCGAAGAATTCTACAATGACTATCTAGATATACACGAGTGGGCATTGTCTCCGTTGCCCGGAAGAATCGGCTTCAGCTGATGTCTGTATGCTTGGAGACATGACTTGTCCTTTCGATCTCGCCAGGACCTAGAGTTGCTCTGACAAAACTCTGGTCACAGTGGATAGTTTCCACAAGTGAACTACTATGTCCTCTTCATACTTGAACCCAATCCTCCCGGGATTCTTCCCAGACCCTTCATGTATTCGGGTTGATGACACATTCTATATGATCAATTCTAGTTTCCAGTTTTTTCCTGGACTTCCGATCCACATCTCGAAGGACCTTGTCAACTGGAAACTTGTCGGTAAGCCATGAGCATCTGAGGACTTCTGTAAAGACCATCAGCTTATCAGCTCATTGCAGGACATGCCATATGCAGGCCTGATCAGTTGAGCCTCGAGTATGCGACCACGAAGATAAACAACGCAGAGCGCAAGGAGATATTTACGGCTGGCTTGTACGCACCTGTAGTCAGGTGGCACAATGGCGTATTCTACATTGTTTGCACCAACCTCAGTGGCACGACGCATACCGCATCAGATGAAGACTTCAGGCCGCATAACTTCCTCGTCACCAGCTCCGACTTGAAGAATCCAGGCTCGTTTAGCATAGTAATGCCTTTTGATTTTCATGGAATTGATCCAAGCTTGTTTTTCGATGACGATGGCGAGGTCTACATGCAGGGTAGCTTCATCCATGGTTATCGGAAGAAGCCGGCTACCGTCATTCGGCAAGCTGCGTTTGATGTCCACACAGGTACACTGAAAGGCGAAGCCATCGATATCTGGACAGGATCAGGTGACAAGGTTCCTGAAGGACCTCATGTGTATAAGAAAGATGGCCTCTACTGGCTGCTCATCGCGGAGGGTGGTACACACCATGGACATAAGATCACCATGGCAAGATCGAGGAGTGTTTGGGGCCCATTTGAGGCCTGTGAGCAGAATCCGCTGCTAACAGGTATGGAAAGCTCTATCATCCAGTGCGTCGGCCACGGTGAGCTATTTGACGATGTTCATGGGTCCTGGTGGGTTTGCATGCTGGCACGACGCGAATTCGGTTCTGCATACCCTCTTGGTCGTGAGACCTTCATGGTGCCTGTCAGCTGGCCAAAAGCGGTGTTCCCCAAGATGGAACCAGTCGAGCTCATTCAAGTCCTGGATGATCGGCCCGAATTACCTGCTCGACACGCCCAGACTGCTGCGGAGGCCGTAGTGCTCCTTACATCTCAACGAACTCTGTATTTACGGACCCCGCAACTACAAAACTACGCTCAAACCGAAGATGGACACGGCATTATCTTGAGTTGCACAGAAACTCCTCTCGGAGCAGGTAGCGGCAGCCCAACGTTCGTAGGAGTAAGGCAAACGTCCCTGATCTCCACGGCCGAAACAATCTTGGATCTGAGTTCTCTGCCAGAAACTTGCTGCTGTGGACTGTCTCTGTATAAAGATACCTACCGCCATGTATCATTCGAAATAGACTCTGCTAGAGAGTTCCTCCGTGTTGCCGCAATCTACCCTGGACAGGACCTCGAGCATCTCCAGCCTATATCACTGGGCAGAGCTACAGCCGTCAAATTGATCATCGTCTCTTCGGTGGAACACTATTTGTTTTCTGTTAGTACCTTTGTCAATAAGCAATGGTCTAGCCAGGAGGTTCTCTTCCAATGTTTGGCTGCCAGCCTGAGCGGGGACGACTTCACTGGTAAGTCTTATGGAACGATTTGCTCTACCGGTCGTGGCACTAACATTGTCGCGGCAGGAACCGTGTATGGAATCTATGCGTGCGGATCTAGTGGTACAGTGAAGTTCGACTCATTCGAAGTAAGATAGACAGTACGCTTATGTAGAGCATGAACATTCTTATTAGTTTTGTAGGATGGTTCGTATGGATGAATCGGCTGCTGTTGTTGCCGTGGTGATACAATGCAATTAGAAATCTACCAAGCAGAAGTTCATCCCACGATCAGCGTAGCTCTTCGAAGTCGTGTCATAAGATCACCAGTTAAGCTCAAAATTTATAAAACACAGCAATGATATAGTTACGAAAGTCTCCGCCGATAGCATATTGCAGTCTCTAGTACTATCGTCCGTCTTTGAAAGGTCCATATCGCGATGGAGTGTATATTCCCTGATCTCTGCCGTATATTCCCACGGCGCATTTTAATACGGATAGAATCTCCTATCAATCCACGCAACATGCGGCTGCTTGCCTTTAGTGGTCATAAAGACGTGAGCGGGGCTATAGTAAGGCAACGACCCGGCCTTGTTCAGAACAAGGGTGACATTACCAGCGTTTCGGGCCGTCACATTCCATCCAGGGCCATGGTTCGAGTACTCGGCCATGACAGTGAGGTCATTGTAGTTCGCCTTCGCAGGGTCACTACTCCACTTGGTGTAGCCTTGCGGTAAGATAGTAGCATCCATAGAAGACTCCATGTATACACTTCGATGGAGAGCGTTCCAAGGTCTTCCCAACGAGCATCTGCCCAGATTCTTGGCTGCAACTGTGGATTTGGCTGCTTTCAGTGATGAATGGGCGACGTAGCATCCATATTTGTTGGGAAAAGTTGTGTTGGAGCCTTTCCAGGCGATGATACCACCACTACATCCGCGTAAGACAAGTTTGGATTTCTCGATCCATGTGGTCCCAAAGCCATATAAGAAGTCTGTTTGCCCAGCAATCTCTCCACCATAGAAGTATGAGTTGCCTTGATGACCCACGTAGACTGTATCTTGATAAGAATAGATACCGCACTGGTAAAAACCGGCATTCGCACGACTTATGCTCACTGCGAGGGATGCACCAGCGCTCTGCTCAGCATGAACATTGCGGAAGTCGAGGTTGTAGACTCGAAAGTCAGGGCAACCAAACGGAGTATCCGGAGGCACATTGAAGCCTGTAGGTCCAGAGCCCGTAAGGCTAGCGTTGAGGTTTGGCGCGACAGTCAACACAGATGTATACGCATTGTCATCGAAACCAGATCCGGCTCCATTTGCTGACGCCCAGGAGACGGTTACTAGATTTTTGGACTGCTCCTGTGGATTGCTGGTCTGACCGATGAGTCTTACTGGTGCTCTTCTGGTGACGTTGAGTTGTTCGGTGTAGCTTCCGGCGAGAATGAGGATATTAGACGTCGTCGTGTCGTTGGGTAGGGAGCGAATTGCGCTCTGGATCGTGCTAAAGTGTCCATGGGTTGCGTTCTTCCCTACAACGACGGTACCCTGGGGGCAGCCTTCCAGAACGTTTCGTGTGGGGAACTGGCAAAGCGGATCTACCAATGTCGACGACTTGGTATCTTGCGAGCTGCACAATGGCAGACTGCCAAGACCTGCCGCTAGAAAAGTAGTGAAAACTAACATGTTGATCCAGATGTGATACGATGCCACAGAATGAGTAGGGGCATGAAGCGTGTTAACACAGATCTTGGTCAACTAGCGACATCCAATAATTATGTCCACTACCTACCTGGTCAAGAATCTCCACAGTACTGTAAGCAAGTGCTGCTCAATTGGACCATCACATCACATACGAGTACACTGATTCTCCAGGAGATGCGATTCGCGGAACATTTCAGGGTGCGCAAGTCTGAAAAGTTGCTGTTGCATGGCGAGGCTGATGTACTTTGCATAATGACATGACTGCAATTGAGGCCCACAGCGAAACGGAAGTGAGCTCGGTAATTTAGCCTGAATTACCCCACGGGCACGATTACCCTTCCCAGAGACCCTTGGTTTGCCCGGACCATTGATGATCTATCGCAAGCGTACCTCGCTAGGGGTTGTTGGGGCATTTGAGAGAGCCCCGGTTTACCAAAGCCTTGACTCTACTGCTGAAGCCTCACTCTGATGCCCCAGGCGGCGGCAGGCACCAATCTTGACTGAGATGCGGCATGACAAATCTAAGGGGTGGCCTATTTTGAGTAACTTCAAGATATCGATGTAGAGCAGTTCGAATTCTCTGTAACATTGGAGACATGAACGGCCTCCAAGTACCCTTCGTTCTTTCCAACGATTCTCTAACCTCAACACAACATGAATTCCAGGTGGCCACACCACTACGTCAGTCTCCAGTTCTTCAGCTTACTCCTTTGCTATCTTGGGAAGCTGGTCATTCAATCTTCGGAGCAGACCTACTGTTATGAGAAGACTTTCCTAATGCTACTAGCGCGTCATGTCCTAATCTGGAACGGTGCCGATTGGAGAACTTATCTACAGGATAGCTCGTTTCGGGGACTGTCATCCTTTACACGGCAGGCAATGCACGATAGCAGAGAATCGACGTGTGACCTCACTTGTGAGAAGACGCTGATACGTGGTATCTTCGGATTAGCTTGGTTTTTGATTAGCCGTGACCCCAGTTTCCGCTTGGAAAGGTCAGCCAATACTAACAAAAGCTGTGCGTTCCCCGCACACTGGCTGCCGCACCGGCTTATAGAGTTGGCTCCAAGTGTTGGGCGACCTAGCCCTTCCCAGAGTTAAGCTTCAACGAAGAGTTCCAGAGAGAAAGGTCGCGCAACATCTCCCGTGCCAGCGATGTCCAGTATTTAAGGTCGGGAGAACCATAGCTTCGACGACCAGCCTGATAACGCTTCTGAATTTGCCAATTACTTCCCACATCATGCATTTACATCAAGCTCTTCTAGCAGTGAGTGTGCTAGCTGTGGCGGTTTCGCAATCAGCCCCCTCATCTCCCAATCACTCACCACCTTCAAATGCACCTACAGGCTTCACCTTAGGTCCGGCTACACGCCAGTCGAATCTCTTCAAAGTCTGCGCCATCTCCGATACACCAGCAGATGTCGGACCCTCCATCTTGAAGGCAGCAAAGGACTGCAACAATGGAGGAACGGTGTACTTCCCAGCCGGAAAAACATACACGATCGCCACAAGCCTCGATCTGACGTTCTTGAAGAACATCAGTTTTGCCATTCTCGGTCGAATTGTTTTTAGCGACGACATAGGCATCTGGCCTGGTCAGACATTTGACTACCCCTTCCAAGGCGCAAGCATGTTCTGGCGCTTTGGGGGTTCCAATGTCAGCATCTTCGGCCTAGGGAAAGGTGTTATCGACGGTAAGAGCAATTGTGAGTAACAATGATCTGAAGATGGAAGGCTTACGACTCACTAGGTCTTGGTCAGAAATATTGGACAGCCATGAAGACAGATCCTAACGTCAAACGACCGATCCTTTTCGGTACAGATGGCCTACACAGAGCCGTCATTTCTGGGTTGACTATGAAAAACCCCCCTGGATGGTTTAACCTATACACAAATTCAACAGACCTCCTTATAACAGACATGAAGTTAATCGTTGAGTCGGCCGACTCGAACTTTCCTGCCAAGGTGAAATGATCTACTCTGCTCAGTCAAAACTAATGAAAAGCTACTAACGTATTCTTGCAGAATACAGACGGCTTCGACACCTACCGAAGCTCTCGCATTGTCCTGCAGAACTCTGTGGTGCGCAACACCGATGGTACGAAGAAGGCTCTCGGATATCGTTTATTGCACTCGCAGCTAATACGCTCAGATTGCGTCTCATTCAAGCCAAACACCACTGAGATGACTGTGCAGAATCTCGATTGCACCGGATCGCACGGCATCTCAGTAGGCAGCTTTGGCCAGTACCAAAACGAGATTGACATTGTAGAGAATCTTTTGATACACAACGTTACTCTGCGCAATGGATCAGATGCTGCACGCATCAAAGTGTGGCCCGGGGTCCCAGCGGGTACAGTCAACTCTGAGTCAGGAGGCGGCGGCGGCATGGTACGAAACGTCAAGTATCACAGAGTCAGGTCTTACAACAACGAGAGTAAGTCGTGGTGATCACGAGATTGAGCATGGTCTGATAATCTGTTCCTCCAGACTCTCTTGCTCTCACTCAATGCTACGGTGTCAAGGACCAGGCATTCTGTAATGCGAACCCTGTAAGGCTCTCTTGTGGCCTTGACTTCTAGACAGCTACAACGTGTTAACGTCAAACCAGTCGTGACTCACCATTGAGAATATCGAGTTTGTCGACTTTGCAGGAGTAACTGGAAAGAAGTACGACCCGCGAGCTGGCTATCTAACATGCAGCAGCCCAGCAGTAATTATACTCCCAACCGCAAGACTTGAAAGTGTAGCAACCCTGATTTGCAAACAGGTGTGCAAGAATATTCGCGCCCGAAACATCAACTTCAGCGTGCCGAGTAACAAGACAGTGACGTACCAGTGTGTCAATGTCGATAGGTCTTTGTTGGAGTTGAACTGTATTAATTAGGCATTAGAGGGAAAACTGTGGGCGCAGCTGGAGGAAGCGCACATTTGTTTCAATATGTAACATGGGTTACATTCGAGTAGCGCACACAACAAGCCATCGGGTTCTCTAGCCCTAAGACCTCAATGTCTCAAAACCCAATCTCGAGTTGCTCCTAGGGGAAGAGGGAATCAAGCTTGCTATCCAAGCGATCAAGGGACCTCAGGAACTAAGCGTGCAACGCGCTGCTATAGTCTACAAGGTCTCTGAGACAACCCTCCGCCGACAACGCGTTGGGAAGTAGCTAATACACAATACCCACCCCAGACCATTAAATTCAAGAGCCAGAAGAGAGGGCGCTTGTGCAGTATATTAAGAAGCTTAATAACTAAGAATTTGCCAAAACGCTTTATTACGTTCGAGAGCACTCGTGACCGCAAACAATTCCCGCTAAACAGTGGCAGACTTGTTGCGCACCGCGCACGTCTTGCGATGGTGCCGCGGGTTACTGGTATCTAGCAACAGTCGAACTAACGATTAACATTTTGGAGCCACTCTCTGAATAACGGCTTCACATGCAGCGTGGTCTGTCGTTTTCAAAATCATATTGATGGCAAATTTGGCGAACGGCTCCTCGTCAACAATGGCATCCAATTTAGATGCAATGCGAGCCTCCGTTGAGGCTTCACTGCAGATTACGCGCTCTTGTGTTAACCGTACGGCGTTAGACATAATGAGTCGTCGCTGAGCTTGCCTACGATAGAGCCGATGTCGAACTTGTACGTTATGGGTTCCAAAGCCTGCTCACGCTTTGACTAGGTGATCAGAAGTCTAAGGTAGCTTTTGCACGCGCGAAATATGAAGTATTAGGGGAAGCATTGTCAGGGATTCGTCGTTGACGTTGTTGCTCATACTACCAGCCACGGAGTGGTCTGTTGTGTCTGACATGGAAGCAGCACGCGAGACGCCTTCAGCTAAAGGTCGAGACCGCGAGGCTACGGCTTGATCCGCATCTATACAATCCATGTTACCATAGTGGAAGGAGCTCTAAGTGTAGTCAAGTGATTAGTGGAACTGTTCTGATTTTACAACATTTAGTTTAGTCGTTTCCCCAAAATTCTTTGAGGTCCTCAGCCCGCCAGTTTGTTCCCCACCCAGTCTCTCTCTCGATCTTTGCCAGCAGCTCTAAGATTGCTGTCTGTTCACTTTCATGGCTCATCCACTGCCCGGCAATCCAAAGCGGCTGTACAGCATTCGTCCAAGCTCCATGGTGACAGTTGCTAGCCGAAATGCCGCAGATCTGACGCGCATGCCAAAAAATAGAACTCGGCTTAGGCGTGACTATAATTTTGGAAGGTTTGTGCTGCAACATTAGCATCGAGGACGTATGGTAGAGCTGATTGCCTGAAATAGCGGCGGGATTACTATACAAGACCGTCGGGAAAGGTCTTGTAGTCGGTGCGATGGAGAAAGTAGGACGCATTTCTGCTGGACGTCTCCTATACCAACCATCGAGATTGTGCCACAACGCTGTCCAGCGGGCAGCATACGTACTGCTGCTTTCTTCAATACCAGACGGCGAGGCTCCCACACGCTCAGTGAGGTGTGAGCGGAAACCAAGGAGATCAAGAACTTGAGCGCACATGTAGACGGCATAGCACGCATATGCGTCAAAACCGTCTTGTCCTTCGAACAGGGTGATAGCTGCATCGATGTCAAGCGATGAGGCCCAGTGTTCGATGGGTATAAGCGGGCTCATAGATGCGATCAGTCCTCCGCACACATCCATCCGAGCGAAGCACCAAAACAGTGCTTGATTGATGCCACCCGAAAAACCGTTGATACCAACGGCGTCGATCAGATAGGCACAACCTTCTAGATGTTGACGCCAGGCTTTGGGCGAGCTGCTCAGCATTTCAAGAACGCATAGTACAACGCAGGATGCAATTACGGAAGTGCTGCGCGTATGGAGTTGAGGAAGAACGAGCTGAATAGCCATTTGATAGAGGGCAAGGCTGCGCTCAGTGTGCCTGCTTTGCTGTTTCCGCTCAAGTTGACGTGCAGACACGGCAAGGATCGAGTACCGTAGGTGGTCGACTGAGCGTGCCATTACGGGAAGCGTGTGCTGGAAATGCCGCTTGATGTCGAATTTGTCTAGCCAGGGTGCGACTTCGTTCGTCCAGTTCTGCCACAACTCACATTCTTCTTCGTCGGACAGCTGGGGTACAAACGAACGTGACAAGTGTAGGCCTTCAGGCCGAGGATCGTCTAGAAGCGCCGAGAGTGATAGATTCCGGCTCGTCGTTTTGTCCAAGTTTGAACTCGTGAGCCAAGCTTGTTCGTCTCTACAGGTTTCCGGAGTGCCCGGACGTGTGGGTAGGGTGGATCTAACCTCGTGTATGAGATGACTTCGGAGCGTAGAATGGGCGTCAAGATAAGCGGATCCTGGAATGAAAACACTATCTCCGTAGAGATCAATAGCAACCGGACTATGCCAGAGGGACTCAAAGTCGCAAGGAGTAGATGAGGCCACAGGAAGGCTACCCATCTCAGTTTCGGAATGTTTAGTATGCACTTCGTAATGCTGAACATTGGCGAAGCTAGCAGCTACGTCCTCAGATGCCGCTCCTTCCTGCCATACTGAACTCTCTTGGGGTCGAGGATCTTGTCCGTCGTTTGTGTCTTGTCCATCGTTCATGGAGGGGGAGTCAGCGATAGCAAGTTGGTCGTCAAGGTGGCACGACGCGTCCGTGGCTTCAGAGTGCTGGTAGTCGCGAATTATCTCCGCCGTGATGTTTTGGATTCTGAACCGCGTAGGTTCTCGTCCCGGTCGCTTGTTCTGCAGCGCTGATGATCTCCCTGTTGTGATTCCCAAGGCGTTTTGAGGTAGGAACACGAGGCGCGGGCCCCATTTGCAATCATGGCCCCTGCTGCTACAGCGGCCACATGCAGGTCTTTTTCCGTCGCATTTTCTCTTCTTTCCTTTACAGTTTAGACATCTCGAGGGGTCTGTCAGCATGCAGTATCGGATCACAGTCAGGTTTTACGCATTATACTGACCCGTGCCGTGTTCTTCCCGCATTCGGTTCTTGCTGGTGGGGCATGCTGTTTTCTGCCATCCTCACCGTTTTATAAATAAGTATGTAACGGAGACCCGCTCTGTTGAGCAATGTGACGGAAAATTATGTTTTAATGGACGGTGGTTTCTCATATCCGTGCTGTAGAAAAAGATGTTGCCACTAGCTGGTGGCGTAGCGTGTGGAGACCCCGCATCTGGCAAGGAGAATTCTAGCGCAGCGCGCCATCAGGTGGGATCTCGAATGCGGTAACCCCGAACATGTCCACCGAATCAGGTCAACGTTCACCGCCTAGGCTGATCCAGAATGTCTAGAGCCAGCCACGTATCTCTCAGAGGTGTGCGCGTTCGGTAAGGAAAAACATTGGATTGACCAACTCTTGAAAAGGCAATATTGACCCCATGCAGGTGACCCACCCCCTGACCTTGATTTACACACGTTACCCAACACAAGGCGTCAGAAAATCTCGGAGCTTCTTGCCTCAACCCTGCCTCGTCACCTCAGTCATCTGGACGTTGGACTCTTTCTCGGCATCAACTCCAGTCAACCTTGCCAAGTCGCCGGGCTCCCCCCAGCTCTCCTTCCAATGCATCGTCACCTTGCCTCCAGTGAACAATCTGTCAATGTTCTCAAGCGACAGTCCACAAGTCTCTGGGTAGAAGAAATAGATAAGCGGCAAGAAGAAAGCATTGAAGACGGCAAAGTAAACATAGGTGCGCCATCCGATACTGTTGATGCTGACTGGAGTGATTTCCACAACAAGGAACGTAAAGATCCAGTTCGATGCCGTCGCGAGGGAGGCAGCACGGGTACGAATGGCGAGCGGCGCGTATTCAGCGGGTAGAAGCCATGGAATGGCAAGGAGTCCCACAGCGAAGAAGAAGTTGAAGAGGAAGAGCATGACGATGGCCACGATTCCCGCGCCCTTGGATCCATTCGCAACAGTACCCGCAAGCACGGCCATGCCTAGAAGGTGCAAAGTTAGCGTGTTTCGCACATAGGTCCAACCTGGACAGTACGTACAGGTAGCCTGGCCACCAGCGGCGAAAAGCATAAGTTTTCGCCGGCCTAGTCGATCGATGATCCAGATAGGTATCAACGAAGACAAGAAGTAGGCGATGCCGTTGAACCCAGCAAGCAACAGCGACAGATCACGCGTTATGCCCACGGACTGTTGGAAGATAACCGGAGCGTACTGGCGCATTGTTAGCATGCTTGATCATGTGAGCTTCCAGGCGGGCGAACTTACATAGGTGATGAGGTTGATACCAGATAGCTGTTGCATGAACTGGCCGCCAATACCGAGCAAAGTTCTGTGAAGGAATTTCTGTTCCCCGTTTTTCAACATTGTCTTGAAACTTCCTCCAGCAGCGGCTGCACGTTCTTCCGCCACTGCGTGTTGAATGTGAGCAAGATCACGTTTGAGACTCTCATCGTCCGGATCGAGGGTGCGGGCGTCCTTCTCTACTGCCCATAGAATGTGCTTTGCCTCTTCGTGACGATCATGTGCGATGAGCCATCGCGGCGACTCGGGCAGGAAGCAAACGCCTACAAACGTGACAATGGCGAACAATATCTGCAGCGCAAGAGGAAAGCGAAATTGCGCATCGTTCGACACGAAACTCATGCCGTAGTCGACCCAGTATGCGAGCATAACGCCGAAGATGTTGATAGCGAGTTCAATGCAGAGTCCTCGGCCGCGATCGTTGGCTTTCATGAGCTCCGAGTGCCAGACAGCTGATTTACGTCAGTCATCATCCCTATCATAAACGTCTCCAAAGGCATGCTTACGAATAGTACTGGTGTTCATGCCATTGCCCAGTCCTGCCACAATGCGGCCAACAATCATTTGGGGAATGCCAAATGACGCAGCTTGAAGCGCAGCGCCGATGCTAAGGATAACGCACCCGAGCAGAATGCATTTTCTTCTGCCCAGCCTCTCTCCGAAGAGAAAGCAAAAAATAGCGCCGAAGAAGCAACCAATCTCGTAGATGGCTACAACAGTGCCTTGGAGTGAGGAGCTGCCGCCGCCGCCATTCGCGGTGTCTATCTCCGGAAAGGTCTGTGTGAATGCAGTGCCAGTGAGCAGACCTGACATAACACCCTGGTCATAACCGAACAGGAGAAAGCCTGATCCTGCCGTGGCAGTGATGGCCCAGTTGAGGGGTCTGCCGGTAAGATAGGTCATGGTGGAACAACTAGGTTTTCTGTCAGCATGCGGCCCTCCACAGTCACCTTCTCTTTCCTGGATCTGAATTTGTACCTCAACAGGCTTCAATTGTGTGCCGCAGTAGGCTCATGTGCTGCTGGAAGATAGGAAAAGCTTCAGATGCCCATAGGAGTTGAACGAGTTCTCAGGGGGGTAGCGCAGGAGAGGGTTCGTCTGGTCGACCACAGAGAACTTGTGGGAGGCAAGACGAGATGGAATAAGATCGATGAATTCTGCAAGGTCCAGGAAAATGACTTGAGTATATAACCTCGATGGGAATGGGACGAATCGATGCTTGTGTTGCGTTGGTCCCTCTGGTATCGTGGGGCCCCGTGAATTTCCCCAGATGGCGTCACGTGGCACTTGGCTTGACAGGCAAGACAGACGACGAGCAAGGCACTTCTCAATGAGGAAATCGAAAGCGCAAGTGTCTGGCGCTTGCACCGCGCTAACCCATCGCGCCACGTTCACACTTTTCGGCCACTGCGGTCGGCAATGCCTATTTGGCCAGACTGCACAGCGTTCGACGTCACGCTGATCAAGCTTAACTCTGTCCAAATCATTAGCCGCGTTGCTTAGACACGACCCCACATCTCCAGCAGGCATGTGCGAACTTTTGTGGATACGGGAGTCGGCCTCGGTATTTGCAGGACATAATCTTTTTTCGGAACTTACCATAAACGGGATCCCGAACTACTGTGCTTATTTCTTGCCTACTAAAGCTAGAGATAGAGGTACATGTAAGATTCCAGTGTACTTCCACCCTCCCACCACTCCACGCTTACAAACATCAACCGTAATCCAAGTTGTGGCAGATCCGCGTTGCCTTCATACGTCGCATTATGACTCCATCGGCAACTGAAAGCGTGTTGGGTGCAGTCCTACCTTCTACGACCCCAGTATCGAGCTCGCAACTCTCTACAATGTTCTCTCTTGCGGGTCAAACGATTGCCATCACTGGCGGTGGTCGAGGGCTTGGAATTACTCTTGCTTCTGCTGTTCTCGAAGCAGGCGGCCATGTAGCATGCCTCGACATCCTTCCCGAGCCGAGCAGTACAGAATGGGCAACTTTGCAAAAACTCGCCAAGAAGACTTCGACCACAGCTTCGTACCGGAAGTGCGATGTCACAAGCGAGGCAGACGTTACACAAGTCTTAGAAGAGGTATCGCAGGAAGGCGAGGCGCGCGGCGCCCCGCTCCATGGCATGGTCGCATGCGCAGGGATTCAACAAAGTGTGCCAGCACTCGAGTACGAAGCATCCGACTTTGAGCGCGTTCTGAGGGTGAACGTTGTCGGGGCCTTTATATCGGTAAAGAGAGCGGCGAGGATCTTCAAGGAGAAAGAAACTGCAGGCAGCATTGTGTTGATCGCCAGCATGTCAGGCCAGATCGCCAATAGGGTACCTCATCTGTTCGTACTGAACTCCTGCATCGGTCTCTGACAATGACTACAGGGTCTGACCTGTACGGCCTACAACTCTAGCAAGTCAGCCGTTCACCAAATGTGCCGATCGCTTGCGCAAGAATGGGGCCAGTACGGCATCCGAGTAAACACACTTTCGCCTGGCGTAAGAGGCTTTCTGCACCATCCTCTCTTACAGACATCGCTGACCGATCTTGCAGTACATTCGAACTGCAATGACGGATGAACTCCTTGCGGCCGACCCGGAGGTCGAGAAGACGTGGATGGCAGGCGCGCTCCTAGGAAAGCTAGGCGTGCCGGATGATTTCAAGGCGCCAGCGATATTCTTGTTGGCTGACGGCAGTCGATTCATGACCGGTGCGGATCTAAGAGTTGATGGTGGTCATTGTGCTGCAGCTTGAGATTTAGAGACGGTTGGATGAACGAGACACAGAGAGGGGGGTGTTTCTCTGCTCCCTTATACTTTCTTCTAGATTGGAAGCTTAGATGGTCTGAACAGAAGAACAAAAAGGAACGACAAACTACACGTCCGCGTATTCTTGATGTTGCTGCGCGCATGTAAGCTTGCAACACTGCCTTTCACACATACCTTGTTCCGTCTGTCTCAGTACTCTGGACGCGTCAGCGGTACTCCGTATATTCTATCAGCCTTATCAAGCACGGTAACTCGTCCTCATACACTGGGACACGTATCCGAGCCAGACATGGGAACGTACCTTGCCCGAGGGTTTACAAGACGTCAAGATCGTTTATGCTGTCACTAGTGCGCTATAGTGGCTCCAGCATAGCGATCTCAGGAACAGAGCGAACCGCCTAACAGTTCTGCATTCGCCCGCTGATGGTTACATGTCTCTCCGTAACCCATTTCGTAATGGAAATAAATTGATGTTTGAATGCCCTCTCAGCTTGACGAAGTTAGAGGCTACGACACTCTTCTAATGGAGAACGAGCAAGAGGCACTACGAGCAACAAGATACCACGAGGAGCAGATATACGTACGCATCGAAATGATGTCCTCCTCGAAGCCTAGCCTCGAACAAGGCCCTCAAAGAGCTTACTGAGCCCCCAAGCGCCTGGATCCGGGATCTTCCCCAACCATCTGTCTTCATTGCCGATATACACAGACCTTCCCAAACCGGGCCGCATGAACCTCGTCTTCTCCGCGCCTTCTCTGGCGGCCAGCGATGCCTCATGCAGGCCTGCTGTGCGCAATGTTGTAGTGAAAGGGATTAGGGCGTCCATGAGCGTCCTGTCGCCCACAGTTGCTGGGGTGTATCTTCCTAGGGCAGCGAGCGCCGTGTCCAGAGCGTCGCTCCAGAATCCCGAGTTGACGGTTGTAGGTTCGTGTGCATGGGATTTGAAGTAACGGGTAAGGTTGTTGAGGAATATGGCGTATAGTGCACCGGAAGTGCCATCCATGTTGCTTTCAATCGACGATGTGATGCTTGTTAGTAAGCTTACAACGTCAGTAAGTGGCAATGTCTCGAGTAAATTCAGAATGCCTGCGTAAAAGATTAGTGTTACACTTCCATGTCCGTCAGTCAGATCGACGAGCTTACCTTGTGCGCCTCGTTTCAGAGTAGTCCCGCAGTCTCCGTCCCCAACAATGCTATCGTACCTGGTGATTTCCGACTCCGAAGCAACAACGCTCTCCAAGCCCGCTCGAAGACAGCTTACTGTCTCGTCTAGATTGCAATCGAGACGACTTTTGAGTTTTGGATCGTTCTTGTACATTACTGGCATCTCAGCTCTCTCATGAAGCTGTGGGGGCGTCGAAGTGCTTGATCGTGCGATCCCGTGCCAGCCAAATGCGTTACAGGGCGCATCCAGCAATTCCGCAAGGCTTTCCTCGACGCCTGTTTCCACTGCATTGAGCAAGCTGATCGAGAACCCAGCTCCGTCCAAGCTGGTCATGAACGTTCCCGAATAGATCCTGATAGTATCCTTCTGATACCGTCTCTCCAGTTGGTCCGCAACTTCTGTAACAACAGCACCCAGCTCCAGAACACTCAAAGCGCCCAGGTTGTTCACTAGTACGATGACCTCCCTAGTCTGAGTTTGGAGAAAGTTCCTTTCGGGGTCGTTTACATCGAGAATCTGCTGAAGCATCTCCGCAATAAGGGAAGGGAGTTCGGCATCGGACGCGTTTCTTCGCCCGCAACCGAACTCGTTGTGTATGCCCATTCCAAGCTCAACCTCATCCGAAGCGACGAGATTGTCGGTGTCTTCTTTGGAGGTACCCGGGACATGCACCCGGTCAAGACATGCCCCGATACTTCCAAGGTTGTTGGCAACAAGTCGGCCAACACGCACAATAGTATCGAGGTCATAACCGACAGAAGCCATGGCGCCAGTGACTTTAGCCACCAAGACGGTTCCAGCAATTCCACGTCGTCCTACCCTTCCCGCTCGGCTCCTTACAACGCTGACATCGTCGCCCACAACAAGCATCTCGGTCCTTAACGCTGGATTGGCTGCCTTCGCTTTCTCTAGAGCCACGCCGAAGTTCAAGACGTCGCCAGTATAATTCATGAGTACGACCAGAATGCCTTTGGATGCGTTGACGTTCTCAATGGCAGTCAATACCTGCCGAGAAGACGGCGATGCGAAGACCGTACCCGAGACGGCTGCTGTGAGAAGGCCTGCCCCAACGAAGCCCGTGAACGATGGCTCGTGGCCAGCGCCACCACCAGAAACGATTGATATTCGGTCATGTTCGCTTGGAGCATACAAGATCTTGTTTTCGGTGTCAACGGACAAGGCTGGGTTGATGAGCTGGAAGGATTTGAGGGCGGACACCACCAGCGCGGTCGGATCGTTTACGAAATGCTTTGTTCGCATGTTGTGGAAGAAGGCTGGACGCACGAACGATGTCAAATAGATGGGTTTGGTGGAAGTTGAACGAGAGAGAACTTTCGTCGCAACAAACTGTGAACATGTCCCTCAACATCGAGGAGTGCACTACGACAATAAGAATGATCTGAGACCTGCGTGCCTGATACGCTACACAGCTCGACTTAGAGCCGTGCGAACGACTTCGCGTACGTGCGCATGAACACCCCAAATCCGGCAACACAACCTCCTTTGTCTACTCGCTGTTGTTGCCGGATCGTCTCAAGGGAGTATGCTGCTCGCTCTGTCGTCCGTTGAGCATGCCTCTAGACTTTGTTACGATAACAAAAGCACATTGTCTGATAGCTGCTGTAACAGACTGGGCGGAACTTAGAATGGCTAGACTCGAAGTCTGTGCGTCTTTGTTTTGCCGCTAGTTTCGAGCGGAGGCGGCTAACATATCCTAAACAGGAAACCGGAAGCGCCTCTGGTAGAAAGGATACCTGTGCGCGCCGCATGCGTCGTCGTTACTCCTTATTCTGATATCTGGGGCGCGGGTCGCGGCCCATTGCTAGGAGAAACTGCGGCGCTTGACCGGAAAAGAACAGCTAGTGGTTGGGCTTACCACTTCCAGACGTTAATGCTGTGGGGTTGCAAAGGAGACTGGGTGCCCTCATCATATGTGTGACACACCGGATAGCCCGATTGGGCTTTCCGGTGCGCTGCCATGAACATAATCCAGACGATTTCGTTGTACCGATGCCATGATAGTCCAGAGAATTCTTCGGCCTTCTGATCAACTCTTGCTTTCGACTCTAAATCTTGGCCTTTTCTCTGTCCCAACATGACAGCCGCAGACACGCACCTCGGACAAGATGTTCCACAAGCGAACGGCGCAACCGACTACGGCGACAATGTTGTTGATGCGTTGAAGAAAGAAGAGAAGGTGGAGTCGCGGGCGGTACAAAAGTTATCGAAGGAGCAGGACCATGTATTGAAGAGTTTCCGGCTGCTGATAGCAGACTTGTGCCAGCAGTACAATGGAGGCCATCCCGGGTAAGTCCACGTTAGTGACCGCTGGAAGGGTAGAGAACTTACGAGAGAGCAGCGGAGCTATCGGAATGGCGGCTATTGGAGTTGCGTTGTGGAAATACGTGATGCGATACGCGCCACACACTCCTGACTACTTTAACCGCGACCGTTTTGTTTTGTCAAATGGTGAGCTCTGAATCCTGCAGTATTTGGAGACAAGATTTGGGACTGACTGCGACCAGGGCACACTTGTCTCTTCCAGTATTCCTTCTTGCACCTTACTGGCTACAAGGCCATGACTCTGGATCAGCTGAAATCGTACCACTCTGACCGAGTCGATGCATTGTGCCCTGGCCACCCAGAAATCGAGCACGAGGGAGTCGAAGTCACAACAGGCCCGCTCGGACAAGGTGTTGCAAATGCGGTCGGTCTAGCTATAGCGACCAAGAACCTGCAAGCTACCTACAACAAGCCAGAGTTTGACATTGTCTCAAACCACACGTGGTGCATGATCGGAGACGCCTGCCTACAGGAAGGTGTTGCGCTCGAAGCCATCTCACTGGCAGGTCATCTTAAATTGAACAACCTTACCATCATCTACGACAACAACCAGGTCACCTGCGACGGCAGTGTGGATCTCACAAACACCGAGGATGTCAATGCCAAGATGAGAGCTTGCGGCTGGAACGTCATTGACATTGAAGATGGATGCTTTGACATCGAAGGCATTGTGGAAGCGCTGGACACAGCCCGTACGGCCACTAGTAAGCCCACATTTGTCAACGTCCACACAATCATCGGCATCGGCAGTGCTGTGGCTGGAGACGCAACTGCTCATGGTGCTGCTTTTGGTGCTGCGGACGTGGCAAACATGAAGAAGCTCTACGACTTCGATCCAGAGGAAAGCTTTGTTATTAGTCGAGAGGTGCAAGACTTTTTCAAAGACATCCCTGCAAGAGGCCAGGAGCTAGTGCAGGAGTGGGAAAGGAAGTTGCAGGAGTACGATGCCAGATACCCAGACCTGGCCGCGGAGCTCCGGCGACGGACGAAGGGTGACCTGCCTGAGAAATGGCAGGAACTGATACCAGACGCGTTCCCGGATGCAGCCACAGCAACGAGGAAATCTTCTGGTCTTGTGTTCAACCCCATCGCAGAGAAGATCAACAACTTTGTGGTGGGCACGGCGGATCTGTCGCCATCGGTCCATATGATGTGGAAGGGCAAAGAGGACTTTCAGCACGTGTGTAATGTCCCTACTGTTGCAAAGAAAGCTCACTAACGATATCCAGCCGGATCTGAAGACAGCTTGTAACATTACCGGCAGCTACAGCGGCCGGTATATCCATTACGGCGTGCGAGAGCATGCCATGTGCGCTATCTCCAATGGTCTTGCAGCCTTTGGTCCGAACACCTTCATTCCTGTTACGTCAACCTTTTTTATGTTCTACCTCTATGCTGCACCAGCTGTTCGCATGGGCGCGCTGCAACGCCTCCAAGTCATCCACGCCGCCACACACGATTCTATCGGCATGGGTGAGGACGGTCCGACCCATCAGCCAATCGAACTGGCCAGCCTCTACCGTGCAATGCCTAATGTACTGTATATCCGGCCAGCTGATAGCGAGGAGACAGCAGGAGCATGGATTACAGCGATCAAGGCAAAGAACACACCATCTATCATCTCGACATCACGACACACATTGCCGCAGCAGAAGAAGACACAACGAGATATGGTCGCCAAGGGCGCGTACGTGATTGAGGAAGTAGAAGACGCTGACGTGACGTTACTTGGTGTCGGTGCAGAGTTGTGCCACGCCGTAGACGCGGCCAGAGAGCTAAAGGCAAAGAACATCAAGGCGCGTGTTGTTAGCTTCCCATGCCAGCGCCTGTTTGAAGAGCAGCCACTCGAGTACAAGCGAAACACGCTGCGCAGAGACCGTGGTGTTCCTGCTATAGTTATTGAACCGTATGCACCAAATGGCTGGGAGAGATATGCCGATGCTGCCGTCTGCATCAAACGCTTTGGCCATAGTCTGCCTGGCAAGGCCGCCTACAAGCATTTTGGCTTCGATGTCCAGAGTCTGGTGACGAAGGTTGAAGTGTACCTACAGAACTTAGAGACGGATCCCATTCTGCGCAGCGAGTTCGTTGACTTATAAGCGTTAGGACCTTTGCAAGGTTCGGGAAAGGTGCGTGATGTAAGACAGTTGTACAGGGTTGTAGTAGTTGCTTTCAGAACCTGCCATGTAGGAATTGTCTAGAACAGCTCCACATATACACAAAGCAAAACCTCGGTTTTTGATGATTGATTCAACCAGTCCTTTTTCAAGCCTGGGCTCATTCTGCCAGAAAGCTGCTGATAACGTTGTTAACCGCCAAGAGAGACGTCTCCGATGACTGGGTGTTCGGCTTCCTCACGCGTTAGTCAGATGCACTCACATCACGATGGGACCTCTGCCATGGCCTCCAGTCGCAACGCTGCTGGTTCCCACGATAAGTACAGCAATGGCTTCGACATACTAGGGTTCAGAATAAGCGAGAGGAACATAGGGGCGGGGCACACGTACGATATGTATGAGAAGGGCTTCATGATCGGAGTACTGGGCAAGAGCAAGAGGATCTCCAGCAAGACAGAGTGGAAGCGGAAGCAGTTCAAA
The DNA here is from genome assembly GCF_020726555.1 of Boeremia exigua. NCBI lineage: Eukaryota > Fungi > Ascomycota > Dothideomycetes > Pleosporales > Didymellaceae > Boeremia > Boeremia exigua. The sequence continues at coordinate 168,862 of NW_025763531.1, forward strand.
TATGCGCTTACGGATGGCAATCGCGAATGGATAACGCTCGTAGCGTGCGTCGGGGCTTTTGGAAAAGCCCTCCCACCTGCCCCCATATACTCCACCGAATCCGAGAACGTCCAGGAAGCGTGGGTACTCGACGCGGATAAGAACAACCACCACATCTGCGTCACCAGGACTGCCTCTGGGCTGTCAGGTAACGATACAGGCCTTGGCTGGAAAGCTCACACTCAAAGCCTTTGAGGCTATGAGTGTTCACCCACTCAATCGCGGCAGAATCCTTTGCCAACTCAAGCCTGCAGCATCTGAGACCTCACGCTCGCCAGCAACACTTATGGAGAAGCTAAGAAGGTACAGAGTGCCGCTAAATTATTGCTCCATTCGACTTTGCTGTTCTTGTGCCAGATCGGTGCGAGAAGATTCTTCAACGGACGCCACGAGTCATACGCCACTGGCTGCGAAGCTGGGGTTCGCACTCCTACACACGTTCCTTTAAGCAACCCTGACAAGAGTTTTAGACAAGCTAGATACATTCCCTCTCTTAGCCGCTTCTTGTGTTATATGTTCTGATTGTAGCAGGCCTGCTAGGCTTTAGGTCAGAGCTCAGGCAAGGTGTACAGCCTTAGGTTGTCAGAGACGCAGGTGCGAAGAATGGAATCTGTCTGGTCAGACCTGACCGCTGACAAATCCTGTAATCCGGAGTCCTCCTCCTCGTCTCGTTCATCGGGTACCGTGTTTCAACTACAAGTGGTGGTTTGGACAGACCGGTCGGCTGATGACGTGTTGGAAGGCAAAGCCACCATCCACTTCTCCGGGGTACTGGGTATCCACCCTTACGAGTTAGCGTATCGCGCAGCGTACGACTGCATGCCATATCTGTCTGCTCCGTTGTGGGTCGGTAGACTCATTACCCTGGAGTATGCTTACAGTTTCCCAAAACTGCTTACCTGTGCAGTATTCTTCGAGTGTCGTAGCCGTGCCGCGTTGGCTGCCATGGAGAACCAGGGCATCTGAAACATTGGGATCGTAAAAAGAGGCCCGGAACCCTCTGCTGCCCTGATTCTATATTCGCAGGCTATCTTTCTAAGCCGTCATCTCTTTCCCTGATGCAAGACGGCTGCAGCCGAGCGATCTGTATATGTACTCATTCTCTGTTTTTGTTGACTTTCGTCGTACATCTCTCACATTACGCAACTTGGACCTCTTGATCGTTCCATTTGCCATCCAAGCCCGCCTGTCTTCAGCCACCAGTGCTACAGCAGGTCATCCTAGCGGCAAAGCTCTATCTCGAGACAGCTGGCGCCACATAAGCGACTTTGCTGAGTGTTCGTTGCCTAATGCGAGCACTGTAGGCCTGGGTGATCAATCGACAACAGAGTCGCTAGCTGACTCTCGTGTAGGTAGGTTGCTTACGAGGAGGCTGGGGGAACTAGAGAGTCGCGTCACTCGCTCTGCTCCAGCAACAAATCAGCCCACAGCTCCACAAATCCCACCTGGATCGACTGATCAGCTGATCGACAAGGCCTGAGGGTCAACGTACGCCTTAACATGCGGAGAGTAACTTGTAATCTCCACAACATAATGTTGAGATCCCAAGTACTCAACCCACTATGCGCCGGATCGATTTGGCGCCTCCAGTGTTAGACGCACCTGCGCCAATACACGGAAGCCCCCTTTGCGAAGACCCTGACCGGTTCAGTGCTGTTTCCGATGCGTACTAAAGAACTAAAGAATAGAGATTTGTGGCGTACATGTCTCAGGCAAACTAGATGATGGGGGGCAGTGCATAGACAGATTCTGCGGTTGTGATGCTAAGAAATCAAGTTGAGATGCAGACGGACGAAGAGGGCCTCTGGTCATGTTTCTGCGATAGGAGCATATTTCATTCTTGGTACAGGTTTGGAGCCACTCTGCTAGACTCTGCACCTTGAAGAGACAGATACGTAGCTACAGAACTTGCAGACACGATTTCGTAGCTGATCATGCTTGTAAGGGCTTGCGACTTTCGTAATCTTTCAGAGCACACCATGCAAATGATTGACTAGCTAGGGAAGCGCGTTCGCTCAGACGTTGCTCTTATTGCCGTGTTATCAGGTGACGGCGACGGAGGTCTTTGCTACTGTGCTATTGCTAGATACTGTTCATGTACCAGAAACTGACTTTAACATAGAAGAAATAGAGAAGAGTACTACCGAGCGGTGAAGGTAGCGGAAAGTAAGAAGTAAAGCACGTAACCTTACTTTACGCAAGCTATCCTCGGCGATAACAATTGTGTTTACTTGGATTGGAGAAGCAAAGCTTCAAACATGCTCTATTCTCTCTGTAAGCCTCGGCTTACCTGTATCGCGCGTTAGAAGGATGTCTCCGCCCTTTTCGGCTGCGTGGTATTCGTTGAAATTCTCCAGGTCGCCTGTAGTCGCAGTCCATTGGAGCTGAACTTTCTCGCCAATGAACAGTAGATCGATCTGTTCCAGACTCAAGTTCCGAGTCTCCGGGTAGAAGAAGTACACAAGTGGGACGAAGGCGGCGTTGAGCGCCGCAAAGTATATGTACGTTTTCCACTGGATGCTGTTTATAGAGACGGGAGTGATCATAACAACCAGAAAGGTAAAGATCCAATTCGACGCAGTCGAGAGCGCAGCAGACTTTGTACGGATTGCAAGGGGTGCGTATTCGGTCGGCAGCAACCACGGGATGGCAAGCATACCGACGGCGAAGAAGAAATTGAAAAGAAAGAGCATGACGATGGCTACTATGCCTGCCGACTGACTTCCCTCAGCGACAGTGCCGGCTAGGATGGCCATAGAGGCTGCTTGGCCTGTGCAGGCGAAGATCATTAGCTTTCTCCGGCCCAAGCGGTCCAGGACCCAGATCGGAATCAGGGACGAGAGGAAGTATGCGATACCGTTGAAGCCAGCGAGGAGGAGGGCAGTATCATGGGGTATGCCAACGGAGACTTGGAAGATGACAGGGGCGTACTGCAGAACTGTCAGCCACGCCTGCACAGGCACTGCACGTCAGATATACGTACGTAGGTGATCAGGTTAATGCCTGAAAGTTGTTGCATGAACTGGCCGCCGATCCCGAGGAGCGTTCTGCGCAAGAAACGTTGTGGACCGCCTTTAAAGATAACCATAAATCCTTGGCCAGCAGCGGCCTCTCGCTCTTCGTTTAGCGCGTGTTCAATAGCATGCATCTCAGCGCCGACTTGCGGAGAGGTCTCGGTGGTTGTTTTGGTATCCCGTTGCAACCGCCAGAGGACGTTGCGAGCTTCATCGAGTCGATCATGGGCAATGAGCTATTGAGTGTCAACGGCTGAAGGGCCTCGTGGAGAATGGACATCCTTACCCAACGTGGGGACTCGGGCAGAGCGAAGACCATGACAGCAGTGATAGCCGCAAAGACAATCTGGAAGGCGATGGGGAAGCGGAACTGCGCTTCGCTTTCAACGAAGCTCATGCCGTAGTCTTTTCGTTCTTAGTATTTGTTTCACAGAGGGAATATTTTGCGCCTACCCGTCCAATACGATAGCATGACACCGAATATGGTGATGGCTAGTTCGATGGATAGACCTCGGCCACGGGACGTAGGCTTCATGAGCTCAGCGTGCCAAACCGCTGGATGTGTTAGCATTGACCAGAAGGCGTTGTAGTTGCAGTCGCAGAATGTGGAACATACGAATGGTAGCGGTGTTCAGGCCAGTTCCAAGGCCAGCCACGATCCGGCCGACGATGAGTTGTGGGATACCGTAAGCTGCAGCCTGAAGCGCAGCGCCAGCAATGGTGATGATGGAACCCACGATGATAGTCCAGCGTCTTCCTAGCTTCTCGCCCCCTCCAAACGCCATCAAAGCGCCAGCAAAGCATCCAATCTCGTAAATGGCAACAACCAGCCCCTGCAGCGAGGTGCTGCCACTTGCACCTTCTCCTGTGGTGTCTATTTCCGGAAACTGCTGCCTGAAAGCTGTGCCTGTGAGCAGGCCGGACATGACACCTTGGTCATATCCAAACAACAAGAAACCACACCCTGCTGCCGCAGTGATGGTTACATCGAGTGATCGTCCTGTGAGTGATGACATTAGAAGGATGTCCTGGAATGTAGAGGTAGAAGAAGTGCAGAATCGATGGGTTGTTGGTTTGGTTGAACTGATAGGGAGGCTTGCTGAAGGTTATGCGATCTCCTAGGCATGCTTTCAAGGACAGAAGGGCGCTACTAGACCGTAATCCGCAATAGCGGAGAGTGTGGCTTTTCGAAGGCGTTCCTCGAATGTGGAGAAGCGACAAGCGCATCACCTGCGCAAGTTTGTCCAAGCCGATGCAGGCATGCTCCGGACGGGCGATCAGTCCAGACCAGCCACAAGTCGAGCGTATAGGTTCTGAAGCTGGCAAGTTGAAGCGCCGGTGCACGTGGAACGCTAAGTTCTCGAAGTTTCGAGCGCTGGAAACCTGCCTTTTCGGCTAGGTGGCGGCTGCAGATAGGTGTGTCGAGTAAAATAAGGTTTCCCAAGCGTTTACTCTTTTCCGATGCCACGGGAATCAAGATGTTGTCGCTTAACCTATGGGTGAGGGGTTCGGAAACTGCATCTCAGTCGTCAGACCACATCATGAAACCTTCACTTAGAGCCTAGTCACCTCCAATCTTCAGCTTGATTCAAACATTTAGCCGAGACGCAGACGACAGGTACAAAGCCAAACTACTAATCTTCGTGACACAGGTTCATTGGAAGAATTGGCAACTACAGTCTTGACCAGATCCTCCCATGGAATTTCGATTAGGCCACCAATTCAGTAAACCTGCTTTGAGCAGAGTTGAAAACGAATCTCTGAATGTCGACCCCATACGCTTTCTTATTACCATGTTAGCGCCTTCTCTCAGTTTTGAAAGTCAACTCGGATTTCTGCACCTACTGGCTCCAATCTGTACACTGTCCCAAGCGGAATCTGAAGAGCGCCCATGTCTCGGCCGGAGAAATATGCCAACAACGTAGATACAACCGAGCTGTGCCCAATCAACAGCACATGGTCAGTCGTTCTTTCCATCTCCAATAAGACAGAGTTGACGCGGTCTACCAAGTCCCTGTTTGCGTCGCAACCGTTGGAACTGCACGAGGTACTCCCCTCTCGCAGTACGCCAGCACGAACGTCATCCAACATTCGTGTATGCCGTATCTTGTAACGCGTCTTTTCGAGAAACTGTGCTGTAAGAACACTACGCCGCATCATTGAGGTCCAGACTGAGAAGCCCTTTATTTTGTTGTCTCCGTCGTCTGTGGCTTCATTCGCCGGGGGTTGCGTATCAGTCAAGGGAATAGTGTGCTTCCTCTCTAGCCAGTGCTTCCGTTGAGAGTCGATAGCAGTAGCTAACGCCCGAGCAAACTCAACACCTTGCGAACTCAGACCCGGGTCGGTGCCACTCAATCCAGACACGTCCACAGCACACTCAGCATTGCGCGTGAGCCATATCTGGCGTGGTTGGAGATTGAAATGCTGCAGATACGTCGCGACTTGCGAGGCGAGATGGCCCATGATCTTGTGCGACACGAACTTCCTTCCGACATCTATCATCTGGCAGAACGGGATGTCGTGCTGTTCTTCGTAGTATCCTAATGGCGTATACTTCTTCTCGTACATCCTGACTCGGAGTTTGAAATCTTCCAGTGCAAGTCCGGGCTCTAGCTTCTTGTAGTCAGGTCCGGAGAGTTTGAGCCGCATGTTCATTTCTAGGAGCTGCAGATGCCATTCAGTCACGCGTAAGGAAAAAGATAAAGAGATAATGAGTGCATACTGACCCTCTCGTCATAGCAATGGCTTTCCACGAAAAGAGCTTTGAGAGTTCTCTCGTTGCGCCGTCGAACCCTATCAACAATCGCCACTCGCCTGTCGACCGTGCTGTTGGTAGCATCAAAGATAGCACAATGAGCTCCGGCCTTCGGATCGAGTAAGAAGTCCAACAAACGATCAAGCGTCTCCAGCGCAACGGCTTCCCTGGTCCTCTGGGCCTCTCGGTTCTCCGGGTCGAAGAAGGTGGCAGAGTGTTCACCTGTTGTCACAGGGTGTCCAAGCGGTGAAATGGTTAGTCTGCGACGACGATCGCCCACGTTGAATATCCTTGTGGGATGTTGACGCCAGTTAAGATAGCGGCAGAGCTTCTTGGCTACATAGCTCTTACCGCGTGCAGGGAGGCCGACCATGATTATGAGAAGCTTCTCGTCAATGCAGTCTCTATCCTGCAAGCTTCCATTCTTTGATCCTTCATGCTTGATCGAGTCTGAGTCGGGTTCGTTGGCTATCGGACCTGTAGGTGAAGGGATTTCGATAGGCATTGTGGAACGTTGGCACTCGCTTCCAGCTGGGAAGAGTTTTTGATTCAAACACAAGGATACCTGTGATATGTACGCATGACTACACTGAGCTGGTCGTAGTGACGCCCAGGCTCTGCAGACGCTACTCCGAACATCCAAAACGAGGTGAACACCTCTATTTCGATTATGACAATACCAAGCGCTCAGCTGACGCGCAATCAGTCCCTCCTGTCTTTAGCACTCAGCAGAAAATCGCGCAGGCGACAGACGTGCTGTGCAGCGCTTCAACTTCCCGCATTCGGAAAGCGCGGACTTCGACCAGGATCAAGCGCCTAACGTGGCGCCTCCGCTAAGGCCGAGCCCTGGTTCTCCAGCCGTACGCCAATGCGTGGGGAAAGCGCTTAGCGCTCCGTTACTTCGCCGCTCAATCCAGCGCTCCCCAGTAGTCTTTCAGATTCTCAGCCCGCCAGGATGTTGCCCATCCGGTTTCTCTCTCAATCCGAAGTAGAACGTCCAGGATTACCCTGTGTTCTAGAGGGCTGCTCATGACTTTTCCCGCGATCCAGAGCGGTTGCAGCGCGTTGATCCAAGCGCCGTGATTATCGTTCGAGGTCGAGATGCCGCATATCTGCCGCGCGTGCCATAAAACGGACCTGTGCATCTTACCAAGCTTGTGATCTTTTGGTATTGACTGTAGCATGAGTAGGGCAGAAGCGTGGTAAAGTATATTACCGTTGATCGCAGATGCATTCCCATATACAATAATTGGAAAAGGACGTGACGCATCGCCGATCTCAGCAGGATAGGATAACAACGGCTGCATCTTTTCCGGGCGGCATATGTACCAGTCTTGCAAGAGGTCGAACATGGCCTTCCATTCGTCAAGGTACGAATTTCGGTGATCTTGCTTGCCTCCTATTGTAGCATGTATTCTCGTAACCACTCCCAGCACGCTCGCGCACAAGAAAACAGCATAGTTCGCGTAATTATCGAAATCAAGACTCGCGCGAAACTGGCTCACGGTCGATGCCATGGTCTCGCCCTGCTCCAACCACTGATTGACAGGAATTTTGGATGCGTTCTCGGACATGAAGCCGCCCCAGACGTCCATGCGCGCAAAACACCAAAAGAGGGCCTGCCGCATGCCCCCCACGACACCATTGATCTCAGCTGTTTGGATGAGGATTGCGCAACCATCGAGATGCCGGCCCCAGTCTCTGGGTGAGCTGCTCATCATTTCCAGAACGCAAAGGAGGACACATGACGCAATGACGGCTGTGTCCATCGTGTGCAGGTCTTGCACTATCAGACGGATCGCTTCCTGATATAAATCCAGACTCTCGATGTATGGATTGTTTGTGTTTTTGCGCTCGATCTGGCGAGCGGAGAGAGCGAGCATGGCAAGCCGGAGGTGCGCGGCCGATTTGGCCATTATAGGGAGTGTGTGTTGGAAGTGGCGTTGGTTATCAAACATGTCAAGCCAGGGTGCGACTTCATCAAGGTAATTCACCCACAATTCCTTCTCTCTCCGTTGGGAGATGTTCAGCTTTGGCGGACGCCCTCTCGCAGACTTAGTCTCTGGTCGTAAAGACGTCGATCTGCCCTCGTCCTCATTGATGGAATCATCCCGCTCTGGGGTCTGTCGCGCGGAGAGCTCCTGTGTGCATTGCCGGGTAAATCCAGTGTTCCTTGTCGTCTCCAAGATGGAATTGTGGAGTGTTGTATGCAGTTCTCGATATACAGCGTTAGGATAGTGAGTTGCGCACATATCCGGTGACTCGGCCATCGATAGATCCAAGGATGAAGTGTCTACCTGTTGGACGTGATGAGCGTTCCGGAGCTCTGGCAATCCGCGGTCGACTGAGAGACATGAATTCACGATCGAACAGCTGTCCGATCTCGAATTAAGATGGTCGAGTGACCCACGTTGCGGTTCGGTGAATACGGAATCCCCTCTTCTCTGCGCGCGCTGCGGAAGTTCAGCAAAGGTAGAAAGCGGGGAGCTGCTCAGCCCTACTTGGTATGGAGTTGCTTGGTGAATGATCTCTAGGTCGTTCCGACTATGCTGATATTCATTCCGGCCTGTCTGAGGACTTGCCTCATGTAACAACCATGAGCCCTGCTGGCCTGCTCCAAATGGCGAAGTCTGCAGCTCATCACCACTGACTGATCTGAGAGACTCCATGACCGGCCTATCTCGGTGTGCGGCCTGAGACGGCCCGTTCACGATGTCGTGCCGGCCCGCGGTCAGTCCGTACATACGAAACCTGACACCTGTATCCCATTCGCAATGTTCGGCTTTGGATTGACATCTCGAACAGGCTGGCTTAAACTCGTCGCACTTTTTTCGGCGTCGGCGACAATTCAAGCAGCCCAAACGGCCTCGCGTTTGCTTGGTTAGCTTGTTGCTACGTTTTCCTGATGTATGATTCGCACTGCGAGATGCCGAAGTAGGAATGCCTTCGGCAAGGCTGCTTTCTGGTGGAACCGGTGTCTCTGTCATGATCCATGTGCCATCCCAGTGATAACTTGCGTGGTCATAATGGTAACCGTTGTTATCATTACTTGTTCGCGAGATCGAGGACAAAATGTCCAAAACCACTGGGGCAGTTGGATGTTCGCGTGACGGAGCTGTGACCTCGGGTCTGGAACATGCGGGGTCCTACCAAACTAACCCTGTACGGTAAAGCGCCAAACGGTTGTAGACGCAGCCAGGGAAGCTTTCGCGACGGTTCTCAACCAACCACAGCCAGTGTGGCTGAGATTACGACCCGCCGAATGCCTCAACAACTCAGCTTGGAACTTGTATCTCACTGTTCGCTGTTCGCGCATCGTAACCCACGGTTTACTAATGCGCTCTATGCACAAGTCTGCAGCTACTCGAGGTACCGGTACTACATCTGACTGAAGTCAAATGCAGCTGCATCCACCTGGCTCTTTTATTTAAACAATCATAGCATCAGTCATGACTAAAACTCCTTCTTGGATGTCCAGCGACATCTTTCATGGTTCTGCCATCTCCCAGAGATTCCAGAGCGCCATCGAGTCCAGGCCGCAGAATTACCCTAATCCGTCATAGCGAGCATATCAGTGCTTAGGAGCTCGCTGCCGGTCCAGTCGCTGCTCAATGCTCTTTCGCCTTTTAAGAACAAGAACAAGCTTCTTAAATGCTGCGGTGGATGTGCGCGAGTAGTAGTTGAGCCGGCATACTCCGCTAGAGCATCTGTGCCGCCGGTTGGTGGCAAGGGTGCAGCTGCAAATTCGCACAGAGCAGTTACTGCGCCTCACCACCAACTGGAACTGATTTTTGAAGATCTGGTCGATCGACGCATGTCCGGTTCACAGAGCTCGCTCAGCCACCCTCTATGGCTCCAATCTACATTGACACCAGGAGCTCTCTCCGAGCCTACATTCCATTGCGTTCGCCGGATGAACGTTCTGCACTACGAAATTATTCCGGATCGGTGACTATCATCGACGCTCGAGGCATCTGCATCTCTATAAAATGCCAGTCTTGTTGCTTCCTCTCGCTCTACAAAGAGGTCAGCTGTTGGTTATGCCTCTTGCTGCGGAGTGACCGGAAAAATCGAGGATTGAAGACCTCTCAAGAAAAACTGTTGGCAGAGTACAGCAATGGATATTAGGACTCCGTCTTCTATAAAGTTTTGTGTAGCGCCGTGCCGACCTCCGCGTTTCTTCCGCACGGCTCGGTGCTCATGGAAACATGCTGACCTCCTCGACTGAACAGTGAGAGCTGATGAGATGATCTGGAGGCATCGAGAGCATTTCTCCCATGATGTAAGGGGAATTTCGGGATAGGAGGCGAGGCAGGTCTTAGCCAGAGAATCTTATGCCTCGCTGGATTGACGATCTCCGGGCAGAATGTCCCCATTCAGGAGATAGGAATCTCTTGGGTACGAAAAACGCAATCTTGTCCGGGCAATGTGCAGTGTGGCAGGAGGTTCGGTGTAGGGACTGCAAGTGTTGGTCAGTATTTTTGATTCTACCACGTCAATTCTGGTGGGAAATGGTTGACTAACGAAGCCCACGCTTTGCTAAAACTCTGCTCGCCTTTAAATTCAGCAGGGAGCTTCTCGCGGGGCTCAACGGGTAGCTCTTCGCATGGCTCGGGTGGAGCTTCATCATATGGATCATGAGGGGTACCTCGCAGAGGCACCTCGCAAAAACGCTTCCTTGATAATAGCTTCTTCACAATTTGTGTTTGCGGCCGTTAGCTCATGCATAAACCGATTTTCTTATAATGTTTTGTAGGATATATACTGGTAGGCGTTACATTGCCTATATAACGATGATGTTGTCAGATCGTGTCGTGGTGACGTTGATTTGAATCTCTGGGAGCCCGTCACGGAAAGTATGGTTATAAAGGTCGGGTCTCCAAGAAGTCAACCACGTCTGCGAATTACATGCAGTCATAATGTGTGAGTCGCGGAGTAGTTGCATTACCAGGTCTTTTCATTGGCTAAGAGATTTTGCCAGGCCTTCTCTGACACGATCTGCTGTTGGTGACGGTAACACTATACACAGCCTTCGCACTGGCCGAACGCTGGCTCGACGATACACGGGTCGCTGCGCAGTCTCTTTTTTCGGAGCCGTGTACTCTGGAACTACTTTGCTGACGGAAATGATATTGCCGGTTCGGTATCAGGAGAGCATTGGGATCCTTACGACAGGTAGAGTCGAAGAAAGAGTTTCTGCGAACACCGGTACATGAATTATTCCCTCACTTATCCCCGACAGAACTCAACATCAGCTTTCCGTTGGCAGAATTTAAAGTTTACCTGAAAGGATGAATTTTTTCAATTTTTGGTAAGAGCCCGATAGAGAAATTGTTCTCCAGGCCTCCAGATATCTAGCTCTGCAAGGGCTTCTTTTGAAGGCATTGTGGCGTAGAGTGATAGATGGTGCAAAGTGAGGTCCAAAGTAGGTGAGGTGGCTCACGCACTGACCCGGCTCATGAGGTGTACGGATACGGTATGTACCGGTATGCGAGCCAATCAAAACGTCACAAACTGGAGTCAGGGTTAAGTCCGGTTGGGCATGTATCTCGTGACACTCCCTTGGTGCTCTGTAAATGAAGAATCGAGAATCGAGAATCTCACAGCGGGTGCTGATGTATTAACAACGCGTCATGTTTTGCTTGGACAAAGATTGGAATTTGGCGTGCTGCGTTTTTCTGAGCGATCCCAGCTGACCGATGGATTGCAGAGTTTATGCAACCAACCCAAGACTCGATCAGGAATAGATCAGCTGCAGGACAAGATGTGCAAAACTCCAGTGTGCCATGGAATCTCACCAATTTCCTGCCTGCCCTCACATTGCTTCCTTGACGATCTCTGACGTACTTCTGCCTTCTGGCTGGAACTTGAAGTTTGGGCGGATCAGCACATTTTGCCGCTAATCATAGTGTCGGCAGGGACAATGGCGGCCGACCCGAGACGGTCCATGCCGCAATACCTCCGGATCTCCCGCACGGCTGCTTGGTTTCCGTGCAGGCATTTTCATGCTAATGATCACCGATGCAACATAGTAGATTGTGTACAGGTGTCATCCTCCGCATCGTGATGTCAAGGCTGACAGCTTCGACATTTATTGCAACTGTGCTGTACGAACAAGGTCGTTTCGTGGGCTGAGCACTTGTGCAGCACTGTAACATCTGGTGACAAGACACATTACAATACAACACAAAAGATAGTATCTACTGAGTAGAGTTGGGAAGATTGGCTCGTGCTCTGACACTAAGGCGATTGTAGTAACGAGAAGCGCTGTTGCATCCAGAAAATTGCAAAAGTGTCCTTAGTGCCCCTGGCAGGGTTTGGTTAGAAGAAACGAGCCCCTGCGTAGGTTACGTGGTTACTGGATTACTACTACCAAGTACCACAACGTTACCATTGATGCCATCCGGATGGATTTCGGCACCAACCCCCTACCTGCGGCACTTTTCGGAACACAATGTACTCTATCTAGAAAGCAGCGCGGATGTAACGTTGTGTGTGGCGCACCGACAGACCAAAGTGCTGATATACAGCGCTTGTTCCACAAGAAAGGAAAAGTCATCCCACGACTCGAATCTCCTCACCAGATCAAATCAAGACAGCTAGACTTGAACTATGTTTGCGTATATGATTATTGGTCTCGTTATTTTCTATAGCATCCGTCGCCTCCTACTCGTCGGATCAAGGCCTGCAGGTCTTCCTCCGGGCCCGCCAACAGAACCTCTTTTTGGGAACCTTCGACAGGTACATCGCTCCCAAAATTCAGTAGCTGAAAGAACCCTCACATGGTTAGATGCCAAGACATAACCAATGGAACCTTTTCAATGAGTGGGGCAACAAATATGGTTCTGTTTTTACAATCATGAAGGGCTCCACGCCTTACGTCATTGTGAATGACCCCGAAGCAGCACGCGAGCTATTCGTCAAGTTGGGTCAAAGCAGTTCAGGGCGACCGAATATCCATACAGAGCTCGCTATTAGAGGAGGGAACAATCTTGCCATGAGCGACGGCGCGTTATGGCGAATAGCCCGCCGACAATGGCATGCTATGCTCAACGTTACATCTGCTAAGAAATACCTTCCGTACCAGACTTTGGAAGCAACCAAACTACTCTGTGACATCCTGGAGAGTCCAGAAGACGTTTGGAACCACCTTCCAAGATACAGCAACTCTGTCTCGCTGAGCATGACTGAAGGATACCGGGTGACAAGCTCGGCCGACCCAGTTGTCGCGTTGACTCTTGCCGATTTCGAGAAGTTTTCAACCTACCTGCAAAACGCAAACTGGTCGAATTTTTTCCCGTTTATCTGGAAGCTCCCTACGTTCTTTTCGCCCCCTAAACGTCAAGCATGGAACATATACCGGGGTTGGATCGAGACTAATTGGGATCGTTTCCAGAAAGCAAGAGCCTCGGACCTTCCGTCATTTTACCAAGTCATTGGACAGGCACAAAAGTCTCTTGGAATTAACGACGAACAGGCGCTCGCGATGGGAGAAGCTTTGCTTGCTGTAAGTCTTAAGAGCAACGTGTCAGATTAGCTCACACTAACAGACGGTTCCAGGCAGGTACTGAAACCACAGCAACCTCAATTCGCGCTTGGATGGCAGCTATGGCCATGTTTCCCGAGAAGCAAAGGAAGGCCCAAGAAGGTATAGAAGTTTTTCCAAACGCAAATTTGGCAAGGGCCCTAACTCATGTCAGAAATCGACTGTGTCATTGGCAAAGATCGCCTGCCACAAGATACAGATGCAGTGAATCTTACATACGTAAGGCAAATGATACAAGAGTACGTCAACCGTTGTCATAAGCTATCTCAAACGCTGACTATTTTCTTCTATCGTAGAGTACATCGATGGTCTACTGTCGCGCCCCTTGGCATCACGCACGCAGCCTCTAACACGTTCAAATGGCGAGGATATACAATCCCCCAGGGTACCGGCTTGATTCATAACACTATGGCAATTCACTTTGACGAAGAGAAGTACTCTGAGCCTCAGAGTTTCGTTCCTGAGCGATGGGAAGGCAGGGTCAAAATGGCGGCAGAGAATTCGGTGGGCGCTAGCTCAGAACTATTCACCTTCGGAGCCGGTCGCCGCATCTGCCCTGGACAACATCTCGCTGAACGAAGCATGTACCTTGTCATTGCGAACATGCTCTGGGCGTTTGATATATCCCATGCAGTCGATGCGGCTGGGAAGAAGAAGCCTATAAACACAGGTGATTCGAAACCTGGAATTGTGAGGGCATTTCCTGACTTTGAACTGTCGATTAAGCCACGCAGCGAGGAGAGGACAAAGATCATCCAAGAGACCTGGTCGCAGATGAGAGATGAATTGCTGGATGAGAATGAGCAATGGAAGGAGATACCAGAGGGATTTAGAAACATTGTACAGAAGGCAAAAAAGCAGTCTAGTAGCTGAGATCCTAGTTTTCGCAGCGAAGCTAGAACAAAATTCTGCCTAGAAAGTCAAGCTTCCTATAGAGGGTAAAAAGCAAGTAGACTACTAATTAGGTATAGCAATCGAATACACGTACCTCAATAACTATCCAAATTATCGCTGTGTAATCTTCTGGTGCTTCAGCTAGGTGGAATTGGACAGCAGTAAATGGCCTGATCCGCACAGGGAAGTCAGCAATTACGATCTCAAAGACAGTCATAATCTCATATAATGCGCCATGGGTACCAACTTTGCCGCAGTCTTGCAGGCCATCAGTTGCAGACTTGAGCGGCTTAGACACCTCAATGTACTCAGTGATCACTGCACAGTCTGCGGCTGGAAGCACACTTGGTCGCATCCACGATGGCACAGTTGGCAGCTCGTTGTTATTTCCTTTCGCAAGTCCGTCTGCGCGTTCAGTCTCCTGTATGTGGAAGGAGGCGTAGCTGTCAGTAACTCAACGTCGCGTTTAAAGTAGTCGTGATAGCTGTTCCAGCGTGTAACTGCTGGTTTGAAAGGCTCTCAGTGTCTCGCCGTAGCGTCAGTTAGCATTGTAGCAGCTTCGCCGTTCTTACGGTCCTCAAAAAATCTCCATTGTTAATGTGGTTAGCGTTATCAAGAAACCCCTTAAGCGAACCGTCTTTCCGCCATTGCTACATATCAAACTCTTCGTGGCTTTGGTTCTCTGGCACGTTCTCACAGGCGTGGGAATCAGTGCCAAACGTGGTGGTTTGATCAACGAGGTTAAATATATGGCAAGCTGCGTAGTCTGCTAGCACGAAAGCGACACAGGCTTCGCCAGCCAACACCAATTAGTACAGCAGGCCCGGGCGGGATTTCTTTCGAAGAGCGCCGAGTGGCTCTATCAACTATATTACACTTAGAGTTCTCACTGATTTCAATGACAACCTAGTAACGTTACTGGCTGACATTTAGAGAGGTTGCAGCAGACTCCGGGGGCGAGGTAGACACTTTTGCCAAGCCCACACCAAAATCTACCCCATCATGGCCCAAAACAACCCACGTTAGATCTTTTATAGTGCGATACAGCCGCGAAGATCACTCAGAGACTTACCTCTACGTCTTGCTTACACGTTCGCGCATTGCGTCCAGTCTGGTTGCTGCAGGCCATCTAACGCTATTAGGGCCCCTTCTGTTTGACACATGCTTTTGTTTGTATGATTTTCGTCGCGTAACGGCCTCATTTGCAGCTCGAAGCTTAGCGATTTCCTGTTGCGCCAACACCAGCTTATTCAACAATATCGCTGCGCCCGTCATGTAATGAGATAGAGCAATCAGCGTGGAATCTGGCGAGCTGTCTAAGTGCTTTCTGAAATTTAACTCAAACCAAAGCTGGTTGCAGCCCAAATTCCAGGGTGTTGCTTGGGTTTTACGACTGCCAGAGTTCATTGTTATCAGGTGGTTGTAGTGATGTAGTGCGCAACTTCATATCAAGACCATTAGTCTGCTGTGGGTTGAAAGAAACCAATGCACCAACTCGAAACCCGCCCTGAATGTTACTAGGAATAAACGCTGCGTTATAGACTGCGTCAAAGCATGGCAGGAACGTAGTATTTGCAATCCTTTGTAAATATAAGTATAGTGGTGCATAGCAGCACATTAGCGTGCATCGACGTTGTGCGTTCTTCCCATTAGTAGCGACATCAGCCTTGCCATCGATATTCACATAGCTGCGCAATCGGAAAAGTGCTCAAAGGGTTTTTTTTTTTTCAAATCTGTGGGGATCATGCTGACCTCGGAGAATCATAGAAGGTGTTGGCGCTAGCCGGTCGTGCTACGTGCTCCACTTTTCCGGCGGTCCTCAAACCCACCTCCCTGCTCTCCCCACTTCGCACTTCCCTAACAAGGTAATGGTATCATTTTCCGAGACGAGAAGGCGGCTTTCCGCCTAGTAGCAACGATGCAAGTTAGAAATCAGAAATCGAGAAACGCGCCGAGATATTTTAAAGCCGCCTGGTAAATCCGAAAGACGCACAAAAACTTGACCGGTCTGAAACAGGGTCGGCTACTGGCGAGGGCAGAGAGAGAGAACCGTACCCTCAAATGATGAGTCTGAGGTGATTCCGACGTGATGCAGTAGCTTCATGATCCTCTTGATCCTAGTGGTAATTATATTATCGTTGTGTCGTATGTGTCAGGATTTTAGTAACTGACGCTGATCCGGTCGTGGTTCAACTTCCTACATGTACATTATGTCCGAGTAACTCCGTCGTACGATCCTTTGCCTGGCTACTGTAGTGTGGACAGCACGTTGGAAAAGACCTAGTGTCATGATCAAGGCTGTATATATGAGCCTCATCGGTTCCCCTCAAATGAACATCCAAGGCAACAACGTCAAGCTCTTAGCGACACTCATCTCCACTTCATCACAAGTGCAACAACCCCTGACTCGTCACTATCCAGACCTCGATATGTCCTTTCTCACTGCTCCTCTCGGCCGCAATGGTCCACACGTCCCACGTATTGGGTTGGGTCTTATGGGATTGTCCATCTTCTATGGAGCGACCAAACCGGATAGCCAGCGTCTTGCACTCTTGGACAAGGCTCACGACTTGGGCCAACGCTTTTGGGATACCGCAGATATGTACGGCGACAACGAGGACCTGCTCGGGAAGTGGTTTGCCGCAAACCCGAACAAACGCTCGGATATCTTCCTGGCAACGAAGTTTGCGAACAAGACCCTTCCAGACGGAAGCTCGGCCGTAGACAGCACACCTGAGTACGCCAGAACAGCTTGTGAAAAGAGCTTGCAGCGGTTAGGTCTGCCCAGCGTGGATCTTTATTACGTACACCGAGTCGATCTGAAGACTCCGATTGAGAAAACGATGGAGGCGCTTGTCGAGCTAAAGAACGAAGGCAAATTCAAGTATATCGGCCTTTCGGAAGTTTCTTCTTCCACTCTGCGCCGCGCACACGCAGTGCACCCGATCACGGCCGTTCAGATCGAGTACTCGCCGTTCGCTTTAGAGGCTGAAAATGAGAATGGCACCTATCTCCTCGCAACCGCTCGCGAGCTCGGCGTGGCGGTTGTTTGTTACAGCCCCCTCGGACGCGGTTTATTCGGCGGTGCTCTACGCTCGCCAGACAACTTTGAACAGAGCGATTTCCGCAAACATCTCCCTCGCTTCAGCCAGGAATCCTTCTCCAAGAACATTAAACTTGTAGATCAGCTGACCGAGGTCGCCGACGAGAAAGGGGTCACTCCGGGCCAACTGACGTTGGCATGGTTGTTAGCGCAAGGCGAAGACATTTTCCCCATTCCAGGCACAACGAGTCAAGAAAGGCTGGCGGAAAATGGACATAGCGTAACGATAAACTTGACAGAGGATGAGACGGCGAAGGTGAGAAAATTGGTCGATGCAGCTGATGTGAGTGGGTCGAGGTACCCTGAGGCATTCATGTCGCTCTGTTATGCCGATACACCTGTATTGTAGATGTGGAAGAGGGAACTTGGGGTTAAGACTAAGTTATACTAAGTCCAAGAAAAAAAAACTATGTTAATGTGCAGAAATATACTATAACGTGAACCACAAGCGAGCTGATCACACAAGCGAGCTGATCACTAAATACGGCACCCTACGTTTACACGCGAACAACTTAACACCACGATAAGCTATTACAACTTACAGTAGCTTAAATTAATTATCTACTTTTACTGTATCTTTTTAGCACGTGCGCTTGTTGTGCCCAGTTTCACCGCATGTCTTATAGCGTCGGATACTACCTCTACTACCACCTGCGCGCAGCCTCCCATCACGCGCCTCCCTCTCAAATTGACTATTAACGTCCCTTTGCTTAACTATTGCCTCAGCCTCTACCTATAATAGGGTCCCTCCTTCCTGAATTCGCTTCTTTTTACGCTTCCTACGCTCAGAAGCAGCTCTATTTGCTGCCTTAAGGTTAGCTACCCTAGCTGCTAAAAGCACCTAAGAGTGTACCATAATATCCGCCCCTTTTTTAAACTGCCTTATTATCTTAATAATTGATGCTGGTGATAAGCTATGGTGCCTCTAAATCTAGTTAAAAATAAGCGCTGATTAAGCCTCTATTTTAATAGCGTTGCTTGGTGTTTTAGGCTGCTAGGTAGTATGCCCTGGTAGCGGTGGTAATGGCGTACGAGGCTTAACTTCAAGCTTTAATAACACCGCCCCTAGGTTATATAGTACTAAGCTAGTTGCCTACAAGCTTAATATAATA
Source organism: Boeremia exigua (assembly GCF_020726555.1). NCBI lineage: Eukaryota > Fungi > Ascomycota > Dothideomycetes > Pleosporales > Didymellaceae > Boeremia > Boeremia exigua. The sequence continues at coordinate 187,325 of NW_025763531.1, forward strand.
TTCTCCTTTAAGAACGCGCTACTAAATACCTAAGTAGAGGTAGTTAAGAAGGCTTTCTTGTTAATATAGTTAATATAGCTATTTGCTAAGACATTAATCTCCTTCTTATATACCTGCTTTAAGGGAGCAAAACACCCTATATTAAGGGGCTATAGGATATAGGAAGCGTGCGGAGGCGTATAGAGGGTAATAATCTTGTTCTCCTTGCATAGATCTTAGAAGGCAAGTAACTTATAGCTCTTATAGCTATTAAGAATAAGTAGCTAGTAACTACCTACTATTTAAGCCTCTATATGCTAGATAAAGTGCTGTAGCTAGGCAACACTAAGCTTATTTGCTGTCTAACTGTTATTACTAACACCTATTCTCTAATCCTTAGGGTTATAGTACTAGGCTTGGTTATAGTGCTTTGCTTTAAAGATTAGAAAGGGTAGAGCAACCTAGCCTCTAGCGCTAATTGCAGCAATTAACATTACTTACTTATAATCGCTAGGCTAAATTCCTAACAGCTTAAGGCGCCTTTTAGACGCTGTAACTACCTTTCCTAACCCTCTAATACCTATCTAGAAGCTAGTCTTGTTAAAGTTATAGGTATCTTTGTCTAAGATACTATATATAGCTTTAATGCTATATACAAGATTAAACTAGGGGCTAATAATAGCTAGATTGCTGCATAAAACTCTCTAGAGATTATACTACCTAGTTACTTAAGATTTAATACTAGGCTTGCGGCATATAAAGTTAGTAGCCTAGTTCTAGCTAACCTAGGTACTACTACGTGCAGCAAGTAGCTAATTAGCTATTTCTTATATATAGCTAAGTATAGGTATAAAACCTTATGCGTTAAGCTTCCTTATATACTAGACTATTGTCTCTTCCTTATATTTTACTAACTTTAATAGATTAGGATAGATATTGCGTTAGGCAGGTGTTTTAGCGCGTTAGGTACTAAGCGTGCTTTAAGGAACGTTATAGGTAGCAGCAGCGCGTTGCTAGCTTAGTAATATATTAGATTTTATAGCTTAAATAGTAAGGATTAGCCTATTCGCGCAGGAAAGTAATTTAAGATTAGGTAGTTGTAGCATTATAATAGATAGCAGGAGGTAGTATTGTCTTAGCAAAGTAATTAGCTCGCTTATATAATTAGCTCGCTTATAGTTTATATTATGCCTAAACTATACTAATAGAGTAGAGTTAGGTTGCCCCTAGGGGCAAGGTCTTAGCATTGCTTGCCCCTAGGGGCAAGAGGTCTGTGCTAGGATTCGCGAACTCTTAACCTGCTTACAACTAATCTAACATAGCTTTAATAATAAACTTTTATCTTTAGAGAAACTACTCTTCCTAAACACTAATTCTAACAAAAGCAAAACTATAATAAAGCGCAAAGATAAAGACATCTTAACTAAAATAGGAAAAAGGCAACGTATAGCCGTTAAGGAAATTAGGGAGGCAGACTCTATCTATAACTAAGCTGCACCCTACCTGCTTGCAACAGCTAAATTCCTAATTAATGCGCTTGCCTTAGAATAGAGTATTAGTGTGAACAGGCCTATTAACCTAGCCTATAAGCAGCGTCTCTGCCAGATCTTTAACAAGGTAGGCGTTCTTTAGCAAGACAGAAGCTACTAGTTGCAGGTCGCTTGCTCTAAGGCGCAGGTGCAGTAGATGCTAGACTACCTAGTAGAGATAGGGCAGGCTTAGGTAAGTGCTACTGCAGCTAAGAGCGCTAAAGAAGGGGATCTAAAGTAGCTATTGTTTAAAGGCTAGGTAAGCGCGGTAGGAGCAAAGGCAGAGCTTATTGCTAGCTACTATTGCGTTAAAGCTTTTAAAGAGTACTTGCAGCGTTATAAGTTGCTAGAGGAGGAGTAGTAGTAGGTGTGCAGCATCTATAACAAAGGTTTTAGCCCCTGCACGTGTAACTAAGTAACAAGCTAACCTAAAAGGTAGACACGCTTCTATTATATTTGCGCATTTAGCTGCGTGCTAATTAAGAGGATATTATCCTTCCTAATAACTATAGATAGATATAGATAGAGCTAGCGACCTTGTTATCTAATAATAGCTAGCTATTCTAAGGTTTAAGCAAGTCTATTAAACAGGAGATGCTAGAGCACCTAAGGCTTAGTAGTTAAGTTAAGTTTCCTATTTAATAGCTAGCTATGCTATAGAGAAATCTTAGCTAGAGACTAATAATTACCTAATAGTGCCGCACCTTAATTAGGCAAGCAACCTTTAATATCTTAACGTTTAAGTAGATAGTAAGCTATAGGATAGATAATATAAGTATAATCTATATTTAGATATACTCTATATATCTATGCTAAGTAATAACCTAGTATTAGTTTTCTGCAATAGATAAGGTAGTAAAAGTTATATTAGAGTTTTAAGGCTAGCATAGACTAGATGTTTAGCTAGCTAACTAGAATAGGCTAGCTAGCCTACCGCGCGTGCGAACTATATATAAGGTGCAGGCGCTATTCTATCCTAGCCTTAAGCTAGATGTGGACCCTTGTTCCTTAGGCATATGTTAGCGAGACTTCTTCCTAGACGTAGACAACGTTATATACCTTAGGTTATATTAAAGGTTCTTTTAGAACCGGGACGCTAGTTTATTAATATCTAGGCGCTTTTAAAGACTATAAAGCAAGAAGGAAAGCTAATAAGCATAGTAATGTCTTATGTTGCTTTATAGATAAACACGGAGCCTAAGAAGGTCTTAGACTATAATAATAATAAGCCTGCGCTGCAAAAGGACCTAGTACCTGCGCTGCAAGCAAGGTATAGCGACAAGGCTAATAATAAGTCTTAAGACCTCTAGCAGGCAGTCCTTAATTATGTATACAAGAATATAAAAGACTTTACTATAACTACACTAGAGCACTATCTCTATAAGTATCTAGGCAGAGATAATAAAGCCTATAGCACACAGTTTAAGTATAAGGTGTAGAGAAAAGTATTGTCTATTATTATAATCTATGCAGGGTTGTCTCTATAATATAGGTATATTGCCAGCCCTATATTAGAGAAGATTTATAAAATTAGTCTACCTATAATTGCGCAAACTATGCTTAATCTTATCTGTTAGATCCTAGAAGTAGTAAACAATCTAGCGCTTTAGTTAGTAACTATAGCTAAACAGCTGCTTAGCATAATGCAGCCTATAATTGCTTAATAGATAATAAAGCAACACATAGATGCGTTAGATCCTTATAGCAAAGATAGGTAACTAACTACTATTAGCCTAGTAGATATGCAGCACGCAGAGAGTAAGCTGTTCTCTTATGCATTAATTAGCTACGCAATATATTAAGGGCAGCTATTAGCAGAAACGCAGAACTATAGGCCCCTTCCCTAGGCTTAGAATAGACTAAATATGCACAAATCTATCTAGGAGCTAACTACTGCCCTACTACCAAGCTCTAGATTAATAGCGGAGTTAGACGTAGGGGTTTCACTACAGATAGAGATGCAGGACTGAATGCTAATTGACTTTTCCTTAGACAGGCTAAATAACCTTTAAAAACAACACTGTTACAAAAGCGCGATTAGCCAGCAGACGACTTAGCTGCAACAGCATCCCCTTAACGCAGAGCCTTACCAGCCTAGATATCCATCCACATCTCTTTCTTCATGCGCCACAACCAGCTCAGGAGGAGGACATTAGAGGCAGAGAGCATTAGCAAGACGTGGGAAATGACGAGGATTTATAAACTCCGAACCCACCGCAGAAGGTCCAACATTGGTACCTGGCACCTACCACGGTAGCTGAAGATCATCAGCGCTAGTAAAAATAAAGAATAGAGATTGTGTTACATGTTCAGTGCTCTCAAGTTTAATCTGCCCCGTGGCTTGCCCCTGGGGGCAAGCGGACACCGCACGATCCTACCGCCGGATCCCGTCGGCGATTGCCTTGCTTGTTTGCTGCCTCTACAGGTCTCACGATGGATTTCGACGCATTTGACGATGAGATTTTGAACCTAAGTCCACCCCAAGACATAGATCTATGGCCAAATTCGCCACCAGCCGTTATCGCAACGCAGCCGACGGACGCGCAACAAAGCACCAACAGCGATGATGATGGTTCTGGAGACGACGATGGACTCTACGGCGACGCGTCGCCCGGCGAACTCAGAGATGACTGCAGCGAGGGCAGCTTTGGCGATGGAGAACAAGTAGTTGTGGCGGCAGACCAGGATTCGTGGAAGATTGATCACTCCAAAGGAGACCACAAGTTCAAAGGTGTGTTGGTGTTCGGTGGACCGTGTGTGCATGCAAACGCAAACAGCGACTGACGACGCAGCAGTGCAGGAATTCATCGCGGCCACTAAGAGCACATCTTTCGACGGCAGCCAGGCTATCGACATGCTGCAGAGGCGATACACGATCGACTACGGAAGCAGGAAGGCTGGCTCCCGAGCCGCTGCGTTGGAAGACGAGTACATACCGTCGTTCTTTCTTGATCTTCTCATCATCGTCGGACGACCGCTCAGGCCGATCTCGCAGCCATCCAGCCGCTTTTTCGACAACATGACCATCAGCTTCAAGAACTGGCGAGCTTCCTACAGCAACAAGCACGTTCACGGACTGTCGTTTGACCTGGAAAACCGCACCTTCCGGCTGGCCACGGCTGCAACGCGGGAGTCCTGGTTCATCGTGATGCACCCCGTCGCCAACGCACCCGAGGAGCTTCTGTCGAGGAGCGAACGTCGAAAACGTCGCGAGAAGTCATCCCAACGTAGCGCCCTACAGCTCCGCCACGCCCAGTTCCTCGCATCGTACATCAAGGAGATCTTCCTCATTGGCGAGCTGTTGGGGGAGGGCGTAGAGCCGTCTTGGAGATTAGACGGCCCACACACGCAAAAGATCACCTTCAACAAATGGACGACGTTCCAAGAGGCTTTTATGCGAGGGTGGCCGGAGCACGTGGGACAGAACACACGGGATACGTTTTGGACAGAGAACCAACCGGCGTTCCACGCGTACGACTACGGGGCGAACATTGAGATAGACGTAGCCGACTAGCTGCGGGCTGTGCCTAAGGAAACCCGACTCCGGCCTGTCGAGGAAGAGTCCGACTCAGAGGAAGAGGCAGCTGAGAGAGGAGGAAGCGCAGAGCATGACGAGCGATCCCGTGGCAGTACACCAGGAGCCAGCGCGATCCCACAAGTCAGCTACGACTACCAGAGCCTGTTTGTGGGTGGGCTGCACCAGCTCCGAACCGAGCTAGAGGACAAGTACGTTCTGGATAGCATTGAGACGGTCTCTTATGCTCTAGCCGTCGACATCAACTGTCTGGACGGACAATCCCCGGACCCAGACAACAAGCTGACGCGTTGTCTCCTCGCTGACCGCAACATGGTCCTACGGGAGTACCAGGGGCTGCGAGACTTCACCTTCTACCCTCTTGCGTTCCACCCAGCATACGGCAATTTTTCGTCCCCGCGGCCTCCAGCGTTCCTGATGGACAACCTCCTCGCAGTCATGCAGGAGAACATAAGCTACCAGCACAACGGAGCAAGCGTGTTAAGCTACGGGTACTTCCAGGGATACTCGAATATCAAAAGAAGCATCCGGCATGGGCCTGACGACTTGCTTGTCACCAAGGGAGTCGCAACCGCTGCTCTAGCGCTGCCTGATCGCGATGGAAACCTATCTGCTCGAGTAGCCTCTAAGCGGGATCGTCTGCTGCAGCACCTGCGGGGACAACTAACTCCCGACAACCCCGAGTCTTCTAGGCCGTTTGTCCGTGAAGGACAGCGGATCGAAAGGGCAATACTCGAGGAGGAGCACGCATTCAGGATGGAACAAGTGCTCTCCGTGCAGGTCTCGAGGCTGACTGACGGCACTCGGAGTTTCTCCACCGTGCTCAAACCCATCTTCCAGCTAATGCGTCTCTTCCTCGAAGAACCGCAATGCTACACACACCTCTTCCGATCCTTCCGCCCGTCGGTGTTTCCAGGCGTTCTGGCATCTTTTGCAGCCATGTTCGCGCAGGCAATTGACAGTATCCATGCTCGCTTTAAGGCCGCTGGCTCTAAGGGATTGTGCGTCGCATTGGCAGAGGGGGTGTCCGCACTCGACCGCCTTGGTAGCTACTGCTTCACCGGATTCCCAAGATCTCTGATAGGCTCGGTGCTTCAGCCGCTAGGAACAATCGAGGGCATTGAACAGGGTGGGTGGCCGTTTATCGACCCCCGCATGCTGGACCTGCAAGGCGCTGGCAACCTTAGCCTAGCACAATGGCCTCGACGGGAGAACGGACGGCCGATTATGATGCATATAGCATCCATCGCTTTCCACTATGGGCCAGAGGTCGCGGCTAGCTGTTACAGCGAGGTATGGTTCAACGAGCTTGGGGGGCTTGGGGTGCAGGGGCCGACGAGTGCGGCTAAGTTTCTCGAAGAGGTGCTACAGGAATTGTGGAAGCCACAGATGATTTCGTTCGTTACGCACCAGTTCCACCGCGGGTTGAACAAGGGCAGTCGAAGCCACACAGCGAGCGACGGCCAGGGGACGCTGCAGTTGTTGGAAGGCCAGCGAGAACGGGTGAAGCTGTGGGCACAGAGCGAGAACCCCTTCTCTTGGGAGTGCGTGGAATCCGTGTTGTGAATTTTTTGTTAAGCTGCTGACAGGATATAGAGAGTACGAGTCGGTCATGCCCGTCTTCTTGTCACAGGAGATCGTGCCACAATCTGCTGTGTCGTGCAGAACGCGACGCGACTTCGCACAAGACTTATACACTAGCTGCATGAAACCCGACCGGTCGGCAGGTAGATCGTTCTGCTCACAGAACGCGACTTGGTTCTCTGTGCTCCGGGCGGCTGTGCGGCACACTGGGGTGAAGGCGATGAGCAAGGACCACTGGATTGGCGCATTTACTGTAGCTATGCTCGCCTGTCAGATTGAGTGTCTGCCAGGCTCGTATCAGTCAAGACTCAGCTACCGCAGAGTGACACGACTGGTGGGCTCAGCTCCGCCCGTGTCGGCGATGGCGGCGAGACCTGGCAGCCTCAAGCGGGCAGCGATCGAGGCGGAGCACCGAGCCAAGCGGCCGTCGCTGAGGAAGCGCGTAATTGACTTTGACTGTGCCATACCATTTACCGCAATACCGCAGCTTGTTGAGGACGGATTCCGGCAGCAAGAAAAGGTATTCAAGACAGGTAATCAGGGTATACTAGAGCACTATCAGACAGCGCGGCAGTGTCTTGCAGAATGCTTGGGCGACCCAGTGTGCGATGTCATGCTTATGTTAGTGTTGACGTTGGCGTCCTCATCGGTAACACCTACTGTACTTCCCAAAGCTCGAGAGTTTAGCGCAGGGCCAAAGAAAGACAGCTCTATGTTCGCAGCCAACTTGGTGACGAGAATGCTGTGGTTCTTTCGGCCACAGTGTTTTCCGTGGGATGCAGATGGCGGTGTAGTGCTTCGGGTATCTGAGATGACGAAGAAGATTGGTAAGAGTTCCTTCAGGAGATATGTTCGTTCTTTCTTTTTTTCTAGCGCAGAGTGGCTAATGAGGTATACACTACTATAGAGCACAAAGGAGTAAGCAATTGGTTGCTTTGAGAGCTACATTGGGTTTAGGTAGCGTGGGGTAATTGGGATAGTCCGCGGAACAGCGATCTAGAGCTGCAGAGCTGAGAGGAGCTCTTACGTAGACGTCGAGAGCTAATGAGCTTGCGCAATGACGCAGTAGGGTTTGTTGGATTAGTGTTTTGCAGCTACGATAGTATATGGATTGAACGTTGTAGTAGTATTATAAAGGAGACGTAAGAGAAAGAGATACAGGAAGCAGATAAGTTTAACCGAAGGTAGGGGTGTAAGAACGTGTAGTAGATAGAGAAAAGATAGAATAAGAGAGAGAGAGGCAATAGTTAAAGCTAGAAGGTAAAGTCAGAGCTTGTACTCTTTTTCATTGGCTAGAACCTTTTAATTGGTATTAAGCGGTTGGTAACCTTAAGATGAAAAAGATAAAGTCTCTATATATTTTATATTCCGATTGTAATAGCAGAAAGAGGCAAATTGTGACTAAATAAAACGATATCAAATAGCTATTAAAAACCAAAGATAGATTTTAGTATAAAACCATTGTTGAAAACAACCCTAACCCTAACTCTGTACTATGGCCAAAACCCTAACCCTAACCCTAGTTTATGATGAAGAACGAAAAATAGAAGTTTGATAGCTTAAGAAAAGAGATGGAAAAAAGAAAGACGTAGAGAGAGAACAGTGCTCTAGACAACTGAGGCGCTCTACTGGGCTAATGCTTGTTGGAACTTTGATCAAACTTCCCAATCTCCGTCCGTGCTCCCGATAACCTTTGTCAAATTTCCGAAAAATGGCCGTGCACGCGTTCGTCACACTGCCCCTACACTGACAAGAACTCCTCTATATAGCATCACATCGCTCATCCTGCTACAGCTTATCTCCTTTTGTCCTGTTGTTGCGAGTCTCACATCTTTTGCTTGCTCGCCGTGTTGCCGTGTTGCCATTCCCGTTATTATGAACCGCGACTCCACATCAACCCTTCTGGCGCGCTGCGATCTATACGTGGACGGCGAGAGTCGAGCTCTAATATGTCGCAAGTGCAAATACGCACTTGCCACATCAAGTTCGCAGGTCACCACTCATCTAGACTGGAAGCACGGCGTTTCCAAGGAGCTGCGCAAGGGGCTCACGCAATTCTTGCGCGCCTTGAGCTCGGCGACTTCGTCGATAAGCTTGCCATTGTGGTCGAGGATGGTCTGCTGATCCTGCCTGATCTCTTTGATTTCGCGTTCGAGGTTCCTGATGGTCTCGGTTTGTTGCCAGATGATTTCGGTCGAGGCGACAAGCAGGTCTTTGTTGGTCGTGGCGCTCCTCCTGGTTCGAGGGTCGGGCTGGCTGCTTTCATTCGGGACGGTGTCGGAGTCGTCGGCTGATGGCGGTAGCTGTGACAGTGGCCTGCGGTACGCCTTGCTCGACGGTTTTTCTTGGGCAGACATAGGAGTATTGACCGGCAGACTTCAAAATTAGTCCCGATACGTCTATCCATCCGTTCTCGATGCAATCGCCAAAGTCTGCCTCCTGAACCTCATCTTCACATCCTTTCTCTTCTCTACTAAGTCCCTGCGTTGCGTCTGAAGCAGCTCAATCTGCTTGTCGATGTCGTTGATTTGGTTTGTGAGATCCCGATCCACAGTAAGTACTTGAGAGACTATCTCGGCGAGGTCTTCGAACTCTGCATCCTCGGCGGTGCGTTTTGTGCCTCTCAATTCTGGGTCGTCGACGGCATTGGAGGATTTATCTAGTTGCTCTGCGTGAGTAGTTGACGGACGTGGAGGATCGGTTCTGGTTTGGATGCGCGATGACAAAAGATTGGGTGTAACTTCAGCGAGCGAGAATTGGATATGACTTTGATCGATGGCTGGGTTCGCCTCTTCTGATGTAGTTTCGGGCTCAGTTTGCTGTTCGTACCCAACGACGGGTGTTTTGACTGAAGCAGCCCCCATGCGTTTAGCAATGTATTCAAGCGCGTTTCGCAAGCGCTCAGGATAAGCCTTTGTTTCTCTGAGCACACAGTCCTTCGCTATACCGGCTGCAATAAAGTACCACTTTACCATAAGTGTGAGTCGGGCTCTCTCATCTTGGCCAATGCTGTAAGTACCTTTTGGATAGGTCTTGTTAAATGGATGTAGGATACGCTGTTTAGCAACGTCTTCAGCGCAGATGGCTGTCTTCGAAGGTGTACGCGTATCTTCGAGATAGAACTTGATGTTGTGGAATTTGCGTGACTTTCGCATATACGCATAGATGTCATTGCTGCGTTCTTTATGGTGGCCCATGAGGAGCTTTCGCGGCTGGGCATCGAGAAAGGAGTCCTGTTTCACGAATTGAACCTTGTCTGGGCCGGGTAGATTTTTCAGCAAGTAAAGAGCGCCATACGATTCCAAATAAGTGTGCAGCTTGTCCAGATCAGAGCGCTCATCGTCGCTCATGTTGACTAAAGGGCTTTCTACTGGACTTCTCACCAGAGTGATAGGCCGTCTGGTTATCCCTGCCTCTATACCAGGATAGCCGAGGTGACTTGAATGTTGATCTTGTGCATCTCTACGTTCTTCAGGTTCTGGCATTTCAGGTTTTTTCTCGGCACATTTCTCCGCATCGATTTTCTTCAATGCGTTGTAGAGTCGCGGACAATATTTGACATAGTCATAATCCACTTCGTGCTCGATCTTGCCCATGAAGTACCATTGAATGACGACACCAAAGTTGCCCTTTCCCGGCTCAGAAGTGTCGGCGATGTACTTGAAGGGCACAATGAGTGGCGATCCCAACACCTCCTCCAGCGTAAGAGATTGTGCTGTGGATGCATTGAGTCGACGTTTGGCCGGCCTGACGCAATATTGCACCCTGGGTGGGCTGCCGCCGAAGCTTTTCATGTAGGCGAGAATGTCGCGTCCTTCGTAGGCACCGATCACAAGCGCTGTCGGTGGTGTCGCTGCAGGATGAGGTACCCAACTCATCAAGCTGTGGGCCGGGAGCGCGGCGATCAAATCGCCTGCGCCATAATAGGCGATGCGCTGCCTAACGATGCTAAGCGCCATGACTATAGGTCGTGGACGATACAATGCAGTTGGAAAACCACTCGAAGCGCGACGCTAGATGGTCAAGAGTTGGGGATAATCGATGCGGTGTGGACGGAAGTGCTGTTCCAGCAGACGAAGTGCGGAAGTTGTGAAGTGAAAGGCATGGTTGTCAACCGTCTCCGCACGTGAACCGAAGCTTCAAAAGTCTGGGCGAGCGAAAGCACAGACCACCAAAAGTGAACTTCAACACGTCAGCTATTGAACGCTCACGTACCGCTATGGACCTTTTCTCCTATCTTGCGGATATTTATACATGGATATGTATCCCATGCGGCAAGAGAGTCAAATCAAAGTACTTCCTGGGCCACGGCCCTCCTGTAGGCTAGCTCGAAAAGGATCAGGATCTCAAAGCGGCTGAAGAAAATGGCAGATTGGAGTCCACGAAAGCGCACAGTCCGACATTTATGCATGTATCCGTTCGCCGACATCTCAATGCTCAAAAATCGACCCATCTATCTTCATGACGCTCTTGCTCAATATCGAGGACCTTTGTACGGGCAGGGTGTCATGGCACTGGTTCGCAGACGCTTTCGCGGACCGGAGCAAAAAGAGAAAATAGCCCGTTTCAAGCATCACAATGAACATCCAGCCACGTTAGAATTTACGAAGTGGCCCTGTCAACACGTCCAAGCCACGATGAGCTATTGTGTCCTTGACCCCTGGTGACGTGCACATGACTTTGGCGTTCCTAGATCTGGTGAAGAGAAATAGCTTTGACATACACCTGTATGACTCACATCTCGATTCAAGGAATACTCGTGCACTGCCTACCTTTCGAAAGTCCAGGTCGAGGGGTGCGTGGCCACTCTTTAACCGCGACCATTCGATAAATAGTTCCTCCAACGTCTATTATCTCAACATGACGCGTGGTATGACCAGGAGAAGATTTCGGCTCGAGGAAATACCACCGCTTCAGCTGACGAAGAATTTCGTTCATAACTGACTCTTGTGGCTGCTGAAATCGGATCGTGGCAAGATACTCAAAGACGACCTTGACTACATCTTTGTAGATCGTAAGACTGTTCTCAGTGAGGTCTATCTTGGTTCGGAAGGAAGCTACGTCCGGGCAAAGTCTTTTGACATCCGCATGCAAATATTTTCCCCTGTCTTTTGCCTTGATGACAGCAAGAAGACTACCTGAAAATTTGCCACTGATGATGTACCACAAACATAGGATTCTGTTCTACGGCCTGCGTGTCCAAGTAGGCACTCGAAAGCACTACTAACCAGCTGCATCGCACGTCGACATGGATTGCCGTGATTTGTCGACTTGCTCGTTCGCCCGCAGAAAACTATGAAGTCATAAGGTGTCTATAGGTGCAGAAATCATGCGTGTCGACAAGAGTGTGGTAGATCTGGTCTCCTAAAATTGCAACGCTTAAGCTTGCTAGCTGATCTGTTGTGCTCTTGCTGGGTTACCGAAAGCAACGCAGTTGGCTGGTACATCCTGTATACAGTTAGTGTCGTATGGTTGTCTAGCTCGCTTATACAACGGCCGATGCCCTGTCATCTCAGGTCCGAGGAGGGGTAAGAACGCTGTATACTTGCCTGGACAACAATGGACCTAGTACGCACAATCGCGTTATTGCCGATGCGGACACCGGCTTGGATGATGCATCCGTTACCGATGTAGACGTTTTCGCCTATGAAAACTTCACGAGCGGTCTCTGTACGCTCGCTGCCTTCCAGTGACCTCGTATCAGTGGGTTCCTCAAGTGTCGAGATGATCACACGAGCATCAATCTTTGTGTTTCTCCCAATCGTGATTCTGCCAGAGTCTAGCAGTTGACAACCAGGTCCAACGACGACATTGTCTCCGATGGAAAGGTTGTAGCCATACTCACAGTGAAGGGGCGCAGACACATCGGTACCATAACCCAAGTGACCTGCGACCTGGCTTTCACCAGCGCGAAAATAAACCCACTCAGCCGCAAGAATTCGCCCGAAGAGCCACGCACGCTCGTAAGAATCCTTCTGAAAAGCTGTGTTGAAGCGAAAGGACGCCTGCAAGGAAAACTCACGCTCGTCAACAAGCTGTGCAGTGTTTGGCAAGAACGGCTCCGCTGACAGCATCTTATCCTTCTCGCTTTTCAAAGGCAAGGATGGTTGCGTGCAGTGAGATAACGACGATGCTTGCGGTGCAGCTAGAACGGGAGCTGTTGACGGCACGAAACAGGACGTATGATGATTATCGTTGGTACAGGCTTCATGAGGCGGAGCTAATGGAAAATTTAGTACTGTCTGGCTCTCTCTCTGCTGCATTTGACGTTCCGCATCAGAACTGTGTGGTCGCAATGGAGCGAGTGCTCGATGCGCATGCTGTTGTGGTTTGACGCAGGTTTCGTACCAAAGGCTTGGTCTTCTGACGGTAAAAGTCAACACACAGTCCGAAATGTCGATGATTTGAACCTTACGATAGCTCGCGGCCCTGCTCATCAGTGCAGACAAGCCAGTCTTGAGCTGTTGTGATCCCACCTAACGCATTGGATTCTGCGTAGATCTTCTGACTTGGTTCACACTGTGGGTTGTGTATGACGTTACAGACCGGACACTGAACAATGTGGGCAGGAACTTCTGCAGAGGATGTTCGCTGGTGCGGCGGTAGTGCTGGCGGAGCATGTGCGGCATTGTTTTTCTTCGACCACGTGATCTCTTTGGAGTAACCTGTACATACCAAATTGCCTCGTTGGCAGTTCTCACACTCCGGTTTAGCTTCATCGCATTTCTTCTTCCGCTTTCGGCACGTTCCACAGCCCGTCCTGGTTCGTCTTTTCACGGGCCGGATTCGGTCGGAGCGCTGATCGGTCCCAGCCTTACCAGAGGCGCTTCTGTTACGTTCGGGAGCAGTGTCCTTATGCCCCAAGGGCACGTTCATAGACAGACGCTCCAGCGTGCTGGACTTGTGTCCTTGGTTTTCATTGCAGTCCTGAAGATCAGCACTCAAACGATGCTCGGTTGTTTCCTGCTCAACAAAGGATGCCGTTGGGAGTCTTTCGGTTAGCACGGCCTCTTCCCCCAAGTATCCGCATAAATATCCGGTCTGTATTGAGTGCGATGTTTTTCTCTCGGATGGAATCTCATGAGGCCTGTTTCCAGCCGATGTGATAGGATCAGTGGAGTCACTGAATGGGCGGGAACCGGACTCTTGTGGGACACGCTGCCAAGTCTCCAGGCACTGAAGCCCAGTCAAACTATGTGGCCAGAGTGAAGACGATCCTCCATTGATGGCAGTGAAAGCAGACGCAGAGTACTTCTTCAATTTGTCTCTCACTAGTTGTAGGTCATGGTCGTTTGCTGGCATGGATAGCACGGCAGACATAGTGGGTGGGAATAGGACGAGAAAGAGCCTCACAGAAATGACCAGGACCTTTTTTTGAAGCTCTTGCTTAACAACGTTTGACTAGGGTGGCGATGTTCCGACGAATAGTGATGCGAAAAAAGGGTGTTCTGCAACCCCACGACGCAAGAGAGAGCTACAATCTTTTGGTGCCTGATGAGCGAAGACGTTGGTGACCTGATTTCCAAGCGTTTGGACTGCGTGATATATGCTCCAGCGGCGATGCGATGTGCTGGTTTGGAGCAGAGCCACTCGCAGCGACGAGGGTAAATGCCCGGGACGATAAGGCTGGAGAACTTTTGTCGTGATCAGAACGGCGTCGAGACGTGCGGCGCGGCAGTCAGTGGCCGAGCCATCGAAATTCTTGCTGGGGCACAGACTGATGTACGTGCTCACAGGCTTAGAGTGGGTGGTGCATTGAGCCATCGCTGCGCGCTTCTCCCATAGGCAATGGACCCAAGGAGCCAATCCTGGAGAGTTCGGTGCTAAACGGTCGATACAATTGGCTGTTAATATCGCCAAACTAAGTTCACTGTTAGCTGTGTCTGTGCGCGTACCGCAGTACTCGCTTGCCGCCGGTTTTAGGCGTCCCAACGCGGCAGCCGTTCGTGGACCCAAAAACGCACCCACATCGATATTCACTTCGTAAATTGCTCCAACACTACTTCTAACTACCATACCATGCCTTGGGCTCGCAGAAGCGCTTTGTCTTGTCCTTGACAGTTGGGTGCAAGGGTGCGTGGTGCGGAAGAGCAATAAGCGAGTGCGGACTTAGGGTGAGTTGCATTACAGAGAAGTGAGGACGTGGGTCTGGGCTGCGCAGAATCGCAAAGTTGCATGAGCAGTGGAGATCAAAAGGCGGCACGGTTGACGTTGCCACACTTCTTGCTAGTGCGCGCACACGCCCCTTTAAGTCTTTCTGCTCGCCAACGCTTGTACAATATTTAGCCCGCCCCGCAATCCTGGCTCTAGAATCCTGACAGTGATTACCTTGACCTTACCTGTCTTGACCTGTCTTGGCCTGTAAGCACAGCTTTGTACTGCTGCAAACCTTGCTTACGATATCGCTGTGCCTGCTTCGAACACCTACTGTCTACTGTGCGAGATGTGACCGCGCTCGAGGGCTCGCTCTGATACGAGAATGAGGTACAACTACGGCTGATCACATCCAAACGAAGGGGCCTCCGTACAGCATCACCTGATCAGCGTTCAAGTTGTGTTTGAGGCTGTTGCTTATGCTCGATGCACACAGCGCTGACAGGCACGTGTTGCACGCTGATCACTATCAGTGCAAGGCCTCGTGACAAGCAGAGTCATTTGTTGTGTATCGTTCCACCCAGCTCATGGCTAAGCCACACTAGATACGTGCGAGTCAGTAATAGGGCTTAGCGCAGAGGCCATGATGTCAACCAAGATGTTCGTCGCGGGGCCGCACGTCTTGGCTGCTCTGGCAAGGCTGATGAGCTGACCTTCGACGTCCAGCGCATTATCTTTCGTGGAATGCAATTACTGCTTGTGATATATTGGCTTATCATCGTTGAAAGGTCTGTGGTCCCGCAGCGATTGGATGATCGTTCTGGGCTTATTCTTACATTGATATGACAACCACGCAACTGTCTCTGTCATCAGCAGCTCCTCTGCCTTGTGACCGAACGGTCTCAGCGATAGATAGAAAGCTAAGCTCTGTCTGTGGCCACTGTGGCTTATAGTGTCTCTATAGTACGCAATGATAAGTAGATGTATTGCGTAAAGCGGACGGGCATGACATAAACAGCCGTAAGATGTGACACTTCCTCCTCCTTTAGCTTGAGAATAATGATGATTAAGTTATACTGATTGTCAGTGCTGACCTTTGTGCTGTCCTGACAATCGCGCTTATCGTCAGCACCTTTGCCCTGATGACGCTTATCAACAGCATTCGCATGTTGCAAAGCTTTGCGCCCTGAAGATGACGTCGCACGTACCAAATCAATACCAGTTGCATCACTGCTCTCGTTGTCGCTTTCTCTGCACAACTACACGATCGCGATGACTATGGTCATCACTTTGTTTGTGCAAAATCTGAGGGCGTGTTGACGGCGGCACAGGCTCCGAAGCAACAAAGAGGCACATGTGATAGCTTGTGAGCAGAGACCATTTCAGTCACCGTTACAATGGTTTGTTCTGGTGCATTTGTGGTGGCGGTCCGAAGATCGACACTCCTGCTCGAGCCCTATAGACGACTCGAGGATATCATTATTTGCAGAGAACAAAAGATCACAATGACTGACGACGCATCGCGTGCACGCAGGCGCCCTGGCTACATGAGCGCGTCTCTGCCATTGTACAGCCAATCTGCGGACTACCGTTTCTAGTGGATCGTGTGACGGCACTGTGTTGATAAGGCGAGCGCGCTTTTGCATTGCCAACATGAATAGCATGTGAGGGTACGAAGCAGAACCTTGAGAAATCTTGAGAGCTGCGGAGCTTTTGAGGTGTCCGCTTGAAGTGGGGTGGTTTGGTGGGGTCTTGGCAAAAGTGTCCGACTCGTCCGGTGTCCGACTCGTCCGTGGGGTACGTTATCTCGCACTCTAAATCCATAGCTCAGCACCTCCTATATGCCCTTCGGAAGGCCAAATGGTGGCCTAAATCCCCATCATACAGACGGAAATCAATTCCAACCAACAAACCAACTGAGATTTACAGCTAGGCGAGATATTCTATTACACAAGGTTAGAAAGAGACCTTCCTACCAGCTATTTGTATTGCTTTTGATAAGGCAATTACAAAGGAGAACATTCTAGTAAGCTTTAAAGGCGCTGGCTTAGTTCCCTACAACCCAGAGCAGGTGCTATCAAAGCTTGATGTAGTGTTCCGTATGCGAACACCAGCACTACCAGACACCACCTTATAGGAGTCTAAAACACCAGCTAATATAAAGGAGATAGAGGCGAAATCAACGCTAGTTCGTCAGCGTATAAGACAGCATAGAAAATCGCCTATCTCTCCTCTCCTGCAAGCTAATAACTTACTTGCAAAAGGCATGGCTGTTACAGGTCACTATTTAGTATTGCAGGTCAGGAACTGGCAGGTATTAGTAAGGCAATGACTGCTATGACAGAGCAGCGCAGTCGCAAGAGAAAGTAAATTTAGACAGAGGAGAGTCTGACAATAAGTGACGTACAGGTTTTGATGGCTGAGAAGGACTGTAGTAGCAAAGAGGCAGCTAAACGGCCTGCAAAGAGGGTGCGCAAAGACAGGCGCTACAGTTTTTGTGCAGTGTTGTGGGGTAAAGACAAAAGACTGTGATCGATGCAATGTTAGTGAGGGCGCGCCGTTCGGTGGGGGTGCGCCGCTTAGTGGGGAAACACGTTGCCAGGATCCGTCCAGAAGACCAAAAAGCAAAATTACAGCTAGCGTGTTCGGCCTCGTGATGCACGCGGCGCGTGATGCACACCCCACCAACATTGACCTATACTGTGCACCCCCCCATAACTCAACCCCACAATGCCGTTAAAAGAAGCCCTTGCAGAGCTAGCTACTTTAAAGTATGGAGAACATTTTTCATATACAGATCTTGCCCAGAAATACGGTTGTTGTCGCACAACGTTGAGCCAAAGGCACCAAGGTGTATGCGCGTCAAATGAGGTCAAATCAAAACACCAGCTAGTTCTCCACCCACGCGATGAAATTAAGGTTGTACAATACGTCAAATCACTTACTAAGAGACACCTTATGCCTACAAGAAAGATCCTGCGGAGAATCGTGAAGTCGCTGTGTCAATGGGAGCCCTCTGATCGATGGGTATCGCGCTTCCTTCATCGCTACCCTGACGACCTTCTCACCGCCTGGACCACGCCTATGGAAAAATCACGTCACGATGCTGCTTCATATGAATCCTTTAGCTCTTATTTTAACCTGCTGCACAGTACAATCAAGCAGCATTCAATAGAGCCTGAAAACACGTACAATATGGATGAGAAGGGATTTATGATTGGAGTGATGTCAAAGGGCGTCAGAATCTTTGATAAGCGACTCTTTGGACGCCGGAAATACAAGCTAGCATCTCATGATGGCAACAGGAAGTGGGTGACAGTGGTAGGAGCAGTAGGAGCTGATGGTTATGCGTTGCCGCCCGCAGTCATCTATCCTTCATCGTCTCTCCAGCTCCAAGAGAGCTGGGTGCAGCGCGTTAACGCAGGGAAACACGATATACACTTTGGTACCTCACTAAATAGCTGGATAAATGATGCTCTTGGTGTTGCCTGGCTAAAGCAGGTGTTTGATCGCTATACAAGAGTAAGAGCGCGAGGGAAGTACAGGCTCTTGATCCTTGATGGCCACAGCAGTCACGTTACCCAGGCCTTCATCGAATACGCTCATGCCAACAAGATTCTCCTACTTATATTCCCTCCGCACGCGACTCACGCGCTTCAGCCGCTTGATATAGCGTGCTACGGGCCGTTGGCACAGAGCTATTCTATGGAACTCCTTCACCGCGGCCACACTACAGAGGGGTAGGTGCCTGTAGGTCAAGCTGACTTCTTCCCGCTCTTTTAGGCAGCTTGGAAGAAGACCTTCACCAAAGACCTTGTTGTACAGGCCTTTAAGTGCACTGGAATCCACCCACCAGATGCCGACGTCATGCTCAAGAAGTTCAGAATACCAACACTAAGGACGCCCAGCACAACCTCAGAGCCTACAGGGCTTCAGCCTGCACCAGGTTCACCTAGTTAGCGCAAGACCCGGCGGCTACTTAAGCGTGCAAGAGAAGAGGATAGGTCTAGTGCTGATAAGGCAGTTGATCAAGCCCTTCACCAACTCCACGTGCGATTAGAGGTCCAAGAAGCTCAAATTGAAGGCCTAGAAGAGGCTCTAAAGGCTAACAAGAATAAGAAGAGAAAGCAGAAGGTACTACCTTTGCAACCTATTGACGGGAATGACGGTGGTGGTGCAGTCTTGTGGAGTCCTTCACGCATTAAGCGCGCGAAGCAAGAACTCCAGGCAAAAGAGGACCTAGAGCGCGCTGCGGAGGCAGCAAAAGCTACTAAGAAGGAGCTTTAACATCAGAAGAAGCTGATTCAAGCGAAGGAGAAGGAGAATAAGCGTGTTGAGCGAGAGAAGAAGAAGGTATTAACAGCTGAGGCATAGGCTGCGAAGCGCGCTCAAATTGAGGATCGTAAAGAAGAGGCTCAGCGCAAGAGCAACGCAGGAAAAAGTACCTAATTGCCTAAACAGGCTAAGAGTAAGGCCTTACAGGAATCTTAGTCAAAAGTAATAAAGAATCGTGGTGGTGGTGCTGTGCGAAGGCAGGTAGCTGCCCATAAGGCGCCCTTACCACCTTCACCCACAACAACGTCTACTGGCCGCACCACGCGTCCTCCAAAAAAACTGTGGTAGCCAAAAGTTTCGCAATAGTCTATATAGTAATCCACCAACTTATCTCGCGATAGCAGCGTTGTGGTGTTGATCAATAACCTCACTTATTCTAGGGTGCGAAAGTTGGTGGGGTGTGCATCACGCGCCGTGTGCATCACGAGGCCGAACTCGGTATCTCAACCAGGAGTTCAAGGACTATTGCCTAGAGAACAAAATCCTTACTCTCTGCATGCCACCTCACTCGTCGCACATCCTCCAGCCACTTGACGTGGTCTGTTTCTCGCCGTTGAAGCGCAAGTACTCCCAACGCGTTCGAGACTTGGCACGCCGACGCGTCTTCCACATTAACAAGGAAGGCTTCCTACCAGCCTTTAGGGACGCGTTCCTTGATGTGTTTACAGAGGTTAACTGCTAAAAGGCCTTTAAGGCATCAGGGCTTGTTCCTACTAACGCGCAGGTAGTGTTAGATTGCCTTGAAGTGCGGCTGCATACCCCACTAGCAGTACCTC
This sequence comes from Boeremia exigua, assembly GCF_020726555.1. Classification (NCBI taxonomy): domain Eukaryota; kingdom Fungi; phylum Ascomycota; class Dothideomycetes; order Pleosporales; family Didymellaceae; genus Boeremia; species Boeremia exigua. The sequence goes on from NW_025763531.1 coordinate 207,157, forward strand.
TACCCAAAACGCCGTAGCAATCTAAGATACTAAGCAATATACACAAGTTTAGGTCTTAATCTAAGCTTATAAGCGATTCCTTTTAATGATTACTAAGTGCAGCGCAAGAAGGGTTCTTAAAGCTTGTAAAAGGGGCTGAAGAGATGCTGCACGAAAACGTCCTTATTAAGGCCCGCGTACGAGAGCTTGAAGAGCAATTAGCAGTAATAACTAAGAGGAAATCGCGTAAGAGAAAGCAAATTCAGCATAGTGGCACACTTAAGTATGGCCTAGCAGCATCGCGGGTAGCTGCTGAGACGTCTGTAGCAGCTCAGCCATCTAAGAAGACTCAGGGTGGAGGTAGTTAACTAGGAGCTCAATCAACTGTTCGGCGCTGTAGGAACTGCGGCAAGACTGGACACAACGCACGAACGTGCCAGGAGGGTGCAGAAATATCTTCTAAATCTGATGCAAGCACGCAGTATACTGGGTCACTGTTTAATAGCGAGTAGTTGTAGTTGCAGTAACTTGTGTTAATCGTGCCAAGAGAAAATAGCTAGTATAGTAATATGGCCGGCTTGGTAACAATCTATATTATAAGAGAAAGATAGATAGTAGTACCTAATTACTTACTACTTATATAAGTTCTTAGAACTAGAAGAACGCTATAATATGCATAATAAAGAACTCTTAGCAATTATATTAGCCCTAAACTACTAGTAAGTATATATAGAAAGTTATTTAGAACTTATAATCTATAATGTAGGTGTACAGCAAGCGGGCCAGTACACCGAGCGGGCCACTTTTGCTAAGACCACACCAAAACACCATCACCATCTAAATGCCCCCCTACCAACCCTGTTTTAACGCGTTAAAAGAGTGTTAGATCCAGCTTGCGCTTCAAGCTCTTAAACAAGACGCAAAACTCCCAGTGCGACGTGCTGCAGCTATCTACAGAGTCTCTCGAACTACACTAGACTATCGACGCGTAGGACAACCTTCACGCGTTGATACTATAGCTAACTCACGTAATCTAACCAGCGCTAAGGAGCAGGTAATTATTATGCGCATACTTGAGCTAGTTACGCAAGGAGAGTCCCCTCAGCTTATAATTATAGCTGATATGGCCAATTCTCTGTAAAAAGAGCGCAGTTTAGCCCCTGTTAGCCCAAGGTGGGCCAGCAGGTTTGTTTTGCGTCAGGAGGAGCTCAAAACAGTCTTTAATCGCAAGTATAACTACAAGCAAGCCCTCTGCAAGGATCCTGTGGTGATCCAGGGCTAGTTTAGCCTAGTAGCCAATATCAAAGCCAAGTATGGTATCCTGGATAATAACACGTATAACTTCGACAAGACAGGCTTTATAATAGGCTAGATATCTACTAGAGTCGTTGTTATAGATGCAGAGAAGCCAGGACAAGCAAAGCAGGTCCAGCCAGGCAACCAGGAGTAGGTAATAGTTATTAAGGGCATTAATGCTATAGGATAGGCTATTCCGCCCTATATTATCTTTAAAGCCTGCTAACACCTGTCTAACTAGTATAAGGACGACAACCTGCCTCAAGATTAGACTATTGCTATCTCTAAAAATAGCTAGACTACTAATAAGCTTAGTTTTAACTAGTTAAAGCACTTTAACAGGCATATAAAGACATATACTATTGGCACCTACTATTTGCTAATTATTAATAGTTATAGGAGCTACAACTCTGCAGAATTTAAGCAATACTGCAAGGATTACAAGATTATAACCCTATGTATGCCTGCGCACTTGTCGCACCTCCTATAGCCCCTTAACGTGGCTTGTTTTGGCCCTCTAAAGAAGGCGTATAGGGATAAGGTTAATAAGCTTATGCGCAACCAGATTAACTACATTATAAAGCAGGAGTTCCTGCCATGCTTTAAAGCAGCTTATAAGAAAGCTATTACCCCTAGTAATATCTAGGGAGGGTTCTAAGGCGCAGGGCTAGTCCCTTATAACCTAGAACAGGTTATATTAACCCTTAATATAAAGCTGCAGACTCTATTACTACTACTCCCCTTAAATAACAAGCCCTAGCAGTCGCAAACCCTAAGCAATACCCTAGAACTTGGGTTATAATTAATGCTTGTAAAGACAAGGATTTAGAGGCATATAGATAGCTCTCCTATATTAATAGTTGAGGCATTTAAGAAGGTATTAAAGGGGGCAGCAATTATTGCGCATAAGCTAGTTTTAGCACAACAGGAAATTAGCAAGCTTTAAGCAGCTAATAAGGCTGCTATATAATAAAAATTATATAAAAGAAGGCATATTCACGCTAAGGGAAGCCTTGCAGTTAAAGAAGGCCAGCAGTTAACTGCTTTGCAGGAGTTTAGGGCGCATAGTAATAGTAAGAGGGTAAAGAAGCAGGTGCGCGCTAAAGGAGGTAAACTATCCTAACAACGCTGTAGACAGTGTAGAGAGGGTAGGCACAACGCGCAAACGTGCAAGAATAGAGCAGATAAGGTTCCTAAGTAATACTATAGCTTGTTTTCCCTTATATAGCGCTAATTTATAGTATTTTAGGCTATAATAGGTTGGGTTTTAGTATAGTCTTAGCAAAAGTAGCCCGCTTAGTGTACTAGCCCGCTCGCTATACACCTACGTTACTAATTATAAGAACCTAGTATCTTTTACTACTACTAAATAACTAAATAGATAATAAGTTAGATAGTTAGAAATGCTAGGCTAGTAACTATAGTAAAATAAAACTATAGAAGTACTCTATATAGCTAAGGTACTCTAAACAACTAGAGTGCTCTAAATAACTAGAGTACTTAAGTTAAAGGGTAGGTAGTAGGCCCTATCTGCTATAAGGTAATAAGAGAGGCTCTACCTCTATGCAACTACCACGATTAGGGTTTAAGTCGTCCCTAATTTAGACTAGTCCGCAACTTTAGGGGTGACTTGCCCCCTAATTCGCGCTAGCAACAAAGCAGATCTTTGTTATTGCCTATCTAGGCTTAGCGCAGCTATATTAAAGCGCATCCTCTAGATAATATAGCAGCAGTAGCTATACTCTTTTTAATTATGTCTTGCACCTATAATAGTAAGCACCTAAGAAATAACAGCTCTATATAGTCTAGCGCCCTATAATGCTAATAGATTAAATCTCTGCAATGTTAAACTTTCCTATAGAAAGCCCCTATCTTAAGAGCACCTTTGCAGTCTCCTTAAAGACAACCTATAAAATAGTTTATATAGAGAATACTCTATCCCTAGGTGTTTATAATCGCTACTTAATATTAAAGGCCTCTAGTATAGAGTTCTAAATGTTTAGAAGACTGTTTAACACTCTTAATATCTAAAGAAACGCTAGAATAAAGATCTACTAGACAGATAATTTAAATAACTACCTATAGCTAGTAGGTAATAATATAGAGCTCTATATCCTCTATTAAGGGTGGCAGCAGCAGACTAAATGCGCTAAGTTTTTGCATAAGCCGTACTAATTATATATTGCAGTAGAGAGGCCTCTATTCTTAATCTTCGCATATTTACTATTATAGCATAATTTAGCACCGCAAAATAATGCAGTATAATAGCTATTGCTAGAATAACTAGGGTTAAAAGATAGCTGCTCTAGAATGCGTTAATGTTATAAGCTAAGCGCTAAGATAAATGCTAAGCTTCTTAACCTTACGCAAATGTTGCCTGATGTCGCATTTTAGCTTTAAACCAGCCCTGCCTATAGGATATAATGCGCTAAGTTAACTGTTGGTATAAGGACGGCGGCGGTTAGATTAACTATTACCGCTGTAGCGCATTGCAGGATGATTAAAGTTCGTGCTTTCACGCTAACGCGTTGCTCTCACGTTATAATCCTTGTGTCTATTTAATATATAAAAGGCCGCCACGCTTCCTATCCGCTAACATTAGACTGAACCTGCTAAACCGAACGCGCTAGACCTCTGTAACGCTCTTATGTACTATACATCGTTACAAAGGCAGAAGCAAGACAACTAAAGGTTTAGTTATTATAAGATAAGGCTAGAATTCGACGTAATATAGATTAACGGTTTAGCTATATATGCAGAGAAGATTAACAGGACTCTAACCTAGCTAAGAGTCTAATTTCTTCCCCTTACTCTTTTATCTAATTATTTTAAAAGGCTGTTAAATAATAGTAAATCCTTATAATTAACGTTATTATCTGCAATGCATTTTACTGCTCTCCCTTCCTGCTCTGCATACTTTACCTTATCGCCTAATCTTATCCTTTTAGAAGGTGTTTCTAACTATTTCCTTTTTATAACTACTCTAGCAAATAAATACTTATATAGTGCCTATTAAGCTCTACTCTCTATAATAGCAAGATATTAGCAAAGCTATTTCCTAGTAATCTATATCTCTGTGTTGTTGCTTCCTAATTTCTCTTGCATAAGTTCTTTATAGGTAAAATTGCTAAGGCAGAGCTATAGGCTAAGGGATTTAATAGGGTTTCTTTTATTATTATAAAAAATCTAGTAGGTAAGAGAGTTAGGATATAAAATGCCTTAAAGTTTTTAAGATATTATTTACCTTATCTGCAACCTCTTTAACAGCTTGCAATTTAGGCCCGTTAGCAGTTTTATAAACAGTCTAGGTCGCTAGACTAACAAAGCCGCCTTGCATAACTCCTTGCTATAGTTAATATCTAGACTAACAACAACCTATATGCTAGCGTCTAAGTCTAAAAGATAATTCTTAGCTAACTAGCCTAGACGCTTCTTCTTTTATAAGTATGCGACCTTAATAATAACGCCTAGATATTCTGCATTGTTATATATAAACAACGCATCTAGCTTATACTTTAATTTGCTAGAGGAGGCGCTAGCAGAGAACTATAATTTAGTTAACTAGGCTAGCTGCACCTTCTGCGCAAATTAAGCGTTTCTGTTAGATCTACTATAGATCCCTTTTAACTAGGAGCGAATATTATCCTCTAGCTTGTTAATAAACAGCTTATATATTGCAGTAGGCATGCAAACAACTAGTCTGCGCTTGTCTTTATTATAGTTATACCTGCTAGAACTTACTATTAGCTATAATCTCCTAAACTGCAGGGTTTACTAACTATATTTTATTATCTATAAAACCCTAGAGCACCTTGTCTTAATAGAGTGTATCCTAGATTTAATTAAAATCGCCTTATATAAGTTAAAATTCTATCTATAGACTGCAATTTATATGTATTCCTGCTTAGATCTGTCTAAAAAGCGCTATAACGCAAAGCAGTCCTGCAGTAGATTTCTTATTAGTTAATAGAGGCATTAAAAGCTAGTGCGTATAATTAGGCGGCGGCATAACGCAATAATACTGCGCTATATCAGTTTGCGAATTCAACATTGTTATATGCTGTGCTGCATTATAGAGTTGTTTAATAGTAGATTATTTGCACGCAACTAACAAGGCGTTTAGAACTTAGGCGCTTTAGTTAACTCAGCAACACTAACGCGGGCCTATGCACAAAATGCGCGCGCGCATTATTAACTACAAGAGCAAGGATTTTAATTGTTACAATTAGCGTAATTTAAAGCGCGCAAAATATCCAATAGCGATGTCTGTCGATTAGCTAGCATTCAGCAGTGTCTACTGCTGCTGAGGCATTATGGCGACACTGTGGCCTCAACAATAGACTTAGCCAATCCTAATAACGAGCATGCTTCCAACCTTAGCACTTCCCTGCGCGAGGTGCTGTTGCTGATTGAGCGCAATAGAGGACCGAGTCCTTAAGCCTAGCTAAAGTGCGGGGAAAGTTACTGTAGGCGTGGGCCATGCCGCTACCACCCTACCATGCTTGGCCAAGGCCAGAAATTAGCGGGCCCTCAGCGGCAAACATCCCGCGACATCCCTACCCTGATTATCCACAACATCGATTTCCACTTGAATAGCCGCACCGTAATACTACGCATTTGTCTGCCTCACGAAGCACAACGTCCGAGTGGCACAGCGACCCCAGTGCGCATCTACGGAAGGCACGACATCTCGCCAGCCTCAATTTAGAGGCGTTGAAACACCTAGATTTAGGTCAACGCACAGCCTCCATGCGGCAAGAAGTGCAAAGCATTAGCGGCTTTAACTGGGCGTATCTCATGACTATGAACTGTTGGCCATATCGCGGGTCATGTCCCCGGTTTGGTGTCGCGAATGTCATGTCGCGTCGCGCTGCGTCCCAGCGCGTGGTACCGAACGGTCGACATGTGGCCCCCCCTGAAGAGGATGACACTAAGCTGCTTACGCGTGGTGTCCTCTGTCACGGTCAAATCGTATGCGTAAGCGTATGTGCTACATGAGCCTTTCTTGTTCTAGTCGATCACCAAACTAATTACAGTCAGTGGACAAAAGTCTTGTCGCACCGGCGCGCTCGGGCCACCACCACCACTTTTGAGTGAATGTTCACAACGCTTTATCTCAACAACTACAGTCGCTTGCAGTTGCAGTTTCCGCTTGTTGCAAGTCGCCCGGTTTCTTATCCCACGCTGCTGCCTGCCTCGCTTACCGGGCACTTGTCCTCATTATCTTAGTGGCTAGTCAGACATCTCGCCTATTGGTGCAGGGAGCTTTTACACTGTCGCCGGCAGGGAAGCCTAGCTTCGAATGGAAAAGACTGACTTTAAGCGAGACAAGGCTAGCGTGGGTGAAAGAAAGTTTGCTCACAGAAAGCGGAAACTGCAACTGTAAGCGACTGTACACGGTGAAAATTGAATCCTATTAAAGCTTTGGATTGCGCTTAGTCTCAGTATTTAGTTTGGTACCCCTGTGCACGCATATCGGCGCTAATTCGTCGCGGCATTGAGTAAATAAGCCTTCTGATCACGGTATCAGGTATAGCCCACCACGCCTCCTTCAACCCCTCACAAAAGCGATCCCACTCCTCTTGAGTATCCCCCAGGGTATCAAACTCAGGGTGAAGCTTATGGAGTTTCCGTTTAAGAGCCCACCACAGGTGCTCAATAGGGTTGAGATCAGGCGAGTAAGGTGGGAAATCAATAGTCCACACGCCATGAGTCTCTAACCACGTTGTTGTCTTTTTAGCCTTGTGAACAGGTGCGTTGTCCTGCATGAATCTCTCCCCAGGTTTATAGTGAGGCTGTAGTCCATTCTCAAGAGTTGAGATATATGATTCAGCACTATAACCTCTGCGTTGAGAGGTAGGATCCCGTTCCATGACCACCAGCGGACTCCGCCCAACCCTACCCCCCCCCCCCCCCCCCCCCCTAGTCACCCATATGCTTGCCCATACCATCTGCTGCTTGGCACGTGAAGAACCTTCTCTGTAACCTTATTGTGGTCGTATTTCTCACCTGGATACTGGAAACTCCACTCCTGGTTGGCTCCAGAGCCTCTCGCAACGCTGCACTCATCGCTGAACTTTACTACTACCCGCTTCCAGTCAAGATATGAGTAGTCTCGTGCGAATCTGAGCCTTAGTAGGGCTGTGGCCCGATTGATCTTAGGTCTCCGCTTTAATCTGAAGTTGCGTAGATCTATTGCGTAGAGCGCTCGGTATACTGTCTTCTTAGAGACCTGGGGGTGGGTAGAGTTGGTGTCCCACCGTCCTGCCTCCTCTAGCAGTGCACGGTATTGGATTTTCGGATATCTTCTGGTGATGCGAATGAGGAGACGACGCTGGCGACGCGTTAGACTAGCTGGGCGACCACTGCGAGGCCTGCTGGCGTTGGTCTTGAGCTCGTTGTAACGAGAGATGGTTCTCTGGATTGTCCGACGCGAGCAGCGGAGAGTCTTAGCAACTTCCTTGGTCTGCGCACCATTCTCTAGAGCAGCAATAGCGTAGTCGCGTTGGCGCTGAGATAATTCACCACCAGGCAATCGATCGGCAGAAATCTCAGAGCCAAAAGCTCTCATATTGGGTGTGTAGATGGGGTGGGAAGTTAAGTCGACGCTGACGCGATCGCGTTGTTGGGGTGAGGCCCGTGCTCATGCGACCAGACTTTAGTCTTAGTACTGTACCGTGTCCGTGCACCTCACGGGCCGGGTCAGTGAGTGGGCCACCCCACCAACTTTGGACGTTGCTTTACACCCCCCCTCCCCCTACGTCACGATGCCTGTGAAGGAAGCCCTTATAGAAATAGATAGTTTAAGACCTGGAGAGCAACTTTCGTACCGGGCTCTTGCCAAAAGACATGGTTGTTCTCGAACAACTTTGATGCGCCAACACCAGGGCCAAGCTGCCCCTCGGGACGAAACAGTCAACTCCCAACGTCTACTACACCCGCGCAATGAGGCAGAGCTCGTACAGTACATTAGAGGACTCACAAAGAGACACTTCATGCCTACAAGGCAGATGATTATCAATTTCGCGACTCCTCTGTGTGCGTGGCCGCCCTCAGATAGCTGGGTTACTCGGTTCCTCCACCGTCACGACGACCATCTCATCACCGCGTGGACAACGCCTATGGAGACTAGTCGCCACAGGGCTGATTCTGGGGTAAAGTACAGCCTGTACTTTGATCTCCTGCACCGCAAGAAAGAGGAGTATAACGTACTGCCTGAAAACACGTACCATATGGATGAGAAAGGCTTTGCAATCGGGGTGACAGGAAGGAGCAAGAGAGTGTTTGATAAGCTACTTTTCAGCCGGAGGCAGTTGAAACAGTCACTCCACGATGGAAATCGTGAGTGGGTGACGTTGGTGGCTGCTATATGTGCCGATGGATCTCACCTCCCCCAGGTATCATCTACGCGGCTGCTGGCCGTGACGTACAAGCCTCTTGGGTGGCCTCAATCAACCCAGATAAACACCAAATCTACTTCACTACGTCACCCAGTGGATGGACAGATAACGACTTAGGGTTGACTTGGCTGGAGCAGGTGTTTGATCGCCACACCAAGGGCAAAGCCCGGAGACGATGGCGATTACTTATTATTGACGGCCACGGCAGTCACGTAACGAAGGCCTTCATCGATTACTGCGATTGCCACAAGATTCTGCTTATGATCTTCCCCCCACATGCGACCCACACGCTGCAGCCGTTGGACGTAGTCTGCTTCAAGCCTCTATCTCAAAAGTACACTCAGGAGCTCGATCTACACAACCACAAGACGCTGGGATGGGTACCCGTAAAGAAGAGCGACTTTTTTGACCTATTCTGGCCTGCCTGGGTGAACAATTTCACTGAATCGTTAGTATTGACGGCTTTTGCAGCTACGGGTATTCATCCACCTAACGCCAACGTTATACTAAATCGATTCAAAACACCAACACCTCCAATTACTGTTACACCTCCAGAGCAAACAGGGCCTCAAGCTGCTCCTACTGAGCCTAACTGGTTAAAGGCAAAGTCGTTGTTGCGCAGTGCAGTGAAGGATAAGGCTAGTAGTGAGGTTGGGGCGATTGAACAGATCATTCACCAGCTCCACGTCCAATTGGAGCTTGCTCAGTATGAGTTACAAGGCGTAAAACAGGCCCTATCAGCCAAGGAGAAGAAGAAGGGTAAGAAGAAAGTATTGCCACTATACGCCCGCGACCTTGAGCGGCATGGGGGAGCCAAGTGGTGGAGTCCTTCATCAAAGCGCGAGGCTGACGCACGTGACGCTGCAATGGAGGCCTACCAACAACAGGTGGAAGCTGAAAAGGCTACCCAGCGTGAGCTACAACAGACTCAAAAGCTACTCAAGGAGAAACAGCAGCAGCAGAAGCGTGAGTTGAGAGCGAGGGAGAAGGAAGAGCGTGACCAACAACGGGCTGAGGAGCGTGCTCAGATTGACGCTCGCAAGGCAGCCAGAGAAGCTCAAAAACGCAATCGCGACGCTGGAAAAAGTATTCAATTGCCTAATCAAGGCAAACGTAAGGCTTTACAAAGCGTAGCGCCCAGAAAGAAGCAGAATCGTGGTGCAGTAGCTGTACGTAGCAGTGTTGTTGCTGCAGAGCCTCCTGCCGCACCTCGCACCCACACCACACGCAGCGGCCGAACAGCTACTCTATATAACTAGATTGCATGGGAGAATACGATTGCATAGGCTTATAGAACACTCAGTCAAATTGTCTCATGATAGTAGCTATCGTGTGTGGCTCAATAACCTTATTTCAATGTGGTGCCAAAGTTGGTGGGGTGGCCCACTCACTGACCCGGCCCGTGAGGTGCACGGACACGGTATGGGCGGGGGAACGGAGTGTTTTGTGGCCGGTGCTAGCGCCTTTTCCGGCCCGCGCAGCAAGCGCGCTCGCGTGAGGCGACTGGGCGCGAGAACGGCAGCCTGTTCGCGAAGCATGATCGAGAAACCCGCACTCTCAGAACCTACTCACACAGTCCCGAACTAGTCGCTACTACTCCTGATCGATGACACCGGACAAAGTAGAACGGCGACGCGTGTATCTAGCCTATCGGACGCTGTTCACTGGAAAGAATGCTCGTGTGCGATCGAAGAAGGCTATACTTCGTATCGTCCAAGCGTCACCAATGCCCTCAGATGCAGAGGATCTGAGGCACAAGACAATACCCATCCTTAGATCGTTGCTCTGCGATCGCGTTTTTGAGATAGAAGAGGCAGCGAAAATTGACTTTCCAGAACTATGGACAACATCCTGTCGAAAAGAAAAGCTTGGCAAAACGCCATTGAAGGCTGACAAAGCACCTCAAACCTCTGCGAAGGTCAACGGAGCTGCTCAAACCTCGAGTCTCGCGGCTATACCACCTGGTATGTTGCTAATATCCAGGAATGGGACGGATCTCCGTGTCTCACAAACGTAGATAAGACCAAAGATGGGCGGAGAGCATCGTTTCAACTGGACACGAAATCTTTCAAATTCTCCTACACTACCCAACACCAGGTTCTGGGGACGATACAACAAATGCTCGAGATGTCATGTTATAACTTTACACTGGCCTGGTTTCCCGCTGTTCTCAAGGATCGCTCCTGGACCTGTGCCGCTGCATTGGACCTGACAAAGTGGCTTCGCATTATGAGTGAGCAAATGGATACTCTACCTGAAGCATGCATAGATGGAGAGGAGCGCGCAACATTCAAAGAGATCCAGCCCCGATTAGCGCTGCTCAGGCACTCCGCGGTTCATAGGCTCCACCTGGAACACCATGTGTTGTTAGAATAGATTCAAGCCGCGCTCAGACTCGCAGAGATATTGCGCGACGGTATCTGCAAGTACAAGCTCGAGGCTGTGTATGCTTGTCTGGAAGATATTGTCACGAAGACGAAACATAATGCGGGGGTTCTGCACCAAGACGTGAAAGATGATCTTTTGGAATTACAGAGGCAACGAGAACGTCTGGATCAAAAGGAGCAGCAATTACGAGCATCGACTGTAAATCGAATTTCCAGAATGTCAGAGGAAGCCGATCGATCCTTGTCAGCCTGCATTGTCAATCAGCTCCAGTCAAGTAGGCCAGAGAGCAGAAACGGAGAGACCACGCAGCGCAACAGCAGCGATCTTTACGTTGGTGAGAGCGATATTGAGAGCGATGAAGATCAGCTTCGAGCGGATCTCGGGTAGATCAAGCCGCTATCCTCAATGCATCTCTGTCAGTTCCCGACGTGCTCGATTCGAAGCTTGCAGTTGCGCAGGAGCGACGGCAAGACTGATGGGGACAAGCAACCAATGACGCGCGTGCATGGACTTCAGATGCGCTATTGCCGCCAAGCGGGTCGAACCGCCGTCACCTCGGCCCCAGCCCTGCGGCCGCAGTCCCCAACGCCAACACTAGCCATAGCTCGCTCGGTGCGCACCACTCCACGCCATTACTTTAACTATATTACTTTAGTATATTTATATACTATAAATAAGTAGCTTATAGTACTAAACTTTTTATTTATTTACTTTTAGTAGTTTACTTAATTTTTAAAAATAAATACTTTATTATTAAATAAATATAAATTTAAGCTCTTATAAGTTAAAGTTATCTATACTAAGACTATAAAATAAGTAAAAAAAAATATTCTAAAATGTTAAAATTTTAAAATAATAGATACTAAATTATATATATATAGTAGTTTACTAGCCTAGAGCTTAATTTACTCTAGGTTAAATTCTATATTCTAATTTTAAAAAAGAAAAAATTTCTATATTTAGATTTTAAGATAAATTTTACTAAGTATACTAGTAGTAACGTAGATTATTACTAAGCTAGCTATATTACTAAACTAGCTATTTTCTCTTAGCATGCCTAATATATATTACTATAACTATAACTACTTGCTATTAAATAGTAACCTAGTATACTATATGCTTATATTAGATTTAGAAAATATTTCTATACCCTCCTAGCATATTTGTGCGTTATATCTAGTCTTACTATAGTTTCTATAGTACTAAATAGTTAGTTAAGCTCCTTTTTAACTACCTCTACCTTAAGTCTTCTTAGATAGCTAAGCTACTATAAATGCCTTAGTAGCTACCTATAATACTACTAGGCTATACTTAAGTATACTACTATACTAAACTTATTTTCTCTTATATAATTTTCTCTTAGTAATTACTACTAATTACTCTTTAAGCTCTTATATATAAGCCTTAATAAAGACGTTTTTATATAGTATCTCTTTAGCTTCTTTTATAAGCTTTAAGAACCTTTCTTATACTATACTTAGTAATTATTAGAAGAAGTTACTTATAAGCTTAGATTAAAACCTAAACTTATATATATTACTTAGTATCTTAGATTACTATAGCATTTCAAGTAGAGGTACTACTAGTAGAGTATATAGCTATACTTTAAAGTAATCTAACACTATCTATATATTAGTAGGAATAAGCCCTAATACCTTAAAGGCCTTTTAGTAATTAAACTTTATAAAAATATTAAGGAACACGTCTCTAAAGGCTAGTAGAAAGCCTTCCTTATTAATATAGAAAATATATTAGCATGCTAAGTTTTAAACATATTAAAAGTACTTTATTAAGGTTATACTTTAAGCAAAGCTTATAAGCACTATTTAATTAGTTCTTAGAGATAAATACTATTAGGGAAACTAAAAGGGGTCTTGCACTAAGGAGTATAGATATAATCTATCTATCTTAAGGGTAAGAGGTAATAATAAGTAGTATAGAGTAGACTATCTAGCTTAAAGGTTAAGTTAAGATCTAATATTATAGATTAATACTTAGGTTAAATATAAACTATAAGAGTTATATTTCTACTTACTATATACTAATGCTAAGCTTTGCTTATTAATAAGTAACTAATAAATATCTAATAAGAGGTAATAAGGGTGCTTATTAATAAGTATAGTTATACTATACTTATTAATAAGTAGTAGTCTATATACTTGCTTATTAATAAGTAAGTTATATAACTATAATTATAAGTTCTACTTGCTATACCCCTATAACCTAGATAGACTCTAGTTAGTTACTTATTATACTATGCTATACTTCTTTGCAAGATTATAACACTACCTCCCCTTCCTATCTAGTTTATCCTTAAACTATATAAGTTAAAAACAAGATTATATATAGCTAAGTATCCCTATATCTAGTAATAGGTAAGTTAAGATATTCTTATATATCTATAACCTTTATCTTAGTCTTAAAATTTATTAAGCTAACATACTATCTAAAGTTCTCTATAACTATTATTTCTTTAAATGCTATAAGTACTATATTATGCCTAATACTTTAAAAAGAATAAAATATACTAAGTATACTAAAGCTAGTAAGCTATATGTTAATATATTCTAGGAGTTATTAGATTATACTTATAAGAAGTATTATAAGAAGGTAGAGAATAATAAGACTTTACTAGTAACTATTATTGCATAGTTATTATAGAATAAGAAGATTCTAAAATAGGCTAAAGATTGCGCATAGTATAAAGCATTAGGCCTAGTAAATAAGATAATTAAGTTAGGAGAACTTAGTTTAGTAGAGGAGGCTAATTATCTTATAGCATCTATTAGCATATATACTTTACTAATTACCTAGAGTGCTATAGGCCTTATAGAAGAGTCTATAGCTAACTATAGTACTTCTATACTAGTTAGTAGCAGTTAGTAAGGTTTATTACTAGTTCCTATATATTCTCTAAGTCTAGGAATCCTAACTACTTAACTAGGTATTCTTTATCTAGTCTAGTTCCTTAATATTTTATTATTTTCTTAACTTCCTATTTATTATTACTATTATTTTAGTAGTAGAAGTCTTTCTAGGTTAGTATTTTAGTATTAGCTAGTTCTAATAAGGAGATATAGAATATAGGGTATATTTTTATATCTTTTAGTAGCTTAAGTTAATAGTTAACTAGGCTAATTTTCTCTAAAATAAAAAATAGTCTAACTTTAACTTTATCTAGTTTCTTTATTAGTCTTCTTATATATAAATTCTTTATAAGGAGATATACTTTATTCCCCTTCTTTAGTAGAGGTACTATTTTTCTTTTCTTATTAATATAAGAGATTGCTTATAACTAAGCTCTAGTAATATTCTTAAGTAATTTCTAATATACTTTCTTTAGCTTCTATACTAAGAATATTGCTAATTCTATTTAGATATCATTATTAAGACTTTATATAAAGAGATTTAGATATCTTCTATAATTTATAAGGAATAGTATTATGCCTATTACCTCTAATAACTTATTATTATATATAATTTATACTATAGGCAAGAATAAAACCTAGTTATTCTACTGCTAGTTATAGTAGATATAGAGATATATCTCTATTATCTAGTTTACTTATTCTATCTATCTATCTATCTATAGATAATAAGCTATTAAGAGCTTTTTCTTTATTCCTATTACTACTAGGAATATTATCTAGAAATTTAAAGTAAAGAGCTTATCTCTATTGCTAATAATTAATTTAGGAATGCTATAGTATTAAATAATTCTGTCTAGAAATACTTAAGTAAGCTACTCTATAGTATAGCTATATTAAAAAGGCATAAACTTAGCAGCTTTTATAAATCTATCTACTACTATAAATATTAAGTTATAATTATAGTCTATTATAGAGTCCTTAGAGATTAGTAGTTATATAATAAAATCTATTATAATATTTATCTATAGTATAGTTAGTAGTTCTATTACCTATATTTCTCTATACTTAGCATATATACTATATTTATTCTACTAATAGTTAATATATCCTCTAATATATTTAGTAACCTTATCTTTTATATTTAGGAACTTATAATATTATCTAATAAGTTCTATAGTTCTTATAATTCTAGAATAACTATATAATAGATTATTATAATAATTATATATAATTCCTTCTTAAAGGTTATCTAGTACTTAGCTTAGTATATAGCGTTCCTATAATATATATATAATATTATTAAGCTGCTATAATTATAGCGATGCAGGTAATAAGATCCTCTAATATAGTTTTAATTCTACTATAAGGTATATAGGAGCACTAGGAAAGTTAATAACTAGAGAGAATCTTATTCCTAGAATACTTAAAAACTATCTATCCTAGAACTACTATAGGCTTGCCTTTTATACCTATAAGTTTTAGTTAGCTATAGATAGATAAGAAATAGCAATAGAGGTAAGTTAGGACTAAGTTAGAGGGGAGTTAGAGGTTATTTAAGTTAAGTAGTATCTTATTTATAAGATTTAAGATTTTAGTAGTTAATTCTTATATTACCTTTCTCTTTTATAGTTATATTATCCCTAATATAGTTAATTAGCCTTATACTTATCCCTGCACTAACTTAGTTCTAAGCTAGCTCTACCCTGCCTTGCTATCTCTTTATTTATACCTTGTTATTATTTATATATTATATAATTATTAATAAAGAACCCTATATTTATATATAGCGCGCGCTTAGCAGCAGCTAATAAGGCTATACCTAGCTAAGTTAGAGGGCTTGCAGCTCTATAATACTGTTTATATAGTAATTTCGCGTCCCTAGTATAACTAACTAGGCTTAGCACCTAAGCTAGTAGTAAGGTATAAATAATTGCGCCTATATACTAACATTCTCTAATAGATACTACTTTCTACTATAAGTTAATGTCCTTACTTTTAACTTAGGCCCCTACTAATCCTTCCTTAGGCTTATTTCTTAGTTACTATACTAATACTAGTCCCTCCTAGCGCTCTTGCAGTAGCCTATTAGGTTATCTGCCTTTATTCTATGCGTGCCCTAGCAAAGGGCAATTAGATTAAATAGAAGTTTAATTTAAGAATCTTATCCTAGTATGCATACTATATATAGTAGAATAAAAAGTATTAACTAGTAATATTATAATATCCTTATTCTACTTATAACTATATACTAACTTAGGAAGGTTCTAATTTATATTAGCCCTAAGTATGCTACTCTTAAGGAGGCACTTAACGCATAGGTTAAGGCATTAGTAGAGGATAAAGAGAGGATTTTAGCTAAGGAAGCTGCTACTATAGAGAAAGTGCGCGCAGATATATAGCATAATATTTATTAGATAGTGCTTAAGCTTTCTAGTATTATATAAGTAGTAACTATATAACTTAAAGAGGTATTAGTAACTAGTGTTCTTCTATACTACTTCTATATATAACCTACCTATAACGCGCAAGCTTAAGAGATATTAGAGAGGCTTACTAAGGAGGTAGGTATCCTAATAGAGAAGGTCTAGGCGTTAAGGAAGGTAGTAGCAGACCTTTAGCAGATATATAAGGCTAGAGCGTCTGCTTAGGGAAGTAGTTCTACTACTAGTAGAAGTTAGAGTCGCAGTTTATAATATAGTATAGGTAGTTATTATATGCAAGGCAGAGTAGTATAAGAAGATAACCTTAAGATGCTAGATAGGGGGGACAAAGAGAGTAAGCTCTCTAACATCCCTTCTAACCTATCTAATAAGGAACTCTAGTTAGAAGACTTATCTAACCTAGCTATATTATAGCTCTAATATATATTAATATTTTCTTTATTTTAGGCATTTATAGGATAGGTTTAAACTAGAGGCGCCTAATACTATAGATTTCCTTTATTATAATTAACCTTACTATTTTCCCTATACCTACTACTCTCCTTACTAGGTTAATAACTACTATAAGAGTTTAGGCAGAGGGCCTAGCTATTATAGGTACTTCTAATAATATGCTTGCAACTTATAAGGCGCGTGCTTAAAATTAGTAGTAGGATACTAAGTTAGGTCTAGGTTATATCTAACCTAGCTAGTATAGTATTCTAACTAGCAATGCTTTATCTAGCTGCCTAAGATCTCTTATACTTCCTACTTCTCTACCTTATTTATAGGAGTGCCTAGAGGCTTTAGTATAGGTTAACTAGGTAGTAGATTATAATATAGGTATATAGCAAGCGGGCTAGTACACTAAGCGGGCTACTTTTGCTAAGACTATACTAAAACACTATTACTATCTAAATGCCCCCCTACTAACCCTGTTTTAACGCGTTAAAAGAGTGTTAGATCTAGCTTGCGCTTTAAGCTCTTAAACAAGACGCAAAACTCCTAGTGCAACGTGCTGCAGCTATCTATAGAGTCTCTTAAACTATACTAGACTATTAACGCGCAGGACGACCTTTACGCATTAATACTATAGCTAACTTACGTAATCTAACCAGCGCTAAGGAGCAGGTAATTGTTATGCGTATACTTAAGCTAGTTATATAAGGAGAGTCCCCTTAGCTTATAATTATAGCTAATATAGCCAATTCTCTGCAAAAAGAGCGCAGTTTAGCCCCTGTTAGCCTAAGGTAGGCTAGTAGGTTTGTTTCGCGTTAGGAGGAGCTTAAAATAGTCTTTAATCGCAAGTACAACTATAAGCAAGCCCTCTGCAAGGATCCTGCAGTAATCTAGGGCTAGTTTAGCCTAGTAGCCAATATTAAAGCTAAGTATAGTATTCTAGACAATAACACATATAACTTCGACAAGACAGGCTTTATAATAGGCTAGATATCTACTAGAGTCGTTGTTATAGATATAGAGAAGCTAGAACAAGCAAAGCAGGTCTAGCTAGGCAACTAGGAGTGGGTAACAGTTATTAAGGGCATCAATACTACAGGATAGGCCATTCCGCCCTATATTATCTTTAAAGCCTACCAACACCTGTCTAACTAGTACAAGGACGACAACCTGCCCTAAGATTAGACTATTGCTATCTCTAAAAATAGCTAGACTACTAATAAGCTTGGTTTTAACTAGTTAAAGCACTTTAACAGGCATATAAAGATATATACTATTAGCACCTACTATTTACTAATTATTAATAGTTATAGGAGCTATAACTCTGCAGAATTTAAGCAATACTGCAAGGATTACAAGATTATAACCCTATGCATGCCTGCGCACTCATTACATCTCCTGCAGCCCCTTAACGTGGCTTGTTTTAGCCCTCTAAAGAAGGCGTATAGGGATAAGGTTAATAAGCTCATGCGCAACCAGATTAACTACATTATAAAGCAGGAGTTCCTGCCATGCTTTAAAGCAGCTTATAAGAAAGCTATTACCCCTAGCAATATCCAGGGAGGGTTCCAAGGCGCAGGACTAGTCCCTTATAACCTAGAACAGGTTATATTAACCCTTAATATAAAGCTGCGCACTCTATTACCACTACTCCCTATAAACAATAAGCCCTAGCAGTTGCAAACCCTAAGCAATACCCTAGAACTTAGGTTACAATCAACGCTTATAAAGACAAGGATTTAGAGGCATATAGACAGCTCTCCTACATTAATAGTTAAGGCGTTTAAGAAGGTGTTAAAGGGGGCAGCAATTATTGCGCACAAGCTAGTTTTAGCACAATAGGAAATTAGCAAGCTTTAAGCAGCTAATAAGGCTGCTACACAATAAAAATTATATAAAAGAAGGCATATTCACGCTAAGAGAAGCCTTGCAGTTAAAGAAGGCTAGCAGTTAACTACTTTGCAGGAGTTTAGGGCGCGTAGTAATAGTAAGAGGGTAAAGAAGCAGGTGCGCGCTAAAGGAGGTAAACTATCCTAACAATGCTATAGATAGTATAGAGAGGGTGGGCACAACGCGCAAACGTGCAAGAATAGAGCAGATAAGGTTTCTAAGTAATACTATAGCTTGTTTTCCCTTATATAGCGCTAATTTATAGTATTTTAGGCCATAATAGGTTGAGTTTTAGTGTAGTCTTAGCAAAAGTGGCCCGCTTAGTATACTGGCCCGCTCGCTATATACCTACGTTATAGGTCTTTATATAAGATGTCTAGTATAAAGATATTATATATCTTTAAGCTAGTAGGTAACCTTAAGTAGTATAAGTAACTAACTTCTTTAATAACTTTAAAGGGACCTTACTAAAGGGTAGCTAGCTTATAGCTAGGCTAGTTATTAGCTAGGTTCTGCATTAATAGGAAGACTTTATCTCTAACTTTCTAGTTTACTAGAAGCTAGTAAATATCTTTTATAATTCGCATCTAGATCTAGGCCGCTCCTAGGTTATCTTTAGCTACTTTCTAAGCGTTATATATCTAAGTTACTAATACTATAGCTTCCTTCTAGTTAAGGATTATTATAGGATCTACTCTTAGTTCTAAGAGAGACTACTACTAGCTTTAGCAAGGTTTACTCCTATATAGCAACTAGTATAGTATTATTCCTAGAGAGGAATATAGTAGTATTATCTAAACTTAGTCTATTATTAGAAGTAATTTAGACTAGTTATCCTAGTAGTATAATATAAAAAGGCATAAATATTAGTCGATATATTTATTTATTATTTTAGTTTAACTATCTATTTTCTTATAATATGCAGTAGATAGCTTAACCTTTATGCTAATAATATAGTAGAATTCTAACTAGAAGCTTAATATAAACTAAGGACCTTAGTTAGAAACAATTAACTTAGGGGTATATCTAAAACAATATACCTACTAAATAAAGAGTTTAGCTATACCTTAGATAGTAGTTATCTTATAGTATAGTATTAAGATAGCTTACTTAGAGAGATAATTAATAATTATAAGAATTTAATTATATCTAGCTTTATCTTTTAGAAATAACTTAAAATCTATATATAAATACTATATAGGTTAGTTAGGGATTAGTAATAGATATAAGTACCTATAAAGTTAGGTCTATCTTAGATAGTTATAGTAATAAGATAAACAGTTTTATATATAGTAATTATAAGTAGCACTTATGCCTTTCTAATAGTATTATTAGGATAATAATTAATATATTTTCTTAGCACTAGAGTAAGTAGTAGATACTTAGTTATAGACTTTATAAATAAGGTAGGTGCAGAGTAGGGGATCTATAGGCACGCATAGGCAGTCTTTATATAGTAATAAGCTATAGTAAATCTAATACTCTTCTAGTAGGGCTTAATATTCCTAGAGGAAACTATTATAGTTTACTTAAAGAATAGCTTTAACTATTTCTAGCAAGTTAAGTTCTATCTTCTTTTCTATAGAAGTAAGAGTTATTACTACTGCTATTTCTAGATATTGCTTAGCTAAGTTAGAGTTAATGCTAGAGTATAGTTAGTAGGGACCTAGCAATACTTAAGATTAATTATCTAGCTAGGCTACTTTAAGGTTACTTAAGTCTTATTTATATTAGCTTAGAATATTAGCGCGTTTATTCTGCTTACTAGGCATATACTTAATCTAGAAATTAAATAGTCTTAATACTTCTACCTAATAGGCTTAATATATATTAAGAACCTTAGTAATTATAAAATATTCTAGCAACTAGTAGTTAGAGCATACTTAGATCTAAGTTATAATTAAAGTTAATTCTGCCTACTATTTTTTAAAAGCTTAGAGGATAGCAAATAGTTCCTTATTATAGATCTCCTAGTTAAGTTCTGCTTCTACTAGGACATAGCTATAGAATATAATAGGATACTATCGCTTGTCTAGTTGTTTTTAAGATAAGACACCTATAATAACACTATCTAATATATTAGTCTTAATTCTTATAGAGTATATAAGGTTAAAGTAATATAAGGTTAGTATAGCTAGAAGACTCTATTTAAAAGACTTAAAACTAGTCTAATATACCTCTATCTACTTAAACTTATTACTTAGGCTTTAGAGCACAATTAAAGGTTTAGCAAATTAAGAAAACTTAGGCACAAATTATTAATAGAAACTAGTAAAACTAAGGTATAACTTAACTCTAGTAATTATTATAGAGGGCTTCTAATTATATAGGACTTGCACCTTCTTAGGGTCTACTTTAATACCTATATTAGTAAGAATATAGCCTAGGTATTTAGTTCTAGTAATATAGAACTCGCTTTTCTTGATATTAATTTAGAGACTAGCAGATCTAAGCTATTTAAGAATAAGCTTAATATACTTCTTATAAGTTACTTTATCCTTAGAGTAGATTAGGATATTATTAAGGTATGCAATATAGAAGTTATCTAAATAATTAATAAGCATATTATTTATATACTATTAATAAGTAGCTAGACTATTATAAAGGCTAAATAGCAATACCTTATACTTATAAGTACTATATTAGGTATAAAATATAGTATACTCTTTAGAGGTAGAATCTATTTAGATTTAATTAAATACTGCGTAGATATTAAATTTGCTAAATATCTTAGCTTTTAATAGGCGTGCTAATAATTTATCTATACAAGGTATTAGATATAAATCCTTGCAGGTAAAGTTATTAAGCTTCTAGTAATCTATATAGATCTATAAACTACTATTTAGTTTATATATATATAAGACTAGAGAAGCAAAAGGGCTCTAACTATGCTTAATCTATTCTTACTTAAGTTATTCTTACATAAACTTCTTTATAGCTTTAAGTTCTTTAAGGTTCTACTTATATAATAGGGAGTATAAGTTAGGCAAGGGTTCTTCTAATATAATCTTATAATTATATAGTTAATAAGGTAGCAGTATCTTAGCTTCTATCTTATTAAATATATTAGCATATTAGTAATATCTAGCTAGCAGCTTATTATATAGGAGATAAGCATTTTTAGAGTTATCTTAGTAGTTATCTAGCAATCGCTAGATTTTATATAAGTTAGTAATAAAGAATTTGTTTTAGGGTTATTATATAGTAAAATAAAAGGCATTTGCAGATAAGAATATAATAGTAGCAACCTTAGATAGATATAGTATAGAAGGGAGTTAGGGTATAGTTATTAGAGTTTTATTTACTATAGCTAAAGGCTAAGATTAAAATTTTAGCACAGAGGTTATGCCTTATATATAACGCACGTTTACTAATAGGCTTAATACCTATTAATAATTATCTATATCCTATAGGTTATCTTATTACTTAACGTCTAGTTATATGTTAGGGGAGACTATAGGTTAATATAATATTATTAAAACAGAGGGAGCAAGGTTATAGGATTTTAAATACTTAGCAGGCTAAACTAACTAAAACTACTCTATATTAAGTCTAAGTTTAAACCTGCATAACTATTTAATCCTAATAATATAATCTTAAGAACCTAAATTAATAATAATAAATAAGTAGTTATATATCTTCTATCTATCTATAATTATATAGAGTTAGATATAATAAGATATAGGGGATATAATCTAGTCCTAAAAACCCTTTACTTATACTAAGAAAGGTAGCTTCTAAATAGGGGTTTAGAGGGCTGTTAAAATAGAGTTTATAATTAATAAATTTAAGAATAAGAAACCTTAGGCACTAGTATTAATTAAGGAGTAGAATTGTATACTATAACCCTTATAACATAGCACAGTTTCTAAAAGGAAATAAAGTCTACTAAATAAATAAGATAAGGAAAGATTTAAGAGGTTATATTAGTTTAGGCCTAAGTAGAGTAATCCTCTTAGGCAACTCTATTTTCTATAGGTATTAGGTTCTTATCTATATCTTCCTTAGCGTCTATAAACTCCTCTTATTTAACTTTAATTTCGCGCACCTAAGGCATTATATATTCTTTTATAAAATATCTAGGTTTGCTATAGTTATAGCAAGTACTAGGCATTAGATCCCTTATAGGCGTTAGTATGCTTAGCGTTGCTTATAGGTTTAAAGTACTGCGTATAAATATAGTTAAATAGGATAGGTTAGGATATTCTTATTAGTATAATAGTATAGTAGGCTGTTTTAGGTCTAATTAGGGTTAGGGCCTAAAGGGCAGAGGCTAAGTAATAGCTAGAGGTATTACTATTAGATTATTTCTTTATTCTATATTATAGGTAGTAAGGTATTCTACTATCTATAGGAAGGAGTTTGCCTATTACTATTTAAAACCTAGGTTAGGTACTTAAAGAGCTAGAGTAAGTTTAGTCTATAGGTAATAAAACTACTCTAATTAGGGTACTTGTCCCTTAATAGCTAAGCTAAGGAAATAACTTTTAAAGGCTAGGAAAGTTTTATTCCTTTCTATTTAAAGTTTATTAAAAATTGCTTAACTCTCTACTTACTAATTTCTAGTAACAAAGTATATTTATAGGAGTAATATTATCTCTTCTATAGTATAGAAATAGTTACTATTATTATCTAATAAGTACTAAGGTTCTAGGTACTCTTTAGCTAACCTAGAGGTATAACCCTAAACAAGGGCTATATAAGCTTAAGTAGACTAATAGTAATCTAAGTTAAATTCTAATTAATCTTATATTAATGCTTACTATTACTAAAAGGTAGGGCTCTTCCTATTAGTAAGTACTTTAATATTAGGAGTTCTTTTACTTAGCTTTTCCCTAGTTATAAAGATAGTATTTGCTTTAGATGCTTATTAGACCCTTTATAGTCTAGAGGTCTTAGTAGAGGGATAGGGAAGGTCTGCAGGATAAAGACTAGTATAAAGTTTAGCTAGCTTCTAATATAACTAACTAATCTTATAGGCTAATACTATATATAAGTAGTCTAATTCTAACCTACTTTCCTCTAAAGGTAGAGGTTATTCTTAGACTAAACTAGAAGGAGGTTTATAGAACCTGCCCTTTCTAGACTTAGCTTAAGATCTAGTTAAGGGACTAGCTATTATGCCTAATATTATATTAAGTCTAATTTAGGTAAGTTATTAGTAGTCTCTATATCTCTACTATAGCGCAATCTAACGCAACTTTTCTAAAGTAATAATCTAAACCTAAAGGCTTTAGTTATTAAGAGGTCTCTAGTATCTTAACTAGGAGTAAGTAATCCTAGGAGTAGTATAGTTAGACGCATATTAGACTGCTTACTTATAACTAAATACTAATGCAATATTATTTAGAGGCTATTACTAGCTAGAATAAGTTTTTAAGTATAATATAGCGATATAGGTAATAAGATCCTCTAATATAGTTCTAATTCTACTATAAGGTATATAGGAGCACTAGGAAAGTTAATAACTAGGGAGAATCTTATTTCTATAGGTCTTATATAAAGAATACTTAAAAACTATCTATTCTAGAACTACTATAGGCTTACCTTTTATACCTATAAGTCTTAGTTAGCTATAGATAGATAAGAAATAGTAATAGAGGTAAGTTAGGACTAAGTTAGAGGGGAGTTAGAGGTTGTTTAAGTTAGGTAGTATCTTGTTTATAAGATTCAAGATTTTAGTAGTTAATTCTTATAATAATAGTCTAAGAGATCTATCTTAGTTAATCCTAAGTATAGTAGCTTTATTAATAGTCTTCTTACCTACTAGGTTATATTATTAGCTAAGAGCATCTGCTCTACTATTATCTTTACCTAGAGTATAACGTACCCCACGGGCGAGCGGATCAACGGGCGAGCGAATCACTTTTGCCAAGCCCCCACCAAAACTTGACCCATCATGGCCCAAAACACCACACTTTGGTCCTGCACGGTACAGTACAGGCTGGAATATCATTCAGAGACCTCTTCTACATCAATCTTGCACGTTCGCGCGTTGTGTCCTGTCTGATTGCACCTTCCACAGCGCCGTTGGGTTGGCTCGCCCTCTTGAGTGCGCACCTGCTTCTTCGCCCTCTTCCCATCACCACGCGCCCCAAACTCCTTTAGAGCTGCCAGCCGCTGCCCATCTTCAACTATTAGGGTCCCTTCCTTCTGAACTCGCTTTCTTTTATGTGATTTTCGTCGCATGGCGGCCTCGTTAGCCGCTCGAAGCTCCTTGATTTCCTGTTGAGCTAAAACCAGCTTGTGGGATAAGATTGCTCCCCCCTTTGCGTAGTGCTCAAGCGCGCTTAGAACAGAATTTGGTGAGCTGCCCTGCTGCCTCTTATACTTCTCTCGAATCAGAGTTGATTGCGACCCAAATTCCAGGGTGTTGCTGGGGGTTTGCGACTGCCAGGGTACGTTGTTGGTGGGGAGTGGTGGTGATGGAGTCCGAAGCTTCACATTAAGGGCTGATATGACCCGTTCTGGGTCAAAGGGGACCAATCCAGCACCTCGAAACCCTCCTTGGATATTGCTAGAGGTAAACACCGCATTATAGGCTGCTTTGAAGCATGGCAGGAACTCAGTCTTTGTGATGTGGCTGATTCGGTTGCGCATAAGCAATTCGGCTTGGCGCCCGTACGCTGTCTTCAAAGGGGCAAAACAGCCCACATCAAGTGGCTGCAGAAGGTGCGATGAGTGCGGAGGCATACATAGAGTAACAATCTTGTTATCCTTGCAGTATTTCTGGAATTGGAGCGATTCGTGGCTCTCGTGGCCGTCAATAACCAGCAGTCGGTGGGTACCAGCAGTACGCTCCTTTGTATGCGCGTCAAAGTGCTTCAACCACTCAAAACCAAGCTCATTAGTAGTCCAGCCGTTACCGGAGACTGCAATAACCCAATCCTGGGGCAGGTCTTCCTCCTTGTACCAGCCGGAGAGGTGGTGGCGCGCCTTGAAGATAACAAAGGGTGGAATGGCCCATCCTTTGGCATTGATACCCTGTATGACCGTTGTCCACTCCCGGTTGCCTGGCTGGACTGCCTTTGGCCTTCCTCGTCTCTCTGAAGCTGTAACAACTGCTCCCTGGGAGATCTGGCCCATCATGAAGCCTGTCTCGTCAAAGTTGTACGTGTCGTCATCTAGGATACCATACTTGGCTTTTGTGTTTCGCACCAGGGAAAACCAGCCCTGCACAACCCCAGAATCCTCGCAGAGGGCTCGCTTGTAGTCATACCTGCGATTAAACTTCACTTTGAGCTCTGGTTGACGCTTTACAAACGTACTGGGCCAGTTTGTGCCAATAGGGCCCAGATTGCGCTCTGCGCGCAGAGAATTGGCCATTGCAGCCACATCTGCCAGCCGAGGGCCAAATCCTCGCTCGTCCAGCTCAAGTATGTGATTAACAATCACCTGCTCCTCTAGATCATCCAGCCCTCGTGAGTTGGGCATAGTATCGCCTCGTGAAGGTCGTCCAGTGAGTCGATGGCTTAGTGTAGCTTGAGGAACGTTGTAGATAGCTGCAGCGCGTCGCTGTGAGAGTTTCGCGTCTTGTTTAAGAGCTTGAAGCGCAAGCTGTATTTGAGCTTCCTTTAACGCGTTAAGATTAGGTTGTTGTTGAGGCATTGGTATGTAGAGGATACTTTGGTGGGGGCTTGGCAAAAGTGATTCGCTCGCCCGTTGATCCGCTCGCCCGTGGGGTACGTTATAGAATCTTAAATTTATACTAGCCTAGCATCTCTAACTATCTAACTTATCTTTAGTTTAAGACCTTAGTAGTAGTAAAGTATACTAAGTTCTTATAATCTATATAGATTATAAGGTCTAAATAGCTTTCTATATATACTTACTAATATTCTAGAGATAATATAATTACTAAAAGTTCTTTATTATATATAATATAATATTCTTCTAGTCTTAAGAACTTATATGAGTAGTAAGTAATTAGGTGCTATTATCTATCTTTTTCTTATATAATGCATACTCCTAATGCTAGATCTAAGGCATCTATCTCTATTTATAATAGTTTATTACTCTTAAATATAATTAGTATTAGGGGGTTAATATATACCTATTATAATAACTTAAATAAATTATTCTATTCTTTTCCTTATAAGAAGAGTGTATCCTTCTATTTAAGCTTTGTAAGTAGTAAAGCCTTCTTTAAGTAATCTTTAATAAATTATCTATTAAAGTTAATAAACCTAAGGAATTCTTGAATTCCTTTAACTATTATTAGAGTTAGCTAACTCTTTACTATATTAATCTTAGTATTACTTATCTTAACTCTATATTATCCTATAATAAACCCTAGGAATTTAACTTCCTCCTTATACTATTTATACTTCTTAGGTTTTAGTTAGAGTTCTACTTACTTTAAGCATTCTAGCACTTCTATAATATATTATATATACTCTTCTAGCGTTTTAGAGTATACTAGGATTTTATCTAGATATGCTACTACTATCCTATTAAGGTATACTCTAAGAATATTATTAATTAATTTCTAGCATATAGCTAGTGCGTTTATAAGACTAAATAGCATAACTAGGTACTTATATAGTCTATATCTTATTCTAAATACTATCTTCTATTCTTTACCTTCCTTTATATAGATAAGGTTATATACTTCTCTTAAATCTAATATAGTAAAGTATTAGGCTCCTTATAACTAATCCTATAACTCTATATTATTAGGTAGTAGATAGTAGTTCTTAATTATAATTTTATTAAGCTTCCTAAAGTTAATATAAGGTTATAGCTTGCTATCCTTCTTTAGAATAAATATAATAGGGTACCCTATAGGTAATTCTAATCTTTTAATAAATCCCTTCTTAAAGTTCTCCTAAATATACTTGCAAAGTATACTAAGTTTCTTTTCTAATAACTAGTATAGTAGCCTAAAAGTTAGTTACTTTCCTTCTTAGAGCTTAATCTTATAATTCTAGGGTTTATACTTAGGTAGGGCTTTTACTATAAGCTGTTCTTTAAATATCTATATATATTATTAATATATATCTAAGATACTAAGAGTTATATATTTCTCTTTAACTACTACTTTATAAAGCTAGGGCTAGTTACTCTCTATATAGTTAACTACTCTATCTTAGCACGTCTTAGTTAAAGTAATATTACTAATTATCTTCTTATCTGCTAGTTATATTATAGTTTGCATAGGTTCTAACTATATTATACTATATTTATAGTGCTTTAGCAAAAGCTTCTTAAGTGCCTAATCTATCTATAGGTTATAATTTTATAACTAGGAAATTCCTAATATAATATTATAAGTAGCTATTT
Source organism: Boeremia exigua (assembly GCF_020726555.1). Lineage (NCBI taxonomy): Eukaryota > Fungi > Ascomycota > Dothideomycetes > Pleosporales > Didymellaceae > Boeremia > Boeremia exigua. Next base: position 235,141 of record NW_025763531.1, read on the forward strand.
TAAAAGCATCTAGAGTAATTTTCTTATAGTGTCTATAGATAATTATTAGAATAGATAATACTTTATAGGTTATTTCTAATTCCTTAGGCATAGGTTCTTTATTAGCTATGCATAGTAGGTAAGGTTCTATCTTCTATATAGAGTATAGTCTAGCTAGCTATATTACTTATAAAGAGATATAGTTAGACTATAATCTATAGTCTAGTAGTACCTATATCTATACTCCTCCTAATTTAATAGAGAGTATAACTAGGTAATTAGTACTAATATTATTCATAGATTAATCCCTAGTATATATCTTTTGCGCTAGTCTAAAAAAAACTCTTCCTTACTATCTAATACTTCTTTATATTTAAGAAATTCTTACTACTTCTTAGCCTTCTTATAGCCCTTATAGTTATTATATAGGTATTATTACTAATATAGGTTTAAGTAGTAATTATTAATTAATAACTATTTAATATATGCATACTAAGTATCTTTTTCTCCTAGAAAGTAGTATTATTCTTACTTATCCTATAAGTAGGCTTTATATATATTATCCTTATATTTATACTATTTATTATAATAGTAGTATTTTATACTAGGGAACTATCTACTATTTATCTTATTATTATAGTATACTATATATAAGTTAGTGCTATAGGCTATCTATAAAATAGTATAGTAAAGTAGGTTCCTTATATCTATTAGGTACTAAGGCATTATTCTTTATTATATAGGCATTTACCTAAAATTAGGTTTATCTTATACTAGGATATCTTTGCTAGTGCGTTATAGCATATTAATAGTTATATAGTTATTTTATTAATTATCTATAAACTAGTTATTATACTATTCTTTAGGTTTCTTTAGAAGTTTATAGATAGATACTAATATATTCTTATAGTTCTTATAAACCTATAGGTCTAGTATAACTATAGCTAGTATCTTACTATTATTATATCTCTATAGTAACTTCTATAACTAATTATAAGCTACTTTAGGTTTATTAACTATAATATTAAGTATATTATTATTCTATGTATATTATTCTATACTTTCTTCCTTATTATATATTATGCGTTTATTACTAATATATTATGCTATATTAGCCTAGTGCTTAGCCTCTAGTTACTAGTCTATAACCTAGAGTATCTAGTTGCAATAGCTTTAAAATTAGGTAGATTTATTCTATCTACTAGTAGAGTCTAGTATAAGTACTCTGCTTTAGATACTTTGCTAGTCCTTATTAGGTTTAAAATATTTATTATCTATCCTAGATTTAGTCTCTAGGTCTTCTATAATACGTCCTATATTATTAGTAATTATTTCCTAATTACTAGCATTAGTAAAGCTAACTCTTTTACTAGATAATCTATTAAGCTATTATATAACCTTATTCTTACTATAATAGTCTCTAGCAAAGTAGCCTATTTTGCTATAGCTATAATAAGTTATTAGAGGCTTATTAGCTCTAGAACTACCCTTATTCTTAATATTCTACTGTTTAGGCCCTTTATTAATGTTAGAAAGGTCTATAGCCTTAGTGCTATAGTATCCTATACTAGTTCTAGTATAGACTTATTATAATATATTAAACTAGTAGCATTCTCTATACTATCCTTATTAAATGTTGTTTTTCTATTAGTTCCTAAAGGTATATAGTATAGGATTAGTAACCTATACTTAGGGGTTATCTTATAATTCTAGCTATAGCTTATATAGCTTAATATTAATATTAATTATAGTGTTAACTAGTTTAGTAAAGGTATTAGTGCTAGTGCTAGTGCGTATTAGCTCTTTCTTAATCTTTAGCTTAAGTCCTTATCTAAATATAGTTAAAAGTATAGTATTATCCTAGTTAGTATGCATAGCAAGTTACTAAAACTCTATAGCATAGTTAGTAGCTAACTTAGTTTATTTAATATATTAAATCTTATATCTAGCACTAGAGACTTTATTAAATATACTAAATATAGGTTTAATTTATTCCTTAAAAGTATTAAAGTCCTTTATATAGATATTTACTTTATCTAGGGTATTACCTAAGTTATATTATTATATAAAGGGCTTAATCTATTTAAATACTATACTATATATATAGCTACTAGTAAGCATAACCCTTTTCTTCTCTTTAACGCGCTTGCCTTAGAATATAAAGAATAGGTCCTATTATATAAGCTAATTTTTAAGCTTACTATATTTGCTATAGTAGAGGTTAAGTTTATTAACTCTAATATTACTTATATAGGTATTACTATTATTAGTTATATCTATATTATTTAATAAGCTAGGGGTAGCTTAATTTCCTAAGGTAGTAGATATCTTAAGAGTATTTAAAATATTAAAGTTATATTTTAAGCAAAGCTTATAAGCACTATTTAATTAGTTCTTAGAGATAAATAATATTAGGGAAACTAAAAGGGGTCTTATACTAAAGAGTATAGATATAATCTATCTATCTTAAGGGTAAGAGGTAATAATAAGTAGTATAGAGTAGACTATCTAGCTTAAAGGTTAAGTTAAGATCTAATATTATAGATTAATACTTAGGTTAAATATAAACTATAAGGGTTATATTCCTACTTGCTATATACTAATGCTAAGCTTTACTTATTAATAAGCAACTAATAAATATCTAATAAGAGGTAATAAGGGTACTTATTAATAAGCATAGTTATACTATACTTATTAATAAGTAGTAGTCTATATACTTACTTATTAATAAGCAAGTTATATAACTATAATTATAAGTCCTACTTGCTATGCCCCTATAACCTAGATAGATACTAGTTAGTTACTTATTATACTATACTATACTCCTTTAAAGGATTATAACATATCCTCTATCTATCCTTTACTTAATTAAAGGCTATTTTAAGCTTATCTAAACGCATTATAAGCCTACTAGCCTATAGTTTGCTAATAGGCTCTTTACTATATATACTAAGTATCTTATTAGCTATATCTACTACCTTATATAGCTAAGGTATAAATCCTTATAAGTTAAGGTTAAGTATATACTAAATAATTATCTACTCTTCTAATATAGTAAGTTTCTAGTAATTAGCATATATATTAGGTTAAAAGGTAATATTATAAAGGTCATTTGAGACCTACTAATAAGGTATATTTAATACTCTAGTAGCACTATATATACTATAAAATTAACTAGTATAGAAGGACTAGATAGCAAGGATAACTCTACCTTCTCTAGTAGTATTCTAAAGTTATTATTATTAAGGCATATTATATTAGAGTAAAAGTTAGTTATACTAAGAGAAAGTAGCTAGTTTAGTAATATAGCTAGCTTAGTAATAATCTATATTATAGTTATTTACTAACTAAGTAAACTTATAATTTTAAAACCTAAATTACTAAGTACTACTTATTAATATTAAGTTACTAGATAAAAGTTTAAAATATATAGAAAACTAGTATATATATACTAATATTAAGTTAAGAATAAATATAAACTTAAAGTTAATTATAGAAATTAAACTTTACTTATTCTTATATCTAGAAATTTATAGTATACTTTTATTTTTTATATTTAATTAATAAAATTATAAGTAGTATAAGATACTATAATTATAGATAAAAAAACTATATATTTAATAAGTAAAAAATACTAAAAAATAGATAAATTCTACTCTATATAGTATTTTTTATCTATTAGAAGTATAGTATTTTTTATATAATTTTATACTTTAGTAACTAAAGCTATAGAATAGCTATCTTTAAATCTTTTATAGCTATATACTATTACTTAAGTATTTATACTATAATTAATATAGATATATAGCGAGCAGCGCAGTATACTAAGTAGCGCACTTTTACTAAGACTATACTAAAACTTACCCTATTATAGCCTAAAATACTATAATCTAGCCCTATATAGTATTATATAGCATATAATATTACTTAGAGACCTCTTCTATAGCATTCTTATATATTTGCATGTTATACCTACTCTCTCTATACTATCTATAGCATTATTAGGATAGTTTACCTTCTTTAGCGCGCACCTGCTTCTTCCTCTTCTTTCTATTACTATGCGCCCTAAACTCTGCTAGAGCTACTAACTATTAGCCTTCCTTAACTAGTAGGGACCCTCCCTCTTAAATTTGCTTTCTTTTATATAATTTATATTCTATAGCAGCTGCTAGGGCTATATAAAGCTTAGTATTCTCCTATTGCGCTAAAGCTAGCTTATATAATAGAATTGCTCCCCCCTTTATATAGTGCTTAAGCGCGCTTAGAATAGAGGTAGGTAAGCTGCTCTGCTCCCTCTTATACTTATCTTAAATTAGAGTTAATTGCAACTTAAATTCTAGGGTATTGCTTAGAGTTTATAACTGCTAGGGCTTATTATTTAAGGGAAGTAGTAGTAATAGAGTCCGCAGCTTTATATTAAGGGTTAATATAACCTATTCTAGGTTAAAAGGGACTAATCTAGCGCCTTAGAACTCTCCCTAGATATTACTAGGGGTAATTACTTTCTTATAAGCTGCTTTAAAGCATAGTAGGAACTCCTACTTTATAATATAGTTAATCTAGTTATGCATAAGCTTATTAACCTTATCCCTATATACCTTCTTTAGAGGGCTAAAATAAGCTATGTTAAGTAGCTACAGGAGGTGCAATAAGTGCGCAGGCATATATAGGGTTATAATCTTATAATCCTTATAGTATTGCTTAAATTCTATAGAGTTATAGCTCCTATAACTATTAATAATTAGCAAATAGTAGGTGCTAATAGTATGCATCTTTATATGCCTATTAAAGTACTTTAACTAGTTAAAGCTAAGCTTATTAGTAGTCTAGCTATTTTTAGAGATAGCAATAGTCCAATCTTAGGGCAGATTATTATCCTTATACTAGTTAGACAGGTATTAGCAGGCTTTAAAGATAATATAGGGCAGAATAGCCTATCCTATAGCATTAATGCCCTTAATAACTATTACCTACTCCTAGTTGCTTAGCTAGACCTGCTTTGCTTGTCCTAGCTTCTCTATATCTATAATAATAACTCTAGTAGATATCTAGCCTATTATAAAGCCTATCTTATTAAAGTTATATATATTATTATCTAGGATACTATACTTAGCTTTAATATTAGCTACTAGGCTAAACTAGCCCTAGATTACTATAGAATCCTTGCAGAGGGCTTGCTTATAGTTATACTTATAATTAAAGACTATTTTAAGCTTCTCCTAACATAAAACAAACCTGCTAGCCTACCTTAGGCTAATAGAGGCTAAACTATACTCTTTTTATAGAGAATTAGCTATATTAGCTATAACTATAAGCTAAGGGGACTCTCCTTATATAACTAGCTTAAGTATATGCATAATAATTACCTGCTCCTTAGCGCTAGTTAGATTATATAAGTTAGCTATAGTATTAATGCGTAAAGGTTGTCCTACACGTCTTATATAAAGTATAGTTTTAGAGGCGCTATAGATAGCTGCAGCGCGTTATACTAAGAGGTCTATATCTTATTTAAGAGCTTAAAGCGCAAGCTATATCTAACACTCTTTTAACGCGTTAAACTATTATTATTAGGGAGGCATTAGTATAGAAAGAGTATTTTAGTATAGTCTTAGTAAAAGTATACTACTTAGTATACTGCGCTGCTTGCTATATATCTATATTATACTTTTATACTTATATATATAGTAAATAGTTATTTTTATCTCTACTAGTACTTTAATTTCTACCTAGGCTAGGCTCTTATTCTTAGCTTACTAAGGCTCTATCTATTATTAGTATAGAATATTATACTTTTACTTTTATACTATAAACCTTACTATCTAATATAGATTATTAGCATATATAATCTAAGAGTTATATAATATCTTAGATTATAACTAGATTAGTAGTAAGAATATAGAATACTTTGCATTAATATATATTATAGGCAAGCAGCGCATATAGGCAAATAGCGCACTTTTGCTAAAACTCTACTAAAATACTAACCTCTACTAATGCCTCTATAATAATAATAGCTTAATATATTAAAAGAACGTTAGATATAGCTTATAATCTAAGCTCTTAAATAAGACCTAGACCTCTCTATATAACGCGCTGCAGCTATCTATAGCACCTCTAAAATAATACTATATATAAGATACGCTAGATAACCTTTATATATTAATACTATAGCTAATTTATAGAATCTAACTAATACCAAGAAGCAGGTAATTATTATATATATACTTAAGCTAGCTAAGTAAGGATAACCCCCCTAGCTTATAGATATAACTAATATTACTAATTCTCTATAGAAAGAGCGCAGTTTAGCACCTATTAGCTTAAACTAGGCTAGCACGTTTATTTTACGTTAGGAGGAGCTTAAAGTAGTTTTTAATTATAAGTATAACTATAAGCAAGCCCTCTATAAGGATCCTAAGGTTATATAGGGCTAGTTTAACCTTATAGCTAATACTAAAGCTAAGTATAGTATTTAGAATAATAATACTTATAACTTTAATAAGATAGGCTTTATAATAGGCTAGATAAGCTCTAGAGTAGTTATTATAGCTTTAGAGAACTATAGATAGGCAAAGGTAGTCTAGCTAGGCAATTGCAAGTAGGTAATAGTTATCTAGGGCATTAATACTATAGGGTAGGCTATTCTACCCTATATTATCTTTAAAGCCTACTGCTACTAGTCTAACTAGTATAAAGATAATAACCTGCCCTAGGATTAGATTATTACTATCTCTAAGAATAGCTAGACTACTAATAAGCTTAGCTTTAACTAGTTAAAGCACTTTAATAAGCATATAAAGACGCATACTATTAGCACCTACTATTTACTAATTATTAATAGCTATAAGAGCTATAACTCTATAGAATTTAAGCAATACTATAAGGATAATAATATTATAGGTCTATATATACCTGCGCACTTATTATACCTCCTGCAGCTACTTAATATAGCTTGTTTTAGCCCTCTAAAGAAGGCGTATAGAGATAAGGTTAATTAGCTAATATATAACTAGATTAACTATATTATAAAGTAGGAGTTCCTTCTATACTTTATAGCAGCTTATAATAGAGCTATTACCTCTAGCAATATTTAAGGAGGGTTCTAAGGGGCTAGATTAGCTCTATTTGCCCTAGATTGCGTTATATTAGCTCTAAATATAAAGCTGCGCACTCTATTACTACTACTCCCCTAAAATAGCCTGCTCTAGCAGTTGCAGACCCTAAGCAATACCCTAGAATTTAGGTCGCAATTAATACTTATAAAGAAGAAGATTTAGAGGCATATAGACAGCTTACTAACCTCTATAGTTAAAGCGTTTAAGAAGGTCTTAAAGGGGGCAGCAATTATTGCGCATAAGCTAGCTTTAGCATAATAGGAGAACGCTACGCTTTATGCAGCTCTAGCAGCTGCTATAGAATATAAATTGCGCAAAAGAAGGCATATCTAGACAGAGGGAAGCCTTATAGTTAAAGAGGGCTAGCAGCAGACTGCTCTATTAGAGTTTAGCGCACGTAGTAATAGAAAGAAGAGGAAGACGCAGGTGCGTGCTAAAGGAGGTAAATCATCCTAACAACGCTGTAGAAGGTATAGAGAGGGTAGGCACAACGCGCGAACGTGCAAGAATAGAGCAGAAGAGGTCTCTAAGTAATATTACAGCTTGTTTTGTCTTATGCAGCGCTAATTTGTGGTGTTTTAGGCCATAATACGGTATGATGGGGGAGAGTCTTGGCAAAAGTGCGCCGTTCGCCCATGTGCGCCGCTCGCCCGTGATGTACGTTATAGCTTTTGAGTCCTATATAAACGCATTAGGCGTGCTGTTAGAGCAGGTTGTTATTTTGCTAAGGCTACATTAAGCAATCTCTTGCGAGAACGCTGAAGTACTTTTGCGTTCGTGTCTTAGATAGAGGACGCTGAAGTTCTTGCGTGTTTACTCACTCCCAATTCACAATTATCTACCTGCTACCAGCTTCACGACAGCAGCCTTTGTGTCTGCTCCTGCCTGCTTTTGCTTAATAACCAGGCTATCGCGACTGCTCTTGAAGCGCTTCGGATGTACAGAGAGCGCAGCGGTGTTGACCTCGCTGTCTGGTAGGGAGCGGGACAGTTGGGAGGAGTATAGTACGCGGCAGAAGCGCATGGGCTGGTTTGACGAAGTCGGTGTCGCCTAACCGCAGCAGAGGCCTTGTGGTACGTTTCTATGGTGCACCAAGTGCGTGCACGGAAGATGGCCCGGCTGCGAATGTCGAAGACTGGCCTTTGGCTCGCCATCAGCACCATCGCAAGGGCGATGGCGATAGGGACACAAGACTTGCTCTCCAGTCGATAAAGCTGAACATCGAGCGAAGGCCCTAGAAATGAGTGTCAGCGATATAGCATCCATTTTGAACAAGCTCAATGCCGCCTTCAATGCTTTGCATCTTTGTCTTCTCTGCTTTGCTGACAATCTCCGGAGACATCGCAGCACTATCGCTAGTGACAGCAACATTCAGGTAGTCTTCTACCTGTAATGGTCTAGAAGAATAACTCATCACGAACATGGATAAGCGAAAACGAGACACTTGTTGAAGGCACATGCATGCTCTTGTTTGGTGCCAAGGCGCCCTTTGGACTGAGGACTTGGGATACGCACAGATCAATGGCGCATGGCCCGAAGCTGAAGCAGTCTGGACGCAGGGACAAAGACTCATCCTGGGCCCCCAAGTTCGCAGCCAACTGACGAAGGGCTGTCGTTCACTCGATAGAATGTTTAGGTATTATTGAGCTGGACATAGTGTCCACTTGCCCGCACCTAGCCCCAATCAAACTGTAACACCCTTCCGCTTTGCAGATTCGCCCACGACATACTCTTCTCTTTCTCCCCTCGTCGCCCATACAGTACAAGGTGAGCGTCTTAGCGGCGGCTGTGGCGGGCAGGACGCGCATATCACCATACGCAGTGCATTGGAGCAGTCGCGCTCCAGCAGCGCTGCAGCCAGTCCATGATAAGCTTACGATTCACGCGTATCTGCAGCAGTTCCTTCCTTGGGCCTCCGCCAGTATCTGACTATCAAACTTTCATGCTCGCTGGCTTATGTAACAAAGGATCTGATGCCAACCAGAACGTATACATGGACAAGCTGACATTGACAAATGTTTTAGCAGTCTTAGGATCAGAGGGCAAGGCATCAACTGAGTAAACCGCTGCATTTGTAAAGGAGCAAAATGCAAGACTATCACTTCCGACCCGTTTGCATCTCGTCGACCTTCAAAACACAATCGGCGGAGTGACATAGCTCTGAGCTCAGATGTAGGCAACATAAAAGTGAGGGCAAGCAGCAACTACATGGGTGTAATTCTCTCCACAGGAATATCACGCGGATACGGAATAGTAGCCGGTGCACCGAGTGCATGACCGTTCTCCCACACCTTCGTCTCCACACCGTTCTGAATCTCGACCGCATAACGAATAAACTTCCTCCTGATGCCACCAACAAACGTAATCTCGTGCTCACTAGTGTGGTTGTTCTTTTCCACTATAAGCCCTGGTTAGCCAGCGCGTTCTAATCTCGGTAGAGCAACACACACCTATCGTCGCGTTGACGTCGATTCCCCCGTAGCACCCGCTGATCACGTATCGGAACCTGGTCTCCTTGTCCCAGTTATCCGGCTTCCATATGGTAGGCGTACCTTTGTCGTCGTGGAAGGCGCGTGCGGTTGAGACGAAGACCGAGTTAGCGGTGGGGACGCCCTGGTAGCGTCTGAAGTTGTACATTCGATCAATCTTCATGTCGCGACTTAGTTGCGGGCGGAAGCCTCTATTGAAAATCTCTGCTGGCCTTCGGACATCCCAGCGGACGATGTGCTCGGCTGCTGCGTCGATTTGGTGGTCGCCCACTCTTGAGCCGTCTGGCACCTGGTTTTGGCGGAACACGAGCGGGATGTTTTCTGACGCTGCTTCGATTACGGTGATTGCGCCTTGGACGTCCTGTCGGTAGGAATCCTCGATGGCGGAATCGAATTCTGTGCGGGCTTGCATCTTTGATTTCTTGTAGAGCGCTACAATTGTTACTTCTGGACGTTCAATGAAGGCTGGAATTCTGCATACAATGATGCTGGCTTAGACACGCTTTGAATGGGGGCAGCGATGCTGGGTACAAGAAGGAAATGTTGTTGGTTTAGTAGATTCTGATCGTTTCCTGTAGGTCGTCACGGCCTACTTTATACTCGATAATACTTCCACCTCTTCTGCCCTCCCACGGAGAAGCCGAGTCTAGGTTGTTTTTCGTATCGACACCCAGGCCAAGCGCACAACTTGGAAGCTGAACATGCTAGTTGCACACATGATTCTGCAACAAGAACGAACTGCTTCAGCTGCGAATGCACCACTGGAGCATGCCCAATGCCAAAATAGGTGCTTAACGCACCACCACCGTCCCCATTTGGACAACTGTATGAACGCAGCACACCTAATCGCGTAGTTGAGCACCGAAAGCTAATCGAGAGTCATGACTAGTGGCGGGGTATGCTCCAAGTTGGGCAGAACCTCAGCGGCTGGACCGTTCTTCTAATTAACGCAGACTCGAGTGGCGCAGCCGGGCCGAGCCGAGGCGAGCTGAAGACCCCTGTTCCATGCACATGCAGCCTGGTAATAGCAATAGCAGATGCCTCGATAACGGTGAATAGCAGTATTGACTGATGTCTGTCTTTCGAGTCAATAAATAGACAGAGTACAGCAAGTGTACATATTGATAGGTACTGGTAAAGCAGCCTCTTTGGCTCCGCCCCTGACTTTGGTTATGGTTCCAACCAATGAGTTGATAATGCTATAAAGCTACATGTAGCAGGTGATGATAGAACGATCCCTAGCAAACTATCATGCCGTCTTTGCGATACTTTGTTGTAGTTTACCGCCTCTTTCATCCCAGCTTTCACGCCCATTTTGCGAACGCTCAACTTTCCCTCTTGCCCCGTCGCACATTTGCATTTCATATTGCCATTCTAACGACACTACTGTGTTTATGTTAGCTTCCAAGTGTTTCTGAAATGTTACGATTCTAAGAAGGGAGTGCAGAGCCGTGCAAAGCGATGGTTTCAAGCCAGTCCCGTCCCTGGAGCATCAACGGTATGTGACGATCTGCTTTTTCGTTAAGTAGAGGGCGCAGTGATACCTTCTCGCTGATGCCAGGGGTCTGTATGTTGTTCAGCGCCTTGGGTGCTTATTGTCTTGAGCCAGGGTTCCTGGCGCGACTCTTCTAGCCCACATCTAACACACGCGCAACGTTTCTTTCTCCCTGCCCAACTATACTTCGCAGTGTATACTCCGTTCTGTTTCAAATTTTTAAGCGTGCTAGCTCTTCCCATCCGTAGGTCGACGCGGCGGCTCGCCCTTGCGCAACGGAGGTAAGCCATAGTGATCTTTCGGTGAACGATCCATGGTGTGATATAGTACCTGCCACATACGGAAGATTTGTAGGAGATATATGATGTGTGTCAGACAGACATATTAGGTATTTGATGCAAATGATTGTGCTGTCGGTATCGCTGGCGGATGATAGGTCGCTTGGTCCACGGGCGCCGGCGGAGAACTAGATTTGGAGGGGATATTTTCAGGTCGAACCTGAATGATGTTGGAATCGAACAAGCTTTGATGAGATCCTATCAGTGTTTGTTCTTGAGATTTCGCAGTCATTGCATTTGCGGACAAGGGCGGCCCGGGCAAGGCCGGTACGGAAGTTGGATTAAGTGGCTTGAGCGACGTGAGCCAAAGCTTGCCACTACAATTTGCACTGAGAATACGGCGCCAGTGATGAATCCTGGCGAGCGTTCCGACCACGTCACCATAGAGATGTGTCCTGTATTCTGGCTCAGACCTAGTCTTCATCGCCAGCTTGCAGCACTCGCCTCGATACACAGGTGCGATCTGATTGACTACACTTATCCATCCTGCTGCCGAGACTGTACATCCAGTTTCTTCATTCGTACCGCCGTCTTGCGCGATATCTTTCGTGAGAGAAAAATTTCGCGAACGGTCGAGGATGTCGCGAAGTCCCGTTGGTAGAAGCGCTTCGATGTCTGGTGGGAAGTCATGATCGAGGTCGATGACGTTGTTCGCGGGCTTTAGCACGGTGTTTTGATGTTGGGAACTCTTTTTAGTTGGAATGCAGGAGCGCGAGTATCTTTGCGTCTTCCTGTGACGTAGCAAGAGGCAAAGAATGTTCGGTGCAGAAGCAGGTATACCAGCTCTAATCTGTCTGCGTCACTGCGAATTGTGCAACATATGCGACTCATAATCCTAAATTCTAGGATAGCTCCCCCATGTGCTTCTTTTGGAATGCATTGGGTGCAATGTTACACAGCATCATCCTTGAGGGGATCCGCGAGACGAATATCACTATTGATCTATAAATTGTTTCTCGACCGATAGTACAGCGCATTGTATCACTCTCTTTTGCCTATCGCATCTAGCAGATGCCTGTTTCTCCCACCAAGACTCACGATGGTATTGATAGCCCTCGACAACGATATTCTCAACCAGCTTTGTTCTGAGGACCAACTCGAGCTTCTGGATGCAGTGGATGGCCTAAGATCACAAGGTATTGATAGCTATATTTCCTTGCCGCAAATTATTGTGTGTGGCGATCAGTCTGCCGGAAAGAGTTCTGTGTTGGAGGCAATTTCGGGTGTATCTTTTCCCATTAAAAGCAACCTATGCACTCGTTTTCTGACAGAATTGGTCCTCCGTAATAGGTCGGAAATAACAGTCAGCATTTGGATTGTCCCAGATTCTTCTCACGGCGACTCCGAAAGCCATACGCTGTGATCTTTTCATGAGAGGCTTGACACCTTCAATGAATTGCCGGACTTGATCAAAAAGGCCAAAGCAGCTATGGCCATCTCCACTGTTGGAAGGATATCCTCCAAAGACCTACTTCGAATCGAGGTTTCTGGTCCCGATCGACCACAACTTACGATAGTCGACTTGCCTGGTCTCATGCATTCGGAAACCAATCAACAGTTTGCTGATGACATCGAAATGAATGGCCCAAGAAATCGTCAAATCGTACATGGAAGAACCAAGGAGCATCATTCTTGCGATCGTTTCTGCGAAAAACGACTACGCGAATCAGATTGTGCTTGAACTTGCTCGTAATTATGACAAAAACGGTGAACGTACGTTGGGCGTCATTACAAAGCCAGATACTAGCGTATCGGGCTCCCCTACCGAGCGCACGTTTGTATCTCTCACCAGAAATCAGGACGTGGTCTTCTGTCTTGGATGGCACGTGCTGAGGAACTTGGACTTGGATACTGGGAAGTGGTCTTCATTCACTCGCGACACTAAAGAAAAGGAGTTTTTCTTGGAAGGAATATGGAGAACTATGCCTAATTCGATTCTGGGTATTGGAACTCTGAGGAAACAGCTCAGTAGATTACTCCCTGCGCAGATCGCCACCGAACTTCCCAGCCTGGCAGCGGAGATCAACACCAAATTCAATCTTTGTCAAGATGAGTTGAAGAGGCTAGGCAAACCCCGTACAACTGCGGAAGAACAACTGATGTACCTGCTCCGAGTGAGCGAAAGATGTCAATCTTTAACTAAAGCTGCCGTGGACGGATACTACAACGATCCTTTTTTGAAAGACCCCAGATCAGACATTGGGTATCAGAAACGCCTACGAGCTGTTATACAGAAGCTCAACATAACTTTCGCAAACACTATGGAGAGAAGAGGACATCGTTACAATATCACCGACGACTCACCAAAGAAGGCCGCGGATGCGAAAACGACAACAATCAGTAGAGCCGAGTTCATGGATCATATAGAGCATTTGATTGAGAGAACTCGAGGTCGCGATCTTCCCGGTACTTATAACCCACTGATCGTCACTGCATTGTTTGAGCAGTCGCAACCTTGGGAAATCATAGTTCAGCAGCACCTGAGAGAAGTCTCTCAAGCTGTCAAGAACTTTCTTCGTCTATTCGTTTCGTACATCGCTGATGGAACAACTTCAAAGCCGCTCTTCCAAACTGTGTTCGAGCCATCCTTACATTCGCTCGAGGAAGACCTGAAGAAGAAAATCACAGGGCTTTTGGCAGCGCATCAACACGAGCACCCCATTACCTACAATCCCGTTTTCACTAAGATTGTCGATGGGGTTTGTAGTGTGAAGATGAAGCCTGGGTTTGCCTCAATCATCAAGGACTTCTTCCAAATCACCAGTCTAGATTCGGGTCAATACCACGAAGTATCAGATTTCAGCGGTTTACTGAAGGCTCTGAAGGAGTACACCCAGCCTATGCTTGCTCGTCCAGCTTGCTCCAAAGCTTTAGACTGTATGGAGGTGTATTATAAGGTAAGACAAGTGCCTTTTCACCACTGCAAAGTGAATTCGTTGGCAGAAGACTGACCAGATTAGATCGCTCTTCAAAGATTCGTCGACGATATCTCTGTGGAGGCTGTAGAATCTAACATGATGTCCAAGCTCCATGGGATCTTATGGCCTGTGAGCATAGTCTCGATAGCTGCGGGAGATGTGGAAAAGAATTGATGGTGAAACCGAGTCGAGTCGTATCCTTCGCACCGAGCTCGAGAACAAGTTGGAGGTTCTCACAATCGGTGCTCAGATCTGCACCCGGATCATTAGCATAGGGCTTCGAGGTAAGAAAACCTTACAACGTTGCCTCCTGTCTAAGCCTCACACAATTGCACAACAGGAATCAGTCCTGTCCCACTCATGGAAGCTCAGACTCCAGAAGCTAGACCAGAGTTGATCTCGGAACCTTCTTCCAAGCCATAAGCAGCTTCAGCGCTTTCTCCAACATCCACGATGAACTCTGGAGAAGATGTAGTGTTCGTGGAAGCATACAACTTTGAAACGAAGGAGAGCCCGTCCTCCATCAACGACTGTATTCTTTCTTAGGATGAAAAAGAAGCATTTTCCCCTCCGAAGAGTTACAAGAGAAAGCATGGAAAAGGTAAAAAGAAAGGAGTAGAGTAATTCTTGCAAGCTACGCAAGGCGTACTCCTCTCTCTTTGTGTTTTATGAACTCAGCGTCAAAGCATTCTTATCCCTTCCGAAGAGTTCTCAAATAAATACACAAAAACACAGGAGGCTAGATTTGGGGTGAGTCACATGGCATTCGTCACAACTAAGTAAACAAATTACTCACTAGTCCCAATAGATTATTAGGGCTACTGATCATTGTTTAAGTAATCTCAGGGATCTAGAATATCGAGCAATAAAAATTCGTGGTGATTTGCGTTCGTACCGTCCAAACAAGGCTGATTCGCAACGCAGACAGATTCTGGTGAAAGCACCGCATCCGTGAGCGATGCCATCTCTGTCCCTTTCATTCATCTAATCGATGAACCGGGTTCGGTAACATGGCCTGAGCCACACACACACCAAGAGAGAAGCCTCTTATGGACGGACAGGACGTGCTTCAGACCGCAGACATATTTCTTCATCCAAGAGGGGTTCATCACCGTAAATTGGTCGGACACTGTCCTAAAGCTGCGCTATAATAACAACAAGGTAACTATACTTCGGGACCCAAACGGTTGTTCCCATGACATATTGTCAAAATGGACATGCAAACTCACTAAAACGTTCCTAGAGCCCAAGAACCATACGTATGCCCTTTCCTGTAAGCTTGGCAGTCAAGTAGAGTCAATTGATGTAGTAGGAACACTTTTTCTGTTCCGGAGATTGTGTCAGATTGTTTTTGCAGCAAGCGAGCTCCAGTAGTTGGGGCTGCAGACGATGTCTGTACTGAAATGGATTGGACCCTGTGGGCGATAGGCTTTGGTACAATGGGCTTGGCTACGAATCATTGTAAGCGGTATGCTGTTCGCACCCGAGAGGCAAATTTTGGATTACAAATAAGGGACATGTTGAGGTTGCGCGAAGGGCGCTAAAAAAATTGACTATCAGGTCAGACGACGAAATTGAAGGACAACTTGCACTTCTGCTGCACATCGATGAGGTAGAATGATGGCTGTCATCCCTGGACAAAGAGGTGACATATGCAGACTACTTCAAGATCTCAAATTTCAGACGCACCGAGGCGGCCTGCCGTGCCTACATGATTCAGGTGCTTTCCGAAGTGTGGTTTAGGTCGAACATCGTCTACTTCCTCCAAAGAGGTGGCGGGGCGAAACACAGTCTTTTAACTTTGGCCTCGGCACGTCTGCATTGGCCTTCGTCGGCACGCTCTCTACCTGGTGAATTATGACCAAGTCCGGCCGCCGCCACATGTACCTGATAAGATAGAGCGTGATGCTGCTGTGTCCGTTGATTGTGGGCTTCATCGGCACCGCCACATCGAGCAACGCGGTGATCTTCTCTTCGGCTGCGTTCATGATGCTCTTCTTCCTCGCCTTCCAGGTCACCGTTGGCCCACCCACTTACGCTGTTGTTGCCGAGCTGCCTACCAATCGACTGCGTTTCAAGACAGTGTCCCTCGCCTGAGTCAGCTATAAACTTGCTGCGATCGGCGCCACCATCTTGAATCCACCTATTCTCAACCCTCTGGCATGAAATCTCTTGGGTAAGGGCGGCCTTTTCTGGGCTGACTTTACTGGTATAATGTTGATTTAGGCGTATTTCAGGTTGCCTGGGCTGGCGGGGCGAACGACTGCCGAGCTCGACATTTTGATCGACAACAGAGTGTCTGCGCGCAGTTTTGCAACGACTAACGTCGTCATCTTCGGTCATGGCGGCCACATCGCGCCTGATGCGGGGAAACCTGTAGAGCCCAAGGTCTAAAGCGACGAAATAGTTGCTGTGTCGCGCTTAGTCAGGCGAAAAAGCTTACATGTGCTCAACCGTCTACTGTGTAGCCAACTATTTAGCATCCGGGACAAACAGACGTCAGCAACAGACAGATATCCATCCTCACCCTAGCTTATTTCGATAGGAGCATCTCATCCTACAAAGATCCTCCTATATTCTGTAGCGTCTTCTCTACTCGTTGTAGTATCCCCTAACAGTGTGGTTCTGCCGCGTTATATGGTGATAAGTTACACAGTCACCCCGCATCCTTGTAATAGCACTCACAGCGAACGCATACTCAACAGGGGTCAGTTTCACTCCGCCTAGTCCGGCGAGGCCTCATAACATTAGTTCCTCTATATTTAAGAGATTTGCGGCGACAAACATGTGTATTCATCTTGTAGAAACAGACAAATACTCTGGTACAGCTGGGTATCGGCATGTGTTGATGGGGGATAGACAAATGAAAAGTGTTTAGTGGAGAAGAAATAGGCTTCTTCGTACAGGAGGGAGACACGTAGCACTTACCACAATCTAGGGGTCTAGTTATAGCCAGTTTTTAAGGGCAGGGTGTGTTATAGTTGTAGTTAGGGATAGAAAGCTAAGGCTAAGGCTTTAGAATGTCTTCAAAACCTAACCGAGATGCACTAGGTCTTGTCCGCCCCTTGACAGCACAGCTGCCCAATTAAGCCTAGCAAAGCGTGTCTCCTCTAATATAGGTTGCATCTCTTAGCGATATTTTAGTGGGGCTCGCTTAGCTACAAGTACCCTAAGCTCCCCCTAACAATCTCTAGTAAACACAACACATAACACACAACACACGAAAGTTACTCTGCAGCATAATTTGACAGTCACTATGTCAATATTAGTTCATAAGATGCTTGAAAAGCTCTACGAATTCCCAGATAGAGTCTTACAGCCAGACGAAGACCGCGATCAATTCTTAGTGCCTTGGGGGTTCACCATCTACAGGACCTTCTATGGACCTGGATCGGACGACCAATGGTCCAAGTTGCTCCAAACCATCACCACTGGTACAAAATACCGGCTAAGCATAATGGATGGTGGCGAGGATACTGTGGTTACCACCAAGTTATTAGAACTCCTCCACCTCGACGCGCGGTCGGACCCGACACTGCTAGACGGTCTGACACTGGAAGATGTGCGGAAAGTCTACATTAATGGCACTGGAGGTCAACCTATGAATGTCGCCAACGACCCCTGGCGTGTCTTCTTCCTAGCAGATGCCCAGGTACTGCAGGACCCCGAGCTAGGGCTGCTCAAAGTCGTAGCCGCCGAGTACGACCCTGACGCAGGATACAGGCATCCACAAAAATTCTTTGGCTGGATTACTATGCCGTCAGCAACGGTTGTGGATCTGTGGGATGAGCTGGACACGTATTATTTGTGGCAAATCGTGAATTTTACGACTGGGGGGCCGGGGGTGTATTGGGATGTGGATAGGATCTACTAAAACTGAAATGGATACTGTAATATTGACCCAACGTAGCTCAAGTGTCATGTTTGGTAGCGCGTGACCGCTCTACATCTCACCGCCCGACGTTGTAGGAATATACCAGACGCGGTCAAATGATCCCCGTCGTATCGATGGCCAGCGTGTTCAAGCGCGCCTCTAAGCTTGACAGCCCATCCAGAATCTCCTGGCTTTCGTCGTCCGTCCTTACACCCCAATATTTCCTTAACTCAATAATAGTGGCCTAACACCAATCCCTGTATTTTGTGATGAACCGGTGCCAAAGATATCTTTGATCCATTTAGACCAGAACTGCGCAACTGATGTTGGGGCATTAGGGTTGGCCGCGTTATACAGTGTCTGTGAATGCAGCCATTGTGCGCGGATGTTATTGGCAACATGCGCCAGGTTGCCTTTGACATTTGGTGTGTTTTGGCGGTTAAGGTAGATCATTGCTGCAATTGTGCCTCTGATCGCCCCGAGCACTTCCGCCGCATCGTCTACGCTTCCGCTTGTGATCCGGAGTAAGACTTTTGCTGGGCTCATGGGGTCTTTGTTTTTCAGCATCTATCACAGAACGGAATGCGTTAGCTCTTGTGATTAGCTCGGGCTCCCGTTTACAGGTATGAAGCGGTAGGCACTCACTATCGTTTTGTATCTGTGAATGTTGACGACAAGGCCCACGAAGTACACGTCATTTTTCCTAGACCCGACAGTCTCCATGATGCGTCCGTAGACATTTTTGAGGCTCGAGTCGTCATTCGGGTCGCCGACTCCTGTCAGCGGCGGCGCGTTCTGCAGCACAGGCTGGGTGCGAGCTTGGACGAAATAGGAGACTGAAACTGGTCCAGTTGTCGCGGTAGCGCCGCTACGAAGTCTGTCATTGGAATTTAGTGTCTGAGATTAAATCAAAGGTACCGGGGGCCTTACACGCCTCTTGAGGCATCTTGAATGAAATCTGCAATAAGATGGCCGTCGATGATGTGTTCAACTATAATACCATAAGCTGACAGAAAGTTCCCTGAAGAGCGGTGTTAATGCCTACCTTGAAAGTCTCTGTCCACTGTAGTCAAAGGCTGGTATTGCGATACACTCGGGTTACCACAATCATCCACGTCATCGTAGTCAAGTGACTCGTCCATCAGCTCTGGATGATACATACCGCTCTGTTGCATTTGCCTGGTGGTGAAATGCTAAGATCTGTTAGTTCGCTGTTAAAGTTTATCTCACTTAGACCTACATCTGATAGAGTCAGAGTGACGGAGCCTCCCTGAAGCCTGGCTGTGTATGTACGAGTTCTCTTCTCAAGCACAACAAATTTACCGGGGGCCTCCTCCGCCCCTCGTGGTGTAAGATGGCGATAATGATTACGATGACGATGGCGATGCGTATGATCGAAGGGATTCGTGGATGGAACAGCTCAAAGGCGTCGTTCCGGCATGTCAATGTCGCACTCATCGTCTACTCAAGGATCATAGACGCGGACAATGCTTTTCTTAGCCCATTTTGAGGCGCGTGAGTTCCAAGAGTAGAGATTGCACATGATTTGTTGTGTCAATTCGATCGGTCCTCGGGTCTGCCACGTGTGCAGTTTCTTCGCAAACTCGCGCAGGCTGGGGAAATGGAGATAGCTGAACTTTTCTCCCATAGCTGAGTTTGGTATCGATGCCGCAAGGTCAGAGAATGTGGTGGTGGCTGTTGGACCTGGATTGTTGAAAGAAACGCCTTGGAACCATAGTTTACTTTGCTTCAAACCAGAATGAAATCTTGCTCTTGCATGCTCTTGTTATATGCTGACCGGAAGTACTGGCCGTCCATTAGCCCGTCTATGTAGACGGGTCCGAGAAATCGGCACTCTTGCTGTTCGTGGCGAAGCGCATATGGGGCAAACCCACCGAAAAGTGCAACTATGATATCTCCCTCACGCATACAGTCAGGACCGATGCCCCAACTTCCGTTCGCCAGGCGGAAGAGGAGACGACCTTTGCACATCTTGGCTAGCTCTTCTGTGTAGCGACTTCGTGAGCCGATGTAAGTGGCATGATCGGATGTCATGCAGAACTGTGCGCCTTTGACTGTACTACTACAGTTTGTGGAGCATTTTGACATGATGTTGTGGATATAGTCAAGGAAATCAGCCAAGAACTGATTTCTCTTTTCCTCTGTGCCTTCTGAAAATCCGAATGGGAACCCAAGGTATCCTGCTGTCAACGTTCGAGCAATCATGAGAGACTGTTGCTGGCTATCGCAGCAGAGCATTTGCGTTCCTCGTCCGTCTTTCCAGAACCGTGTGGTAGATATCGCCATTTCCGGTCCCACTAACGATAGTACACTTTTGACTTCATTGTAACATGTACCATAAGCGAACAGCTTGCCTCCTTCGACCCGGTAGTAGCTCAGTGCTTTCTCATCTCCTCTCAGTGACGCTGGAAAGCTGAGTTTGAATCGAGTTTCATCGGAGGAAGAGAACCCTAGAGCGGTGCGTGCGCGATCCCACCTTGGCACCCATGACGGAAAATCAAGTTCAGGCCCCAAAATCTCCGGATGTGAAACATGGTTGAGGATTTCTAGATCCTGACTTACTCGTATGATCTCAACAGCAATGTCAGTGTAAACCTCTGCCACCGTTTTCGTGTAGTCCACGCTGATGCTTGCTGAATCAAAGCTGCTGAGTTTGCTCAATATTCCAAGAAGCCCATAGACCATGTCGCGCGAGTCGGTGGCTGAGTAGGGTCTAAAATTATTAAGGAGTGAAAGCAGAGCATCCTCTCGCGCAAGAACATGGGGGAGAGCGCTGATCGAAGCAAGACTTCTCCGGAAAGGGATATTCTGGACAAGTTCAGGCTGACAGTCTGCGGCTATAGCCAGAAACAATGCAACCCTGCGAATGTAATGATACGGGATCCTTTTATGTCCATATATTGCGTACGATTGTAACCTTGTGGCCTGAGCTAATACCACTTCTTGGACACACCATATACGCACAAACCAACTCTGATCGAAGAAGTCCTTGATCGCAGACCAGGATACGCTGATTGGAGAATGATCGGGCAATATCTGTAAAAGTAATATGATGAGATGATCGTCGTCGTCACTGAACCCGGCACGCACTCTGTGATCCTCCAGCAGAGTGAAGATCGTCATCAATCCGGTCTCAGCCGCGGTGGCGTCCTCATGGCTTGCCCCTCCAAGATAGATAACCGTGTTGGAAGTTTGCGAGTAGACTCGACCCATAAGAGGTACATGGATATTCTTTTCCTTGACATCAGCTTGATTCATGCATAGCGCATCAGCCCATACAGTTCTGGGTTCTCTAGGGTCGCGTATTGCCAGCAGAGCGTCGCGAAGGTTCCTGGTCACCAAGACATCGAGTTGGTTGCATTTAATGTTGACCAGATCGGACGCTTTGCCCCAGACGTACGAAAGGGCCTCGTACTCTGGCGCTACTGCTGCTTCATATTGCCGGAGTTCGCATTGGACGGGGTCATCATCCTTCTCCGATGGTAGAAGGCTGAGTAAGCGGATATCACAGGCGGCTAACTGAGTCGGATACAGTATGCGACGGTCTCGATCAAGTGATTCCGGACATTGCATCGATTGCAGAAGAGAAGGCTGCATCTCGTGACCGTAATTCCAGACAGTCGAGTGACACCGAGAATGGAAAGTCCAGTTTACTCGGCCCAGCAATGTAAGTTTGTTTGCGCTGACTTTAGCTGAGGCTGTACCGCCCCGAGTGTTATCAAATGCGGTCCTGCGAGAGTTGAACCAGTGCTGGTGCCGGTTCTCGAATTTTAGCAGGATGCGATAGCTGAGCGTACATACACTTGATTTGAAAATATCAACGGGCGAATAGGCAGTGTACAGGGCAGCCTGGCGCTTATACAGTGTGTTAGCGCCTGCTGTAGCCTGCAGTGTCCGTTGATGGCGTACGCTGGGGTGCGTCGACAGAGACCAATACTGTTGGCCGGATCGTGATTCTTCGTACTGATTGGATAGTACAAGTTGTATTGATACAGTAGTAGCTAAACCTTGTTTCTGCAAGCTACAAATTCATTTAACGAATTCTTATCTTCTAAGCTAGGTTGCTTACATTATTCAAGGCAAGATACGTAGTTAGGTAACCTAAGTACTAATAGTAGCAGCGTTGTTATCAATCTAATCTTGTAATACCATAATAAGCCGCGTATAAGATTTCGTCCCGCACGTTCAACGGATTCATTAGGCGTTCTCGTATGCGCATAAGCGCAGCCTTGATTAGCCACAGCGCTCACAGCGCTCAATTCCAACAAGGGTCTAGACGTAGCGCAGCGTGTGACACGAAAAACTGATGGGGCGGTGGTTCTTGACGTAGCCAATGATAGGCGACTTTCACGGCCCTGTACGCGTTGGACATGTATTGAAAGGATCGAGCTTGGCAAATTGTTTACTTCCCAAGTGTTAGCGTCTGGAACGTTTGCCTTGTCTGCATTGGATGATAGCTCCCTGCCTCTTGGCGCATACAGGCTCGCCTACTTCTCGAACGATGGTTCTAGCGTGGGCCCAATGAGAAGGTTCATGTGTGTTTCAGCCTATTGTCTTCGTTGTGGAATGTCATGGGTGAGCAATTGCCTCTTTCGTTCTAGGTCAATGCCGAACCGCCCGACGCAGATAAGCACTACACGGTCGTACGAGAAATCGCTCCGGGCTGGGCCATTGCCGGCAGGCGCCTCTTGTTCGAATAGAAAATACCTAGAGAACGATGCTCGTCCGCCGTAGTCCGCCAATGAAAGTACGCCACGCTAGGCAGCGGGTGCTAACGCTCCTTCGCCGTGCAACACACGCATTATATTGCGCATAACATGGATGCTCCGCAAGTGAGTCCTTCTTAGTATGTGCGTGCTTCCGCCACACATACATAGTTAGTTTCCAGGATCGTAGGCAAATGGGATCCCGCGACCTGCCAGACATAGCAGCGAGCAGCAGGTTCAGTCAGCCAAGTGGCGTCCAGAGTTTTGCCTTCTTTGATTCAGAACTTGGCAATCGTTCCCGACAAGTGGTGCAGGAAATCGGGCTCTGTACATTCTGCACCGAACAGGGCTTTGAATCGGATATATAGCTTTTGTGAATGATATGTCAGTCCCCGGTACATCTCAGTACTGCTTGTTCATCGTCTCCAGCCGTCTTCTGCGCCTCATTGATCACCAACGACTTCGCCATTGTGATGATTGACGTCAAGCGCTCCCATGTGGGCGAAACCACCACTCTCCAGGATTTGAAAGGCGCTCTCCGGGTGGGAACCAGTTCGACGACAGCATCCTCAAAGCAGGCGTTGTCCGATACACAATACAGCATCGGTTTCGACATACTTTTACAGGGCTCGACGGCTTATGAACATTTCATATTCCCACAACTTACTCGACTCCTGGCTCCACTACTGGATTCAAGAGACCGTATCTCTGTCCTTGAGATCGGACCTGGCCCAAAGAGTGTGCTGGGCTGTCTTCCCGACTATCAGAAGAGAAAAATCCGACGATATGAGGCTTTTGAGCAGAATCAAATGTCCGCGAGAAGTCTAGAAGAATGGCTTTCGGTCGATGCTAAAACGCGATCACGATTTCCTTGCCTGGAAGATCCACCGACCATTCATCGTCTCCCATTCGATCCACAGCAAAGCACATGCAATGGCCGCAATGGCGATGTGCACGACGCTGACGGAAGATACGACGTAATCCTTTTTTGCCACAGCATGTATGGCATGCCATCAAAAGGAAATGTCATCAAACAAAGTCTGGAACTGCTCACAGAGACGCGAGGCGGAGTGCTAGCGATCTTCCATCGTGGAGAAAGTCTGCACCTTGATGGTTTGGTCTGCCATCAGACTGCTTCTTTCCCCACCGGAGTCGTCAGAATAGCAAATGAGGATCAAGTTTTAGACAACTTCGCACCCTTAATTGCAGGTTTTGTAATGCACGAGAAAGAGACGTATAAAATCGTCCAGGGCGAGTGGCGTAAGGTGTGCCGCAACCTCGGCTTTCAGGAGGAATCATATCCGGACCAGCTATTATTCAGCTCGCCCGAAGTCATGGTGGCTTTTACTCGGGATGCAACCGAACTTTCAACGCTCACAACGCCGCTGCCAACATTGAGGGAAGACAGACGTATCAAGAATCAACAGGCTCGATTGCACCACCCCGCAGCAATCTCTAGGCCAACCGAGATCGATCACATTCAGCATTACGTCCGATGGGCGCTCGAGCACGGAACCGGCTTGACCGTTATCGGCGGGAGTCATAGCGGTCACTGTATCTGGAATAACATCGTCTCCATTGACATGGGTGCCTTCTGTCGAGTATACATCCATAGAACAGAACAAGACAGCGTACCTACAGATGTCGGTTGCGAAACTCTCGTCGTTGCTGAGGCTGGCTGCACGACTGGAGACATCATCACTAAGGCTATGGCGGCAGGGGTGACAGTACCTCTGGGGTCCCGCCCAAGCGTAGGGGCAGGTTTGTGGCTGCAAGGTGGCATTGGACATCTGGCTCGAATGCATGGCCTCGCCTGCGATACTATCGTGGGTGCTATCATGGTCAGCGTCGAATCTGGTGAAGTCCTATGCGTTGGTTATGTACCGAGTCGGTATAGGCCGGCTACATGCATCCGCCCGAAGAACGAAACAGACATTCTATGGGCATTGAAAGGCGCAGGAACGAACTTCGGCATCATTGTCAGCGTGACATTCAGGACTCACCCCGCCCCTACATACCAGGTCCAGACTTGGGCTGTGCCGCTGAGCAGTCGTATTGAAGCACAGCACAAACTCAGCAGTCTCGATACAGAGGTCGCCAGCAAGCTCAGCAGGGACTGCTCTGCAGATGTCTACTTGTACTGGGACGATGATCGGCTGCACCTCGGTGTGACTATGATTGTATTTACCACAACAATGCCAACAGCTGCAAAGTGCTCGTTCTCCGCGGCTATCTCTTCTGTTCTAGGCGCGGAAGAAAGCAGCGTCAAGAGTGTTGACGGCGTCGGTCTATTCGATACAGAGATGTACGTTTCGAAGATGCACGGTGGTCATGGCGGGGGCAAGACATCGTCGTTCAAGCGTTGCCTGTTTTTAAAGGGTATCGGCGACTGGAAGGTGGCTGAGCGCTTGGTGGCAGCTGTGGAGGGTCGGCCATCAGCGCTGTGCTATCTGCATCTGTTGCAAGGCGGGGGAGCGACTAGCGACATCGCGGCCAACGCCAATGCTT
This sequence comes from Boeremia exigua, assembly GCF_020726555.1. NCBI lineage: Eukaryota > Fungi > Ascomycota > Dothideomycetes > Pleosporales > Didymellaceae > Boeremia > Boeremia exigua. Next base: position 260,584 of record NW_025763531.1, read on the forward strand.
TTGGCTGTCGAGACTGGGACTTCGCTTGTGTCATAACTGGTGTCTGGCCTCGCGACCAAGATGGCACTGAAGTCGCACGAGCTGCTGTTAAGTGGGTTTATGGTGTTGCGGAACACTTGCTGCCGATTTCCAAAGGCGTCTACAGCGCCGACCTCGGGCCGGACCCTAGAGACGCTGTCCTTGCGCACAGAGCTTTTGGGCCTAACCGGCAACGGCTAGCGCAACTCAAATACCAGCTAGACCCGCAAAACGTGCTGGCTTACACCTGTCCACTCCCGAAAGCCCCGCTTGGACCAAAGCTTATCCTTCTCATTACAGGCCAAAGCGGCGTTGGTAAAGACTACTGCGCTAATGCGTGGGTCTCGATGTTCGCAAAGCGCTCTCTATCGTCTCGCGCTGTGAGCATCAGCGAAGCTATCAAGCGGGAATACGCAGCGGCTACTGGCGCTGACGCCAGTCGCCTGCTTTCTGAACGTGCCTACAAGGAGCAGCACCGCACAAGCTTGACAGCCTACTTCCTAGATCGAGTGCAACACGAGCCGCAGCTGCCAGAAGAGCAGTTCTTGCAGGTAGTGAACGAAGCCGCAGACGTAGGTGTGCTGTTGATTACTGGTATGCGAGACAATACGCCCGTTGCAGCCTTTTCGCATCTGGCACCAAACAGTAGGCTGATCGAGGTCTACGTGCATGCTAGTGCGGGAGCACAACGGTCGCTTAAAGATCGTCACGCTGTTGAAAGTGGCGGTGCAAGCCATAAGAGCAGCATTTTAGTCGAGCCGAGTTTGAATGCCTTGAGTCACCAGCCCTGTCTCACTTTTGACAACAAAACAGCTGGCGATGAAGCTGCGAACAAATACTTCGAAGACTGCTTGTTACCCTTGGTACACGAGGACTTACTACGGCTGACTGACATGGTGCGTTCAATACCCAACTTTCCACGCCAAAACATCGTTTTCCGCCATGTTATCGGCATCTCCCAACAGCCAGGTGGTCTGGCCTTATGTACGTCTCTCCTGCAAAGACTCTTCCCTGGGGACTGGAGCACTGTCACGGCGATAGCATGTTGCGAGGTTGGCGGGATCGTATTCGCATCTCCGTTATCCCTTCACGTCAATGTTCCCTTGATACTCGTACGAGAGGCTGGTAAGTTGCCTCCGCCGACCTTCTCTGCTGTGCAATCTCGATCCCACATCTCATCACTGATCTCCAACGAGTCATACCAGAAGCGGGTAGAGATTGGACGAAACGCTGTACCCAAGGGTGGTCCAATTGTGGTGGTAGACGACACGCTTGCTACCGGCGAAACGCTTTGCGCTGTTTTACAGGCGCTCAAAGTGGCTGACGCTATTAAAGATGTGACTGTATTAGTAGTTGCTGAATTTCCAATCCATCGTGGACGGGAACTCCTGTGCAAACGTGGGTTTGCACATGTTAAAGTCCGCAGTCTGCTATCATTTAATGGTGCATAAAGGATCAGTTTAACACTAAATCACTTTCCTCACACAACCTGGCACAAAGATGAATGAAAGTGCTGCCTTTACTCTGTTCCCCAATTTCAGTCATCAATTCAGCTAGTTGTGTCCAGTATTGATACTCTAAATTTGCAAAGGCACCCATTTCTTCTTTGTTCTTCTTGACTTCTTAGAAGGATCACTGGCTTCCCTTTTGTTCTCGCCAGCAAGTGCGCATCCGACCGCTCCCGATTCCCGCGCGGATTGGTCTCTTGAGGTGCCCGTCCAGACACATCGCTCGGTGCTCATATTCTTGGATTTCTGACCAGGTACCGCTAGTTGCGGGAACTGTTCCTTTGGGGAAGAGGCCTTCCGCGGTATTACAGTCGTACATCTGGCATTGCGGTCGCGAATGGGGAGCGAGAACGATGAGTATACATTTGGATCAGGACTGGCCCATATTCCCCGAACTGCCCGTTCTGCTATTTCTGTTGGGGCACCGAGTCGTGGAAAGGCGTCGTCTAGATAGCTTTTTCTTCCCACCGATCGCTCATCTGTTTCTACATGCTCCAATTTTTTTAGGAAACCATCCAAGTCAAACGGTGGTGAGGCGTGATTTGTGCCATACATGCCTTCATCGTGGGGGTTCTGGTCGTTGCCGACGTCTCGATCCTCAATGTCCGACGGAACGGCACCTTGTGACCTTTCTAGGAAATCACGGAGCCTCGCAAACGCAAATTGATTGACGTCCAAGTCCCGTGATCCTGAACTTTCAGGCGCTGCGTTCTCTACCCCTGACGAAACAGCCCACGTGCGACCGATTCGGGAGTCCGACTTAGTAGTTTCCCTCAGATACGATACGTCCATGATACCTAGAAATAAGGCCCTGACTCTCGGGTCTGGGTGGCGGGAAGAAAGAAGACGAGCTGTGGTCAGCGTTGGTGCAATCTTGCATCTGACTTGTACGTCGGGATTCGCACCGTTCCGAAGTAAGAGCAGAACGATCTGGAATACTTCATTGTGGAAAGACCTTTGGAAAATATTTTCTTTACTCATTTCTCCCAGGAGGACTTGGTACAAGGCTGCGTCGATTTCGCTTGTGTAGAACTCTGATCTGCGTTCAAGCAAATGGCTCACCAGAGTCACCATCTTTGCAGCAGATGCCCTTCGTAACAACTCGCCGTCGGCGATATATGACTTTCCGTTGATTGGCTTCAAAGCGTGCAGAAGCAGTAGCGCAACTCTTTCGTGGCCTTTTGAAATTGCAAATGCGAGTGGTATGTCCTTGCTCTGACTAAAAGGATGCGCCCCGAGCTCCAGCAATAGATTCACCATATCTGCGTAGCCATAGTATGTCGCGACCGAGAGCGGTCTCGGCAATACAGCCGGTGTACGCAAGTAGTTCGTAGTGGTGTTCACGTCTCCACCCCTGCATATGATCCTCCGCGTAAAACTCCTGAGGTCTCTCCTCACAGAGAACTGAAGCAAGCTGCTCCCTTTGTATCGAATGTTGTCGCGCAGTAGAGCGTCCATGATCAACGGGTAAAATCTACGGCTCACTCGCGCAAAGCGGCTTTGGTCCCGAATGCGTAGGTACTGAATGATTTCCAGAATGATCTCGTTTGGAAAGGTAGTCAAACATTTGCCGAGTTTGGTTTGGTAGATTTTGACTGTGGAATAGAATTGATGGTTGACAGACCGAAGGGTTCTGCGATCTGAAGAGGAAAGATGAACAAAAATCTCGGGAAGAGCGCGGATCATCATGTGGAAAGCGCTTTTGGCACAAGAATCTCCTCGATGAGTACTTGTGGGTAGTGTCAGAAATGTTGCGAAGATGGCAAATGAACACGCGCGGAAGCTTGATGGAGGCCTTTTCGCAAGCTATCGGGACTTTGCTTGAACCCGGGATCGGGAAGTCTGTGATTGGTGAGGTGTCAGGAATGTGATGCATGATGTGATTAGGCCGCAACATGGCATGTTGTATAACATACTTCCTCGGCTACAGCTCTTGCTTCGTTGTCCGCAATGTTGATGGAGGTTAGACAGCAGCCTTCCCCGCATTCTTCGTCAGCAGAAGCAGAAACTTGGGCCGCTGTCCATCTTTGGCGGGGCGTTTACATCGTACTAGCATGATAAGAAGCAAGAAAGAAGGTGCGTGGTACTGACCTCTTGGCACTAGCGTTTCGGGTGAGAGTCCCGCTTGTGGAGCCAATGGACTTTTACCAAGTCTGTACACATTGTGTAGATAGCTAAAAGCAGGGTTAAGGCTCCGGTACTGCAAGGTGGAAATTGCGGCAAGATTGTCCACCGAAAAGCGTTGAGCTGAGAAAATATGGGTGTATGACAATATCGAGGCTGTGTTATCGCGCGTTCATGACCTGTTCAGCATCACCGAAGTGCCACGCCGTCGTTCTTTGCAACGTAAGATGGAATTGCGAAAATCCCACGGACGTTCCGATAAAGACAACTGCCTAACTGTTCGTAAGGAGAGCTGCACGGAGCCTATCTTTTTCGTCCCACCATGCCGGTGAAGCTGCTGGAATTACCCCGCCTGCTGTGGCACATGACAAGGCTGCAGCGTTAAACTCGTCTCATGGGTAAGCTTTAGTCCCTCGAATTCCGTCAAAACGCCACTATATCATGCTCTGCTGTTTTCGCAATCTTGAGTTGAGCCCTCCAACTTTACATACGTCATCCTACACCCTGGATACTACGCTAAATTAATATATCTCCAGACCAAAATCCGAGAAATCGATTCCAGATGTACTACGACAACGAGTGCGAGACATGCGATCGTGAGTTCGGTAGTCAGCAAGCTGCTATACAACACATGAACGCACTTGATCACTGGGGTCCACGCTATGAATGCGACACATGTGATCGAGAGTTCTTCACTCAACAAGCGGCGAATCAGCACATGAATGACACGGATCATTGGGAGGCACGGTTTCAGTGCGATACATGCGATCGGGTCTTCTCCACTCAACGGTCAGCTGACCAGCACATGGTCGACACAGGACACCGAGAACCTCGATATGGGTGTGATATCTGTTCTCGAAGGTTTGATACCGAAATGTCTGCCGATCAGCATATGAACGCCGTTGGTCATCACAAACGAAATTTCTGCGATAGCTGTAGCAGATCATTTCAGAGTGAAAACGCTTTGAAGATGGTATGTCTACTGTGCGGACCTTAGTGGCCACTCGTCCTTCTGTCGTCATGACAAGGCTATTATTGACTATCAACAGCATCTCAACTCAAGCACTCATCGCGGTAGAAACGTTGTATGTCCCTTTTGCAAGATGGCTTTGACCTCAGCCAGTGGTCTATCGCACCATCTTGAGACTGGCTCATGCCAACGAGCCAAGAATGTCAATCACCGAACAATCTTCCAGGCTATTAGTCAGCGAGATCCTGGTGGCATATTGACAAACAGACTGCTCACCTACCCCGATTTCGACACCGAGCAAATCGCCACCGATGGCACGTGGAATGGCTCTAGCTTCGAATGTTATCTTTGTCGTCGCGAATATGATACGCTTCGAGCTTTGAACCAACATCTGAACTCGCCAGCTCATAGCGAGAAACTGTATCATTGCCCAAACCGCAATTGCGAAGGCCAATTCGTACGGTTAGCATCGCTTTTCAACCACCTTGAAAGTGAGAGCTGCAACTTTGTGCGGTTTGAGAGGGTTCAGAAGCATGTTCACAACTTCATTACGGGAGGACAAAGACTGGTTGGTTTTACCTGAATGTCTGGGTGTTTGTATCAAAGGTATTATTGTCAAGATCAAGATGCGTAGAGGGATGCATGCTAATCTGAATCATAGACGAATCATCTAATTGACAGCTACGGGTGCAATATAATTGGCGGTTCTCAGCACACTGATTTCCTTGCCACGCAGAGGGGAATGTTGGCGTAGAATAGCTGATCAGGGAATGATATTCGTAAAACAGCGCACGTAGAGCAGCATAATTCCTACCACTATATTCGATAGGCACAATGTCAACAAAAAGACCTATTGTCTAGGAGCCCAAAGCGCATATGTGCACATTGTGCTATTAGGTTGCAATAGTATTAGATGTTGTCAAGCTCATTGTTCTTCTCCAAGCTGGAAGATAGTGTTTTGTATATCAGACGTTTATGTATGTCCAGAATCCGGTTGCTGGCGGCCTTCATCCAGTCGTATCAGTCCAAATCTTCTTTGTCATCGGTAAAAATGTATCATTCCTCGTGAACGTCACTTGCAACTGTTACAGATTGTGATTTCGAGTCAAGGAAAGCTACAAAGACCGTATGCGTGCTGATACGGTCGCTACGGATGAATGGGGCCACGTTACATCCTGGGGCGGCTGCGTGGGCGATGGGGTGTTCAAGGGATATGATTATACGCATCAACGTACGTCCATATCTACGTGGGAGAGAAGCGTCTTCAGACTGGGAAAACTTGATGTGGGAGCTCTGAAATCTCTCATAATCTGCGGTATCTGCGGATGCAAGGACTTCGATTGTTTCAAAGAGCCCGCTTCTTGTGTCGGAGTTGCGATTGGTGGGTCCACTGATTTTGACAGAGATCTGTACCAGGTTGCAGATGAACAGGGGAGTATCACTGAAAGGTCAATGGACAGCTCTGACAAAGCCATCGAACCGCGTGCCTGCCTAGTCTGGGTCGGGCTGGTTCGGCCGCAAAATCTCGATCCGAGATGCTTGGCACCCGTATCCTGGAGGCGTGAGTACAACTATGTTCTTGTTGCGGCAGATCCCCAGAGGCTTCTCATCGAGCAGCGATAGCATAAGGCATTCGCTAGCTCTTGCATTCACTAACGACTGGTCGAACGTCACGCCAGAATCTCCACACCGCCCCTCACAATGTCTTCTTGGGGACCTAAATCCAGACTAGAGCGCCTCCTGTTATGAGTAACAGGCGGCCAAGCTGCAATAAGGGCAGCGATTTAGATATAAGTACAAGTCAAGCTGCCATGTGTCGTCTTTGTTGACCTCGTCCCAGGGTCATTCTCATTGTGTACTTAGACTAGGTAAACCTAGTAGTATGTAAGGTCCCGATCTCATACGTAGTTCCCCTGACACTTTCAATCTCAACACTCGGCTGTCTGTTCCAAGTCGCGATGACACTCGATGCCTACCGCATCAAGAACAATGCACAGATCTTTCTCCAGTGTATCTTCAACACTTGTCTGTCAGTATTAACGGTATGTCAGTACATTTTCATCAAAGATGCAAACGGACGAATCGTACAGGGCTATAACCGGGATTTACATCACCTTCGCCAAAAACGAACGCAACTTCTGGCAGCACGTCTCACCTGGGCTTGTTGTATGCGCAGCAGTTTTGTGCGTTTGTAGCGCTACTATGTATTGGCTGGCTTTTGCTCTGCATCGGGAATATGCTTGGGCGATCTACCAGCACATCAACCCTGACAGGGAAACGAGCAACCGTTACTTTACATACCAGGTGTGTTTATCAATGCTCAGATTCGGTAGCAGGCTATCAACAAGGGCTCTAGATCTACCTCGTAATCTTGAAGTTTACGCCGTTCTTCCTTATCGCGTTTGTCATTACCTATGGTCTTATCGACGTTCACTATAACGAGCCTGAATTCTCGCTGACCATGGCTATTATCCCTCTCGCGCTTCTTAATGTTGCGCTTGCTGTCTTTGCTATCCGAAAAGAGAGCAGAGGTGTCATGGCAGCCGCCTTGGTGTGTTCCGTTCACCCGATCCAACGAATGCGTGAAGCTGACTCTTTGTTATTATAGACTCTGCAAATTGCTGAGGCTGCCTATCTAGTCAGCAGATTGGCTGTCCTGTACGGAAAGTCCTTGCGAGCGCGTACTATTATGAAAGAAGAAATGGTTTTCTTCGCGCTCATGGCTCTGCTGTTCGCGATAGCTGCTACTGGTGTCGGGTGTGCATGTGTAATGAACTTTGGCAAGAGCTTGAAGCCATTCCTCCAGGTCGGAGCTAGTCGGCAGGAACCCGAGTTGAGCGATACAGCCTATCATCTTTACCCCGTGGACGCAAACGATCCGTTGGCATCGCAGAGGACATCGCGTCGATTCATACTAGAGTAATTGCGTAGATGAATTGGTGTCACCAGATACCCCTCTGGAGCTCATGCAAATGAAAGATAAGTCCGTGTAGACGAGTGATCAGCATCACGACAAGCCGAAGCTAGAACACAGTGTCGCTTCGTCGACCATCGCATCTCTACTAACATCACCAGCACAAGGAGCTCCAAGTCTATTCCATCGGAACGCTCTCAAAGAAGACATCTGGCTCCCGAAACAATTTGCCACATTTAAGGTTGCTTTCGAGCATATCCCTAAACCTAACATTCTTGGCCGTGACTGGCCCATAGTGGTGACTTCCCGCCGACGCAGCCCGTAGCGCTCATGGCTATCTACAACCTCATCAACGGTGCGCAACTTTGCTACATCCACCGGCGGTATCACTGACAGCACCTCCTTCGCGTTTGCTTGGCACTCGTGCTATGTCACGTGACCGCGCGTCAAACTAACGCCTCAAGCTCGAGGAGCTCAACCTCGGTCTCGTCGATACTACGCCATTCAGACTGAGACTGGTACGTCGCACGGGCGACCAAGTCTCCCCAATCATCTACACAGCCGTCTCGCGGCTGCTCCTGCCCATCGTCATGTGTGATAGCACCCTCCGCTGTGCCCCTCGCTGTGCGCCCTGCAGCGCGGTCGCTGCAATCACCAACGCGACACTAGCGTGGCTGCCCGAAAGGCTCTCGAGTCCACGCCTACCCAACCTACATACGAAGCGCCACCGCGGGGATGGGAGCTAGCACAACCGTGCCGATGCTGCGAGGGCATACGTGAAACAACGGTGGGAGTGGGCGGCTGCGCGTCTAACTGTTTTCTGTCATATGCATGCGATGGTGGTGGTGCTGCCGTATCGTGAGTCATGGGTTTGGTGTTGACCTGCGCTCGCGCAGCGAATTGCCGGCGGGCGAGGGTGTGGACACAGCCCCACCACCCGTTCGGCGGCCGCAGATCACCCAGCGCTTTGACTATGTCTCCATAGGAACAATGACGTTCACATCGCGAGAGTACCTGCGTTTACCCTTGGCCCTTTGCTCTAAGCCTCTTGCAATGCCCTAGCCGGTGACGTAGGTTTGTTCAGCGTTCTCATCGAGCGCGTTTGCGCGCAGCTCCGCGCCGAAGCCTGCCACTCTCAGGCACGAAGGCCGCTGTGCAGTCGGTCAAAGTCCTGTCCATGGGGTTACTCGTTGGAATCAAAGTCTTGATTATGACGTAAGTACAGCATAGTATCTCAGCAGCGTGGCAGTCACAGCTTGAGATCCCTCGATGAGCTTGCCGCCAACGAAGTGGCGTGTTACAGGCACTCGAGACTGAGGGAATTTTGGTTCTGACGATTATGCGCTGTAGACTTGAATGATCCATGCCGTCTTGCTGCTGCTGCGCATGCGAGCAAAGTGCGAAGCACCGCCGCATCTGGGTTGAAGAGCTGATGTGGCACAGGACCAATAGCGCATTTGTCAGGCGTTACCTTCACGCCTGGCTCGAGCATGCACAGCTGTCTGCTATAAGATATGGGTTCCTCACCACCCCTTCTCATCTCATTATCTTACACTCCAAAGACGTACCGCATCGCCCTTCACGACTCACCAGAGCCCGAACACTTTTTGCAAGCTCGACATCATGACTGCTACAACAGTTTGCAAGCTCTCACCGTCCGCGAGCGCGTTCAACACCATGCTGACCGCGTTTGTTGGCTCTTTAATCAACGGTCTTTCCTCAGGACCAATTCTTGCTTTTCTCATCGGCTGGATCTCGTGGTTGCCCGTCATTCGCATCCTTGGCGTGGGAGCATATCAGCTGCGGCTCGCCATCCGAGCTGGCACGAGCATGTCCGCACTTGGTATTGGAAAAGACCAAGCCACCAACGCAGAATGCCTCCAGATGGAATCCTCAGTTACTGGAGCAGCAGCGGACAATCAGCCACAAAACATGGAATCGCAACGCCCAACGCACGACGCTGCGCAGAACTCATGCGTCGCCCTATCGACGTTCATAGCCGCCATCGAGGCCCGCAAACGTCGAGTGCTCGCCTCCATGGACCAGTCTGTGACGTTTCTCGGCTGGCTCGGCTGGGTTTGGAGCGCCCTGTACACGCCCATCTCGCAGACAATCTGGGTGTGCGTGCGCCTCAACACCCCGACACCAGCGCTAACCATGTTCGTCCACGGGCTCTCTATTGGTGTGTCTGCGCTTGGCCTAACATTCGACACCAAGATCCGCTACGGGGTTGCTCTTGGGCGCAAATGGGGCCCCTGGGCGTTTTACGCGTTCAATCTCTGGAACGCAGGTGTATGTCTACTACTAGGCACGGAGGTGCTAGTGCTTTTGATCTACAGCGTAGTAACTGCCAGCAATCTTCCAATCCCGCTAGTTGTTATGTACCCCCTACTTAGCATCATGTGGGCTGTCGGGAGTTTAGCAATACTTCCGCCCGTGAATGGTGGGACCTCAGGAAAAATCGTCTTTGGGTTGCTGATGGGTGCGTTTTCAGGCGTGGTTGTTGCGGCACCGTCATTTGTATTATGGCAGCACCAGAAGGTTGATAAGAACTTTGGGGTTTTTATTCAGGATGATGCTGAGGTCGGCCTTGGGTTGGGAGATTTCCTCGCGTGTGAAGGGGTGAGTGTTTGGGCTAAATTTGCTGCTATTATGCCATGAGGTGTACGAAAAGTTAAGCCTTCGTCAATCAGAGATGGGGATTTCATGCTGGCTTTACACGAAGAGGGATCACCGGGTGCATAGCAACGAGTGTAGCGCACTATTTGTAGGCCAGGCTAGGTCAGCGGGTTCGGGAACGCTTCCATACTAGTAGCGGGGGGCATGGGCGCTAATGGCCCACGTGTTCGCGATCTTAGCTTTTGCAATTGATTGGTTATAAATTAGACGCCCAACAATACTTCTCGCAATCGTGACAACGCGTGCACCGCCGCCGACCCACAGGCACAACTTCTGCCATCACCAAAAACGTGCGCCGCTTGTCGAGCTTAATCGAATGAGCGGGCAGTGTGAGACAGGAGTCTGGCATGTGAAGCGGATGGCTCGCGAACGCGTGCTAATAGGTTGTGGTTGCCAGATGCACGACGTTAGGTGGCAGGCCTGTTTCGACGCTATGTAGTGCACGGAGTTTCTGCTGATCTGGCGCGTGTCACGGCCAGGACGCTAATCAAGAGCGACTGGGCTCCCGACAAAGTGAGGTCCTGCATCTCAGCTCGATATACCATTCCTCGGCCTCGCCTGAATCGTCCGATATCACAGCGGCCTTGCTGAGCGTCGGGAAAACGCGCTGTGATACTTGTTGGTCGCTCTGACGTAGCGCACGGCCAATCACAGCCACCGCCACCGCGTGCCAAGGTCAACGAACCCAGCAGACCGCGCAACAATCACGACCTCCAAGCCAGCGTGACGCGCCACTCACCGATGTTCATGTGGCGGGGTTGTGTCTGTTGAGAGGCCAGCGGTCGACGGAGACGAATAGGTATACAGCGTCTCGGCGACGGCGAAGGCGACGACGGAAGGGAGGTCGAGGGGTTCCGCAAATCGGGGATCGCAGCAGGACGGGCGCGCAGGACGAATAATATGTCAAAATGGCAGGCGTTGGACGAACATGTCACCAGTCAGGCTCTAGCCACTTTTTATGGCATGGCATTATGCTTTTTCGCAGAGCGCGTGTACCAGCGCGGTGACATATGGGTCCAGCCCAGTGTAGCCCCAGCACCTCCACATGATCGCCATACTGGAACCGCAAATGCCTAGGTATGTGTCGCGATGATGAATCCTAGCTACAACTCTTGGTTGGTCTCAGACCAGCTACAACTCTTGGTCGGTCTCAGACCAGTATTCTTAATTTTTGTTGCGCAGGCAATCCGATTCTGATCCAGAAGCGGTTATTTGGTTAGCGTCACAGGTGTTTGTATATATCATTCCTTGCCAAGGAACTTCTTGTTCTATGGCCGGTCGATGACATCGCACGACTGACACGAAAGTCGCGCAACGTCACATGATGACGCTAGTCAACTTGGATCGTGCGGGACTGCGCCCCGCTTTCCCTTCACTGTATCAAACACCAAAACCAATGTGTGACAAGTACTTTACCAGCTCACAGCCCCATCACAAACCGTCGCAATGAGCGCGCAACACTTTCAACCCAGATTGGTGACTCCACCAGCTTCTCCGTCGGCCTCTCCACCTCCGTCGGCCTGTCCACCCGTCTCACCATCCGCCTCTTCCCCCGCCGCTGCACCCGCCTCTTCGCCCGTTTCTTCAGGCTCGCCGTCCACATCGTCCGCCTCTACGACCGCATCGCCATCGCGCACTGATCGCAACCCTTCGCCTCTCACCGGCGCAGCGCGTGATATCTTCGAGTTTGTGAGGGATTGGTCCTCTGGTAGAACCAGCCGTTACTCCATCTCAGCGCGGCTGACGAAAGCCGAACACACACTTCTTGAAGACAAAACTTTTGAGGACTTTTCTCTTGGCGACCTCTACTCCAAATCGTGCTCTATCTGGCTGCCTCCAAGCCACGTGGAAACAAAGGGGTGGCTTGTCGTATCAATGCCCCCACGCGTTCACAACGAGTTCTGCCATCTCATCAGAGACGAGCTTGTCAACAGAATTGCCACGTTTCGACAGGATCCCAGACATCCTGCATGTGCAGCCTCTTCCAAGGTTGTAGGGAAGGCGAAGACTGATATCGAGTTTAGTGAAGACGGGCGTTTGAGGCCTGATATTGTGTTCGAGTATGAGGGCCCGGAGATTCGGTACACAACATTCCCGCTGGTCATTAAAGTTGGCTATTCGCAAACCGCAAAGGATTTGGCCCGTAGAGCCAAATCGGCCCTGCGGAACACCGACATCAGGACCATGATCACGTTTTGTCTCCCTTACCAATATCCAACACCGAAACGAAAGAAAGAAGACCCGGTGAATCAAGAGGCAACGTATACAATACGTCGTATAGAGGACGATGGACATGGCGACGTGCATTGCACCAAGGTGGAGGGCATCTTCCGCAACCAACACGGACTTGTTCAATCAGGCCACCTGCAGCTCAACCTCAATGACTTTCTACCCGACGGATACCTTCTCGACTCCAGCAATGAAATAGCCATCTCAGTGTCACATGAGACTCTGGCTGGATTCCTTGCTTCAGCGTTTCAGCAACAAGCCAAGTCTACCGTTCCCAGACCCAAGCTTTCTGAAAAGAGATTGAACATCGCTGGGATGAGTGATGACGAGTCTGAGCCGGTCGCCACCGCTAGCAGCAACAACTCACCGGCTCAAGATCGCATGTCAGACAAGGACTACCTTCGTCTTGTCGGCACAGCGGCGCCCGGACAATGCTACTTGGCCGCCAAACAGCAATGTGTTTCTCAGACCATGCCTACCGGAAATGACACTGGCGATGCGACAGCAGATATGGCGGAACAATGAAGCCAACGATGTCATAGCAGACACGACGAAATTGGAGTAACAACGACCAAGAATGATTGTAGCATGCACACGCGATACCGACGACATCTACGACGTCTCCGGCACCGATGAAGTGTCGGCTCGCCCGTGTTCGAGCCCCGACTTGCGCCACCGCCATCTCACGCCGAGCCTTCGCTCTCACGCATCTTCAGCACTCAGGGTGCCGTCAAACAGCCGACGACGTTTCTCCAAGCAAGCCAGCGCCTCGCTTAACACTTAGCAGTTCGGACGCCACACCCTTCACAAATGTATCGCGTCTCGCGCCTTCGCCTTCGCCTCACCCGAAACTGTGCTGTGACGCTCTTCGTCCTCTTCGCCGCAAGCCCGGTGGCGAGGAAGCAGAGCGGCGCGCACCGCCGAGTAGACCGTGCCGATGCGCTGACCTTCACCCCAGACCAAGGCCACGTGTATTGATACCGCCGTCTTAGGGTCGGTCTCGGTCAGGATGTTTAAGGGTTGTATCGGGCTAGATGAAGCGGGTCTGAATACCAAGCATACCGCTTCCAGAGTGGAGGCGACGTGAAGTATTGTTTTGATTACTTCACTTGAATGCGACAGGCTTTCACGAGAGTTTCTGCGAATCTGATTGCCAAGCAAGTTTGGGATGATGGGCATGCTTGCAATAACGTAGTCACACCAAGTGAATCCGCGATCCGAATCTCGCTTACCTTGCCAGATATCAGCGAGTCGTCAGCTATATGTCCATGACGTCGACCCAAACAGCAAGGTCACCCCGCACTTACCGCAACAGAATGGTCGTATCGCGCATCACGTCGATCTAAGCAGGGCATTACTTCTCCGGTATCTGGACACTGGACGACCATAGGGTGAGCCCTCGGACGATGATTGTAGATGGGGTTTACCTACGTATTGCCGACACGTTGAGAGTAATTGCAGGGCAGAAGAAGACGCACGATCTACGCATCCTGAGACTTTGCTAAAAGTAATTTCAAGCAAGATTTGATCGCAACATAGAGATGTTGTTAGTCTCAATGGGATACTGATACAACAAGCCTTGTGTGCGCCCCAAGACACGTTGGGTAGACGTTTGTTTTCTGTCAAGAGAAGTCGACTATAACAAGCATTGCAACAAAGAACGTCCCATAAATCGTCGAGTATAGTTACAAGCCCTGCCTTCTTCTCTTTCTGGCAGCGAACACACATAAATTCGGTGGCTGAAACGAGGCGGTGGAGCTACCACGCACCTCGCTTATCGTATTCTCTTAACACAACAGATGCGCCGGAATCAGTCTTCGGTTGCAGGTCTGGAGTAGAGATAGAAGGTATTTCAGATTCTGTTCGCGGTGATGCACTCATTTTGTTGACAAGGACGTTGATGTTCAGTGCCATTAGATGAAGCCCAGGAATCTTTCTTTCTACGAAAATTAGTCTAGATGATGTAAGTTCCGCACTGGAACGATGGTCGCACTTTACGGAGAGTCCTGGAATGTAGATCAGTATTTTAGACTTCCTGACTCCACTGATCAAAGAACACCAACAAAAACGCTCTGTTGCCAGAATACTCTGCACAACATGTCTTTGTTGATATGACCATAGCGTAATTCGGCCCTGGTTTGCTCCATTCTATCTTGTTTTGATTGCAGACGATGCAGCATGCAATTCAAGCTCGAGTGAATGTTGTGAGTTCACGAGAAGCGATGCTGCAAGCGGACATTCCAGCGGCCTGCGTCACATGTAGCCTCACGCTACACCCAGCTCCGGCACATATTACCTTGTTGCGAAAAATGCAAAACAGAACCTGCATGAAGAGGTTCGTCTTCGGAGGTAAAATTCATCATGTGGTTCCACTAATGGTGCAAAGCTTTCACCCATGCACCGTCGTCAGACTCGTATCCCCATTCTGATTACTTCTTACGTAGGTCCAATATGTACTGAGTCGGTTTGCAAATGATAAGATGTGCCAAGGCTAGAAGGAGCGGCAAACTGACAGTGAGACTTACAACTGGTATTGGCGATGCCAATCGCGTGAAGCAAAAATTTGTAGCTCGAGGATTTGAGTCGCACGATGGTGCATATTTGGCCCTATGTGCAAGATTGGGAAGGCCGGGAATGCTGCCTTAACGCGCTGGGCATTGATATCAGCCTGCTCGTTGGAATTGCGATTGCTCACCAAAAGGCAGCCAGTCTCGAAATGCACCATACGAGTGTCTAGCTCCTACACATGACGATGATAACGGTAGGCGCGACTACAAGTATCCATGTACATTCACCTATCTTTCCTTATAGATAAATAAGCCAGTAACTGCTTTCTGATTTCTGTACCCTGCTATCGTATTGCATAGTCGTAGACAGAACATATGGCGTGCGAAGTGTGTAGAATATCTAACGACAACCCCATTATCTGCCTTCGAATCAACTTGAAGGACAATGCACCCTTCACTTCGCAAATCTCGCTCCAGCTTCTATCTCCGAAGACGTCGCGATGTCTTTTAACCAATCACAAAGGAAGCACCTTTGACCGCTGTGTCTTCCTGACGGATCTGTCTCTACACTGCAATGCCTCATCTGTGGCCATAGTATGGATGTAAAGAACCGGGAGCAGCCAAAAAAGCCCACTGAAGATCAAACTATCCACTTGACCGTTCAAACCGGATCGTAGTTTCGCAACATGCTAATTGTCAGGATATGATTGCGACCTGCGGGCAGTTCATGACAACGATTCCCTCAGCTCTCCAAATTGTCTGCATCCGATCGTTCGCAGCTTCCGTGTGTTACTTCATTCACATTCTTCTGTCCATATTCGGATTTGAAGTTTGCTTGCAGTTTCAGGAAATCGGTTGCGTCATAAGACTACACAAAAGCTTCTACAGTGTCGCAAGATAAGACAGGATAATCCTATTCTTCGGTGCGGTGTACAGCCATCTCTCGTTTGTGCGAACATAGAAGCCTGCGCGGACTATCACACGCACCGGTCGGAGTCTGTGCGAAAAGGCAGAACGAAGGCCGTCTGGTCTGAAAGTAAGCTTAACTGGATTTGTTTCGGCTCAACGAACTAAAGCGAGGCATATGCTATAGTCTAGGGGCATCTGAATTACTCACTGCTCCAATCTTGTGCACATCACGATGGACGATCTAATCTGGAACGAATTTCGCGCACTACACCGACCCGATGGAGGCGTCCAGCTGGGCGTGATAGATCTCAATGAATTCAGCGCGCGAATATACTCCTTATATCCAGAGCATCGGAAGTCGCTGACGACAGCGCTCAGGAAGTTGGCTGATCTACCCATCGCTTTCAAGCAGCGACTGACTTGTTCAGCTTTATTCTGGAGCGTTCCCACGAATACTGTGAGGCGTTTGTAAAAGATAGCCAGGGAAGATTTTTGGACAATGCTGCAGTATCCAAGCATTTGAAGGTCATGAGACCTGATCTAGACCAGAGGGGTGTTAAGCGCTTACGGCGGAGGCAAGTCATGTACATTGCTGCGAACGATGACGACAGGAATGCTGACATCTGGAAAGTATCCAAAATCGGAACATAAAGGCTGCCGCTGCGACCACTAGAGCGAGTTCGCAAGCTGTGACAGCATTGGATGAGTCAAGTGCAGCTCATACCAGGCGACTACTGCCAGCACCTACACAGCCGGCGTTGGAGCCAACATCGTCCGAGAACAATTCATTGTCAAGTGCATCAACAACGGTCATTGATTCGCCGCAGATATTGAGCCCGATGGACAAAGGGCCTCTTGACAACGAATTCTGTGCGAGCAATCTCGCATCCTGGGATGATACCCTAGCAAAAAAGCTAAAGCAGCTACAATTGAGGACCGACAACAAACGTGCTGAGGCTGAAGCAGACACTCCAACATCTAGCCGAAGAAGTCTTCCAGACCTTTGCATCACTACTGAACTTCTCAAAGTACGAGAAGCTGAATCAACTGCATCGCCGTCTTCGAATGCGGCCCAGCAAGGCATCCATCAAGCACCTATCGTGGCGGCAAACATTGTCGCCGAACATTACAAGGAGCTCGTCCCCCAATATGGTTTGCTAGGCAGTCTAGAGGACGAATCAGAAACCCTCACCGACGCCCAGCTCTTCTTGAACACGAATGTGCCTTTCTCGGCTTTCATTTGTGGTGTTCAAGGAAGCGGCAAGAGCCACACAACATCCTGCATTCTGGAAAATTCAATCCTAGCTTCCTCTCATCTTGGATATCTGGAAAGCCCTGCCTCAACATTAGTCTTCAGCTATGGCGAGTGGAGTAGTGGTGGGGCAGGCTTTAACGTCAGTGAAGCAGCCTTTCTTGGTTCGCCTCATCCCAGTTTCTCCAACCAGTATGTCAGGAAAATTACTGTATTGTACTCGCCTTCCAATCCGGCGATCAAGAGGATGTATGAGCGCTTGCCGAATGTTCAGACAATACCATTTCGTCTGAAAGCAAAGACCCTTGACATTGGTGCCATGCGTTCATTAATGGCTGTTAACGAGAAGGCAACTATGCCATTATATATGGCAACAGTGGAAGCAATCCTCCGCGAAATTGCTACAACAAGTGCAGATGGGTCTATGGACTATATGGAGTTCAAGCAGAGAATTGCAGAGGAGAAACTGAATCCAGATCAGTCTAACATGCTTGGGATGCGTATGGATCTCCTCGAATCCTTCCTAGATCTTGACGGCACTGCCTCAGTTCCAAGTTTTCAACCAGGCGAGGTGACTATTATCGATCTCTCAGATCCTTTTTTGACGCCTAGTACGGCTTGTATTCTCTTCAAGCTTGCTCTGGAACAATTTTTGCAGTCGAGCGCTTCAGGAAAGATGGTAGTACTGGACGAGGCTCATAAGGTATGCAATATGTTCTCTTGATTTATGCATGGAGTTCTGCTAACAACTCAAGTACATGCTGAACACCCCTGGGTCAAAGATATTCACGGATTATCTTACACGTGTTATCCGTCTCCAGCGTCACCATGGCGCCCGTGTGGTTATTTCGACACAAGAACCTACGATCGCAACTAATCTTATCGCTCTCTGTTCTGTGACCATCATGCATCGATTCACGAGTCCTGCATGGTATTCCGCATTGAGAAAGCACGTCAATGCTCTTGAGAGCGACGGGCAAATCATGCAGCACATTGAGGCTCTTGAGACCGGCGAGGCGCTCATCTATTGTCCCAATGCGGTGTTGGGAAAGAGTAAGAGTGGAGCCTTGATCAAGGCCACTGGAAGATTGATGAGAGTACACATCAGGCACAGGATAACACTGGATGGAGGAGTGTCAATCATGGCGGTTTAGTTAACTTGCAGCGGTTGTGCTGCGTGGGATACCAGGAATGTTTGAGTAATAACATCTATCTACCAGTATATCAGATGCCTATGCACAATCTTCTGCCTTTTGGCCTTGACAACGGACCGGACAGTGTTAATGTCAAACACCGAACGTTAAGTGAGAAGACTTTAGCTCTTCTTCCAATAGCGATTTCAAATCGCAGTCTTTCTGTATCCTCGCGTCTTAGTAAGGGAGTCTACATTGATGAAAACGCAGGATTCTGTAATGTGAAAGCCCTCCCCCCTAACCATACTCTGAACCTAAGATATCACTCTGCATGTTCATAAAGATGACCCAATGAAATCTTTCTTCTACCTAATGGACGAACATTTGGTAAATCGACCGAACACACTCATCAGCGAGGTGCAGTTCGTTCCCTACCTCGCACACCGATGAGCCTAAATGTAACACCAATCCCTCGACGTAACGGGGAGATCTGGATGTTGCTGTAGCAGCGACTCCAACAGAGCCCCGGACTTTATCATTACCGCATTACCCACACTCGAGCTTCGTCGCAAAAGTACTCCCACGTTTGTGCCTTGTGCTGTATAAGGCGTGTGCGACCACACTCCCTATCAGCACCAAATTCATGGAAGACATGCTGCGGGACGGAATATGGCATCTAGCCGAGCCTCGTTGGCGACGTATTTGCACCGGCCAGCCGTGCTTGTGCAAATACGTTGGTGGTAGACTCAATGGTCGCTGCTCTGCGGGGCCACGCCGCTCAGACTAGGGGGTGCAACTGCAGCAAAAATATGATTCTGATCCCCCCTCCCCAACCCTCAGAGTCCGTAGAAAAGTGTGTGAAGCAAACAGACTGACGTTGACTTGATCAGCACTTCCCTCCTTCTCCGTGGCAATGCGAAGGCTGGCGTTATCAAAACAAAGGCAGAAAGCTAAGGTAATGGATCTGCCTGGATGAGACAATCACTTTCAATCTGCCCTGTTCGAAATTAACAAGCGGCTTTGTATTCTATTGAGACATTCCTTTTCCCTAGTCATAGCAAGCCTAGTGAACACTCCCCTACTACAACCTTCACACATGCAGAAGCCGCCCCAGCTACCCAAGCGACAGCGACGATGAGAAAGAGGTCTTCGACACTGCTGAGTCCGATATGCACATCCTTCTCGCGCAGATAGACCGAAGACGGCATGGACAACTATGCTGATCATGTCCTTGCCGCCGCACTCCAATTCACATCCACATATATTGAGTGCCACGTGTGACCGAGGCGCGCGTGAGGCGCGGAATCAGGCTGTCCATGCTAGCCGCCATCTCGGGCTTGAGGACCGAGTCGTAGTCGGCCTGGATGCAGAGCACGGGCTGGTGCTAGAACATAATAGAAATGCAGGTATTATTACTGTATAAGCTCTCACTTCCATTCTTTAGCAATTGATGCCAGCCACTCGTTAAAGCTAATGACCTTGTCATCGTCTACATGACTGTCGTACCCATTAGAGCCTCTTGTTACCAACCCTTTTGGAGGATACACTTCGCACATTGGATGCTCCGGGTTGCATATTCTGAAAGTCGCAGTATCGTCCAGTAGCTTCTGATAACACTCTTCGCAGAAAGCAACATCGACACAAATCTCGCAAAGCTTGAAAGACTTGAACGTGTCTTCCCTTCGCGTGCAGGCGCCATCGCATCGACCTGTAAACTGGCTGGGAACACATATCGACCCTTTCGGTGCCGTGGTTGGAGCTGCCGTATTGTCCTGATCGTCGTCGATTTGAGACCCCAGATGTGTCGAGTTGAGTGGTTTCGTAAATGCAATCGCTATTGAAGCATTCTTCTTGTCTCCAAAGCAAGTGAAGGCGCGGGCAAGATTACAGAATGCTTCATAGTCATTGTCATCATCTCGGTCTGTGAGGTTGCCTATGCCGTCCATTACGAAGGGTCGAATATTGGCGCGCGCCAGTTCTGTTTGGCCATTCTCCACATATCACCGACCGAGGAGCGCTCTTGCTTCGTAGCGAGTTGAAGAAGAACTCGAATTCAAGCGGATTGGCTCAATGAGATCGACAAGACTCTCCATTTTGGAGACCAATGCGGCCTTTTCTTTTGGTTCGGCACTTCGTGCTTTCCAATAGTACACAGGCATCAAGGCGAAGGAGGCAGTGACTACTAGCACTGTATGGGAATGTTCCTCAACAACTTTTTCCCACAAATGGATTGCCTTCGTGTCGCTGCGATAAAACCCGAAGTATAGATTTGCAATCGCCAGGTCTGCGGCGGCTATGGTACTTTCATTGCCGACGTTTGTTGCCTCGATCTTAACAGCTTCGAAGGCTTTCTTCGCTAGCCCGAGATCTCCCAACTTTGCACATGCGATGGACATGTACTCAGTTGTATATCTTTGTGGAGACGCGTAATTGATCACGTGACCAAGGAACTGCGCCCCTTCACGAGAGTCCAGTGCTGCCTGCATCAATGCCGTTGTCTTCGAGTAATTTGCAGTTCTATGGGCGGTGAAGACGAGGGTAAACGCTACGCCTGGGTCATGGAGAGCGCTATCTCGTGCCCTTACTGCTGCTTGAATGGCTTCGTCATCTTTCTCTAAGGAAAGGGAGGCGCTCGAAATTATCTGCAGGATGACGTTTCATGTATGAACGATACGCTGGAAGGTGCTCGAGAGCTAAGGAGGCAGCAGCGATGCTCTCTTCAAACTTTTCGATTGCACAGAGTACCTCAGCTTTTGAGCAGTATACATCCCACGTACTCGTTGAATCATCGCTGACCTGGACAGCATGCTCGAACTCGTCTACAGCCGCGAGCCGGTGCTGCTGCGTCCTTATTTTGGCGAACGTTCGACCCAGAGAAAGGTAAAACGTGGTGTCTTTTGGCAAGCTACCAAGGGAAGACATTTCCCTGATCTCAGCTGGCGATATGCTCTCTGCAATATGTTCGAAAGGACGGTTTGGAGGAAAACTCCATCGATGGCAGTTCGGATCATCTTCCTACAATGCAAGTCAGAAGGACGTGCTCACAATGGTATGAACAGGACTCACTAATGATAGGTAAGCCTGGAGGAAGAGGATAGCCATCATCTTGCCGCAGGTCTCGAATTTCAGCCATGCCTCGACGACATATTTCGCGAAAGGTGCCAGCAAAATCTTGGGATCGGTGGTATTCTTGGGGCCTGCTTCCTCCACAGTGGAGGTCTTGTTTGTTGCAAGTACTTGGCCACAAGTCCGCAATCGTACAAAGGTCGCCGGGGTAAAGAATTGATGCATGAATCTGTATTCATTGGACAGTGCGTCAAACCATCGTTGGATCGAGATGCGATCATTCAAGAGGAACATGACCTCCTGTGACAAAGTCTGAAATATGTCTGCATGGTCAGTCTTGAGTTGTTCGATGTCGACTTCTACAAAGTGATCTAAGAAGTGATTAACAGCATACTCGAACAGAGTTGGGTCGCGCCACTCCCTGCCTTTCCTCTTTGGGATGTTGTCGGTGAGAAATTTGAGGCATGTCAATGTGATGTGAGCTTGCGCGAAGTTCATATCCATGCCAATTTCTTGGTGAACAGGAGCGTTTCTGAAGTGTTGACCGACACTTGCATGACTGAATTTGACTGTGGCCGACAGAAAATTCCATGGAATCTCGTCGTCTTCTTCTTCATCATCGGAAAGAGCTTCACTTGCTCCACCCGTTGCATCGTCATCGTCATCCGACCCAATGTCAGAATAATCTTCTAGCACGGTGTCCTCATCGGAGATGTTATCCAGCAGTGTTGTTTCGCTTGCAGTCGTGGAGACAGCATCTTCGGCTGCAGCATCTTCGTCCTCCGAACCATCCTGGAGGGACATAACAGTGAAGAATGAACCGAATCTAGTCCTCAACTCGTCCTCGATTGCAACAATACCATTCTGGCGAAGATCCCTCAATTTGAGGACAAGGTCCAATTCGCCGAGAAGAAGATCACGTTGAGCACATGCGACCCACATGATGATCTCGTTGAGATCCTTCTTATCGAATCCTCCAATGGCACCAAGCCTTGCTATAACGCGTCTGAACATGTCATCAAGGCCCCGAGGCGGCTTCGAGAGAGCTTCGCGGATCAATTCTGGTTTGTTCATGTCCTTCAATTCGGCGAGCATGAGTTTGGCGAGCATGAACATGCCATCCGAGCTATCGCGGAGCGTCTTGATGATCTCCCTTTTGAGTCGTTTGGCAGAAGCCGGGCGCATCTTCTGCAGCAAAGTGACACGTTCTGTGACGCCTTTTGTTATAAATCTCTCCACATCTTTGCTCGACATCGATGGCTGTAGATGAAGGATCTTGGGCCTCCGTTTTTCACCTCTCCAGACATTAGACACGTTATAGTCCAAGTCTGGGCGACCAAGTAATAAGAGCTGTATGCCTGGTTTGTGCTTCGCGCTGAACTTTAAGTCCGAAAGCTGTTTTGCAAGCTTCACAATCAGCTCTTGGTTTTCAGGTGTCGCCTCGTCTACGCCATCGATCACAATGATCACTGGACCTGTGGAGTCATCCGATATGGTCTTGACAAAGAGGCTGTCCTCTGTCTGCACTAGTTCGTCAAGTCGGTCCAGTGCAGTCTGGATCTTATTTTCTTTACCGATAACACGGCGCATCATCTCCTTGCCTCGACCACGCTTGATAGTAGCCTCAGCCTCGCTGAAAATATCGAGGAAAGCGCTCAGCAATCGGATCACGAGTTTGTGAATCTTCTTGTCCTGTTGCCCCTGGAGGTATTCGTCTAATCGATCGGTGATGTCTCGGATCCTTCTGAATAGGGTCTCAAGAGCATCATACGTATCAGCCACGGCGGCACCAGATGAAATGACGAATATTCCAGCCTCGAGAACAGCGGCCGCAGGCGCAAACGGCGAGAGTTGAACAGCGGCTTGCGCGACTGCACCGAGAGTCTGCAGCTGTCCCATTGTTGCCATCAATACATCCCAGAATTTGCGGCGGGAGCGTCTGAAAGACGCGAATTCAGCCTCATGGCTATCAACGAGTCTGTTAAGATCAGCCTGGGTCGTGATGGGTTCCTTCCACCTCTGCGCGGCTGAACCCCGTTTCGAGGTACTGAGATATCCATCTACAGCCTGTTCCCAAAGCTGCGTAATCTCAGAGCTGTGTTCGGCCATCTTTGTCGATCGTGTTCATCGCAAGTGAGGCAGAACAGGAGGCTCTGAGCCAAGGACTCTAACTATGCGGGGCCTGACTTCTTATGCCTCAACGAATCATCTTTCGCCACGATCCTTAGCCCGGCGGGGTAATAGTATCACTAGTCGCGTTACAGTTAGAGACGCCTACCCTAAGTAGTTAAAAACGCCTACTTCTTAATAACGTAGGTGTACAGCGAGCGGGCCAGTACACCAAGCAGGCCACTTTTGCCAAGACCACACTAAAACCCAACCTATTATGGCCTAAAATACTATAAATTGGCGCTGTATAAGGGAAAACAAGCTATAGTATTACTTAGGAACCTTATCTGCTCTATTCTTGCACGTTCGCGCGTTATGCCCACCCTCTCTATACTGTCTATAGCATTATTAGGATAGTTTACCTCCTTTAGCGCACACCTGCTTCTTTACTCTCTTACTATTACTATGCGCCCTAAACTCCTGCAAAGTAGTTAACTGCTAGCCTTCTTTAACTATAAGGCTTCCCTTAGCGTAAATATGCCTTCTTTTATATAATTTTTATTATATAGCAGCCTTATTAGCTGCTTAAAGCTTGCTAATTTCCTATTATACTAAAACTAGCTTGTGCGTAATAATTACTGCCTCCTTTAATACCTTCTTAAACACCTTAACTATTAATATAGGAGAGCTATCTATATGCCTCTAAATCCTTGTCTTTATAAGCATTAATTATAACCTAAGTTCTAGGGTATTGCTTAAGGTTTATAACTGCTAGGGCTTATTATTTATAGGGAGTAGTAGTAATAGAGTGCGTAGCTTTATATTAAGGGTTAATATAACCTATTCTAGGTTATAAGGGACTAGTCCTACGCCTTAGAACCTTCCCTAGATATTGCTAGAGGTAATAGCTTTCTTATAAGCTGCTTTAAAGTATAGCAGGAACTCCTACTTTATAATATAGTTAATCTAGTTGCGTATAAGCTTATTAACCTTATCCCTATATGCCTTCTTTAGAGGGCTAAAATAAGCTATGTTAAGGGGCTATAGGAGATGCAATAAGTGCGCAGGCATGCATAGAGTTATAATCTTATAATCCTTATAGTATTACTTAAATTCTATAGAGTTATAGCTTCTATAACTATTAATAATTAGTAAATAGTAGGTGCTAATAGTATATATCTTTATATACCTGTTAAAGTGCTTTAACTAGTTAAAACTAAGCTTATTAGTAGTCTAGCTATTTTTAGAGATAGCAATAGTCTAATCTTAAGGCAGGTTATTATCCTTATACTAGTTAGATAGGTATTAGCAGGCTTTAAAGATAATATAGAGTAGAATAGCCTATCTTATAGTATTAATGCCCTTAATAACTATTACCTACTCCTAGTTGCCTAGCTAGACCTGCTTTGCTTGTCCTAGCTTCTCTATATCTATAATAATAACTCTAGTAGATATCTAGCCTATTATAAAGCCTATCTTGTTAAAGTTATATGTATTATTATCTAGGATACTATACTTAGCTTTAATATTAGCTACTAGGCTAAACTAGCCCTAGATTACTACAGGATCCTTATAGAGGGCTTGCTTATAGTTATACTTGCGATTAAAGACTGTTTTAAGCTTCTCCTAACGCAAAACAAACCTACTAGCCTACCTTAGGCTAATAGGGGCTAAACTACGCTCTTTTTATAGAGAATTAGCTATATTAGCTATAATTATAAGCTAAGGGGACTCTCCTTATATAACTAGCTTAAGTATACGCATAATAATTACCTGCTCCTTAGCGCTAGTTAGATTATGTAAGTTAGCTATAGTATTAACGCGTAAAGGTTATCCTACGCGTTAATAGTCTAGTATAGTTTAAGAGACTCTATAGATAGCTATAGTATATTATACTAGGAGTTTTGCGTCTTATTTAAGAGCTTAAAGCGTAAGCTAGATCTAACACTCTTTTAACGCGTTAAAATAGGGTTAGTAGAGGGGCATTTAGATAGTAATAGTATTTTAGTATAGTCTTAGCAAAAGTAGCCTGCTTAGTATACTAGCCTGCTCGCTATATACCTATATTATATATAGTATATATATTATTATATAATAGTATTATACTAGTAGAATTAGTATATATAAATTTATTAAGTATAAGAAAAAATTAGTAACTATATTCTAAAAGTGCTTCTAGAACTAGAAGCACTAGCTAAGCTAGCTAATTAAACTTTTAGTTATATAAAAGTTCTAGCTAGTTAAAGGTAAATAAAAATCTTAGAAAGAGTAACGTACCCTATAGGCAAGTCGGTTAACAGGTAAGTTAGATACTTTTGCTAAGCCCCTACTAAAACTAGACCTATTATAGCCTATAACACTATACTTTAGCACTCTATAGCAGACTATAGCATATAATATTATTTAGAGACCTCTTCTATATTAATCTTGCACGTTTGCATATTATAACTAGTCTAGTTGCACCTTCTATAGCGCCTTTAGGCAGGCTTACCCTCTTAAGCGCGCACCTACTTCTTTACTCTCTTTCTATTGCTACGCGCCCTAAACTCCTTTAGAGCTGCTAGTTGCTACCTATCTTTAACTATTAGTGTCTCTTCCTTCTAAACTTGCTTTCTTTTATATAATTTTTGTTGCATAGCAGCCTTATTAGCTACTTAAAGCTCCCTAATTTCCTATTAAGCTAAAACTAGCTTATGCGCAATAATTACAGCCCCCTTTAATACCTTCTTAAACGCCTTAACTATAGATATAGGAGAGCTATCTATATGCCTCTAAATTCTTAACTTTATAAGTATTAATTATAATCTAAACTCTAGAGTATTGCTAGAGGTTTATAACTACTAGAGCATGTTGTTAGTAGGAACTAGTAGTGTTAGAGTCTAAAGCTTTATATTAAGGGCTAATATAACCTATTCTAGGTTAAAGGGGACTAGTCTAGCACCTTAGAACCCTCCTTAGATGTTGCTGGTAGTAAACACTATATTATAGGCTGCTTTAAAGTATAGTAGGAACTTAGTCTTTATAAGGTAGCTAATCTAGTTATATATAAGTATTTTAGCTTAGCGCCTATATATAGTCTTTAAAGAGGTAAAACAGCCTATATTAAGTAGCTATAGGAGGTACAATAAGTAAGGAGGCATATATAGGGTAATAATCTTATTATCCTTATAGTATTACTAGAATTAGAGCGAGTTATAGCTCTTATAGCTGTTAATAACTAGCAGTTAGTAAGTACTAATAGTATGCTCCTTTATATGCCTATTAAAGTGCTTTAACTACTTAAGACTAAGCTTATTAGTAGTCTAGCTGTTACTAGAGACTCTAATAACCTAGTCCTAGGGCAGATCTTTCTCTTTATACTAGCTAGAAAGGTAGTAGCGCGCTTTAAAGATAATAAAGGGTAGAATAGCCTATCCTTTTGCATTAATGCCCTATATAACTATTGTCTACTCCTAGTTACCTTGCTAGACTGCCTTTAGCCTTCCTTATCTCTCTAAAGCTATAATAACTGCTCCTTAGGAGATCTAGCCTATTATAAAGCCTATCTTATTAAAGTTATAGGTATTATTATCCTAGATACTATACTTAGCTTTAATATTAGCTACTAGGCTAAACTAGCCCTATATAATCCCTAAATTCTTATAGAGAGCTTGCTTATAGTTATACCTATAATTAAACTTTACTTTAAGCTCTAGCTAACGCTTAATAAACATACTAGGCTAGTTTATGCTAATAGAGCCTAGATTGCGCTTAGCGTGCAGAGAATTAGCTATTGCAGCTATATCTACTAGCTAAGGGCTAAATCCTTGCGCATCTAGCTTAAGTATATACTTAATAATTACCTACTCCTTATTATTATCTAACCCTTATAAGTTAGGCATAGTATTACCTTATAAAGGTTGTCCTGCGCGTTAGTTACTTAGTGTGCTTTAAGGCACCCTATAGATAGCTGCAGCACGTTATTATAAGAGATTCGCGTCTTATTTAAGAGCTTAAAGCGCAAGCTATACCTAAGCTTTCTAAGACGCGTTAATAATATATTAGTATTAAGGTATTAGTATAAGAAGGGTACTTTAGTAGAGGCTTAGTAAAAGTATCTAACTTGCCTATTAACTAACTCGCCTATAGGGTACGTTATTAATACTTACTATTACTAAAAGGTAGAGCTCTTTCTATTAATAAGTACTTTAATATTAGAAGTCCTTTTACTTAGCTTTTCTCTAGTTATAAAGATAGTATTTACTTTAGATATTTATTAGACCCTTTATAGTCTAGAGGTCTCTATAGAGAGATAGAGAAGGTCTATAGGATAAAGACTAGTATAAAGTTTAGCTAGCTCCTAATATAACTAACTAATCTTATAGGCTAATACTATATATAAGTAGTTTAATTTTAACCTACTTTCCTCTAATAGTAGGGGTTATTCTTAGACTAAACTAGAAGAAGGTTTATAGAACCTCCCCTTTCTAGACTTAGCTTAAGATCTAGTTAAGGGACTAGCTATTATACCTAATATTATATTAAGTCTAATTTAGGTAGGTTATTAGTAGTCTCTATATCTCTACTATAGTATAATCTAATATAACTTTTCTAAAGTAATAATCTAAACCTAAAGGCTTTAGTTATTAAGAGGTCTCTAGTATCTTAACTAGGAGTAAGTAATTCTAGAAGTAGTATAGTTAGATATATATTAGACTACTTGCTTATAACTAAATACTAGTATAATATTATTTAGAGGCTATTACTAGCTAGAATAAGTTTTTAGGTATAATATAATAATATAGGTAATAAGACTCTCTAATATAGTTTTAATTCTACTATAAGGTATATAGAAGCACTAGGAAAGTTAATAACTAGAGAGAACCTTATTTCTATAGGTCTTATATAAAGAATACTTAAAAACTATCTATTCTAAGACTACTATAAGCCTACTTTTTAGTTAGCTATAGATAGATAAGAAATATTAATAGAGGTAAGTTAGGACTAAGTTAGAGGGGTGTTAGTTCTAGATAGCTATAGATATGTCTAAGACTTAACTTAAAATTAAGCTAGAGCTAAGTTAGAGGTTATTTAAGTTAGGTAGTATCTTGTTTATAAGATTTAAGATATTAATAGTTAATTCTTATAATATAGAAGGAATATAAGATAGGGGATAAGTAGTAATTTATTCTCTTATACTAATTCTATCTATAGAAGCTTAAAGTCTATAGTATATATATATATATATTCTCTAGAATTATAGCTATATATATGTTTTATTTCTAGTAGGCTTATTAAGAGGGCCCTAAGTAATTATAGGTAGCTACTATTTAATAGACTTCTTATTATAGTTTGCAAAGTTCTTAAGTAAGTAGTACTATTATACTAATATTAAGGTTATATAGCTTTAAGGATTTAAATTACTACTTTAAGCTTCTATATAGTAGTAATTAGCAGAGTTAAAATTAAATAGCTAGAATATCCTATTCTAGAGCTTAAGCTAGATAGGATATAAGCTTAAATAAGCTATAATATTTATTAATCTACTACTACTATTAAGTAGGCCTATATATCTACCTCTTATAGAGTAATAATTATATAGAGTTATTATAGGTTAAGAGGTATATATTAATATCTTGTTTTAATTCTAGAGAATACTTATAAGATAACTTAAGATATAGCTATTATAGGGGTAATCTTATACTTACTAGCAATTTTAGTATCTAGGAATAGAGTATCTATATATATATATAAGTTAAGTTATACTAGTTTTATTTAGTGCTAGTAAGTAATGCTTAGCTAGGAGTCTATAAGATAAATAATAGCAAGGTAACCCTACTAAGCTCTAGCCCTGCTATATTTAGCTCTGCCCTACCTAACTTTTTTACTATATAGTATATAATAAATTACTATAAACGCGTACCTACCTTATTACCTTGCGTAATATTATAGCTACTAAGGCTATATTTTACTTGCCTAAGCTTATAGCAAGAGCTTACCTATAATAAATAACTATAATAAATAATTATAATAAATAACTATAATAAATAACTATAATAAATAACCTAATTAACTAAGGGGCACTAGAGATTAATAGACTATACTATAATACCTTTATATAGTATAGTATATACTATAGAAGTTAGGGTATTAAGACCTTATATATTAGTTAGCTAGCTAAGTAAATAGAAGGGGTATATAGGACTACTAATAGATACTATTATAGAAGTAATAGTAAGATATAGGCTCTCTATTAGCAAATATAGCATGCTATAGTACTAAAGTAGAGCCCCTATCTACTAGGTAGAGGCGCTATCTAAGCGCTTTGTTTATAACTAGGTCCCTTAATCCTTCCCTATGCATTATCTATCTAATACTATGCCTCTATATATATAGCTACTACTAGGTAATATAAATTAGAGACTAAAGTTAATATAGATATACTATCTATAATACTATTTTATCCTAACTACTAACTTAGGTATTGCTAATATAATTGCTACTATATCTAGTAGATACTAACTATCTTAATTAATATATAATATACCTAACTTCCTAAACTATTATATTATATCTCTCTATAATATAATTAATAGCACTACTATAACTATTATAGTATTATCTATCTCTTTTATAATAATTTAATATTTACTATAGACTATAGTGTCTATATATGCATAGATATAGTATATACTTATATAATACTAATTTATAAGCGTTTCTAGCCTCCTATAATACCTTCCTTCTTACCTTGCTATAAACCTTATAACTTGCTTTCTCTAATATAGGTGTATAGCGAGCAGGCTAGTATACTAAGCGGGCTACTTTTGCTAAGACTATACTAAAACACTATTACTATCTAAATACCCCCCTACTAACCCTATTTTAACGCATTAAAAGAGTGTTAGATCTAGCTTGCGCTTTAAGCTCTTAAATAAGACACAAAACTCCTAGTGTAATATGCTGTAGCTATCTATAGAGTCTCTTAAACTATACTAGACTATTAATGCGCAGGATAACCTTTATATATTAATACTATAGCTAACTTATATAATCTAACTAGCGCTAAGGAGCAGGTAATTATTATACGCATACTTAAGCTAGTTA
The DNA here is from genome assembly GCF_020726555.1 of Boeremia exigua. Taxonomy (NCBI): domain Eukaryota; kingdom Fungi; phylum Ascomycota; class Dothideomycetes; order Pleosporales; family Didymellaceae; genus Boeremia; species Boeremia exigua. The sequence continues at coordinate 291,088 of NW_025763531.1, forward strand.
TATAAGGAGAGTCCCCTTAGCTTATAATTATAGCTAATATAGCTAATTCTCTGCAAAAAGAGCGCAGTTTAGCCCCTATTAGCCTAAGGTAGGCTAGTAGGTTTGTTTCGCGTTAGGAGAAGCTTAAAATAGTCTTTAATTGCAAGTATAACTATAAGCGAGCCCTCTGCAAGGATCCTGCAGTAATCTAGGGCTAGTTTAGCCTAGTAGCTAATATTAAAGCTAAGTATAGTATCCTAGATAATAATATATATAACTTTAATAAGATAGGCTTTATAATAGGCTAGATATCTACTAGAGTTGTTATTATAGATATAGAGAAGCTAGGATAAGCAAAGCAGGTCTAGCTAGGCAACTAGGAGTAGATAACAGTTATTAAGGGCATTAATGCTATAGGATAGGCTATTCTACCCTATATTATCTTTAAAGCCTACTAATACCTATCTAACTAGTATAAGGATAATAACCTGCCCTAAGATTAGACTATTGCTATCTTTAAAAATAGCTAGACTACTAATAAGCTTAGTTTTAACTAGTTAAAGCACTTTAACAGGCATATAAAGACATGTACTATTAGCACCTACTATTTACTAATTATTAATAGTTATAGAAGCTATAACTCTATAGAATTTAAGTAATACTATAAGGATTATAAGATTATAACTCTATGCATGCCTGCGCACTTATTGCATCTCCTATAGCCCCTTAACATAGCTTATTTTAGCCCTCTAAAGAAGGCATATAGGGATAAGGTTAATAAGCTTATACGCAACTAGATTAACTATATTATAAAGTAGGAGTTCCTGCTATACTTTAAAGCAGCTTATAAGAAAGCTATTACCTCTAGCAATATCTAGGGAAGGTTCTAAGGCGTAGGACTAGTCCCTTATAACCTAGAATAGGTTATATTAACCCTTAATATAAAGCTACGCACTCTATTACTACTACTCCCTATAAATAATAAGCCCTAGCAGTTATAAACCCTAAGTAATACTCTAGAACTTAGGTTATAATTAACACTTATAAAGATAAGAATTTAGAGGCATATAGATAGCTCTCCTATATTAATAGTTAAGGCGTTTAAGAAGGTATTAAAGGGGGTAGCAATTATTATGCATAAGCTAGTTTTAGTATAATAGAAAATTAGTAAGCTTTAAGCAGCTAATAAGGCTGCTATATAATAAAAATTATATAAAAGAAGGCATATTTATACTAAGGGAAGCCTTATAGTTAAAGAAGGCTAGTAGTTAACTACTTTGCAGGAGTTTAGGGCATATAGTAATAGTAAGAGGGTAAAGAAGTAGGTGCGCGCTAAAGAAGGTAAACTATCCTAATAATGCTATAGATAGTATAGAGAGGGTAGGCATAATGCATAAACATGCAAGAATAGAGCAGATAAGGTTCCTAAGTAATACTATAGCTTATTTTCCCTTATATAGCACTAATTTATAGTATTTTAGGCTATAATAGGTTAGGTTTTAGTATAGTCTTAGTAAAAGTAGCCTGCTTAGTATACTAGCCCGCTTGCTATATACCTACGTTACTACTATGCCTTATTATATCTTTTATAACTCTTGTTTTTTCTTATTTACTTTTTATAATAGTAGCACCTAGTAGATACTACTAATCTTCTATACTTCTCTATAGTCTTTCTTAGTATACTATCTTTGCAAACTTTATAAGGCCTTAGTAAGTTATTATATATAAGAGTTAGCTCTTAGTTCTTACTCTAGTAATTACTTATCTTTATTAGTAAGTTATTATATATAAGAGTTAGCTCTTAGTCCTTGCTCTAGTAATTACTTCTCTTTAGAGTAATATTCTAGCAGGTATAGTCTATATATAGAGTATAACGTATATACTAGTAGGCTACTATAGAGTTAGGGCTACTCTTTTATATAATATAAATTAAGCCTAGGTAAGTAGGCATTCCCTATAAACACTTTAGGTTATTATAAGAGAAGACTTATTTATAAGTAATCTTTTAAGAAGATACTATAATATAGAATTCTAGAATTATAGTTACTTTATTTTTACTTACTCTAGCTTAGGTAGCTAGGTCCTAATGCTTTTAATACTCCTCTTTAGAAGTATATTACTACTAGCTTAACACCTTAAATAAGAATAATATGCAAATATAATTATATTAACTATAGAGACTTAGGCTTATATATATATAAGTAGATAGACTTAAGTATAAAGCTAGGTCCTAGCTACTATAAGTAGAGATAGGTATCTTTATAGATAGGTACGTCTTATTACTTTCCTAATCTTCTAGCTATAGCATATGCCTTAGCGCAGACGCTTAAATAGCTGTTAGAGACGTAGGTAATCTAGAAGAAGTTTAATAGCTAGCCCTACTATATCTAAATTAATGCGTATAGGGATAAGTAGGTAGTTCTAGCTAATATTAAGGTTAATATTATTAACTTAAAGTAGGTTATAGGCAGGATTAAGATAGCGATTTACTATATACTATTATACTTAGACATAGATATATTTAAGGAGCTAATATTTATATACTAGATAAGTATATATATCTAATAAGATAATCTTAACCTAGCTCTTATTACCTTCTTCTTTATTTACTTATCTATTATTATGTTCTCGCTTATACTTACCTTAAAGAGCACGCCCTTAAGCTAGCTCTTATTGCTAGCTAAGTAAAAATTTAAACTAAACTCCTTATCTAATATTAGGCTCTTATATATAACCTTGCCTAGATATATCTAAGACCCTTGTCTAAGTAAGTAGGCTTAGGCTTATATATAATCTTCTAGTCTAATAATATATTTAGCACCTTAAGGATTATCTGCTCTAGATTTAAGATACCTTCTATAGGCGTATTATTAATTATTAATAAGTTTAGGTATAATAACTTTAGCGTCCTCGCTTAGAACTATGCTTATGCCTAACTAGATCGGCTAGTATAGCTTCGAGGTTAGCTTAGTGCTAATAACCTTGCATTTATAGCTAACTTTATAGACCTCTATAATCCTATTACTATGCATAGCCTTTTATATTAGTATGTCTATATCTAATGTTACCTACACGCGCTTCTTCTAGTAGTTGCCTTCGTAGCAGAGCTACCCCTCTCTATAGCTTTGTATAGGAAGATATATATATATAAGCCTATATATATATTTATATAGTTATTCTTGCTTCTGTGCATGCTATAGTAGCAGTTCTAGTTTTTAAGCTCCTTGTTCCTAAAGCAGCCGCATCTATATATAAACCTATAGCAGTGTGTCTACACCTATAGACCTTATAGATCTAGCTGTAGTACATGTTAATGTTAATGTTCTATACTAGCCCTAGTGCTTACTAGCAACGCGTATATGCCTAAGGCCTACTACTACTACCTCTATACTTGCAAGCTAAGACACTAACAAGTTTATATAGCAACTAAGTTCTATATTATAAGAATTAGCTTGCTTATATCTACGAGGAAGTTCCTAAAGGATGTTGGTTTGTTGTTGCTTAGACAGTTGTTCAGGGACTTTAATACAGGTCGAGCGGGGCCAAGGTTTTAACTAATAAGTCCCTGAAGACAAACATAGACAATGATAGCGGCGTGCGCATGTATATAATGCCGCTCATAATCAGGATTATAGGCCACATCGCGCATATCAATAAGAGTATGCGCGTGTGCGAGTTGAATTATACAGACGTATCTCCAAACCTACTTAGGTAGGTAATCAGATATAACTCCAGGGGCACATCTGCCGTGGAGCTGTCAAGCGTCCTGCTCAAGAAGCCGGACATGTGCTCCATCAGGAGGGTTCTCTTGACCGTTCACACGAATTAGCGAGAACGTGAAGATGCTTAACATCTTGCTCACCAGCAGGTTCTTGGTGAGGCTTGTTAGGTTAAACAAGGGTAGGGGCAGCGTCAAGCTTGATGGGCCGTTTGTTAACTCAACGTTGGTCTACCACAGCAACACGCTTAAGGCCGCCAACATCGCTTTCTCCTTAAGGTAATCCAAGCCCAAGCAATACAACTTGACCATTTCTAGGTTTGTCTTCTTCTTCTAGTTTACAACGAAGCCTAGGCTTGGCCTTGCGCTCTAGATGCGTGTACAAGCCCTTGGCCACAGGCCTGTTAATGGCGACGCAACGTCTGTGTCCTTGCGCGAGTGCTGGCCCTTTATCACAACGTTGTTTATAAACACGATTAAGAACATGAGCGCAACCAAGGGTCTGATCGCGCAGCCAGGCGAGTACGTATTTGCGGCCTTCACCAACCGCACGAGCAACACCAAGGACGCAGTCTTAATGTTGAAAGAACTAGCGGACGGCCACATCAACTGCCCGCTTCCGTCCGACTGCGGCTACATCGAGTCTGGGACGGTGCTCATGAAGCGGGACCTGTGGAAGCCTGCGATCCCAGGCCTGGTTATAAGGGTGGGCATGGGCCAGGTTGGTGACTTAGGTGTAGTCGACTACGTAGAGTTAACGGAGCTCGTGGTTGTGGAAAAGGTTACAGAGGAGATCCTGCACAGGGACATGCCAGTGCTCGTCAACACGGAGACTAGTAAGAGCTTTCAGCCAACGCTGCTAGTCAAGAACGTCACGCAGGGGCTCGCAGCCTTGGTCAGGTGCATGAACACTGCACGTCCAGGCACAACAGTATGATATCCTCCAGGAGGATGTAGAGACTCAAGGGTACGAGCATACTCATGTTTTTGAACGTGAGGAAGGTCAGCCGCAAGCTCCTGAAGGCGTTCGTGACTGCAGACAGTGAGAAACTTTCAGTTTGGGACCCGGGCAAGGTATGAGGGTGCTCATGTGTAGCTGCGGAGGTACAGAGGTGTTGCAACTCAGGCACACGCCTTTGCTCAAACAGCACTATCGGTGCTTGTCGATATGTGCTGACCACCCCCTACCTTGGTACAGTATACTGTCACAGTCACGAGCCAGGTACCCACGCACCCTAATTGGCTGGATAGCTATAGGATGCGTGTGTGTAAGATGTAGGGGAGGGCTAGACTCTATATACAATAGTAGTGCGGGGTACCTACCTGTCATAGGTACCTACCTGTGACGGGCACAAGGACTAGACTTCTCTATACCTACGGTACTACTCTACCTAGGTACTAGGTACCTACCTAGGTAGCTACTCACAGAGGTTATAGAAGTTATAATATTATAAACTACGTCACTAAATAGTAGTTACAACGTTATAGACCTAGTCTAGGCAAACATAAGTAGAAGTAGGCCCGCCTATATATTAGGAAGATAGTTAAGCTAGGTAGTAGCACCTTTACTTATGCACGAGACCCTCTAATAGTAGGGCTTCCCGCGTTATATACTAAAATAGGGGTGGTCTATATATTTTAGCTAGCATTATACCTATCTATAATTACGAGGAATATAAAGCTCCCCTGCAGGAGGTATAGGAGGGGCACGCCTAGGCTTAGTAACATAGAGCTGTTAATAATAATATAGTAGTTGTGTTCGCTTCTAAATAAGAACGTGCTTAGCACTAATAGCTGCGTTGTTGCTAAGTAGCCTATAAAGCCCTTGCGAGCTACTACACGTGTCTAAAGCTAAAGTTAGCCTACTATTATCCTCTATTATAAGCGCAACAGGTAGGTAATAGGGGCAATAGGGAGCTACTATAGATGCTTATAATTATAGATAGTATTAAAGAGTCCCTTTTAGGAAGGGTTATAGTATAAAGATAGGTTAGGAATATAGATTAAGGGTAGTGTTCTATGCTTTTTATTAAATAAATAAAGCTAATATCTCGACATAGTCTACTAGTTAGCAGCTACTAAGATTAGACAACCTCCCTATAAAGCGCTATAAGAAGGGGAGTTAGCTTTAAGGATTCTATAGTTCTATGCAAAGGGGAATTAAGGGCTTTTCTATATAAAAAGAGGACTATATATTCTAGAAGGGACTACTAAACTATTCTAGATATAGTAGCTAATAACTATATTAATAGCATATCTATAGTAAAGAAGTGTTATACTATTATAAGTATCTACTAGGCTTATAATTACTTTAATTAAAAACTATATATAACTCTAGTTTAACTAATATATATACTCTATAGAATAAGATAGAGGTTCTCTTTCTTATTATATATTTTCCTATACTAATATCTAGCCTAATCTTCTATTTTTCTACTATTAGTATTAAATATGCCTTATTATACCCTATACTATACTCCCTATTTATATAAGGCTATAGATCTACTTATAGATTACCTATTCTTAGCATTAAGATATAACAACACTAATAGTGCGCTAGTAGACTATAATTCCCTCTACTATAGTCTATATAGCTTTATATTATCTTAGCTATCTTTTATAAGTATTGCTAAGGCATACTATAGTAGTAAGCGTTTTATAAGGTTAAAGGAAGTAACTATGCTTAGTAATAAGGAGTAGTCTATTCTATATTACTAAGCCCTTACAAGACTAATAGTTTAAAGCTATAATAGATAGTAGCATTTAATAGCAGTGCTAGCTAAGTAGTAGATTAGTAAAAGCTATATAATACCTATAGATATTTAGGGCGCAGTAAGGGGACGTTAGAAGATAGATAGTAGTCCCTATAGATCTCTAAAATAATACTATCTAATATTTGCATACTATAAGAAGTGTCGAGTTAATACTTTTAAGGCCTTATAGTATTATTATTCTAGAAATAACTAACTGCATAACGCGAGTATAGGAGAAGCATAGGATAGATATAAAACTAAGTTAACTAAATTACTACTTTAACTTCTTTAAATCTTATATTATAGTCTTATATAGTTATCTTATATCTATAATATTATAGCTCTTTAGTTTATTTATATTACCTAATACTCTCTATAATTAATTCTAAGCTAAGACTAATATTATAAGCTAGGGCTATAAGATAGATAGCTTACCTACCTTCCTAAATATTATCTTTAATAGCCTAAAAAGCCTATTTAGTAGAGCCCTGCTTTAAACGCTTATAATAGCAGACCTAGGCACGCTAGGGCCTAGGAGTATACTAACTTTTTATTAATCTAATATTAGCTTAACTAGCATTACTATTACTGCTACTAAACTTATATAGTAATTAGTATAATTTGTGCAAGTATTATTATAGATATACTACTTATACTAGTTAACTACTACGCTACTTTAACATCTAGCATTAAAAATAGGTAGTAGTATCTCTCTAAGCTTCTTACTAACTATACTAATTAATTATTATAAGATATTTAATGCCTATAATATTTGTTAAGGGTGTTAAAAGTTATCTATATTATCTTAATTCCTTTATAACTCTAACTCTTTATAATACTATTAAGTTTTTATATACCTACTATATATAGGCATAAATTATATTGCCCTAAATATAAAGATAAACTAGTAATAGCTTCTAGCATATTATTTTTAATAAACTCTTCCTATATAACTATAGTTAATAAGTATATAAATTATAGTATATAACTCTCTTTAATAAGGCCTTTGCTTTTACTACTAGTACTTACTTAAATTTTAGCAAAGAGAAGGTAGAAAATTTAGAACTAGATAACTTTTAATCTATATACTAATAGGGAATTAGTAACTAGGCTAAGTTACCTTTTACCTATAATTATAAGGAGTATATTTAGTACTATATTAAAGGAATTAAGAATATTAATAGGGAGAAGGTAGAGCCTATATACCTAAAAGTATAGAAAGAAGCTAGGTATATAGGATTAGAATTATAATAAAAAGCGCATAGATTACTATACTAGGTTAGTTAGTGTTATTTACTACCTATAATCTTAATAGGATAGTAGTTACTAGAAGGCTTAGAGAGTATAAGATATTAAAAGTTAATCTTAGACCTATAGATTTTGCACAATATATAGAAGAGAGAATATAATAACTCTAATAGCCTATTAACCTAGGGCTTAGGTAAGTAAGAGGGATAAAAGTTTGCTAGAATTAATACTAAAATAATTTCTATACTTTTCTTTATCTATTTTATAGTCTATTAAGTATTATAACTACTTTTTTATAATATTTATATATATTAGAGACATATAAGACTACTAAAGCTATATATAACTAATTTAATTGCCTTTATTAAGTTCCCTAAGGTATAGTCTATAATAGGTAGTAGTTAGTTATAATACTATCTACTTTATAATTATATACCTCCTTAAGTAGAATAGACTTAGGTTAAATTAATACGCAAGCATAGGTACTTAATAGAGCTATCTCTAAAGATCTAAAGAAATATTTTATAATAGTTGCCCTCCTATACTATATCTTCTTATCTACTAAGTAGTTTAGCTAATAACTTAAGCCTAATTCTATTAGAAAAGAGGCTTCCTAGATCTAGTATAAGTTTAAAAGTCTTTTTAACTTAATTCCTATATTATAGCTAGTGCTATAGTAAATAAATAGGTTAAAATTAATAATAGTAGTTAGACCTATAATAAAGATTATAAAATTAACTCTAGGCCCTAAAATCTTACTAAAATATTTATTTATCTTATAATAAGCTTATTAACCTATATAGTTGCTATATTTATACTTACTCTTTAGTCCTATTATTTTATCTCTCTAACTCTAGCCTAGTATAGGTTTATATCTAGTATAGATAAGAAAGAACGTCCTAGATAAATATATAGTGCTAAAACTATAACTTTTAATATTTATAGCGTTTAGCTATGATAAGTAATTATTTTTATAAGGCTTCCTAGATATAATAATTATTTATAAATATTTTTAGTAAGTAATAAGTTATAATTAATAATATACTATCTATTTATATCTATATAGATATAGATAATCTAAAGACCTTACTCTAAGCACTATATACTATATTAACTCCTAATACCTATAGCAGTATCTAAGACACTACTATTAATTATCCCTACCTAGTTTAAGTAAGAGGAGAGGTAACTTTGCTATTATAGCTAAGTTTCCTAGGATTAGGTCTAAAAACTCCCTAAGTTATACTATAATAGCTACTACTAATAAGTACTTATTATTAGTTCTATCTACCTTATTTAATTTCTTCTTTTAATCTTTAAACTTTTTATAATACTACTTTTTAAAACTCTTTAACCTATTAAGCTTATACTCTTTACTAATCTTTATAGTGCTAGCTTTAGTTTTATTAAAAGTAAATAAATTAATATTTATTAACTTATAGAGGCTATATATTGCTATACTAAGTATAGCCTCTTTAATAAGTGCTTATAGTCTAAGTAGCTTCTCTATATAAAGCTATATATATTTAATCTTATTCTCTTAGTTACTAATTACCTTATCTAAGTCTTTTCTATATAGGAGAAGTATAAGTAGAAGCTTCTTAAGCTTATATAGTTTATTATTAGTAGCTACTAAGGCTATAGTTATAGTAGCTTTATTTACTTTTATTACTTTAAGCTTACTAGCTATTTTAATACTTTATCTTATTACTAGCTATTAGACCTTATAGTTATAGGCACTAGGTAGGAAGGTATATTAAAGAGGTATTAGGGGATATATTACCTTAAAGTAAGACTAATTACTACCTTATAGTAATAAGTAGGTAGTCTAGTTATATACTATCCTACTCTACTCTATATAGGCCTACTCTAGCCTAGTATAGTATCTTTAGTACTGCTTAGGGCTTAAGTCCTAATACTAGTATTATATCTTAATTATCTTTATACTATTATAACTTATTATATTTACTCTATATAAGCCTTATTAATTAGACTTGTTCCTAAGATAGTTCTTATAGCCTTAGTATTATATTAATACTAGGACTATTAGAAATGCAAAGGCTACTATTCTAAATTATACTATTATTATCTATAGGTATGCCTTAGATTAGGTCCTTATTAAAAAGTATAGAGCTAGTATTAATCTATAACTTAGAGTCTTTAGTAAAGCTAGTATTAGATCTATTTATTTAGTTTTATAATTTAGCTAGCTAATTATAATTAGTCTTATATTCTTTGCTATATAGATATAAGGAGATTATAGGTTAAATTAGGCTTAACTTATAAATAATAGTATTGTCCTTAATAACTAGTAGAATCTAGCTAGCTCCTTAGGCTTTTTTAATCTTACTATCTTAGAGGATATTATATATATATATAGGTAAGTAAGTATAACCCTAATTTAGGTTTATCTTTTAGTACTTTACTAGGGATTTAACTACTCTATGCTTAAGCATATTTAGGGTATACTAATCTTTAAAGAAGGTATTAATATATCTAGATTATAAGCATAGTTACTCCTCTTATATCTAGTACTAATAGTCCTAGTACTAACTCTTAATTCTACTTTTTATAAAGTCTAGGAAGTGTTATAGAAACTATTTAAGGGTAACCTATACTGCTATCTTAGAGAGTATCTTAAGAAAGTTGCGCATAGAGATAGTTAGTAGCAGTAGTAGATTATATAGATCCCTCTATATCTAAGAATATTAGCGCTAGTTAGCATAGCAAGAGCTAGTAAAGGTAGTAATATACTATGTTAAGCGCCTTAGCTCCCTAGGTTTAATAAAGAGTGCTAATAGCTTTAATATAGTAGCTTTCTTTAATAATATAAAGGTCTTTAGATATATAGTCTTGCTATAATATATAATCTTGCTTTAGGATATATAGCTTAGTTAGGTACTAGGTAGTAATAGTAAAAAATATCTTAAGGTTAGCTTTGCTAGCAGTAGAGTGTAGGGGAGCAAGGTGTCTAACATAGTTAATTAAAATTTTCCTTAGGCTAGTCTTGCTTATACTGCCTGCGCTATTAAAACTATAGGCTAGCAACTAGATAAGTTAATGTGCGCTTATAACATAATAGATAAGGTGTGTTAAGAGCGTAATAGAGAAGGGAAGGGCGTAGGTAAGTAAGAAGGCGTGATGCAAACTAAGCAACGCAAATAACACTAGATAATATTGCAATGCATATTACTAGCTACTATAATTAATTAGCACTTATAGTGCTGTTAAATAGGCCTATTATCTGCGCGCTAGATTTTATTGCCTAAGTCCTTCTAGCCTTATAAGTCTTTAAAGCCTTGTAATTATTTATTCTAGCTCTTGCATATGCATGTACTAATAGAGAAGAGCAAAGGTTACTACTATAGAGCTGCAAGCTAACGAACTTAGTGCGCATAATTAGTAAGCAATGTCTTATGTTAGGTGTTATTATTGCCTAGTCTGGCGGACGCGTCTATATAGTGGTGCGGGGCTGCCCTAACACGTGTTGCGCTACCACGGCCGTGCACAGTGTTAGCGGCATCGCAGTTGGCGCCTGTTGTGTGCTCAACCTCGTCCCTTACAACAAGGGCTAGAGAGGCAACCATGCTGCGTAGCCTTACATCATTGAGCTGTGATAGCTGCTATGATAGCCTCCTTAAGAATAGCGCACACCTACAGGTGCAGACAGCAAAGAGCAAGCACTCATGCAGCGGCAATACCTATTGACCTGCCAGCCCTTTGTTAATAGCAATAGTGATAGCTAGCGCGTTAAAGGAGGGTTAACGTCATCTCTAGGATACGGCGGTCTATAATAGGGGATACAGGGCGCCTTGTGCCTAGCAGGACAAGAAGCATGTCTGTGTCAGCCTGTATGCTTCATTGTGAGCGTTGCATCGCCATATAGCAGATACTAATTAAGTATCAGCTCAGAGCAGCTAGGCAATAACCTCTATATACATGCGTTGTGTTTTATATTGCCATCCTACCTATAAGACAACGCTGCTCTCTTGCCAAATTATATAAATAGTTTCTAAGACTTAAGTAGACTCTTCTACAGACCAAGTATATTTCAACCCTTAAAAGCAGCCTTAGGATAGGTAATTTATACATTACGCTGCGGTACTACAGGCTTTAGGAGCCTAAGCTAGACATAAGTAGGCTGAGGAAAAACGTCTTATTTAATTTAAAAGAAAGCATATTTTGATGCACTTGCCTAGCTTCCTTTCAATCTGGACAACAGAGACCTAGACGAGTTAAGAAACAGTGGATATCGCACTCAAAGCATTATGATTAATCAGCATCTGACCCCTTAGTAGTCTGTTCTTCCAACAAATAAGACCACTTCTAGTTAAGTGTAAGCTAAATGTCGGACACCGCTCTGGCAAGGGACTAGGCAGCGCTACGCAACACGATTGGCTGACCGCAACTGTGCGAGCATGCACTGTATCCTCTTCCCAGCGCTCAGCCTGTTTCAGCCCGGCTTCCGGCTTACAAGGTAGCCTACTGCCTAGGATTGAGCACCTTTGCTCGTCTGGATGCGACTTGTGGTCATACACCCTCTGCATTTAGTAGGCTTGACCCACAACTGGAAACTCAGGTAGGCTCTTCAGAGGGACTCTCTCACAAAAGATGATCACTCCAAGTGCACGATAATAGATGCCAAGCTAAGTTGGTAAGGCGAACAGTGCAGATGTGTGAACATGATTGGTCGAGTTATATGACTCACCACCTTGCTTCACCGGTCCTCGTAAATAAAGCCCTTGAATGAGCCTTGTAGCACTTTCCAACCTCTCACAGTGATTCCAGTAAATTCTTTCACGCACTCAAACAACAAAATGTATAGCCCGCGAAGCGTTTTTTAATACCAGCCGCTTTCCGAGACTTCCCGTGCAGGATTCGAAACTCGACTCGTACGCCTACATCCGGGTGGCTTCAACGACTACATATATTGTACACTTTACCATGCCAATATCCTTGAAAGGCGGCCTCAAACAGAGTATACTGCACTGTCATACGTGTGGGGCGATGCTACACAGACACGATCTATTCAGCTTGGTTACCATCAACTCCCGACGTGTGGACCTGCTCATACATGGTCATCTACTCCCTCCCCGGGGGTAGATTGCTACGAATCATTCCAAGTAACGACAAATCTGGAGAGAGCATTACGACATCTACGAGACCGCGCTTCAGAGCGCATACTGTGGGTCGATGCCATTTGTATCAACCAGTCTGATTTGGAAGAACGTCTGTCACAAGTGCAAAGGATGGGCAGTGTGTACGAAATGGCCGTGGAGGTACGCATCTGGCTAGGGTCTATCAGTGATCTATTCGTGTCAACGCCCGATATACAAGAGGAACTTGAATATTATCAATCAAGACAAGTTCCACTGACCAGAAGATCCTCGTACTCTGTCTTATCCCCAGAAGAAGATACAGGAGCAGCCTTAAGCAGTGAAAGAAGGATCATCGAGATACTGCTTGCAGCGAGGGACTACGTCATGGGTAAAGACCGCCTGCTCGGTCAGGAAACAAGCGACAATTGGTTTCCTGATGAACTAGAGTCTCTCGGAATACGAATTATAGCTTCGCAACCCTGGTGGCGACGCGTTTGGGTCATCCAGGAAGCCACGTTTTCAAAAGAGGATCCAGTCATGCAATGCGGCTACATAGAAATCGGATATCGCAGGTTCCTCGAATCGGCGAAACATTGCATGTTTCAAGATGCACCATCGATACTTTCTAGAACCCAAATATCCCTCACTGTCCACGGCATGTCTTTTCAGGGATACAACCCGTCCAAAACGTCTCTTGCGAGCCGTCTGCTTACATACCTGAGCTGTATGAGTGGAAATTTTGAAGTGAGCAATCCTGAAGATTGGATAAATGGAGTGCATGGTTTTCTCCATATGGGCGATTGCCATGATAATATCTTGTTTCTCATGACAATTAACCTGAACGAACAAAACCTTGCTGAATTCTTTCATCGAGTTGCTATTTGGATCCTTTTTGATTCCGAACCTCAATCATACCCTCTACGAATCTTGGAAAGCGGGCCGAGTAACATCGAGGGGATACCATCATGGGTTCCGACGTGGGAATCAAAAAAATGGAGTGGAGAGAATAAAACCTACGGAGCGCCAGAAAGCAAGTATGATATCCTTGCCCAAGGTACTTCAATGGGAAAATTATACCACCCGTCGTCAATGAGCATTTGCGATAGATGTGCTACGATGTATAAAGAAAAGTGGGGGGCGCCGAAAAGTTTATTTGATATCGACGTACGATGTACTGAAATAAGAATACGGAATGCGTTAGCGCTGGGACGAGTGATTACGACGATGGAAGTTCTTTCAATGCAAGAAAATAAGGATATAGGTGTACTGCGCAAAGCAATTGTTGAGGTCGAGGGGAGAATCTTAGCAGCTCTGAAATCTATGGGTATACCTCACGCTAATGCGACAACGCATATACGAAGATTCCGGGATTACCTCCGTCTCAACTTCTGGGATGTCGATACGGGGAAAGGTTTATGTTCATCCGAGCATAGCGCGACGTTGGAAGACTTCCTTCAATGCGAAAGCAAATCGAAGAAAAGAAAAGGTCAGCGACGCGGTTGCAGGAACGCAGCTCATCAAGCAGATCCCAATGTTTTGAGTCCCTCTTCGATTGCGAAACTAAGCAGCTTCTTTGAGCATGTTGGTCATCTTGTTATTGGATCAAATATCGTGGGGCACATGTTTGAAGATTCGCTACCTTCTTGGCGGTGCGGTGACAGGCTGTATCTCATTCCTGAGTGCCGCTGGGTCCTAGGTCTTCGACGTAGTGGCAACAGATACCGGTATATGTATAGGGTATTTGTTTCTGATCTGGAATGGCAACAACGCAAGCAGCTATTCGATGGCAAAGGCATCTATGAGGACATAGTACTTGTATAAAGACAATCTGTTGTCTTGTAGAACAATTATATGCACGCTACTACATTAATCACATGCTGTAGCATTCTACCGTCGCCTCCGTCGTGCAACCCCACATACCCGTCCCTCTTCAATTATATCTATATACTATCACCCCTCTAAAGAATCCTCCACTCAGTGTGGCTCGGCTGTCCCCCCTGTTAGTGGTGGTAAGTCGAAGCACCGTCCTATATAGGCTTATCCTCCTATAATTAGTAAGTGAACGACTGCACTTTCGCTATAACCTACACTGTATCATCTCACAAAATCCTTACGAAATGGTAGCAAGAGGATACAACGCTTAGCAAGTAAATTAATCTATAGTATAGACATAGTGCTATATATAGACGTCTATAAAGCAGCGTTCTAGATATAGTCCTAAATTAGCATAGCCCCTATATTTAGTTCTTTGCTTACAAATTACAGTAAGATATAGAATATAAGATAGTACGTTAAGTTGCTACTACTAGCAGGGAGAACAGCCTAGCTACACTAGCCTTTACCTTATAAGCTTTTTAGCAATAAAGGGGTATTATATTATAGATACTAACAGGAGCTAGGTAGCTTAAGTTAATCTAAAGCATATAAGGTATAGCTCCTATAAAGTAAGGCTAACTCTTCTACTATAAAAAAGGGCGCAAAGTATAGATACTAAAAGCTAATTCTGCAAGCAGGTGTATATAGCTATAGAAACCTTAGTAAGTAAGCGCACAACTAGCGGATTTAGTAGTATATAGTTAGCACCTATAAGGGATCCTAGCATAGTTCTACTATTAGAAGTAACGTACGCTTTAATTACTACTAAGTAGTATATAGATCTGCTAAGTAAGGGGTGCAAGCATAACTATAACCTTTTCCTACAAGAGTATATTAATAGAGACAATATGTGCTATAGCGTAGACTGCTAATGCTATTATACAGTTGCTATCTAGCAAGCCTAAGGCCTATATTGTTATAGGCCTGTTATATAGCGACTAGATAGTATCTTTATATAATAACGCTCTTCTAAGAAAGTATAATAGTTAATATGTACTATTAAACACTCTATTTAGATAGGTTGCTTTACTATCTTTTTTAGCCTTTAGTCTTCTTAAATAGCTATATAAGCATAGGCTTCTAATAACCTATTCTAACTATAGTTTATTTTAGCAGTACTATTTATGCTACTAAGTAACTATCTTTAAGGATGCTATAGTACTTATACTATATAGAACATAAGGTTATAAGATAATTATATGCTACTGCTAGAACTTAGCAAGTAGCTAACTCTACTAGTTTAGCAATAGAGGGAAATTCTATAGGCTAGATTAATATAGTAGACTATATGCGTGCCTAATGCAAAGTCTAACTTTAAGAATTAACTAGGGTATTAAATATAAAATGCTTCTCTAAAATATTTATAAAGGTTTATAGCTAGCAATAAATAGGCTAATAATATGTTAGGACACTATCCCCTAGTCTAGCACCTAAAATATAATAGCGCTTCTTAGTCTATAGATAGCCCTTGTTTTAGCTCGACTTAGAATATTAGATAAGGGCCTTCTGCTATCCTATTAAGGCCCCTCTGCCTATAGTCTAATTTATATGCTTTGTTTTAGTAATTCTACTATACTATAACTTAAATCTAAGTAAAGCTGTCTATCTTAATGTTTTCCTCCCTATTATAAGTACTATTTAATCTTTACTTCTTGCCTTGTACTGCAAGTACTAGAAAGTAGTAGCTAGGGTAGAAAATTGTTAAGGCAGCTATAGCGGTAACGATTATAGCGCCTTTAAGGATAATAAACTCTACCTTATCTCTTATTATCTCGCTTCTCTACCTATCTACTAGCTCTAGAATATAGTATATATATTATATAAGAATTATAATATACGCTAAAACTATAGACATAATAAAAAGATAAAACTTAGTATTATAGAATAAATTAACAGCTTATAACAAAAGCTTGCTATAGTAGTAGTAAGTATAACAAAGGTACTTGCTAAAGAAATATCTAAATATAGTTAGACATATAACCTACTAAACTACACCTACAAGCATAAGATTAGTGCTAATATCCTATATATTACTGCTAAAATCTGCAGATATAGCAATGCCTCTACCTATGCCCTATAGAATTAGTAATAGAAGGTTATAACTAATAAAAATCTAAGTGTACTATCTAGGTTACACTTAAGACTAGCTTTTACTACAGCTTTAGATAATGTGCTTAAGGGTTAGGTAGATTGTAGCAGAGATAAAAGCTAGGGCAATAATTAAGCAGTAAATCTGCATTTAGAAGCTAGCCTTGTTAAAGGGATTATCCTATATTATTATGCAGCTAATATATCTAACCACTTCCCCTAGATAACTAAGAGATACAGCAATTCTATATATCTAAGTCTTATAACAGATACTAAGGACAATGTTAAAGAAAAGGGTGAGGCTAAAAAAGCCTATAAACGCTGTGTTCTATCTAAATAAGGGGTAGTACCCGTAGATAGTTCCTTCCACGGGACAGTCAGGCGTAACGCTTGTGCAGAAAGCGGGAGCAGGGGGTGGTACGGTTATACTGAAACGTCTGTGCGGGACCCGAATGCTGTAGTTGTAGAATCGGTAAACAGAAACTTGACTGAAGTATCGTGTACAAGATCTGGCGGAAAAGCTTCCTCCGAGGTATCGGCAATATCTGATGAATAGTGTATACTGTACTGTGATGAGAAGGCAGTTACGACTACAGAGGCACAATATAAGCTATCAAAAATTCAGACCTCCAGCATAGCCATCCAGATGACGAATGCATACGATACTTCAGGTCCACTCATCTCCACCCGTTAATACGAAGGACCGAGTAAACTTTCGCATCTCGGACCCGCGACACGCCGACAGATTGCAGAGCCTCTGAGAACGTGCCAAACCTTGCAACCGGAATGTACAAGAACAAGCTTCCGAGGGCCATCAATCGTGAATGATGTACGAGAACAAGCTTCTGAGGGCTATCAATCGTGAATGATGTACGGGAACAAATGTACGTATACGAGAACAAGCTTCCACGGGCTATCATTCGTGAATGAATGTACTCGGTACCTAAGGACGGCAGTAGATTGAACATGTTTGTACGAATTGATAGCAGTGAAAAGGCCCACTCGGGCGGAACGCGGACAGCTTGGCAACCCGAAATTCTGTGCGCTCGGAGCGATCGGGTGAAACAACATCTAATTTTGGAGGCAGCAAGAACTGTAGTGCAACGAAGCAACAACAACGATCATCATGTGCCCAAGCATTTCCAATGTAAGTAGGGTCATTGTCGCCGGGTCGAGCTCATCACGACCGTGCAGGCCTATGGTATGTGTGAAAAGGTATCGGCAACCTTGGATCTATGGAGATTCTATCTTCGAACCATGATGAGCGTTAAAGAGTGGCCGGCCAACCCCTGACGGCGTGACAAGGATAGTTCTCACCGACTGCGAGGTGGCTGAGGCCCAAGGATGAGGTCATCTTGTAAATATACTCATGGATGGATTGGGCCGAAACAGCTTGGTCGCTCTTGCCCAATACTATGGTTTTATTGATAGAGCACCAAAAATAGGGGCATATCGCGAAGAATCTTATGAAACAGACGAAAGCCCTCTGCCTGTGGCACAAAAGTCGTCACACCCAATACTATAGATACTCTGTTCTCTTCGCAGGAACGGCACCCACCCGATCATCATCGACACATAGTACTCTCTCTATTCTCAGGCAAACATGTTACTTTGTATTGCTGCGTTTTTTGCTCTTCTCTTTTCTGACCTATCAATTGCCGGTCCTCAACACGGGCACATCATCAAGCCGTACGAGGATTTGCAGGCCTGTCTTGCTAGAAAAGCTGTTCCGACAAGTCTCAATTCCTCCTCAGATTGGATTTCACTCACCACCGCATACAATCTTCGGCTTCAATACACTCCTGATGCTGTCGCATTACCGACTTCACACCAGCAAGTCTCAGACTCTGTCCTGTGCGCAGCGACAGCTGGAGTGAAGGTTAAAGCAAGGTCAGGAGGTCATTCATATGGCAGTTTCTCACTCGGTGGCAAGAACAATAGTCTTGTCGTGGATCTGCGTAATTTCAACAACGTGTCACTAGATACATGTAAGCTCTGATGCGACACATCACTTTCTGCACTGGCTGTTATCACTGACGCGAGAAAGCGACTGGAATCGCAACTGTAGGTGGAGGTGTTCGGCTCGGCAATCTAGGACTTGGAATTTTCGAGCAAGGCCGCCGCGCTCTGCCTCACGGTACCTTTCCTGGCGTCGGAATTGGAGGTCACTATACACACGGTGGCTTTGGGTACTCATCCCGTCGCTGGGGTAAGTCAAATGCTCTTATGTTCCTTGATCTGCTCCTTGAGATCGATTGAGGCCATCCTCATCGCTGTTCTGAGAAAGCAAATTATATCTGCTTGACTGTATATCCACTAATCGGCTGCGAATAGGCCTCGCACTCGATACAATCGTTGCCATGGACGTAGTCCTTGCAGATGGCCGCTACATTCATGTTACGCGTACGGCCAACCCGGATCTATATTATGCTTTGCGAGGGGCTGCGGACAGCGTCGGCATCATTACCACGTTTTATCTACAAACGCAACCGGCTCCTGCCCAAGTTGTCAGCTACTCGTCAAACTTTTCGTCGTCTCTTCGTTCACCCGACTCGGCAGCGGCGATTGTTCTTAAGCTGCAGGACTTTGTCACCTCTTCACCACTCGTAGATCGTAACCTCACCCTAGAAATCTACATAAGCGTCTTCGGCGAGTACAGCGTTCGAGGTTGGTATTTTGGAGACCAGGAATACTTTTCTGAGACCATCCTACCCGAAATGCTGAGCGGGATACCGGTACCAGACAATACAACAGTCCAAACTGCCACCTGGCTGACCGCGTTGGAAGAGATTGCCGAGGACGAACCGCTAAAGGAGCCACTTACTGGCTACGACAATCACGAGACTTTCTATACCAAATCTGTGGTCACTAGAGAGGCTAAACCACTAACCAAGACTGCATTGGAAAGTTTCTTCACCTATATTGTGGATAAAGGCTTGACAACATCAAATCCTTGGAACACATTCATCTCCCTCTATGGGGGAAGAGATAGTCAAATCAATGCTCCCTCAACAGACTCTGCTGCTTACTCTCACCGCGACTCCTTGTGGGTCTTCCAGGCAAGTGTTCGTTCAGAAGCACAGGTCTCTCCGCTGCTTACAATCCGGTAGAATGTTGGCGCGAGCCCGAATATGCTACCGCCATTCTCGCCAGAGATTACCGCCTTCGTCAATGGGCTCAACTCAGCTCTTACTGATGCGCAGCCTGACGGCGACTTCCTTGCGTATCCAAGCTATCTGGACCCGGCGCTTACGCCTACAGAGGCCGCACGATTGTACTACGGAGTTTCCGCTTACAACAGAGTCGCAAAGATAAAGGCTAAGGTTGATCCAAAAGCTGTGTTTTGGAACCCACAGGCTGTTGGGAACGCTGTCTTGTAAGAGCAACATACATTACTATAGTGCAACTAAAGAATTTAACCTATAAGCATTACTTATACTATAGCATGTATAAGAGCCTGTTATACCCTACCTAATACAAAGCTATATAGAAGGTACAATTATTGTAGAGAAGGCCTATCTATACTAGTAGTTCTTAATAGACTAGTAAAGAAAGTTAAAGTACCTAGTAAAGGTTAAGTTAAAGTTAAGAGTTATAAAGACTATAGATAGAGAATAGATAAAGATATAGTATAAATTATACTAGTATAAGTTAAAGTTAATATAAAGTACTTTTATATATTACTATTATAATATAGTTTAGCCTATATATTAGCTTATTAGAGTCTATATTATATATTATTTTATAGGCAATTTAAAGTTTAAAAATTTATTAGTAATTTAAATAACTATAATTTTATTAACAAAGTAGAGCTAGTTAGTTATTAAATAATCTAATACTTAGTATAAAAAGGTTAACGTACCTTATAGGCGAGTTGCTTAATAGGTAAGTTACTTACTTTTGCTAAGCCTCTACTAAAGTACCCTTCTTATACTAATACCTTAATAATAATATAAAATTAAAATATTTAAGAAAGCTTAGATATAGCTTCTACTTTAAGCTCTTAAATAAGATATAAACCTCTTATAGTAATATGCTATAGCTATCTATAAGGTCCTTTAAAAGACACTAAGCAACTAATATATAAGATAACCTTTATAAGCTAATACTATACCTAAATTATAAGAATTAGATTATAATAAGGAGTAGATAATTATTAAGCATATACTTAAGCTAGATATATAAGGATTTAGCCCTTAGCTAGTAGATATAGCTACTATAGCTAATTCTCTATATACTAAGTATAATCTAAGCCTTTTTAGTATAAACTAGCTTAGTATATTTCTAAAGTATTAACTAGAGCTTAAAGTAAAGTTTAATTATAGGTATAACTATAAAAGAGCCCTTTATAAGAATTTAAGGATTATCTAGAGCTAGTTTAGCCTAGTAGCTAATATTAAAGCTAAGTATAGTATTTAGGATAATAACACCTATAACTTTAATAAGATAGGCTTTATAATAGGCTAGATCTTCTTAGGAGTAGTTATTACTACTTTAGAGAGATAAGAAAGGCTAAAGATAGTCTAGTAAGGTAACTAGGAGTAGATAATAGTTATATAAGTATAACGCCTATCGCGATATTTATTATAGTGTTAGTGTTCTAGTACTAACTCTAACTAGGGTTAGCGTTGTTAGTAAGTAACCTGCGTAAAACCTGCGCAAAATATAAGGGTTAAGAAATTAAGTATTATTCTCCCTATATAATATACCTACCTATCTCTTAACTATCTACCCTAGTATAAAGTAAGTACTATTGCCTATAACTAGAACCTTATAATAAGGCATTAATATAAAAGGATAGGCTATCCTACCCTTTATTATCTTTAAGGCGTGCTACTACCTCTCTAGCTAGTATAAAGAGGAAGACCTACCTTATAATTAGGTTATTAGAGTCTCTAGTAATAGCTAGACTACTAATAAGCTTAGCCTTAAGTAGTTAAAGCACTTTAATAGGTATACTAAGGAGTATACTATTAGTACCTACTAACTACTAGTTATTAATAGCTATAAGAGCTATAAATTACTCTAATTCTAGTAGTACTATAAAGATAATAAGATTATTACTCTATATATACCTCTATACTTATTATACCTCCTATAGCTACTTAATATAGGTTGTTTTACCTCTTTAAAGATAGTATATAGGTACTAAGCTAAAATACTTATATATAACTAAATTACCTACCTTATAAAGACTAAGTTCCTACTATACTTTAAAGTAGCCTATAATATAGTATTTATTTCTAGTAATATCTAAGAAGGGTTCTAAGGTGCTAGACTAGTCCCTTTTAACCTAGAATAGGTTATATTAGCCCTTAATATAAAGCTCTAGACTCTAATACTACTACTTCTTACTAATAATTTACTCTAGTAGTTATAAACTCTTAGTAATACTCTAAAGTTTAGATTATAATTAATACTTATAATTTTATTAATAAAGCATATAAATAGGGGTATACTATAAAAAATTTATAAAATAGGCTAAGGCCCTCTACCTATAGTATAAAAGTTATTACGTATCTGTTATAGCAAAGTATATTCTAAGGATACTTATATATTATAAATTATATATAATAATTTCTAAGAGCTTTAGAAATATAATAGATTATATAAGCTATATGTATATACCTATAAAGAATTAACTTAATAATTATAAGTATAGCTATCTATAACTATAGGTTTAATATATTAGGTAGCCCTATAGGAGTTTAAAAATTTTTAAGTCCCTAAACTATATTTAACCTATAATACTATAGAAGACCTATAACTCTAAGTAGTTCCTATAGTAGGAGCAGACTATAAACTAGTTATATTCTATACTATTTATAATAAGAGCTGCTACTATTTATAGCTATAGTCCTATCTTAACTATCTCTATTATCCCTATTAGACTTATTATACTTATTACTCTCTAAGTAGTTAAATATTTAACCTAGAATAATATATAAATATTATTTATAGCTAACTCTAATAGTATATATACTATTACTCTTACTATACTAGTAATATATATTAATCTAGTGCTAGTGCTATTTATATACTAACTTTATAGCCTTATACCTTTAATCTAGGTAGTATTAGATATACTAAGATATATTAATAAGCTATTGCTATATATAATATATAGTATTAACTACCTTTCTTAAGCTACTAAATATTCCTATAGAATAGTTACCTTAACCTTAAATAAGTTACTAGGCCTAGTCTAGTTTAGTTAGGAGGTAGTATAGGCTTATATACTTGCTCTTACTATATAGGAGAGAGTAAGTATAAACTAGCAAATTTAAATTATTTATAATAGGATTACTATAGATAGGGTAGTTAGGCCTAAGTATAATTAGCTAGTAAATAAGGCATATATAGAGTAGCTTAGGTTGCTGCTTATATAAGAGGTAGAGGGAAAGGTATCTACTTTATATATATTAAGCTTAAAAGGTAGCACTTAGTTATAATAATTTTTAATATCTAAGGTTGCTAGGTATAAGGTTCTAGGTATTTAGTAGACCTATAGTATAATAGACTTAGTTAGTAGATAACTATAATATATTAATATAAACATATTTAAAGTTACTAAATAGCTACCTAAGTAGTGCTTAATTATTATAGTATTAGTATTATTACTATTACTCTATAATATTAGTTACTCTATAATATTAGTTACTTAGTAATATTAGTTACTTAGCAATATAGGTTACTTAGTAATATTAGCTGCTACTAGTGTACTTAGCAAAATTTATCTTAAAATCTAGGGAGGGGGGGGGGAGGGTTTACAAAATTAGAACACAAAATTTAACCTAGGGTAGATTAGGCCCTAGGCTAAATTAATACTTATAAAGTTAAGAATTTAGAGGTATATAGATAGCTCTCTTATATATATAGTTAAGGTATTTAAGAAGGTATTAAAAGGGGCTATAATTATTATATATAAGCTAGTTTTAGCTTAATAAGAAATTAAGGAGCTTTAAGTAGCTAATAAGGCTACTACTTAATAAAAATTATATAAAAGAAAGTAAGTTTAGAAGAAAGAGACCTTAATAGTTAAAGATAGGTAGCAACTAATAGCTTTAAAAGAGTTTAGGGTATATAGTAATAAGAAAAGAGTAAAGAAGTAGGTATAGGCTTAAGAGAGTAAGCTAGCCTAAAGGTGCTATAGAAGGTATAATTAGACTAGATATAATATATAAATATGCAAGACTAATATAAAAAAGGTCTCTAAATAATATTATAAGCTATAGTCTACTATAGATTGCTAAAGTATAGTATTTTAGGCTATAATAGGTTAGGTTTTAGTAGGGGCTTAGTAGAAGTAAGTAACTTGCCTATTAAGTAACTTACCTATAAGGTATGTTATATTTTATAAAAAGTATATAAAAAATAGAAGTATAATGCAAGAAATCTTATAAAATAGGCTAAGGCCCTCTATCTATAGTATAGAATTTATTATATACTTATTATAGCAAAGTATATTCTAAGAATACTAATACTTATATATTATAAATTATATATAGTTTCTAAGAGCTTTAAAGATATAATATATTATATAACCTTTATATATATAAAGTTAACTTAACTTAATAATTATAAGTATAGCTACCTATAACTATAGGTTTAATATATTAGGTAGCTTTATAAAAGTTTAAAAAATTTTTAAGTCTCTAAATTATATTTAACTTATAATACTATAGAAAACCTATAACTCTAAGCTAGTTTCTATAGTAAGGTTAGACTATAAACTAGTTATATTTTTTACTATTTATAATAAAAATATAATTTATAGCTATAGTTCTATTATCTTTATTATCTTTAATACTTAAGCTTATCTTCTTCTAAGTAGTTAAATATTTAATCTAAAATACTATAAATATACTTTATTAACTTATTTCTAACTCTAATAGTATTTATACTCTTTCTCTTAATATACTAGCTATATAAATTAGGCTAGTACTAGTACTAGTACTATTTATATTCTAATAATAGTACTTTATATCTTTAATATAAGTAGTATTAGATATAATAAAATATATTAATAAGCTTATTCTATATAAAAGATATAATATTATATACTTTACTTTAACTACTAGAAAGGCTACTTTAACCTTAAAAAAGATACTAGACCTATTATAGTTTAGCTAAGAGGTAATAAAAGTATATATACTTACTATTACTAAGTAAAAGATAAAAGGTATTACTTAGTAGATTAGTATTATTTAAAGCCTAGATGTTAACTACCTAAAGGCTTAACTAGCAGTCTAGCTAGAATATTTAAATTTAGTAGATAAGGTGTATATAAAGTAGCTTAGTTTACTACTTATAAAAGAGGAAAAGAAATAGGCATCTACTTAATATTAAGTTTAGAAGGTAGTATTTAGTTATAATAATATTTAATATCTAAGGTTACTAAGTTTACTTAGTTAGTAGATAACTTTAATATATTAATATAAATATATTTAAAGCTACTAAATAGCTACCTAAGTAGTGCTAGATTATTATAGTATTAGTATTATTACTATTACTATTAGTTACTTAGTAATATTAGCTACTAATAGTATACTTAGCAAAATTTATCTTAAAATCTAAGGGGGGAGAGGTTTATAAAATTAGAATATAAAATTTAACCTAGGGTAGATTAGGCCCTAGGCTAGCATAAAAAGGTTATAAAAAAGTTATAAAGCTTCTTTTAACTAAAGTTATACTAGTTATAGTTAAAAGTTTTAATATATTCTTAGACTTTATTTAAAGGTTTAAAGAACTTAGTCTCTAAGTTTGCAAAATTCTATATAGCTAGCTATTACTAAATATAGTTATAACGTAATTATATATAGCTAGGTACATAGTTACTATGTTTCTAATAGACTACTAAAATATCTTCCTATACTACCTCTACCGTTGTTAATGTTAGATTTACTAGCGCGCAGGGCTTGCCTGTTATTAGAGGTTTTACTAGCTTTTAAAACATATAGAAGAACTCTAGAGAAAATAAAGAAGTAATTAGCCGCGACTACTTATTACTAGATAAAATACTACAGACTAGGATTAAAATTACTAAAGAGTAGTTTAGGAGGGAGGACAATAGGGGAAAATAGCTAAGATTAGGAGGGTTGTAGAACCGCGTCGAACCTAAGAATCTGCGACCCCTACTTAAAATTGCAGAAGATAGTAACTAGGCAAGCTTTAGTACTGAAAGTCTATTGGAAACATAGCAGGGCAATATATATATAAACTATATATATATAAATCTACTGAATTAATAAGCCTCTATAAGCTAATCTTAAAGCAAGTGCACTATGTAAGTGTGTCTTTAGAGATACAACAGTTAAGACTCTACCCTGCTAGGATAGAGTATTGTATAGCAGGGGCTTTACGGAAGCGATCCCTTTACGGCCTTGCCTGTGTTTCTAGTTAACTTATAACAGATTAAAATCAAGTTAGGTATGGACGACTTTAGACAGACAAATGTAAGGCAAGATTCAACTGGTGTGGTAAAACTGTTGCGAATCAATAGTGACGGGAGATACTGGTTCGCAGATAACTAATCGCAATAAGTACCTTTAATAATGATGATTAGGATCTCTAGCTTCGTATCATGATGCACTAATATTAGAGACAATTTTTATGTAAACATTGTTTTTGTAACTATGCTGGTAGACACGGACGAACATGCGGACAAAGGCTATAACGTTATAGCAAAACTTGCCTAACCGCTGCCGCACGTATTTTGGCGGAATGGGTCCAAGATTAGTAATTAATCTTAAGTTAGCTAGGTTGTCTAGGAATGTTTGGCACACATTTCCTTACTAGTTAGGAGTAGGGTTAGAGTTGACGCGACTTGTATTAGCCTTTTAACAACTATATAAGCGTTGTTTATGGTCGCACATTACATGTCCTACAACTTTTAACATCAGTGTTAAACTGCTCGAGACAACGGCCTGGAAATCTATATATCCTAACAAACTCATTTATAAATCTACACTCTCTCAATATGCCGACTTCTATCCTGGTCCCCACTGGTACTGGGACCCAGGGCAGAATCGCGGTATCTGAATTTCTCTCCCGCGGCCATACAGTGCATGTCTTAGTGCGCAACCCATCCTCTGATGCCGCGGAGGTACTGCAGTCGCAAGGAGCCATCTTGCACCCCGGAGATCTCGACTCGATCGACTCGATCGAAGATGCTATGGATGGTGTAGACTCTGTCTTTGTTTCACTTCCTGCAAACCCGTTTGATACTGCCGCGGAGGAAAGATACGGCAGGAACGTTATTCAGGCCGCCAAGAACAAGAAAATCAAGACGTTCATTTACAGTACCGTGGCACGCACGGGCGAGCACGAGAGCTTTCCTGGATGGAACGACGACTATCCGCTCGCATGGTATTGGAAGACCAAAGACCTTCTTGAAAATGAAGTCCGCAATGCCGGATTCCAGTACTGGACTATCCTTCGCCCCGCTGTTTTTATGCAGAACTTCACCAGGCCAATGGTTGAGTACCTTCACCCAGGACTTACAGATGCACGTGAGCTTCGCGTTAGGTACAACCCCGATACAAAACTCGACATCGTGGACGTGCGTGATATCGCTAGGTTTGCAGCCGCAGCAATTGAAGCACCGGACAAGTTCTCATTCCAGCACATTGGTCTTGCAGCGGAGTCGCTTACAGCGGAGCAGCTAGCCGATCAGCTCGGCCAGATTAGTGGTACAAAAATCACGGTAGTCTATACTACTGAGGAAGAGGCAGAGGGACGAATCGCAGCGGGAGACTTTATGCCCAGCTCTCAGGCTTGGCATCGGGACTTCGGCTATGGTGTTGACATCGAGGCTGCGAAGCAGTGGGGCGTTCCCTTGACACCATTGTTGAAATCACTTGATAAGGAGGTGCTTGGTTGGTAGAGACATAACCATAGTAGTCTTATTATTGTACTATATAATGTACCCTACAGGCAAGTTGCATGACCAAAACCAATGAGTAGGACTTTTAACACGTGCCTGATCTTGCGATGCGATTCTACATGCTCTTTGTGGATGGAGGGATGTGCATTTGAGATGTGATGGATTAGCTACATGCAACACGCCAGCACGGTTGGCACAGCGATGACGGACAGGCCTTCCCAGCGATCCACTAGTGGCCGAATGGGGTTAAAACCACCGTGTCGTCTTCGCGGGTGCTGCATCCTGCCCACGATGTTCCGCGCGACTCAGCCCTGCCGCCACACAGCCCCAGCAGCTCCAGCTTGTTGCAGTAGGTTCGAAAGCTTTGATCACCTTTCCTCGGGGCAGCCGTGAGAGACACAGTTTTCTTACGAACAACGAACAACGAACGCAAAGCCGACTGGCGCACACCTACCTGTCTGTGTCCTCCTTGCTGCTTAGCTAAGCTCACTCTGCTCTGCACAGTGCTTGCCTTGGCTTCCCGCCTTCCCGCCTTCTCGCCGCATCCCCGCGCATCGATCCGAACACACGCAGGGAGATGATCATATGGAGGGCTTGTGAGACACACAGTTTGGCGTCATGGGCGGTCTGGGATCGATGCCGGATCGGCCGCTGTCCCGCTCCAGCGATGCCAGATTCTTCGCAGATGGAGTCGCCTGGTACAGCTAAGCCCGGGGCTTGAGAGGAACTGCGAGCTGCCGATTCTGCCATCGCTTGCACCACTTGGACGCCTTGCAGCCTGCTTCCCCTTTCCACAGTAGCCGCACCTCGATCACAGATTTTGGCATGTTTCAATGATCACATCGTTGCCTTGAGTTGATGGCTTTTCTGTGGTGCTCTAGGCGTTGACAACCCTGCGGATGGATTGTGCATGGGCGTGACTGAGATTGGTTCGGCGGCTAAGCATGATTTGTGTCTCAGACGCGCTACAACTCTTGTTTGATTTGAGACGCTTGGTGGTCGGCGTTCTTGCATATTGATTCCGAGGCGTGATTGGTGCCCTAGATGGGCTACAACTCTTGTTTGGTTTCAGACTCGCCATACTTAGCCTACATGGAGCATTTTTGCAAATTTGTTTACCCAGAGACTCCAATCTAATGAGGCTAGTACATGCGCACTGCACACCCGTATCTGGTCATGGACATGCGGCGGCAAGGGAGTTATGGGAGGCGGAGCCACGACCATCTGCGCCAGAGCAGACACCATGTTTGACCAATGTGCATCAATGACCGAGTAAATTTTGAAGGTGAGAAGGACGGTCAGCCACAACCATGCCAAGCCAAAATGGCATACTGGATGTAATCAACAATCATCAATAACAAACACTGCAACAATCTTTAATCTTATTTGTGTACACAGAACGACTGCAATCAGCCTTGGAGATCATGGTTGGTTCTCGGATTTGATTGTTTTCCAGCCTGTGGACCCCACCTCGTCATCCAAGACATGACTAGCTAGCTAGTCATCGACATCGCGAATGCCAGTCATTGACCGTGCGCCAAGCATTGACGCCACGGTAGGAGAGACCATGCTTTTCTTGGAACCTGCAAACAAAGCTTCATAAACGACCTGATTATTGCTGACACGTTGATCCGGATCTGTCGTCTTTCGGCTCGCTTTGAGCAAAAGGCTGAAGGACGAGTAGGCTCGCGCCAAATTAATGTGCTTTAGCGCCTTAAGACTGTTATTGTGTTCCCACAATGGAGAGGCCTGTCACGAGCAGTAGCGGGTTGTGTGATTGGCCGTGACGGCTAGACCGACACACGCAGCGCGCAATCTGCTCTCCCTCGCTTGATCCACTCTGCAAGACTGCATTTGGCTTGTTCCATCACAACAGTTCGAATGAGCATCTCGTCTTCCAGGCCACCCTCTCAGCATCAACCAGGCATCTTGTCTCAATGACAACAACAGATTCGAGCTCTCGCTACAGCCAAATACGCTAAGAGCAAGCACTACCTCGGCATGTCTCACAAAGAGGGTCACGGCCGGTTCGAAAGGACTCAAACATGAAGATATCGCCACGATCATGGCAAGCACTAATGCCGCTGTACAAGGTATCGTCTCCATTCATTCTGCTTGTAGTCCACCAGTCCAGTCTTATGTCTATTCTCGGTCCCTCAGCGCCTTCCTCTTTCCCTTCCGCTTTGCCGTCCGCGCCGTCACCACATTCGCTTGCGTATCTTCGTCTCTCGCCTCCCATTGCGCATCTCCACTATCCACATTCTCTTTGCCATACTGGAGGATCCGCAGCGTGCGCGCAATTTCCCGCCGAGCCTTGTCCCTGCCTGTCTCCCTAGAGCGTCGAGCCTTCTTCACGAGCATGCGCGACGTCAACGCGCTTCCTTCCGCCACCCTCTTCGTTCGTGATGTGGCCTTCATGGTCTGCATGCTTTCGCGTATCCTGGTGGCTTCGTCGCTGTTGAAGCGCGCACGAGTTTTCAGGGGCGTGTGTCCCAGACGCGATTCATCCAATTAAAGGCCGTAGATTTTTCGGCGAGCATTGTCCTTCTCAACTAGCAGATTCAGTCCAGCTGTCAGCTCTGTTGCGATGTTATGAACAAAGGTGCCTCCGTCAGTGGCTGGGATCGTCGGCCAGATTGCGCCGCTGTGTTGACGCGAGCCGTCTTCCGTTCCAAATTTGCAGCCACGGCGCTTTTGAGCATGGTAGGTCTCTTCCCGCTGCAGGTCAAAGAAGTCGTCAACATCGAGCAGTTCAGCTTCCGGGCTTTCTCGTGGTGGTGGGGAGTGCATGTTTGTGTTGATTTGAGATATTCCCAGGTTTGCAAGCCAGCCGGTTGAGTTGCAAACATGCTTGTTCCAAGACTGGTTAGCGCGTCCAACTTTCACTCCCCTCGCGCAGGCGCCACTAAAAGTTGCGAACGCACGACTTGACTTGTTTCTGGAACACAACCGCGCAATCAACTGAGCTTGCGCGTCAGTCAAGTCCGCCGCCGCCACAGGTAATTGCACTTCAAAGCTTGACATCACGCTGCTGACAGATGTTGATACAGCGGTTTCGCCATTTCTGCCTTGTTTCCCGAACGGTACTGACTATTAGTCTCCTGTGGGACGCCCAAACTATGGCCATCTTCGCAATGCTCGAGCCACACAATGGCGCTGCCATGTTGGCCGCCAACATCTCATTTGGCAAGGCGCTCGATATCGACAACTCAGCCCGGTATCTCAAACACTGGACCGTCGACAGAGAACAGCACCCAAGCCTCAAAGCCACGCAAGAGAAGGCTAGACAGAACGGTACCGCGGTCAACCATACCAATCTGGACCGCATCCTTGTTGGATTCTATCACTTCGATCTTGCTGTCCCCCCAACCGAACTTTTGCACTGCACCTACGTCCAAGCAACGATCATGTTTGTATTTATCAATTAGAATTTGTGGCGGCGTCCGAAGATAGAGGAGGAAGAGACTGCATAGCTTACCTTCGGAGCTGTCAGCCGTCAGACTGTCTAACCAGGGGAAGTCTAGTTGGTCATAAGCCAAAGACCTTGCGATACTTCACAGAACAGATGGTTTGAAATCTATAAAGTTAGGGTAGAACAGAGAGATCTCTGCTATGTACATGCTGATGTGCAAAAGCAATTTGTTGTCTTCTGTGTCTGGGATTATGGACTCTAGAAATAAACAAATGTCAGGATGATCTACCTTCCAGTCGAGCAGATCTAAAAGTTTGAGCTCTATAGCTTTGAATCTCTGCGGGCTTTCAGGTCGGCCAGTGGTTATAATAAAGTCTTCCAGACATGGCATATCCTCGTTTGCGTCTCTGTACTTTGCGGCCAACTACAGAGAAACGCATCCTATTGCTAGGTAGCAGTCTCTCCTGAGCTCGCGCAGTGACGAGCATCAATCAAATATATTCACGGCAAGGAATAGGGTAGTAGGCCAAAAGCCATGTCTGTTGTGTACAAGACAAAGCTTCTTTACAACCGTTTCTTGAGCTTTCCAGTGACCTTTGCACTGCACTTGTACAATGCATAGAAAGTTAGGTGTTGTGAAATTCTATTTTATGTCAGACGCTTTCAACAGCCTAGATAGACTTGCAAGACCTCACGGTTTTTCAGGTTCTCTAGTATTTCGGTTTCGTAACCTGCAGCGCGGACTTGCAGCGCCAATCTTAGCAGACCGTAGAAATTTGCAGCAGCCCGACGGGTTTTAAAAATACCACAATTGAAATCAGCAGTCGCAGATTCTATCGCAAGCGCGTCAGGATCCATCTTGGCAGTGTAGCGTTAAGGTAACGCGTTGGGGTGGATAGCCGGAAACTATATGTGGATGAAAACTGTGTTCAGTAGCCCATCTTCACTAACCATTGTGCTGGGATAACAACGGCTAGGCAGTTATTGAGTATGCTTAAACCAGTAACAATCTGTTAATTAGCATGAGGATGATAGAATCTGCACTACTAACGTCCAAGGCAACCTTTGCAATAATAACACAATAGTAATAGCTATTAGTTGTTCTAAAGGCAAATGAATAATCTCTATAGAACAGGTCAAACAGAGTTAAATATTATGTAAGTACAATAGACACTGTACGCAACGAACTTATAAGTAAGCAGACGCTGCCTTTTCCTTATAGTTAGTAGTTTTATATACAAAGCTACGTTAGATAGATATATACAAAAGATTATCTTGCCTTTAGACGCTACCTATTATGTTATTGCTCACTATAACTACAATTCTAGTACTACGTAAGCTGCTTATAGACTCTTGTGCTTAGATAGGCGTTAGTGTGTCCTAAAGAAAGACTACGTTGACGTTAATTACAGTTGTCTGACAACTTTGATCGAAGCTAAAATGACTAAGAACAGCTTGAAGCGACAGCCTAATGCCACAGATTCAACGGTGCAGCAGAGGCAAGACATTGATCTGTCCACACAGCGAAGACTAAGGTAACTGGTAATCGCTTCTACCTCCAGGAGAAGAGTTCGGCCTGGCTGACTGTTGGTGAGTAGTCAATCTGCCGCAGCTTGACTGCCACAGGAGCTCTGGATAATGTCACTCATTATCTTCCAACCTCGTCGGTCATCAGCGCGGTCTGAGTGCTTGATTTCAAGCTGAAAGCCTATGACAGAGTGTGGGATACCGTGTTCTGCGACTCTCTGGCTTGACATTTGTGTCACAGAGTGTGCAAATGTAGTGTTAGTAGGCACTGACCTAGATGCACTAAGTCACGACAATTTCATCCTTGACTTCTTTTCCTTGCACATGGCCAGCGACCCGCACTACTGCAGTCAAGATTCAAGGTTGATACGATCGATATGATTTTGCAATGTAGTAGTTGTATTAAGTGCTTAAGATTTACCTAATTGTAACTTGGTATTGCAAGATACCGTCGCGCTTGACGAAACCTCTACGATTACTCCCTCGAGGTAGCTTCTCTGTGGGATGGTAAGGAACGGGTATCCCGTCTTCGCGAACAATGTTGACTGCAGCAATGTGTGGGAAACTGAGGGCCTGTGCCCAGAACTCTTGCCAGCCCTCATCGATGACGAAAGTACCACAGCGACTAAACGTACGAGTACCGCTTTCAATCGTGTTGGCTCGTAGGATCAGACCATGTAGTACTGGAGCCTTCCTATATCCTCCTCCTATGCTCCAATCCGAGTATTCTCGCACTTTGTAGACTGGCATGAGCCATAAATCATGAATTGCAGTTGGATCAAGTTCATTCCACAAATCCCACGAAATTTTGACAGACCCGTAGGCCAACGTATGACTATAGCGAAGACGGCGTTCCTGAACGCGCTTGTTGCTTGCCATAAACTTGAAATCTGTCCAGATAGGCCTTGTTTTGAAGCGGTGCTCGTTCATAATCTGGTGCTCTTCAAGCAACGATGCATGCTCATTCAGGCGTTCTCGCTCGACGTCCTCCGGGTTCCAGAATTCAGCTGGGACCAAGTAGCAGCTAACATGAAGTTTTGCGTAGCTGACATGACCTGACACTTCTTCAGAAGATGTCCCTTGTTCTATATCTCTGATCTGACATAGGTGCTCTTCCTGAAGGTCCTTAGCCTTAGGACCCTCACCAGTCGCGTCGCTCTCCACTAGATCCCATTGTGGCATCATGTCCACGGGCTGACCCACGGAAAGCCACGACCACGATGGTACAATGACTTTCTCTGGACGCTGAGCGTCGTGATGTCCGTTCGCCGCCCAACATAGTTGACTCTGCAGATTCTTGAGAAACATGCCAGCCACATAAGACCAGCCACAAATATGCTCGATGCGCATCCCAACTCCATGTAGAGCAACCAGTCGGTCGGTGGGCTTCGTTATGTCGGTGGAGGCATAAGTGTTGACGATAGGGCGCCATATCTCGTGGAGTGCTTGTCCGGATATCTCTTCTTCCTGCGCATTTCGTAACGTGGAATTGAGAGGCACTCGCAGAGGCCTTTTCCGGGCTGAAAGCAAACTGCCAAAGCCACGAGGAAATGTTTCAGTAGCTAGGAGCTCATTGCATTCCCAGATAAGCTGATCTCGGTCATAATGAAGGTTGCGTGGTGAGAGAAGCCTTTCTTGTAACACCCATGCTCTCTGCATCAGTGGTTCTTTCCGGAAGCGTTCCATCCAATGCTGAACATTGGTCACGCACATTCGATGAACTTGATCATTCCGTTTGTTGGGTACACCAACCCTGATCGCCTGTAAGGCGCCTGGGTTATGCATTCTAAAGCAGCCTTCGGAGTCGTTCGCCGCTGAAGTTGCAGCTATGTTACAGGTAGAGTTGCCGTACACATGAGCCATTTTGACAGATTCAGATTGCCAGTCCCCGTATGAGTCCTGTATAATGCAGAAACTGTCGATCCAGAGGAACTCCACGCAAAGCTCAAGAGCAATTTGGACTGCATCTTGGAAGGTTTGGCCCAACGATTCAAGCGAAATTCCTGACCGCAGACTGTTGATATTCTGCTTTGTCAATTTTCCGGGCACATCACCCCCCCAGCAATGACTCAGAGTGACGTATTGAACACTCTCGGGGATTTCCGCACCTTCGCACAGTCTGACGGATCTTCCTGCACCATTGAGCTGCAACAATCGAGTCGGGCGGAATTCAACTTGTGCAGGTCCACAATTCTTGTGCTCGTGTATGCAAGTTCTTAGCCAAGTCCGAGACATTTCAAAGCTCTCGGCTGAGTCGGTTTTTCCAGTAGGCTGATCATGCTTTCCTAAAACATCTTGAATCTCTTGTTGGTAGTCAGTAGAGGTCATGAAGTGTTGGACTCGCGCACGTGCCTTCATCTACCTCTCGCAAGAGATATCGCAGAGCCGTCTTATTCATGCCTAACATCAGGCCCATAGGGTCATTTTCAGGGTCGATCCACATGTGTGCTTCGGTCATGAATATGCTTGCCGTGCTGCCGTCGACAAGATACAGGTCCGAGACTAGGAATGCGCACATGGCACAACCTGACTGCGCAGAGTCCCTGATGTCCTGGCATTCTCGCTTCCAATAATAACTTCCCAGCTCATCCGGGCTACTCAAAGCCTGGTGACAGGCATCGCAGGTAATTGTCGCCATCCAGGTTGATGTTCAAGTCTTTACTCGTAAGCTTATAAACAACATGCAATAGGTAGCAGTGTGTTGTGGAAAAAGAATCACGGAAATACACAAATATCTCGAAGGATGCAGAGTGACGTATGTGTGATCACAAGCTTGCCACGTCAGTGCATGCTTGGCGTCTTACTGCATCTGTCTCTACACAGCCCCACGCGAGTTCTGCAATTCGCTAGCGAAAGCTGGCTTCAACCAGATCCGGTTCCAATCGATGACTTAGCTGTCCTAGCAGCTGCCTTTTATTGCCTGGGAAATGCTGTAGCTTTCTGGAATATCACAAAACGGATTGCTCCGAACCATAATGACCCTTTCAATGCGATTGTAGGCGC
Organism: Boeremia exigua; assembly: GCF_020726555.1. Taxonomy (NCBI): domain Eukaryota; kingdom Fungi; phylum Ascomycota; class Dothideomycetes; order Pleosporales; family Didymellaceae; genus Boeremia; species Boeremia exigua. The sequence continues at coordinate 326,675 of NW_025763531.1, forward strand.
AAGTTGATGGCCTCACGTGCACACGATTCCAGCAGACCACAGCGCCCCCAAAGCTCCGACGAGGCATCGCATCGCGCAGTCGCTCTGCAAACACCGTCAGAGTCGCATACGACATGGCAGTCGATCGCTAGATGGAGCAGCGATGGCTTTCGCTGTGGGAACAAGCGTCAGTAATCAGTAAGAAAAAGTCTGAAAAGAAGAGAAATAAGAGAGAAAGTAACGGGATTAGAAAAGAAATGTCAATTACTATATGAAGCGCTCTAAGTCTTCCTGGGGTGTAAGAGCCTGGGTATCTTCGTGAAAACGCCGTAACTCCGGTGAAAGACAAAAGGAAACATCATGTTAATGTATGATACGCTAGAGATGCAGACTTTGCAGCGAGCATTCCAAGCGCGCAGCTCACTCTCAACGTTACCACCCTACACTCAAGGCCAGACACTAGTAACCATAACGTTCAGGGGCGTTAGTCACGCGCCCACTGCGACGGCTCGGCACAGGCGCTGAGAGGGTTGCCGAGTTGGAGGCTAGTGGTGCCTGAGGCTGCTGAGAGCGAGTTCCGGGTCCTCCGCCCACAAGCCATTGAGGTCTAGGGGAGCGTACTGAGGGAGAAGGCGACGTTTGAGACCCTGGCGCACGAGGTTTGACGGCGTGAGACTGCTGCTGCTGGACTTGCGCGGTAGGCCTTCCCTGGTTTTGGGGACTGCTGCTGGGAGGCTTGGAGATGGCGGGACGAGAGTTGCTGTAGGTGGACGTCGACCGAGCGCCCTGAAGCTTTTGAAGCAATTGCGTAGGACGGCTTGAGGCTGTGCTGCCTTGTGGTATCAGTGGGCCAAGATTGGGCTTGTTCGCGAACAGGGTGGAGGGAACGCTGGACCCAATAGCCTCATCAAGCTGTTTGGTGGGTGAGGGCCTTCTCCGTGGCGACTTGCCTCCCGGGCGTGAAATTGGAATGCTAGCGAGAACATCCGTCTTGATACGTGTCAGGCGCGCGCTGCTGGCGTGATCAAGTAGATTGCGCAAACGGTTCCTTAAATCGGCGACCATAGCGTTCTCAACGCCGTGCTCATCTTCGTCCTTGTCGTCATCATCAAGATTGTTGGGGGCCTGAAGCAGAGTTGACCATTCGCGTCGCAGGTGATACCGCACAGGCTCGTTATCGATTTGCTGACGCCAAATGTAAAAGAGCTCAACGGTGTTTGTGTTACATGTCAAGGACCAGTGCATGGTGTCTACTGCTGTTGGTTCGACGCCAGCACGCCTATAAAGCTGGTACATGTGCTCACAGGCGGCCGCACCGTTACGTGCAACCTGAAGTTTGGCCTGCTTAAGACCTGCATAGGCCTCAGAGGACTTGAATTCCATTGTGTACCAAGGGCAGAGAATGTAGCGACTGATGGGTGGAACGGCTGGGTCGTCAAGAAGTTTGGACTCTTCCTCGGCAGTAAAGGCTGGCTGCAGCTTGTCACTTATGCGCTTTGGTTGCGCACGGATGAACTCGCGCCTCATGTATCCAAGCGCCTTGTCTGCCCTTGGTTTCTTGAGTTTGAATGTGGGATCGTCGCGGTGCGAAATGTAGGCCTGGTTGAACTCAACCTCAGGTACCATGTGGTTGTACTTGGCGCCGCCTTTTGTGTGCGCACTCAGGAAGCCCAGATGCGGTGCAAGATGCTCTATGGCTTCAAACTCGTTCATGATCTGAGTTGCTGGTGCGACTGCATGCAGGATCTTGGCTGCAGGCGAGCCGGGTCCTCCTCTTGGAGCTCTTACTACATGGCGAAGGAAGCTCTTGAACTCGTTGGGAAGAGGCTCCTTAGAGTCTAAGATGACTCCATACCGCAGAAACTGCCTTTCCTCGTCGGCTATCGTCAGCCTGGCAGTGGCTTCGCTCTGAGTGCCGTCGGTAGGTGCCATAACGGCAAGAGGCTGCTCGCCAGGATTCGTCTGCTGGGTGTGCGCGCGGAGGTTGCTCTCGGTGAGTGAGTGAAAGGGAGGTGGGAGATGGAGCTCGGGCGGCTCTTGGTTGCAGGGACTGAGCAAGTGGCCGTTTTCTTGTGTCGTCTGCAGTGTGCTCTTATTCAGGCCTGAGCGAGGCATCAGTACCAGCCTGGATTGTAGCCATCCAAGTGTCAGCTCACCTTTGGAGGGCCTCCGTTTCGCTGGCACTCTCCTCGCCTTGTTGTTGGCCTTGTGAGCGTAAATGGCAGCCTTGTTGCGGTTGAGGTTGATGGCAGGGGAAGGGCGAGCACGTCGACGCTGAGGGCGAGCAGCTGCCATTGTGGGGCGTCGTAGTGGTCGCAGGTGAGAGATGCGGTTTTGCGCATAACAGGGCTGCAGCTAGTGAAGGTCGTTTGTTGTTACGGCGGCGAGCAGGGGTGGGGTAATAGCGGGGAAGATGGACAGGGAAGATGTCAAGATCATAGACTGCGACGATAGAGAGGCTTGGAGTGATCAATTCACAATGGCAGGAATTTCTGGGGCAATGCCATGGATTGATTTGTGGGAGGCGTTGGACGTCGTCTGGTGTTTTGTTAAGTTCGTGTTGTTGATAGACCCTGAATCCATGCACGCTGCATTTCACGCTAGCTGCGCCTGCCGCCACAACACCCCTGCACGTGATCGCAGCCGCCGCTGATCACATCAATCAAAGAATATGCCAATTACTAGTGCAACAATTTACATGGTTATTCCTATACATATTTTTGACTATGTAAATTATTAAAAGAAGTCGCAGGTGAGAGACGCTCAGACTCGTTTCCCCACTTTGTGCATCCGTGCACGTGCGGCGTTGGACCGGAGCTACTCGGCGTATCATTGGTGGACCGCTGCATCCTGCTACCCTTGCACATGATGGACTTGAACCGGGGCCTACAGACCGGTTTGTCTGGTTTAAAATCAGTGACTCAGATACCTTATTGTGACAGTCTGAACTGACATTATGGTTTGTTGTTCTTGACAACATCGCGGCAAGGTGCTGCCGTTAAAGAATCATGATACGTCAAAGAAGCTCTCAACTTCAAAGACTCAGAGTCACGATCATGACCGTCGTCTATCCTGAGGTAACATGTCGGCATTCCGTTGCGCAGTAAGGAAGGGGAATTGTGTATCGGTATTGTGTACAACATTGCACCTGTACCCAAAATTCGCTGGTGGCACCCTGATGAGGTACATAAACCAGTTAGCCATGTCATCTTCCGATCGTGTTATTTCAGTGTCAGGCCCCTGGTCCCAACCAGATAGCGTTCGCCCCGGAAATTGATGTGCTCCTCCGTCATCCCCAGTCTGTTATCTCATTTTCTGTCGACGCGGCTCACCGCTCGTCAACAATCGCCTGCGGCTTGCGCATGTGGCGAGAGCTTCTGCTCACGGCAGCGCTGGGAAGTCTCGACAAAGCTTTGGAGTATATTTGGGTGCATGACTCCTTTGTCTTATGCTCTTAAAGGCAGATAGTGAGCGCTTGAAGGCAGGGCTTCGAGGGGACGAACACTAGGCGCAATGTCTGGTGATCGAGAACCATCCTTCTGCGCGAGGTGTCAGTTGCGCGGGAGTGTCATTCTGCAGGCCGATTTGCTTCGATAGGCCGCGAACAGCAACTGGCGGAGTGAGACTTTCATGACACGTAATTCAGATGCGCATGTTGATATCGAAAGTTTAAAGGAGCCGCCTCAAGCGTATCAGTCTTGAAACTTCAGCATCCATATGTCAAGTCGCTTTCGGCATCTTGACCTTTGCTACACCAAGCTTATAAGCTGCGAGTTGATCTTGATCCGCTTTGACATTTACCACCAATGCCTGCACAGTCTGCGGCCACAAGACGTGTATTTTCCGTTCCATTAGGTTCCTAGCCCTTAAAGCTTCAAGGTGCACCCTCTCAGCACCTTCAAGCAGTTTCTTCTTTCCTTCCAAATCTTCCTTGGTCCTTATGACTTTCTTCTGCGCCTGCTTAGGCTCTGCATCAATCTTGACTTCGATGTCTATCACAACCTTGCGCGCAGCAGCTTCGTCTTTGACGGCTTTCGCCACTGCCGTGTCCTTTTGCTTCAGTTCGACTTTGAGCTTCTGATTCTTATCCTTGCGGTCTGAGTCGTATTTGGTCTTTGCTGCGCCGGTCTTCTTCTCGTCTTGCTGAAGCTGTGCGAGTAGCTTCTTAAGGGAAGTCATGTGAGTATCGTACAGCCGGTCTGCTTCCTCGATGCGATCGTTCAACCAGTCTTTACTGTGTTTCTCCATCGCAGCTAAATGCTTGTTCATGAATTCCGCCCACAAGCTCGGCACGTCCAGTACCTGGCCAGTTGTGGATGTGACGTCTTTCCCGGTGAGCTGCTTGATGTTGCTAAGTTCGATTTGGACGTGCTTGACGTCATTTTGCAGACGGTGGGATACAGTAGGATGCTCGAGATATTTTAATGTCGCAAGCGTCTGTTAGTGGTCAGTCAACTCTGTTCCACCGTCTCGACATGATGCTGCAATACCGTTCTCAAGACGCTCAGGAAGTATGTCGATGGAAGTGCACCTGACACGGCATCTTCAAGGTAGATCTTTACTTTTGCCCTGTCCATTGGATTATTCTTCGACCATATTCGTTCTTTATAGGAGTTTATTTCCTTGTCGCAGAGCACAAAGTCCTTGCGGTTGAAACTGGGACCGAGAGCCTCAAAGACGAGATCGTTGAGCGTTTTACGCTTTCCCATCTCCATCGGAGGCTTGTTTGTTCGCGTCGATACCTGAGTTACAGTATATTCCTTGGTCCAGTAGTCCTGAAAGAAGACACCATCTGCAGTCTCAGAAAGTGAGACTTGACCACGACCTGTGATTGCTAAGAGGAACATCTGTACGGTTTGCAACTGTATTGACTTAGAGGATGGCAGACCGTAGAGGAGGGGACTACCGACCTCAACAATGTGCTCGGTTACATATGTGGTATAGTCTGTAGGGACCTTGTTCAAATCCTTGACTGAGAAATCTTTGAGGTCTGTCCTGTCGTTGAAATCAAACACTGTCTTCGGTAGTACTGTACCGCGGCGTGTCTTGAATAGTTCCGAGCTGGATGGGTAGCCGAGCGAGTGGAATATAAGGGCCACCTATTTATATGACAATTGTCCGTCAGAAAATTCAGATACTTCTATGTAGCTGCCAGTGCCAACACACCGTATTGCCAGCCAATGTCTGCATCGAAACGCCTGGTGTTTCCACGCTTCTCCAGGCCTCTCGTAGCGAGGTTGGATCCATTCTCAAGACCACCAATATTGTCGTAGTCATCCTCACAGACAAAGTTTGGTAGCATGCAGGTATCTATAGGTCTAGTAGGGCGGACAACATTCAGGTTTGGAACAGTGGCACTCGGAACATTCGAGGCAATGACAGACTTGGTGGGGCTGGGAGTCGCCGATGGCTTAGCTGGAGCCGGATTCTGCGGTTTCCCTGGCTTTTTCGGCTGAACTGGTGCCACGTTTTGCGATATCTTCGGTTTTGGAACAGCCGGTTTGGTTGGTGAACGTTGATGGAGCCATTCGCCGGCACCCCCTATCAACGATGAAGACCGAACTGACGTATCATATTCGATTCTTGGTATGGTGAGTGCTGTAAGAAGTTGTGACAGGTGCAGGTTGAGGAGCAGCACACTAAATGAGAGGAGTTGCATCGCGAGAGTGATATGCAAGAGTAAAGAGCGCCAAAAGGAGACTTTTGAGATATTGTTGAAGAGAATGGATGCTATCTACTGATCAGTACACTAGTCTTGCAGATAGGAAGTCTCCTCAGAGCAGTATCACGACCGGACACTGCGTCGGAGTCTAACAGTCGTTGAGATGTAGTATTCCTCAGTCAAGAAGACCTCGATCCAAGGCGCAGCGAACAGTTGACCTTGAGCTTGAACAGTGCGTGCGGCGTGGATGCAGAATCTTTAAGTTGGTCCATGATGCGGACTCCCATTGGACATAAATCCGTCGAGTCGGACTCGTGTTTTGAAGGAGACAGCGAGACGAGACAGTTCGGAGTCCGTATAGTCGTACTAGACCAAATGAAGTAAGGCATCACGGATCTTCGAGTCCCCAGGAGCACGCGCCGCGCTCACGTCCTCTCAACACTCAACCCTCAACTTGGCCCTTCATACCCCGTTGCACCTTTTGATCGAAATGAGCTGTCCCGCGTATGCTGAGATCCGCAAAACGCTCCAACGCTACCCCGACTCGAAACTCGGCTTCATTGTGTATCGATGTACATACGAGTCGGACTCAGATTGGGAAAAGTTCATGACGTATCTTACGATTTCAGTGCGCACCCAGCTGGAAGAAGAGGAGCTCAGTGACGTAGCAGACAGGCTGAGCTGGAACGTACAGCAGGATCCAGCTTTGCTTAACGGAGGAAGCTTCGAGACTGTGCGCGAGTAAGCACAAAAACCTGCCACCCGTATTTAGGAAATCATGCTGACTGGAGACGTTACAGAAAGTTCCAGGAATGGATCGCATCGGGGGTTGAAGCCAAACATGCAACCTCTCGCCATCACGCCTGCATCATGGTCACCAAGCAGAGTCTTGACGATGTGCTAAAGGATGGTCCACCACCAGAGATGTATGACATCTACGGAAGCGCATGGGTGTATCTAGTCTCTGCGAAAGATGGGGGAAACGACGATGACTGCCAGTGCTATACGCGGATTGGGATCTCGTATCTACTCCCCAGGGCTTACTCAATGCTGCACGGTCCGGGGTGGACTAGTATATACAATCAGACGTGTCCGTAACATTCTGTCCTTACCTTGGCATCTATCCAAAAATCTCCTCCACTTGTCTAACACATCAGCCTCTGACGTCGAGCAGCGTGTCGTTGACTATGATATCTGTCATCCGTCTGTTTGTTCGCAGTGGCACACATCTGTGGAATGCTTACTGGGCTAGAAGGGAAGCTCAGGCAGCAACTACAGACTCTGAAAATCAATATAAGGTGTGCACTGCGCAACTCGGCAATTTCTTTGCGTTGGCGGCAAAATCGTCGAAAAACGTTTAACCGGCCGTGCGTCTAAAGGCACATTTGGCGGCAGCGTGTCCTGCGGGCTACACTTCACGCTGTGGCTGAGGCCTGCGGCTACTACGCTCATTCCTTATTCCCTATCAAATACCGGCAGCCGTTTTACCTAGTCGTGTCCGCCCCTCTTAGTCATGCGAGCGAGCCTGCAACAGCATTATTTAAGGATCTGCTCCACATGCTGGCACTTCGCCTACATGCCCGCTCCTCCAACACTAGTTCACAAATTCGAAGGATTGAACTTGCAACATTATTACGTATCGCCGTCCAGCACTACGCCTCAAAGATCTTTGCCACTCAGATAAGTCATGGCTCTTGTCGCACCAGAGGTCTATTTCACATCCACAGCTAGCTACCTGTGCATCTGAGTTGTCTGTTAGGTAGACTCCGACTGTGCTCAAGAACATGAGTGCGTGTTGTGCCTGCTCAACTTAATTTTGCAACTTCCTAACTCTGCCAATCATCCTCACACCATAGCCATAATCTAGTCGCGATATTTCTACGATGCGATGTTTGCGCGCCGCCATCAAGCGTTCGCCGCACAGCTCCAGCTATACTCCATCTCTCATCGCTCGTGCAGCTGCGGGGAAATGTTCGATCTGAAGATCCTTGCAGGGGCCAACACCAAGACGGAGGAGTAGCAGGACAGTACACACAAGAATGCATTTGTTTGGTTTACTGTAATACGACCCTGAAGTAACTAATAATCATATGTGTAACACAACAGGGTGCCCCTTGTATCCAAGACCTGCCTGATAGTAACGTCAGGACGAATACCGTTAACGGTGATCGGGGAGTCGAGCGACAAGCGTTGGCCGGAGGCGTCCGTTCCGGTGATGGTTGAGGTACGCAAAGTGCCTCCGTTGTTTTGCCATGTACGGAAGTTGCGGTCAATAAAAGCGTGGTGCTAGAGAAGGTCAGATATATATCTTTGTACTTCGTGCAAGATGGCATCTAACTTACTAAGAAGAACACAGGGTCAGAAGGGGATGCATATACATCGGACATCACAGATCCGATTCCGTTATGGCCCCATGCATGGGCACCACCTTCGGCACTGTTATTGTGTTAGATGGATGGCCAACATTGCAGACATGACAAGTAATTTACCAAGACGCCATACTAGCATAGCTGGAGCGGCTGTTGCAGGCATTAACCATAGAGGCTCCTGTATTTCTCGTCTGTGCATTGTTGTTGTTACGAGAAAGGCAGTGGAGCCGGTTAGTGTTTCCTGGTCCATAAACAAGAGGCGTATTTGCGAATTGCTAGTCATTAATTAGCAAGTGCATTCTTGCCAGAATGTAGAAGAGCTAGGGAAGAGCAGGCACTTACTCCGTTTGTTACACAATTGCCACCAACATTAACACTTCCAAACCACTGAGCACTGAAAATAGACGAAGCAGGAAAGTTTCCAGCGTAGCGTGTCTCGTCAAACCATAGTAGGGGTCCAGTCAAGCCGCATTCACGCAGGAGGGACTCAAACGTCCAGGTATAGTATCTGTGGAAGAGCAGGAACTTGGCATTCCCATGCACTTGGGGGGTTAAAACCTGATGGAGACCAACTAGATCGTCGTACTTGTTCCTAGAGGTAGGGAACTGGCCTGACGCAGGCTTAGTCATTAAGCACTTAATCGCATTAATATATCCCTGTCGCTGAGCGCTGGTAGCGGCATCCCACTCCACACGAGTCCGGACGTTAGAGCAGACACTCTGCCTCTTTTCATAATCAACAAGCTCTTCCTCTAGACTTCGTGGAGTATTTGGCAAGGTCACGTTGACAGGAATAACAAGCTTAGGCTGTTGATCTTTGGCTGCTTGGAGATCCTGGGGCTTGATGGTCGTGACCGTCGCGTTTGCACCTGATTGTGCTTGATCAAGCGTGAGTAGGCGTGCGAACTTTGGTGTGTCGAAGGCGTTAAGCGGAAGCGGGGTGAGTGCAGGATCAGCCCGCACAGAGAAGGGGAGAGAAAGTGCGTTGCATGAGGCTGCGAGAGCAGCGGAGGCGAGAAGAACGCGCATGGCGGTATAGAGCAAGCGAATGGTCTGTGATTGTGTAAATCGGGAAAACAAAAGAGTGAGCAAGTGGCAGGCGGCTGTCAATCTGATGTACAGAACACGGAAATTCGCTGCAGTCTTAACTGTTGTCAAGAATTTGAACCAAGAAAAGCCGCTGACGTTCCGGGCCACTTGGTGCCGCCAGGCGTGCAAATCATAGGTTGGAGGTCTAGGTTTTCGAAGCTTCCATCGTGCTTCTGTAGCGTATTGACCGCTGGAATCTAAATGGGGATACAACGCGAGCTGGGCCACAGGGACCAGAAAACAACAGCTGTGGTTTGCGCGGGCTCTGTTTGCTGCCGTTGGTACCGAGCACATGGTCCAGTAGATGTGGGGTGCAGCTGGGGCAGCTAGTACAGTTTTAGGCAAAGTTGGCATTTGTTAAGGCGAACGAGCTAGATGATGTTATTAGCCTACCGTAGAGATGCCTAGGGACGGTGCTAGATCTAGACAACCACAAACCCTTAAAACTCTTGCTACATTCAGCTGTGCTGCACTACCGGGACAGTAATTGGCCAATCTACGCTTAGCCTCTCGCGTAATCAGCTGAGGCTGATGTAACGCTAAGGGTAGAAAACCGACTTGTCTACCGTGAACCTCGGCACGAAATGTACTGACATCATCTGTCAGTAGATGTTTTAAGGCGCACGCCGGTGCTGAGCGTGCAAGCCTGACGATCAAACTGCTGAATATGGGTAGTAACAAGGCCAGAAGGCTCGATATCGGCTTCTCAGTCGCTGAGTGTTTCGCACAGACCGGCGAACAGAACGAAGCGCAAGCGCAAGCCCTAAGCTCGACGATCAGGGTACACACTATCAGTAGTGTGGTGCCATTCTGGCGGGTTTAGTTGGCATGCGCCCGTTAGCTTACCAGAAGAGCGAAGCATCCTATGTACATCAGGCGCCCAACATCTTCGCAGCACAGTGGCAAAGCCATGTCTAGTGCATAATCGCTCGTCTTTCGCGCGCCCACTGCTCACAAGTACTCACCGAGTTCACGTCCACGCCCGACGACACATGCCATTAGCGTCAATTCAGAACCGCAACGCAGCAAAGCAATGTCTCCGTCGCAATATCCTCTTCTCCTGGCCGAGCGAACCTGTGCGCTAATCAGGATGAGCTGCCTGAAGCCCTAAGCCCGTTAGCCCTTAAGACTAGCGCCTATTAGCCCTTCGGCCTAGCGCCTGTTAACCCTCCGGCCTACTTTGGATGGGAAAGCAACTTTGTCGCGACGTTCGAGATGATCAAGACATACTACTTGGTAGAAAGTAGTCGGTATATCACTCCTGCGGAAGCCATTGAGCCGTTCGTATCAGCAACTAATGCAACCGTACATGTCCTAATCACTGCCAAGAATTCGTGCGTCAAAGGGTGATCTTGCTTGCAGACTTGTCGCCAATTCGTCGTTGCGCATATTGTGCACTGATCAAGTTCTTCTGATCAATGATCAGATCAAAAACAATTCAGTGGCCAATATTGGCGAAAGCCTAAGGAAAGATCATCGAATGCTGCTTTAACGATCCTCTTGGGGGTAGGGTTACGAAAAGATGTGAAAGACGCTTCTACCCCACCTCCGCACCCCGCATATCTCAGCTGGTGTGAAGAGAAGGTGGCCATCAGTGATGGAGCAGGTCTTGCTGGTGACGTCAGGTTATTGGGTATATTGCATTCTCGGAAGTATCTGGAGAAGATCCGGTGTCCTATGCTGATTCTATGCCCCACGGGCAGTGCTATGATGACGGTTGGGTTGATGGAGGAAGTTGCTGCCAAAGTGCCGAATGCCAGACTGGAGATGATCAGGTCTGCCGGTCATGAGATCTATGCAGAAGCGGCCGAGCTCCGCATTCAGAAGGCTATTGCATTCTTGGCGAGCTTGGAATCACGAGGAAAGGTTTGAGTGCCCGGAAACAAATAGCACTGTCAAGCAGCTGTATTCAATGAGAAACCCTGACTTTTGAAAAAAGTATTGTAACATAGACGCCTGCACAGAGGAATCTAAGACGTTGCTTCTCCTGCCCAAGCTCTCCTGATGATCTCGCGAATGGATTCACTCTCCAAGGTCGCCGGATTCTTGTCGGAGTTCTTAGCTACAATTACTGCCGCCTTTTCAATCCCAGCTTCAGGCATTCCCAGAGTCTTAAGAGATACCTCGACGCCAAGTCGGCGATAGAGAGCGTTGATGCCCCTTACAGCATCGCCTTCACTCTCCGGGAAAGCAGGTGCCATTGTCTTCATTGCCTCTGGCGCAGCTGATGCATTATATGCAAGAGCATTGGGCAGTATGGCCACGTGAGTCTCCGCATGGGGGAGATTAAAAGTGCTGCCAGCAGTATGACAGAGATTATGGTGAAGGGCAATGTCGACAGCGCCAAGACAGATCCCGCAGCGCCACGCCACGTAAAGCGCTTTGTATCCGTCTTTCTCTTTTTAAGAGTTCTGCTGAATTGCCGAAAGCCCTTCACTCATGGCGGGAATTTCTTCCGCAGCCATCAAGTTGAGACTTGGGGTGGTGTTGCTCGCATAGAGGGCTTCCGTGTGCAATGGCATTAATGCCACTATGGGTGCCCATGCGAGGGATTAGAGTCATCGTGAGATTCACATCGTGTAAGACTGCAGTAGGCAAAATATTGGGGTCCCTTCTGGTAGTCTTGACGCCGTTCTCGGTCTCTGGAAGGATGGGTGTCATCTCGCTGCCAGTGTATGTCGTGGGAACGCACAGGTGAGGCAGTTCAGTGCGAAAGCTGATAGCTTTCCCAAGCCCAGTTGTACTACCACCTTCTACAGACGGGATACCATCGCCGTTCTTCTCCAAGACCAGTTCCATGGCCTCTTCCGTAATATGCGTGGTAGTGTGCATTGTCAGACTTTCCCTGCGTCAAAGTGTGCACCTTCGTACCAAGATCGACTTGCTCTGGAGTGCACAAGACCAAAGCAGCGGTGCATTCCATCTCAGCGATGGCCTGTGGAAGCTGAGGAAGGTACCATGCCCAAAAGTAACCTTTGGGGGGGTGGGTGCCTTAAAACTTGATTGTGGCCATTTGGGGTTGCAAAGATGCTGCCAAAAATGAGAAGAGTGGTCGTGTATGGGTAAGAATGATGTTTGAGCAGCGAAGTTAATTCATGTAGGGCAGCCTGCGTCGACCGCCCGTCATCGCTCTGCTGCAGCCGCGCCAGCCTTTGCATGGCCTCGCCATGCGTCGCTGGCGGCGTGCACGCCTGCAACACCGCGTCCACTATCGCGTCCCGCCACTCGGACCACAGCGGCCTCGTCTTGGCCGATACGCGCGACGTCTGCGCGCACCAGCCTCCGCACGTCCAGCGGGCGGCTGTGGATGGCGCGGCTGCTGCTCGCGTGGAGCCACGTGAAGCCACACTCGCTCGTCACCAACGCAGGTGCCTACAGGACACTTATGTCGAGTATTATTCTTGCCTGCCTTGAATCACTGCGAGGTAAAACATCTTTTAGTTTGCTGGCTAAGTAGGCTAGAGCTTGGATGAGGGAACACAGAACCTATGTTGAGACTAGTTATCAGCCCTACGAATTACACGATAAGGTGTTGGACTGCTAATACACGCTCACAAATTCAACCATCTTATCTTGGACGTAGTATCTATTCTACAAGACAAGGATAGAAAGTGCAACTGTAAACACTAAGATAGCAAGGCAAGATATTTGTGTGAAGGAAGTAGCGGCACTTGCGGTCTGCTCTGGAGGAGTAACAGGGGGAGCGGTGCTGGAGCCCGAAGGCGAACTTGAAGTCGACCCGGAAGGAGAAGAGGCGCTGGATGTTCCGCTGGTGCTTGAAGATGAAGCAGTCTATGCAGGAGTTAGCACGATGTAGGGTATATGTAGAAGACGTCCAGACCTGCGAAGAGGGTAAACCTGAATTCGAGCTTGCCGATGTTGAACTGGAGCTCGCGCCAACCCGGTCGGCAGAGTCGCCGAATTGACGATACCAGTTGTCCTTCGGGTCGCCAAGACACTCGCCCACAGTCACACCCTTATAGCCTAGCTCAGTGATAGTCTTAAGCATGAGCTCAGTAAGCTCGTTAGCAGTTGCGCCAATAATGTCGTGCGCGATAGAAATCGTTGAGTTCTTCTCAGGTGACATGCCTGGCGCAGTCATGTTGCCCTTAAACCAGTCAAGCGAGTTTTGGAAGGTGCCCTTAGGGTTTTGCTGATAGTCATCGGTATCGAGCTTGAAGTAAATAATGTGGTAACCCATATCCTGCATGAATTGCTGACACCCAGAGTCCGCGGTACAGCTTGAATAAGGCGGTCGCACGTAAGTCGGAATCTTGCCAATGATGTTGTTCAGCGCGCCCTCTACGTTGATAATTTGGTCCTTACGGGTATCAGCATCAATTTTAGATAAGTCTAGATGCGTCCATGTGTGAGAGGCAATTTGATGACCCTCCGTGTCCATACGCTTGATTAAGTCGATGAATTCTTGAGTCTTGTCAATCCGTCCTTTGCCAATATTATTGCCAGTGACAAAGAAAGTAGCCTTTGCATCATACTTCTTGAAAAGATCCAGGATAGTCGCAGTGGTGTCTTTCATTGGTCCGTCGTCGTACGTGAGAGCGACATGACCCGGATCTTTGCAGGCCCAGAAGCCTCCATAGATACCGTTGCCTCCGTAGGGGACGGAGCCAATCTTTGCTCTTGGGATGGACTCGGTGCTCTGACCTTCAGGCTTTTGATGTTCCGGACAACCAGGACCGTAATTGTACTGACAGCCGGGGGAGTAACAATAAGTAGAATTGGAGCCGCAGTCTACCTGTGTCAGTACGGTATCGTTGTCGCGCTCAATTAACGTACAGCCAGCTGTTGAGCAGCAGCCTCTATCTTTAGGGCATGATCCAATACCCTCTCCGCATTCTTTGGCACTTGCGCGTGCCTCCAGGACCGGGTCGACGTGTGAGTCGGTGCCAAAAGCCCCAGTCCTAAAGTTGGCTACCAGTGCGTCAACCCTTCGGTCAAGAGAATCAACGAGCCCATGAATCTGCGGGAGTCCAAGGCCACCATGAGCATTTACGAAAGGTGTAAGCGTCGCGACAGCCGCGACAGCGATAGAGAGGCGCATCGTGCGAATCTGGCCAGTCGATAACAATATACGGTCGGATTTGGAGAGAGCGAGGGAGCGGACGTGTGGGCGTTACTACCACACAATTTACTGCGTTTTTAGACCTAAATGAGTGTTGTGCCGTACAATGAGCGAACGTGTTGAGCCTGAGGACTATGAAGAGTAGGGCATGATGCGCTACAGGTGCAAGACATAAAAAGCCGCGGGTCCAGCATCAGGATAATGCCAACCTTCCAAGGCGACATAGTTTGCTCTCACATCACAGCCAAGGCGGGAAGTCGCAGCGAGGAAGTGGAATACACCCCACCGGTGACCTTAGAAAGGAAGGCCTACGTATGAGACCCCTGCTTAGGTACATCGTTTATTGTAAGGCCACCTCTACATGGGTGCTAAGAAGCGTGCAATTGGTGGATGCGACGATGATTGAAGCGCGGCATCCACACCTGGTAGTTCATGGTGGAAATGCTTGATTGAGGTATGGCACAGTTTTAGTTTGGTCAGCGTCGAATGTATCACTTGTTCAAGTTCTGCGATTCAAGGCACGACAGAGGATGTGATGTGGCTTCGCCTTTTGCGTGGCTTCGACTTTCCCTTGTGTGTGCGCTCGAAATCGGATTCATCGCAATTCTCGCAGCCTGAGCGATCGTGATGTATACGTGAAGCATACCTGACTGTTGAAGCAAATTTATTAGGCAGACGCAGGGGCTCGTCCTTATTGCCGCTAAGCTCGATCTGAGCTGTGCCTGCCGGTGTAAATCACATGCGGGCAAGCGTCAGCGTCGATAACAGCTAGATCGTTCCGTTTAGGCCCCCGATCAATCTCGGTTTGCGCAACAAACATACCGAGGCAGGGCAACTCAAAGTCGGCCGCAACTAGATCGCACGATGTAATGCGCTCATATTGAAGAATGAGTGTTACAGATGTGCAAGCTCTTGTAAGTCGTCTTTCCCTTGTAGACGTAGCATACCTATATGCACGTGCAAGACCGCAACTGCAGCGCCCGATACTTAATATGGATAATTTGTCGAGACGCTGTCTTGACGCAACAGCGGATATTGTGCGCCGGTTACGTGCAGCCGCTAGGCGCCAGACCGCATGGTAATTGTACTAGCCTCAGCGCCACTACTCTGCTTCTAGTATGCAGCGCGCATAAGGCTGTCGAGTCCACGGACACCTCTTATCGAGCACCTACAACTGCCATATCCATCGCAACGGCGGAGACCGCAGTAGATTGCCGACAGGTGGTCAGAATACGATGGCACACGATCCCTCTGTAAGCAAGATTCTGAAATAGCTATTACCTATTCCTATCGCAATATCAGCATCTGGACCTTCTTTATGGATCTAAAAAGGTCCCTCCGGACATTCCACGCGACCCCAACTCGTCGAAACGTTCCATCGCTGCATTTCTCCAAGAGCAACATAGTTGTCTGTCCAACTTCAAGAGCGCATACTACGAGCTCATCTGCCATCAGCTTGACTACATCGACCTCGAAGTCAAGCTAGCCGATGATCTCTTTCTTTCGGTTCTCGTACACCAAAACGCGACCAGACGCTGCATGTATGGCATGCAAGTCCTGCTCTGGAGCCTGCGCAAAGGTGAACCTTTCTTCCCCATTTATTGTTGCACTGACGCTCGACCAGTCGATCCGACGTGATGACGATGACCATAACTCGCGCCTCCGACCAGCCACTCGAAGTTCCTTGACCATCGCACCTCTATGGTTACCCTCTTCGACGGACTCCGGAACAATCGGGCTCATGGCGTCTTCATCGATCAAGCGCTTAAAAAACTCTGATCGCGCGCTTCTTGCGTCCGTCTCGATCGCAGTTCGGAGAGGTAGTGCCATCCAGGACCACGATGGAGGCCCTGTGCCATCAGCGCCGATGTATAGAGTTTCCAACATTTGGTCCACTTTCCAGACAAGGCCTTCAGGCAGTGTGTTTGCCCATATACCAGCCAGGTATTCATCGGGACTATTCGCACTGAGGTACTTAGACGCCATACCAGAGAGAGCAAGAAACCGATCTTGAAGCATGGACATATCGCGTGCTGCGTAGGATTTAATAATGTCTGCCCAAAAAGCATAAAGGTCGGGGTAGTCGTCTGTAGGTCTGTTACGGCAAGCTAACAGGAATTCTTGCGCGACTGGCATCAGAGTCTCACGACCGGACGCTGTGTAAGTTGGCTTTGGCTGCTTGCTTACGCCCGCTGCGATGACGGTCCCTATTTCAACTTCCTGGCCCTTGACACACGACTAGTAGATCCTACTGCTGGATATGTACAGCATGCGAGGGCTGAGCCTGTCTTCTTGGAGTGTCCAAGCTCGCCGTGCGAGAGGTGATCTCAGTCTCAGCTCGTTCAAAGACATGACTGTTGTTGTGAGCCAAGCTCCGCCAAGTCGACATGGTTTAGTTGGATAGTCCCATGCTTTGCGGTAATCAAGCAGCATATCTCCAGCTTGGGTGGTGGCGCAGGCATTAATTGTGAATAACGCATTTGAGTAGACTTTGTGCATTGCATCGACACCAAGCCCTGTGTTCTGCACGATGCATATTGAATCGATCCAGATGTAGCGTAAACCCATGGCGTAAACGAAGCGAATTGCATCCCGTACAGTTGACGGGAATCCATCGATAGTAAAAGGTGCACTGCACCGAGGTGCCAGGTTAGTAGTCAGAGTTTTCGCCCGACGAACCTCTTGGGTTTCTCGGCCCCAGGCATAGCTAAGTGCAACATACTTAGCTGTATGGTTCCGCTGAAGCTGAATCTCGTCAGGCGAAAGTATCTGGACCATCAAATCTGGACTCTCGCTGCTATAGCTCAGATTGTCGCAGGCCCCAATGTGATCGTGAAGACAGGTATCTAACCACTGCTTGGCTTGATCGGCCACAGCTGCATCTCGAGCATCGGCATGTAGCGTCAGATGCGTATTGCAGTCTTGGCTATCACAGTTGACAACACCACTTCGTTCAGGTTCACCTTCGATTTCGACTCTCAGATTAACCCTCCGGTTGCCCTCTACATCCTCCATCTCTTGCCAGCGCACTACCACCATACCCAACGTTGCGGACAGCGCTCTTACGCCGCTGAAGGTCACGTCCTCAAGGACCAAAGCTTGTCGAAATAAACGGCAGATATCGCAGTGCACTGCGCATTGGTCAAGCTCAGCGAAGCTATCATGCAACTTCACGGATAACGGTCGCTCCTCGCCGTCCACTGACTGCCTGGCAACTAGTCGTATCCAGTCATCGACATGGAAGCAACCCAGACATTGTTGAAGCCGATCATCGTTCCGCTCCGTATACGTTAAGGGCTTGGGAGATTTCAAGGATCTGAGAGATAAGAAGGATCTGGAGGACCTTGACGACTTGATGGGTTCTGGTAGCCCCGGAGTCAGTCTGCCGTCGTCATCAGAGTATCTAACGAAGACATTATGGAATGGCATGATTACAGCCTTGCAAGTACGAGAGTATCAATCCAAGGCTGGGGTGTTGCGCCATTTTAATGCGTTCGGCCTTGTGACGTCAGTTATGTCACGCGGCTGACAGCGGCGGAGAAGGGTGTATCGGGTAAACTACTTTCGTTCATGTAAGTAGCTATAGTTAGTACACCACATCAGACTTTGACAAGGCTGATTACGGCTAAAAAATCGGTAACTAGGCTGAAATTTGGCGTAAGCTCGAGGTTGCCCTACTCTAGTAAATTCGAAAGTTCCCATGACCAGCCAACGTGGAACGGCCTCCTTCCGAAGCCGCTTGCCTGATTCAGGATCAAAGGTTAATCAATCTCAATAATCGCAGTTAAAAGTCTACAGATGGATCATGGCTAATTCCTGCTACCAGTACCAGCCGTTGCAGGAGGGTGAAACGACAAAGCTGCTAACACTGCTCCCCAGAGAACAACTCAATGCTTTGAGAGGGACGCTTGAAATTGTTTCTGTCGACTGTACAGGGAATCATAAGGCGCTTTTATGCGCCTAGATAGACCCAGTATCACTGGATTATCTATTACTATACTTGTACATACTCTATATTATATGTTTATTATCAATACCATATATCTCTATTCGTTTATGATAAGAATAATAAAAATAGATACTATAGGATTTACCAAAGGGCTCTATAGCTTATCTTGAATTACTTGGTCCTAGTGCTTCAGCCCAGTCCCATAGTAAACCGTGGCAAGGATCTGAGATCAGATCTAAGTCATAGTAAGCCGCACCCAAATATGGCCATTGGTATTCGGTAGCTGTCTGGAGAGCCTGAGCGTCTGTGGCAGCTGAATGTGCGAAAATTTGCGAAGACATGCCCTGGCTGAGATATAGATCTGATGGAGACGCAAGCGTATCACCTTGCTGAGCAGTCGGAGATACTGTCGACTCGTCACTTTCTGAGCGTTCGCTTTCATAGACCGGTCTCGCTCTAAAGTCTACTTCTGCATCAGCTTTCTGGCGCGGAAGCGGCGCATTGGGATGTGCAATGCTTCGGAGCATGTTGCGAATGTCTTCTACGTAGATGCTGAACCTGGGGAAGTATTTGAGCAGACGAGTGAGGGTGACGATGAAGACGGTAAAGTATGGTTGAGCTGTTGCTGGGCTCATTGCGAATGCTGGGCTGTCGCGGTGACATGCGTATAAAATGGCGCACGACGCTTGATACAACATGACGAAAATTGCGGGGTCGCTAATGTACAGCTCTTCGCCTACAAGTTGATATGTTGTTGTAATAATTTCGCCGATCGTTATGGCGTGCTTCAGGCACTCTGTTTGAGCGTAGACCACAAACTCTGGGCTCGTGGAACTGATTACGGATTCTTGAAGAGCCTCACGATATCCGGGATTCAACAAGCGATACAGCTCGCACTGGCAGTGATGGAAGTAAACATGAAACATGATAAACGTGGTGCGCTTTGGTGAAAATGCGCGGAGCTCGAAGGCATGAGTGCTGAACTGCCGTTCTGGTGAAAGCAACGCATGAATATTCTGAAATTCGTCTTCGAAGCTCTTAAATTGCGTTAAGGATGTTTCAGGGCTGATCAGAGATTCGAGATGAGCCTTTGCATATCTGCAGAGCCTGTTAGCGGAGTCTTGAAATACAAGTAGGAACGTCTTACTGGAGCACGCGATTTCGAATGTCAAAGAGACGAAGCATCAGAGCAGATGTTGACAGATCGGAAGCTGGCGCTTCCTTGTCCATTAGAGAGCAGGTCTTGACGGCGTTGTCGGTCTCAAAGTATCTTTCAGCACAAGGAAGTTGCAACTGCACAGAGCTGGTATTCAAGACCAGGTACTCCTAATAGATCTTAGTTCAAGCGTATAGCGGTTGCTTGGCATACATAGTAACATACTTTGATCCCTCCAGCACAGAATCTGTCGACCGTGAATATACACCACACTAAGCGTCGCCGACACTCCTGCTCCAAGAAATTGAGGTTGTGGTTCTCTCGGTGGAGCTTGAGATGATAAGCCATCCTAGCTGCGAGCGAGACGAAGAAAAATGTCTTGCCGCTTTGATGATTGCAGCGGCGATTGAACCCAAGAATCATCAATGCTTCCGTATGATATGGTCTAGCCTCTCCCAAGCTTTTTAGCACTTTTGACTCGGCGGCTTCGATCCAAGATCGTGCTTCATTGGTGGCCATATCTGATACCGACAGGTATCGCGAAGCAGCGCCACAGATGGCGAGCAGGAGAACAGATGGCAGGCTGCCTAAAGAATAAATCCGCAGTATATCTGCTCGGTGTAAAAAATTGTAGCCTGGGACTGGGTGAATGAACTCGAAGAAAGCATTGATGAGTTTCCGTACTTGAGCCTTATCGCACTTGAGCACACTGTGATGGGTCATTTTGGCACGAAGCCTAGGAAATATCAAGGAAATGAACAAACCTGTCTATTGCGCTAGTAGACTCCATCGTACTGATTGCCAAAGCATCTGTCACCCTTATGTCACTCTCAACCGCGCCCAACGGTCTCTGGGACTTGTCTGATGAATGAACGTCCACCCGTCTTTGTCTTCGCTGCTGCACTCGATACTGCCGAACAGAAAGTGAGAAAATACATGCACAAGCTTGCTGCTGACAGCGGAGACAAGTCTGTTCGCTACCGCGAACACATCGGGCCCTGTGCCTGCGGCATTCATCACATGCTCTCCCTCCTCTGACCCTCAATACAGCGGGAGAGTCTCCTGCAATAGGGTTAACTGGGGATGGTGAGTCGCTCAATGAACATTTGAAACTAAGACGGACACAGGCTTCGCAGGTACCTGCACCTCCGCTGCAGCGAACCTTTATAGTCAGCCAAACATCATGGCATGGACATTTTGCGTCATACGAAATACCTTTCTCTGTCGGCATTGTGCACATAGCATTTCGATTGTCTTCAAGTCGTGTTGGAAACATTGGATGATCCACGGTGAGCCTTCAATTGTCTCCTTTGGTCCGGGAAACAAATTAAGCGAGGTGACACATCCTCGATTCGCCATAGCCGCTAAGAACGCGTGCTAATGCTCGGCTAATTCTGGTCAAGTCATATCACACAACTCGAATTAGTAACTTTGGCTATCGGTATCCATGTGCATTGATTCGCAGGCCCCAGCATCCCGAGGTAATGTAACGCTGTTGATCAATAGCTGATGACAGAGTAAAAGTGGCAAATAGGGAAGATTCGATCATTCGCCCATAGCATCCTTGTATCCAAAGAGATCTGACATTCGATTTCTGCATCGTGGGAGTGAAAGTGCCGAAAAGTGAGTTTGGGCCGATACTATGTATTAGGCACAGTTTTGTGGACCGGTGTGTCACCAATATCTGCCATCTTCGCCTCGAGCTTCATCGTCATCCTCTTGACTACATGTTCGTACGCATCATCATGATAGACGTTGAAAAGCTCAAGAGGATCCTCCTCACAATCGAAAAGCTCCCATTCCTTGTGATTTGCATCAGCTGGCCTCGCGCCCTCGAGACCAAGGTCTTCATTGTACCAGTAAATGAGCTTGTAGCGTTGATCACGCACGCCGTAATGAGCGTACGCGTTGTGGATGACATCGTTGTGCATCCAGTAGCGGTGGTATGCTATCTGCTGCCAGTCTTCAGGTTTCTCGCCTCGGAGCAGCTTTCGAAATGAAACACCTTGCATGTAGCTCGGTATCTTCAATCCTGCGCAGTCGAGGAAGAGAGGGGCAAAGTCGACGTTGCACACAATGTCGTTACACACTGACTTTGGCTGAATTTCTCGTGGCCATCTCACGAGGAGAGGCATTTGAAAGCTTTCTTCGTACATAAAGCGCTGGCGAAAGCTCTTAGCATATGCGAATGATCAGAGAATCGGATAGCATTACCTTATCGAACCATCCATGTTCGCCCAAGAAGAATCCTTGGTCAGATGTGTAAATGACAATTGTGTTCTCAGCAAGACCCTCCTCTTCCAGGTAGTCGAGTAGACGGCCAGTATTGTCGTCAATACTTTGGATCGTTCGGAGGTATCGTTGCATGTAGCGTTGGTACTTGAAATCGGCTAGCTGATCTCGTGTTTCAAACGTAAATACTGTCCCGTCGTCCTTGTCTACAAGGCGCATCTGCGTGACATCCTCGGGGTTAGGAATCTTCCGGTCGACTAGAATGTGTAAGTTGACTCATGATTCATTGTGCAAAATGTCAACATACTCCAATTCCACACATCGATCAACTTCTCTCCAACCTCCTGTCCACCATCTGGTTGCACCAGTCCCAGATCAAAGTATGTGATATCGTCAGCTATCCGCATTTTTGCAACCTTGGCAGCCCGCGCCCGGTTCTTATAGTCATCCGTGAATGTATCAGGCAACCTAATGCGATCCTTGTACATGTGCTTATGCTTTGGATCGCACTCCCAGCTTCTATGTGGTGCTTTGTGGTGGCACATGACGAAGAACGGGCGACTTGTGTCTCGATTCCGGATAAAGTCCATCGACTTATCAGTGATGACATCTGTCACATAACCAGGATAGCGCTTGGTGCGATCGGATTCAATGAAGAGCGGGTCATAATATTCGCCCTGGCCTGGAACGATACTCCAGTAGTCAAACCCTGTAGGCTGGTGCTCCTTTCCCTCGCCGAGATGCCATTTGCCGACCATTGCAGTCTGATATCCTCCAGTTTGTAGATGTTTTGCCAGATTTGGTAAACGCGAATTTATCTTTGATGCCAAAGTCATGACAAGATTGACATGATTGTGTGTCCCGGTCAGAATGGCTGCGCGTGAAGGCGTGCAGATGCTGTTTGTCACATAGCAGTGATTGAAAAGCATCCCCTCGTTGGCGATCCTGTCCAGGTTCGGCGTATGATTGATGCCAGCGCCGTAACACGAGATTGATTTGGATGCGTGGTCATCAGCCATAATAAAGACAATGTTGGGGGTATTCTGTGTCACCATGATGGGCAATGACTTCCAGGACAAGTGAAGCACGACAGGAGGTTGCAACGGATTCGAGATTGGGGAATGACGATCATCAGCCGCCCATCAAGTTACGCGCGTCGTGAAAGCTTTCTATACTAGCTTAATAGGGTACTCCATCCCCTTCAGATGTTCAGATGAGACTGTCCAAAATCTTGTGTCGAAAGATACGTGGAGTCCCAGTGCGAAAAGTGGGCCGCAGAGTCTAGCGTCGGAGGCCCGAGTTGCCCCTTTTGGAAATAACAGCCTGTCGGCAGAGCCGACAAGCGGATCTCGAAAACTTCACCCAATCCTCATCTTTCCGGGCCGCTCATGTGTCTCAACACCGCAAGCACACCATAATTCATGCATTTAACGACATTGAAATCGTTGACTCGACACCTATTGGGCAATCATGGCCTGCAATGTTGTGATCAAGTGGCTTGATGCGACTCTCCAGTGTTCAATCCATATAAGATGTGTTGATCCTCAAAGAATGCTCTGCAGCCAGCGGACCGGCATCTAAAGACATCCTACACATTCAGATAAGATGGATGGACGCGCGCGTAACGGTTCGCTCAATGAGAAGACCCATAACAGCGACGCCAAAGATGTCGAGTCTACTAGAGATGCTGTGTCCGTCAATAGCGATGCCTCGCTCGGCGTACAGCAAGAGAAGCAAATGGCGCTCAGCAAAGCTTTCTGGTACTACCGCAAAGCTGTGTGCTGGTCGATTCTGATATGTAAGTCGCATGCCTCCCAGGCGACTATTATTTCTCTGATCGCCCTGTAGCATTGGCCAACATCATGGAGTCATACGACATCCAGCTCATCAAGGGATTTTACGCCTTCCCTCAGTTTAACAAGAGATACGGCTTTCAACTAAAGAACGGTACTTACCAGGTTGATGCTAACTGGCAATTGGCCTTGAGCCTGGCGCAATTCTGCGGACTCATCATAGGTGTGTTCGCCAACGCGCCCCTCGCTGAACAATTTGGACCGCGAAGAGTGATGATGATTGCGTTTGTGTTCCTCACAGGGTTCATCTCCTTGACATTTGAGGCTCAATCTATTCAAATGCTTTTTGGTGGGGAGCTACTTTGGTAAGTCTGATTCAACGTTGCTCGATTGGGATACTACTCACCATATACACAGTGCACTAACTTGGGGTATATTTGCGGCAGCGGCACCGACCTACGCCGCAGAAGTCGTACCTACATCATTGAGAGGATACGTTACAACGTATGTGAACCTGTGTTGGGTCATGGGCCGTATCCTTTCGACTGGAGTCCTTCGTGGCACACTCTCAATACAGTCCGACTGGTCCTTCCGCATCCCTTTTGCGGTCCAGTGGGTCTGGCCACCATTCTTAATACTTGCAACCTACTTTGCTCCCGAGTCCCCATGGTACCTTGCACGCAAAGGCCAGAACAAAGAAGCCAAAAGATCACTCGATCGACTCGTCAGCGCCCCTGCTACAGCCATCAACACAAATCACACACTATCCATGATCCAGCATACCATCGAGCTAGAACGTGGTATGAAGGTTGGTGGCTCTTATCTTGACTGCTTCAAGGGGACAAACCTGCGTCGAACCGAGATCGCCATGGTTTCATGGGGCCTACAGATCCTCCCCGGCTTTGTCATTCAGAACTACACAACCTACTTCTTCACCCTCGCCGGACTCTCCCCCAGGAACTCTTTCAACATGTCTATGGGCACCTTCGGCATGGCTTTTGTCGGCACTTGTTTATCATGGGTATTGCAAACCCATATGGGACGAAGGACTATCTATCTCTGGGGTCTGATATGCATGTTACCCATTATGTGGATCGTCGCGGGCCTGGAATACATGCCAGACGCGCACACAAATGCCAACATCCGATGGATCCAGTCCGCGCTACTGATGATCTGGTTCTTCATCTACGGCAGCACAATTGGTCCCATTCCGTACGCCATTGCGTCAGAAGTCGGTGCCACCGAGCTCCGCGCCAAAACAATAGCGCTCGGCCGCAATGTGTACTATGTCCTAGCAATTGTCAACAGCGGTATCTCGCCATATATGCTGAACCCAAGCAGATGGGATCTCAAAGGCAAGGCTGCGTTTCCTGGTGCGGTGTTCACCTTGTGCATGATTGTTTGGACGTATTTTAGATTACCGGAGACAAAGGGGCTGTCCCCTGCGACACTAGATCATTTGTTCCATGAGAGGATATCAGCAAGAGACTTTAAGAGAGAATCAGCAAGATTCCAGTAGTTTTTAGTTTAATTATATCATTCTAGCACATGTTAAGTTAACCTCTAGTAGGGCGCTATAGGATACGATTACCATACTTGGGCCCTTTAAGAACTTTTGTGCCTTACGTAGTCTACTACTACGTAACCGTCAATGAAAAAGACATGCGCTGTTCGTGGACTCTGTGCCCAGGCATTGAAAAGCTCGTTGCATCTCGGCCCTTGAAGGAATCTCGAGTTTCACATTGCCGTTCTGAGCTTCTGTCCACATGTGAGGAAGCACAGCCGGGATGAGTGATTGGTTCTGGTTCAGAACATGACGCAACAACGCTTGGGCAAGGCCCTGTTGCGAGTTCTGTTCAAGACTCAAGGTAGACAGCCTGCGTGCCCTTCTATGCTATCTCCGTCAGCTTGAGCACGCCTAGTCGCCGCTTCTCTGAAACCTCAAGCAGCGGCACTTGTTGATGACAATTCGGTCGGGCTGATGGAGCGCCCGCTGCTCCTTGAGGGTCCTCCTCGAGGAAGCGCCGAGCAAGGCTGTCGAGACGGCTTCCAGGGTCAACGCCGAGGTTTCCCCGGCGTTGCCAAGCATTTCGCCACCGCCCTCGAGCACCCGACGCTAGCTGGACAGCTGCACAGCGACCTGCGGCCTAGAGACGATGGAACAACCTCCCACTGCGCGTAACGCCTCCCTTGCCGACCGCGGACACGGCAGCGCGAAACGCGCCGTGCGCTCCCACGGCTCTCGAACGCTCAGCCCAAGCAAGAAGCCGTTGCTGCAGACGTACCGCACGCGCAACATGTACCGCGCCGGCGCCCTTGTTGACCCGCCTGCGGTTGAAGCTGGGGTGCGGCGGACACTGCAACTCGAGTCGTGGCCTGGCATCGACGTTCGAGGCCGACTCGCGCAGAAATGGTCACGAATGCCAGCTCAAGGGTGATTAGAAGGTCAGCCTGGATAGCCTGATATAGAGCCTCACCAACCCCGCAGACCTCGCGCATGGCACGCTTCGCGCCGTCCATCATCCTGCTATTGCTGCTGCGGCTGCTGTTATAGCACGACTGGCCCTTATAAACCTTACATCCTTACCGTCGCTCAACGGCTCATGCATATATGTTTCTCAGCTGTAGGTCAACGTAAGAGGGTAGGGCGTGCTATCAGCACTGGACGTCGCATGTGAATGGAAAGGATAGGCTCTGCTTGTTGCTGCTGCTGCTGGTGTCTGGAGCACACTTGGCCTACATAAGCCTCACTTCTTTGCCGTCGCGCAACGGCTCGTCTTGTATGAGCCTCAGCCGTAGATCGGCGTGACCAGCCACCTGCTCGCCACGGCCACGGCGAGATGGATCAACCCGAACTTCTTACAGAGAAGGTCCTATAACGCGGAGGCCCATCTCGCAGCAGATCACTGGGAATACTGGAAGTGAAAGAAACACAAGCTTCACGTAGACAACTGCGTTTGTCTACTCTACTAGGTTGGTACGCGTGTTCTGTCACAGGTTGGAGCAACATCTGTTCCTCGTCACGAAGTTCTTCTGACGCGCTTGCATTGTTGCCCGGTTCATCTTTTTGTGCTGGGAGATAATATCTCTTCTGACCAGCAAACACACCAACGATTCTCCAGATGCACCCATGTCATGCTATGCTCCAGGCGGGATCTGGAGCAGCTCTCGCGTTTGGTGGGGACTTTGGCAATGCTCAAGGAAAGCAGTCTTTCGGTCCTGTTGCAAGAACCTTGGACATTGCCCGGTCAATAAATGTGCCCTTCGAGGGCTGGTGTGCTCGCAGGCAGAGCATGTTGTCGCGGTAACAGACCATGATAGCCTAGTGGTGGACGGATGCTTATTGCAGCCAGAGCATTTCACAATTCGGTGCATTTTGAGATCCGGTAAGCGCCCAGTGGGGCTTCTGAAACCAATAGCCGTGGGGTGGAGTCGCATACTCCCACCAGTCCCTGCTGCCCTATGGAAGGAAACGCCACATCAGATATCGTCCCGTATTGCCTTTCCTAACGCGCCGACCCGTCAATCGCTTCACACTCCAGGCGTTTACTGCTCCGCTTTCGCCCCCAGTTCTCGAAAATTCCTCAAAATATCAAGGCCAGGTCGAGTAGCACGATTTCCCTATCATCTTTTCACAGGTCAGACTACCCGAGGGACCATTCCATACATGCTTACTCTGGGGCTTATACGATCCCCTTTCGTACCACTGGGTTGCTCTAAAAGGGCCCTGCGGAGGCCCTCTGCCACTGTGGCACAGCACACCGGGCGCTTGGAAGTTAGCACCAGGGGTAGGGGTCATGATCAGTTGAAAGAGAGGATTGCGATAGCAAATGCTCGCTACTCATCTGTGATTGCCTGTCGTCCTCCAGTGTACATTAGCTTCTCTGTCACTCGTTATACCTTTACTCCATACATTAAAGGTTTTTATGGCAACCTGACTACTTCTAGATTATAGCAGCCGACCCACACCTAGCCCGACACTAACTAGAACCTGAACCTCTGCGTAGGATCCTTGTGTGAAACGCCAAGCGAATAAACGCTTACCCCGCATTCCGGTGTGACTCTGTTATCACAATCATAAGTCCCACCCCTTGAGCTAAGCTTCAGGACTTAGCTCTTTGTTAGCTAGTTCTACAGTATTGAGTTCTACTATGCAACCAACTCTTCCAAAGTACGACATTGGATCCATATACTGGCTTCCAGCACGCGATAAGATCCCTCTTGAAAACCTTTACGCAACCATTCACATCGAATCTGGCTGCTTCAACCACCCCGCACTCATCCTCTGGGTGAATTCATCAGGGACAGATGCCATCATACTATTAGTTCGTGTAATTGTCAACGCTCTTTCCCAAGATCTAACCGTCTAGATCACTTCATTTGGAGGTAAAGACCTTCATGTTCGACATCCTCACGACACTCGTGCTCGTTCTCTCCACCTTCCAATATATCCTAGCAATACCCACCCAGATAATGGATCCCGATTGTTCCTCAAGGACGATGCTCGACTCCACCGGAACAGTTATGTGAAGATTGAACACCAACGGAATGTCAAAACAGTGTTGCTCGTACCTCTCCGTCGTGGAGCCTGCGCTCTCAGGAAGGACTCATACAAGCAGCTTGTGAGGCACATCTCCTTTCATCCTCCAATTACAACACCCCACCAGAGAAACCCCAGCACGCCTAACAACTCACGGGATTATGGCGAATTGCCTGGCTTCGTTGTCCCGGCGATCGAACGGCGTGTGAAGCCGCTTCCAGATGGGCATGTCCAGCAGTCACTTCCTTCTCGCCCAATCCAGCAGCGCCTCTTCCCTCTCGGTGAACAGCATGGTGTCTTCCACTCTCCACACACACACAGCAGTCGGGCGGAACGTGCACCGCTTCTACGGCCCATCCAGCCTGTACCATACGCTATACAACAGTCTCGGGCTTACAGAGCCCCGTCGCAAGTTTCTAACGAGTCTTGTGGAGTAGGCCCTGTTGTAGGAATAATCTTGCTGGCCGTTCTCGTGTGGTCATGGTGGCGAATGGGGATTGCTTAGATATAGGACCGATCGATATCTAGATTTGCTGCCACAGTAGCATAGAACCCAGTTATAGTAGCCAAACATAGTTAAGTACTGCCAGGCTTAATCAGCCACAGCTACATTTCGAGCATCGGTGTCCCGCGGTCTTAGCTGTCACAGTTGACGATACCACTGCGATCAGGGTAGTCTTGACTCTCAAAACCATACTGCGATTGCTCTCTACATCCTCCATCTTGTGTTAGTGCACTACCATCAGACCGAATACAATTCCGCCTAGAATACTAGAAGAATTGAGCATGCTTATGCTGGAGACAACGTTAGATCTTGATAAAACTTGTTGCCCCACTCGCTCTCTTTGCCCCGGCCCACGGCGAACGGGTTGGTTCCAAGTCAGCGCTTCTGCGAATCGTTCTGACCCTTGGTCGGTCCGCATCTCCGATAAGAGAAAGACACGATTGTTTGTGAACACATCACCACTCGAGAGATCTAGAACAATTGCTTCCTCGGCGTCTGCTACGCCTGCATAAGACACATGTCACACGCGATCCTGTGGAAGCGGCTGCTGAATTGGCCATGCTTCAAACAGGAGACATCTGCAGAAGAGCTGGTTGTTAGGTTAACCAAAATCGGACATGTCTCCAGAAAGATAAATCGCGATGTCATTGAAAATCGTAATTTGCGTTGAGAAACGTCTATACACGTCGCAACTAAGCGGTAGTGCTCCAAGAGAACGAAACAGGATCCCAAACAATAGCAAGACCGTTCGCGACGGCCTTCTTCTGCGAGTATGTTGAGAAAGTTGCTGGCTAACATTAGTGATTCGTCCTGTCGAGCAACATCAATGTACTTACTCTTCCCCTTTCTTGAGCCCTCGATGCCGATCGTAGCTCCTGTGCCCTTGTCGCTGAGCTCAAAGTAGCGGAGCAGGATGCGGCCGGGCTTGTCCTCGTAGAAGGTCGCAGAGAACCGGTAAGACTGGGGCACGTCCTGGAATGCGCTGATTCGCCAGTCAAAGGTTACTGTGCGCTTGCCCACGTCACCGCATGTGGTATAGGACATGTATTGAGCCTCGTCCTGGTAGATGTACATGTCTTGCCACAGAGCGGCCAATACCTAGAATGCGTGAGACGGCGGTTGGAATTTGTGAGTCTGGATGTACTTACTGCCTTGCCTCCGAAATTGGGAAGACCTTTGTCGTTCAAATAGCCAATGTTGCGGTACTCCGCTAGTGAAATGATGCCGTTCGAAGTGGGGTTGACCTTGGTGCTGCACGTATCGTAGATGCAAACCTGGAATGGCAGTACAAGGGTGTACACGTTGTCATCGATGCTGGCAGGGGAGCTACTAAAGTCCCCAGCGAAGGCCCTGGCAGGCGAGCTGTCCGCACATTTAGCCGGGAAGTTGTTGCACTTTCTGTATGTTGTGGTAGTGGACGCAGCAGCGGTGACCGTCACGGTGGGGGTGCTGCTCCCGACGATCTGTGAGCAGGCGCTAGAGATCTCGATTGGGTTACGGCCAGCAAGCACATCAGGCGTGGACGCCGCACGCTTCCGAGCAGGTGCTGACGATGTTGCAGCATTGGTGGCGGCCGCAGGCGTACCTTGGGTTTTCGACGCATCGGTAGCTGAGGGGGTGGAAGCTGCATCTCCCTGTGTGCTTGAGGGTGCGGGTGTGGCGGAGGTAGCGGCACCTGCAGTGGCCTCTAGTTGCGCGATGGCAGCCGAGGTGGCTGAAGCAAGAGCCTCGGCATCGGTAGCATCCTGAGCGGGAATGGTCGCAAGGGCAGGCTCAGTGCCGGTGACAGCGGTGTTATCGACCTTGCTAGGGAAGACACCAACAACAGCCTCGATCAATGCGGGATCGCTGTCGTCACGTTTGCTGATGCGTCCAGTAGGCTGCCCACAAGCTTCGACGGTGGTTGCACCGCCGCCTACAGTGACAGTGGATGTGGTAGGTGCAACGTAGGAAATGTACGAAGCGCAAAAGGACGTCGCGTCCGAGTTTGTCTTGAGCTTGTCAACATCTGCGGGGCAAACAGGTGTCACGATATCGGTCTTGTTCGAGAAGAATGTGCTCGAAGAGATGGTGTAATGATTGCCCTGTCCGTCCCACTGACCGTCGTTGGTAGCGTACGTGTTGGGGTCCCAGTATTGGGTGTACATGGAGCATGCTTGACCCTGCGAGATGTAGTTCTTGTTCAGGATGTAAGTGTTGTAGAACTTGCATAGACGGGGCGCCTTGCCGGCTTCAGGATGATCGATGTTGTACTGGGTCGTGGCTTCGCAGATGGCGGCGCATCTTTGCGGATCGAATGGAGCGTTATCGGTAAGGAGGCGCATACCCATGTAAGCGTCGTTCTTGTTACAGTCAAGGGGCGCGTTGATGGCCTTGCCGGACAGAGGATTGATCGAGGTTGTAAGGACGTAGCCGTTTGATGCTGTGATGACAACATGGTACTTTTCGCGCCACTGACCCTCGTTGAGGGCGTTGTCCTTTGATACCGGACCACCCCAGAGCACACAGAACGGGTTGGCGCTACCCGGAGGATCCTGACAGCCGGCCGCTGGTGCTTTGCTAGGGCTTCGCTCAAAGTATGTGTTAAAACCCTGGCACCCAAGAGTGCTGGAGCACTTGTCCGCACACGTTTGGACGTTGTAGCTTGGCATGATAGTGTAACTGGAGACTGGTCAGTTGTGTCGAGAGAAACAAAGCCAGAGCGACTCACCCCATGTAGCCATTGGCAGAAGCGGCCTTTTGCAGGTTAGAGTAGACCTGAGTGTAGCCAGCTGGTAGTTTGGCATCCTTGGCCTGTTTTTGGAGGGTTTCGTCCGCCAAGAAAGCTTCGGCGGGGTCGAGCTTCGCGTTGTAGGTGTTAGCATTGTTTTGGAGATCCTCGCAAGGCCCGGCACGCTTGCCGAAGACATTGCGGCTATGAAGAGCGCCCTCGCCAGGGTCGGGAACAGGGGTCTGAAGAGCAACTGCAACTACGGAAGCGATAGCTGAATCTTGGTTGTATGTGACTGTTTGAGCGCGTTGATCGGGGACGATCGTGTAAGTAGGATCAGGCTGTGCGTTTACATAGGCTAGATCGATGACCTGAGAAGAGACAACACTGCTGAGCCCAGCCAGGGTAGCGATGGTAAGACTGCGCATCATGACGAGATTGACCTCCTAGGTGAACGATGAGAGTCTTGTTGGAAGTGCTGCATAAAGTCCTCAGAGCATACTGTCTTTATACTCGCGAGACACCCGCTCGTGCACAGGAGCGGTGACACCGAAGACTTCCACATCTCGAACGCGCTATACACACTGACTCAAGGCACACACGATTGATGGCTTGCTGAAGCGCATTCATGGTGGCCCTGCTGCGGTATAGTCAGAGCAGCCACCTCCGCCGTTGTAAGAGGCCCACGGACGCCCCGTGAAGAATCGTACTCTGCGGGGCTTTACAGCTCAGCTGCCCCACCCTGGATGTCTGGAGGCATATACACGGAAGAAGACTACGCTTTGTGGGGAAGCTTAGCGACAGTAGCAGGCTCTCGCTAAGCATTAGGCGGTCTTGTGAGGCGCCAGGTAGGGTAAAAGCTTAGGCAACGAAGCGCATGATCGCTATGACGGTTCAAGGTCGAGATAGGCGTTCAGGCTTTCTGTTTGCTTTGCCGTAGTCGGTCGAGTAATAGGCAGACGGAGATGGTGTCGTAGCCATAGCATCACCTACGTGATTCATCCGGCATGCATGGATTGGATAATAAGGTCAGAAAGGAACGAGCTGCTGTGTGCGAAGAGGCAACGGCACGTGGTCCCCAAAACGTGGCAATCCATCCCAAAGCGGGAGAGTCCGATCTAAAGCGGTCGTTAACGAGGCACTGGTTCGACCCTCTCGAGAAAACTCATCACACCAGCGGGGTGAGCGAAGCTGAGATGGAAGGAGAGACTGCAGGAGAGTAGACTGAAGCGGTGTAGCGAGGCTGTCTAGCGTAGTTCAATACGAGGCTGCTGAGGCTGGATTGGCGCCGCCGTCTGCAAGGTACAACAAGGGCGCACTAGCGTGTTGGTGGCCGGAGTACCTTGCGGCCAAAGGAAAGTCTTCCAATACCGACGAGAGCAAAGGAGTCGGCACGTTAGAAAGTCACTGCAAAATGCTCGATGTTATCCGCTATTGTTGGCCAGATTCAGATCGCGCATGTGGAGGTTCTGCATCTGCGCGCCAGGCTTATGTGGCTTAGGTCGTCTGACATCCATCAACACAGTCTAATCGTTGTCGCTTCTTCTGGGAAGCACATGCGAGAAGTAGATGCGCATTTGCACGGTCTTTCCATGTGGTGGTGAGCATGGGCGGGGTGTGCTGGCAGATACGAACTTCGAGGCTGCCTGGATGTGCGTGCACGGAAGTGCCAGGCCTCGGTCGGCGCTCGCGCGCGCGCCACATTTCCACCCGAGCTGAGGCCAGACTCTCTGTCATAGGCAATACCTTGTCACCACCACGTGCGCAGAGAGACAACGGTGCACAGTAGTCCAGATGTCAGTAGAGGTGCGGTGGTGGCTTCGAAGGATGTCAGGGCCAGGAGTGAATCTAGAGGTATGGATGTGCCAGATCGGCGCGCGTCTATGTGATTGACGGGCGGCCATGAGAACTTGGTAGCAGGGTCGATAGTGGTTGTGTTACCCAAAAATACGAGTTGAAGTAGATTTTTCTGTCATGGTTCAAGTCATTGTATTGACACATAGCGATCAGCGACAGTGAGAAGTGAGGCACTCGGACGAAGGCGCGCAACACACGCCAAGGAAGGGCTTGTGTCGTGCTCTCGCTGAAGGCTTCGTCGCAAAGGTCGTCCACTCAGCCATGTCTTGCCGTCTCGCCATGTTCGCGAGCAAGAACGCTCCTTCGATGCACCAGCGGCTGCTGCTGCCATCAACGGATCGTCTCTCGTGTCTCCCTCCCTGTCCCTGCGCGTATGTGGTTCCCGAATGTGCTCGGCCTCACGGCGCACCTCAGTGAGTAGGTGTTCAGCTGTGATTCCTGGACGCCTGGCAGACTCACGATGCACGAAGCGTCGAGGCTCAAGGTTGTGCAAATGTCGGACAGAAATCGATGCGTCTGTATGTACATGGCGCGAGGGGCAGCCCTGGACAAAGGTGTCTCCTACATGCCTCCTGCGCATCCGTCTATCGCGCGCGACGACTATGGCGTTGTTCGAGTGAATCGGGCGTCTCGTGAGACTTGGTCGGTGGCCAGTTGTACCTGCGCGTGTCCGGAGGCGGCCAGAAAGAACCGGCGAGGGGCGAAGATCGAGGCCAGCTGTGAGGAGGCAAATTCTCACCCGGGAGAGTCAAGAGGGCGTGGGATCGTAAATACGTTGACAAACTTATTCAAGCTGACAATTGCAAATTCGTTGAGCCTGACGCTGGTCGAAGCGCAAGGGCGGGGGCGCGGAGGCGGAGGCGCCGGTCTCCGGTGTTGGGGAAGGGCGCTAGCTTGAACATCTCCTTTATCATCAAGGTCTTGGCGGAGCCTCACCAACACGGTGATGAAAACCCATCCCCAAGTGCCCAGGCGGTGAGCAGGCGGTAAGGGGATCCTCTGCCAATGAGATCAATCCACCAGGCAGCAACGGCAAGATGTGGGAGCGTACCAACGATTGTCTTATTAAAAGCGGGGCCAGTCGCAGTAAATATAGTGCGAAAGAGAGGGCAGCGAGACATTGCGCAAATTCAAACGCAAACGCAGAATAAAGAAAGAAGAGAGCGCACGATTAGGAAAAGTAGGAATGAGTAAGGTGATGACTACGAAGGAATTGCAGTACATTGGCGTGTTGCGCCTGGGCGTGTGGTTCGTAAGTGGCATGCAGCGTGCCCTGTGGTAACTACTTTCTTTGTGCGCAATTCCATGGCGCTCGAATACATGGATGATTTTTGCAATTATGCCCCATCCTCGCAATAATCTCGAGTTTTCGCGATGCTTCGCGATTGCGGATCCTCTATCACCTCTTTCAAGGCAGACATCTCCTATTCGAGCCAGGAGACAAACGAGGTGAATCGGGCTTCTGTGCCACTGGAGCGTTTGCACTCATCATTACAATAGAAATATCCTTACCGCCCGGCCAAAAAACTTTCTCCGTTACTCCCTCACTTTACCTGCAGTACAACCGCACCAACAACACCGTACCAGCTATGGAGGAAGATAGATACTTGTTCAACATGTTCCCGCCCTTGGTCGAAGACGAGAGACCGACCCAGTCACAGTATGTAGAGCAGTCTGGTACCAATAACGTCCACAGAGACGAGCCCCGCGACGATGTAGGCAGCTTCGCGCTCTGGGCCGACGACGGCGCTCATGAATCTGTCATCGGCCAGCCAGCGAGCTCCGCTCTAGGTTTGCACCCTTTCAACCGTGAGCCGCTTACAGAAGTCGAAACTCTAGCGAACGACGAGACTGCATCGACCTCCGACGAGAGCGAAAACGATCCTCAAGCCCTGGCTCCTGAGGCTAGCTCTGAGAGCAAGGAGAACATTCCGCCATCGGACTACAACGCAACGACATTATTCGATCGTTTCGATTGTACCTCTTGTCTTCCACCTCTGCCGGCCCCAGAACCTCAAGACGTGACCTACATGGACGACACCTCGCTGCCGGACATCGACACGACGCCATCATATGAAAAGCCCTGGGTCGTGCTGTTCAGTAACGACAAAATTACGTACGTGAAGATTTGGAACCGATCAGAGAAGCCGGTTGACTACTAGACAACCTGAGGAATTACATTATCTCTTGACTACCTGGACATCCCCACCACTGTCTGCTGAAGCAAAAACGGCGTCCATAAACTCATGTCTCTGCACTGCGTCTGAAAAAGTTGGATACGCTCCACCGTCTGCAAAACTTTCGTAAAGACGCCCAATGTTTTGCGCGGCGAGCGGTAGATCCAAATTGGGCTGCAGCTCCACAACTTTAGTTGTACCTGTTGCGTAGTCCTTCAGTCTGACCTGATAATCCTCTGCCCCGAGATTAAGCATGATCGAGCTGCCCGTCAGTCGGATTTGGCCCTTGTCCCCGATAACATCCCACACAAGTCCTTCTCCTTCTTCAAACGCGTCACCACCTCGGAAGTTATACGTATACTTTAGGCCTGAGCTCATCACACCCTGTAAGCTTGCATAGTCGTCTGCAGTCTTTGGCACATTTGTTTCAACTGTCCGGTCTCCATCCAGAATGTTGACAAACGGCCATGTTGTCTTGAGCTGGCTCGAGACACTTGTTGGTTCGCCGAACAACTGGCTGATTGGGTCAAATGTATGGCCAACGTAGATTGTCAGCATGACCTGTCCTTTTGTACCTTGCGCAACACGATCTTTGAAGTATTTGTATCGCTGGACAATCTGTGTACCCGTCTCTCCCGTGGTCGCAGATCCTGATATCTGTGTGACAAGAGGTGTACCGATCTTGCCGCTGTCGATGAGGTCCCGCAGAGTTGCTTGGATATGCGAAACGCGCCCCTGCAATCCGATGATCGTGCGCACGCCTTTCTTTTCTGCCAGTGTCTCCAACTCTTTGGCCTCATCCGTTGAGACGCCAAGGGGCCACTCTACGTAGACGTCCTTGCCTGCTTCAATGGCGGGCTTGATGAGCTTGTAGTGCGAGAAAACTGCAACGGCGCACACCACAAGGTCAACGTCATCAGCTGCGCACATTGACTGCACGGAATCAAAGGCCTTGGCAGACTTGAATCCGTACTGTTGGATGGCTTGGCGGCTAGTCTGAATAGACGAATTGCAAATTGCGGTGACCTTGTACTTCGTGGTCGTCTGGAGATACGGTAGATGTGCGGTCGCTGCCCATCCACCGCTGGTAGAGAGCCCGATGATGCCGACACGGATGGGCTGCTTATGTGAGGCCATTTTCAAAGATCCTGAAAAGGTCGAAATGCTGTTGTGTAGTAAATTTCGATGAGGCTACCTCAATATTTTGAGCGGGAACAAATGCCAGATTTTGTACCTTTTGTTACTTGAGAGAAATGGCATCGATTTGTCCTGATAGAATGACCCCAATGACGTCGAGGTATTTCGACCCCAGTGACGTCCGATAATTTTGACCCCAACAATATTTACCCCATCGATGCACACACAGCCAGTATTTGACGCGGCAAGCCAAAATGAGTTACTATCGAGCGTGATTGAATAGCAGTAGTGCTGTAATTCGAGTTTGACCAATATGCGAGCCCAGCAGCTGCTTCATGCCGATGAGCAGGACGTGGCCTGTCGCAATTCGTTCATCCCTTTTCCTTGCTAAGGAGGCGCACCCAGACGAAAATCGGGGTCTCGGATGGGTTTTCCCTTATATAATGTTAATAGACAGATATGAGTACAGGCTTCACAGTGTCAATTCGTCTCGTTGTGCTTCAACAACAGGCGGCAGCACAGATGGCGGATGAGAGTCACGCGAGGAACGGCTTACTAATCGGCGCTGAGCGGGTGCTAACCGCTATGATTGGACACAGCTTCGAGCAACAAATCTTCGCCCCACTAGTAGCCATGCAACTTGTGTTCCGACGAATACGTTTTGATAATCGTCGTTATTGTGAAACCACACACTTTTGGGACGATTTCTGACATCGCGCTAAGGTTGCACCAAGTGCACTTTCTTACCATTCCAGTCGCGAGATGCCTCGGGGAAGACCTCGGAAACCCGTCTCTCCTTGTCGGTTCTGCCAACTCACTTTTAAGCGGGCGGAGCACCTCAGCCGACATGAGCGAACTCGCAAGTTCCAACACAAGGAGCGTGAGAGTCGTGCTGACGGGCCAAAAAAGACACCCAAGAAAAGCCCTTTAGATGTGGATGCGGACAGGCTTTTTCGCGAAAGTGAGGCAACCGGCATGTTCAACAGATTGATAACATAACTGAAGACGACATAGGGATTTGCTTGCGCGGCATACGAGACTCTCGCACGCCGGTGTCCAGGAAAGATGCCCAAACGATGTCGAGAACTCATTGATAGCAAACGGCTTACAAGAGCAGGAATTTCCAGCAATGAACGCACACGCGACAGTATCGAGGCCTGCGAGTCCGGGTCAATCTCAAGATAGTGTACAACCAGCTAATCCCAGACCTGGCTTCGCAGATATGACGACGAGCATATCAGACATCCCGCACGAGTCATCAGGCATTCATGGTCCGTCGTCAGCTCAATCGATCCCTGTCCCCGATAACATGCAGCGCGGCCATGAAGAACAAATCTTGACGGGTTTCACGAATCAAGTCCATGATCAATCTAACCCCATCGTTCCTCCACAGCATCTCGGGAATATTGCTCCTGGGGCATTTAATGATGTTGACTTCCTCTGGGACTGGGATCTTAGTGCGCATGATTTTCTGCCGGCGACTTTCTTTGATTCCGAGCAGCCCCTCTCAGACCTTTGGCGATTGGATATACCCCAGTACAACCTGTCCACGGCTCTGGATGGTCTCCCCGTGATGCAAGATGTTGGTGTTCAGCAGTCTGCAATTGCGCTACCGTTATACGAGCGACTACCACCTCTTGAGCCAGACTATGAGTTGCCCAACAACGAGAGGCTACCAATACAAGATCTTCGACCGAGCACTATGGCGGTTACACAGCCAAGTCCAGCCCCTACCTTGCCGTGGAACATCTCCATACAATCATACAAAAGTACTTGTGACGCATTCCTCCCATACGTGTGTCTTGTTGACGATACCTTCTCCTTCCCCTCCAGACGGACGCTCTCCCGCTTTCTTGAGGCATACTTTCAAG
Source organism: Boeremia exigua (assembly GCF_020726555.1). Lineage (NCBI taxonomy): Eukaryota > Fungi > Ascomycota > Dothideomycetes > Pleosporales > Didymellaceae > Boeremia > Boeremia exigua. Next base: position 364,784 of record NW_025763531.1, read on the forward strand.
AGTTTCACCAACACTTCCCCTTCCTTCACGTACCAACGACGACAGTCAGCGCATTGGCGCCCGAGTTAGTGCTTGCCATGGCCGCTGCAGGAGGTTGTTATCGTTTCGAAGACAAGAAATGGCACTCTTTGTATGCTGCGTCGAAAGCCATAATCATGCACAAGATCAACGCCAGCGTGGTTGCCACAGGTCACAGCTTCCCTCCTCGCGTTATGGAGCCAGAGATCGATGGCTTGCAGCCAGAGACAATAACCGCACGTGTTATCGATTGTAATGCTTTGCAAACTATGCAGGCTCTTGCGATCAACACGGCTTTAGCGTCCTGGTCAGGCAAACCTATGACTCAAGAAGCGCTGATGCTTTCCAGTCAGCTAGCGATGCTTGTTCGAGAAGGTGGCATCTCGATAGATGACCAAATAGCCGAGGGAACCGAGTGGCTTGAATGGATACATCGCGAAGAACGCCGGCGCACCCTTTTTGTGGCTTATGTCTTGTTCAATATGCAGAGCATTGCTTTCAACGTCCCACCGGCGATCTGGAATCAAGATGTGTGCCTCTGCCTACCGCATTGCGGGTCTGAGTGGGAGGCAACAAATGCATCACAGTTCATGCGTCTGAGACGCATCTATGGTCATGATGAGCGGCTATTCAAGGTAGCGCTTGAAGAGATTCTACACGGTCGGAGCGTTCACACCATTGGGCCACTTTCCGCTTTTGGAAATTATGTCTTGATCGTTGGTCTGATTCAGCAAATCTTCCTCGAAAGGCACGTGTTGCGGTCGCTCTCTAGCAGAACACTGTCCCTGAGTTCCGAAAACTTGAAGTCCTACGAAGCAGCATTCATGTCATGGCACCAGTCATGGGAAGCAACTCAGGAGTCGTCCCTTGATCCGTCCTCGCCGAAGGGGCCTCTCGGCTTCGACGCAGCGGCTATCTTGTGGCTTGGCTACATTCGACTGAATGCCGATATGGGGCCTCACCGCAACCTGATGTCAAAGGACCCACAAATAATTGCGCGCGCGTTCGTTTCCAAGGACGTACTGCGCCTTACGCGTTCTTCACACCTTGATAGGGCTGTGCTTCAGTGCATTCATGCATTGTGCAGGCCCGTACGCATCGGAATACCCTTTGTTGCCCGGACACTGGCATCAAAGCGGAGTGTCCAGCACGCGCTCTGCAATCTTGAGTGTGCTTGCTTACTAAGTCGATGGCTTAACACCATTGCAGAATTCGTTGCTGAAGACGGCATCCAATCTTTACGAGAGGATGAGAGGAGTCTGCTTGGGATGGTTGCAGGTTTAATCAAAGAGACTGACTTCGCTAGCATTCTCGACCAAAACGAGGATGACGCAAGAACTATACGCCGTATGGCTGCGACCAGCGTCAGGCTGTGGGCTGGCGCTTTCAGCAGTTCACACGTATTTCGTATTATCGATGTTATTGGTACAACACTCACTATCATGGCTGACATGTTGGAAACGTCGTTGGAATGATCACATAGTATAATTCAGGCGCATGAACAGTATATCCATGTAAGATATAAGCACAACCCAATCCTTGAATCTGTTCGAGACCATTAGAGATTTTGACGGCCGGTTCGCACATGACATCTTAGAATGTTCCTGCTTGTAATGAGATAGGCCTGCAGTAACGGCTTCTATCATCATTGAGAGCAAAAGAGCCCTGAAAACATGCCATCAAGGAATTCGATCGCAAAATACTAGCGCGTCACGAATAAGACCTGCTGAGCGTATCTGGATCAGCCTTTGTGACGCTAACAAGTGTCAACAGAGCTTTCGACGCCCGACCTCTGTGCGGCGAAATCTGACATGGATCTGCATTTGAGAGCCCCATCTTGGTTAGTCTGATGTGTTCACCTACAATCTCTTCGTCATCGAACCCCTTTTGCTGGGGTAAGTGGTCGGGGTAGATATGGGGTAGATATTCGGGTCCATTTGTGGGGTGAAGGAGTGAATAACTATGCTTATACCGAAAGGACAGATTCGTTATAAGACCTAATCTTTCACTGGGAGCACATGTTTCCCACACATTTACGCCTTCATCCCATCACAGTCAATCAGCTTCAGTTGAAATTCTTCGCACCAAGAAGAGGTAAGAGTCAGAGCATAGATCAAGTTCGAACTCACGGTTGCTAATTCTCAATGGGAATGAACGCACAAATGCCCTCACAAAATATCAAAGCAGTGCTCACTAGCGACTATGCCGCAGTCCGCGAAGTAGTCGATAACTACGTCGCAGGACTCAAAGCTGGCGACTCGAAGCAGGTTGCGAAATCGTTCCACCACGACGCAACTATGTATGGCTTTGGCTCCGATGGCGTACTTCTCGGAGGACCAATCAGTAACCTGTCGTTGTTCATGGATACACACGGTGCCGCCCCCCACATCACCGCCCATAGCGACATCATTTCGATCACGCCAACAACAGCTGTAGTCAAGGTCGACATGGAGAGAGATGCTGCCGGCGTCAACTACACAGACAATCACACGCTCCTGAAACAAGACGGAAAGTGGTTGATAATCGCAAAAGTGTTTCATGCATGGGAGGCCTGAAAAGCTAAGATGGTACTCACGAAAGGGGCAGCCTTACATTGCAATTGCAAATCAAATGATCATAGCGCACCCTATATCTTCATAAATGTTGTTAAGATGTGCTCTACACTTACGCTAACATACACTATTCAGCTGGTTGATTTATCGAGCTGATCAATCCTTGAAATAGTCCGTGAGGTTGAAACAAACTCAGTCGAACGACCAGCCAATGGCCCGGAATCAACACCATCACAATATCAGGTGTTCTTATATCCTCACAGTCTCAACGCATAATGATGACTGCAAACGACCACGATCCCCGCTTCGTTGGATATCAACACTTCTTGAAGGCTGGACCATGAGATTGCTGAGGACACGTCGCGCAAATTGTCATGGGACCAGATGTACTGTGTTCGCCTCAGCAAGAATCATATCTAAGATGCACTTAAGAACTCAGTAGGTTGCATTGGAATGGGGGGTGACGTCAATCGTTCTCGCGGTAACAAACTAAGCTCGATCTGATGCCACATAGCGCCGGAAGACTTTTCGAGGTAACCCACGCTGCGTTCACTCGAAATCAGCCGTGTGGGACAGTTGCTCCACGTTGTATCACCATTCTATTCAGGAAGACTCCTTTTTGCAGCACATGAGTGGTTTTGATACGAACATGCTGTCGATATCTCTTTCCCTCCGACTCCTGGCCCGGCATCCCTACCATGGATGGATGCCGCCCATGTTGAAGCACGACAAGTGCGAACTATATCAATGAGTCTCCACTTGCCTTTGGTTGTTCGAAATAGCCCAACTCTTTCATTCCCGGACGTTGAGATGTGTTGTGTCGTTAGCGCGGTCTGTTGTGTGACTGTACCTACACAACTTCGGCTCTAACCGTTCATAAGGAGATCGGTGGACAGTCTATGCCCACGGTGTCAACCTGATTGCAGGTCATCAGTGCCGCAAAGGAGCTCCTTCACACCGCTAGTCCATGTTTGCAGCACCAAGGTCGCGGAGACAAACCGCACGCAACACCACATCGATAAATCACAAGACGGTTCCTGACCTCTTCATCTTATGAATGATCCGCACCCATTCGCCGCGCAGCCTGAATATCATCAGTATTACACATAGGAGAAAGGGAGGATCGTCAATGAGACGGACAACGTCCAGGTGGTATATGTACTACAACAGAGCACCGTGAGTCGTGAGCAATGAGTGCCTTTCAGGCGGTTCTGCATTCATGGCGCAGATAACCGAATTGCGCTTGTACCAGAACATATAGAAAAGGCGACATTATCGCAATAGTCAAGGGCGGACCGGTGCCACCGGTGTTGAGACAGATGCCTCAGGGTGTGGTTGATGAAAGCGCAACCTACGAGCAGATAGGAGATGCATACATCCCTGAAATCATTTTAGACGAAGTCGTGGAGAAACGGAGATTCGTATGGGGCCAAATTTTGTTGTTGTAGTTGCCGTCTTGGGAGTTCTTGCAATGACTGTTGGCCAAGTAATCCTTCTGTCTCATTGTACATGAGCTTCGGATCCACAATGACCGTAAGCACCAGTGGAGGCGTCAGATCTGGAATCATACTACTGTCTGCACGTGAGTATGGAGTCGCAATCTACGGAAACATCGCTGCACAATTTGTGGAGGCAAAGAAGTTTCATGTGGATCGCGGTGCTAGCAGTAGGACAATCTGCAGCCAACAACATTCAAGTACATAAGGTTGAATTAAAAGCTATCCTTCCACATACGACCCTAGGACGTCGAAAACAAGGCTTCCCGTTCGCTCAGCCCTATTCAAGCAACGTACCGGGGATTAGTAGTTAGGTGTGTGACAACTAGCGAACACCCGCTGTTTTTTTTTTATTTTCTTGTTCATACGACAACATCATCGTGAAAATTGAGCTTCTATTGCTCAAACACTACAGGTAATCAGGGAACTGTGGTTCCCATCTTTGTTTTTGGTTTCTCGGACACATCAATGCCTTCACTGATAGCACCGCCACCAGATCTCCCGCGCGGTCCGGTCACATCAACAGCGCACGAGTACCTACGAGCCTTTACAAAACAACTCGAATGGCCTTGTGACAGCCCTACTAGTATCGCACTTGAACCTGCAGATCTCGGCCGTACGCGACGTGTTCCGCTGACGGGCCGGCTTTCTCCCACCGTTGATCGCAAGGTCAAATTACGGCTATTAGATTGAGAGAGGCAGTGGAAGCGAACGAGACCCATTGCACATAATGGCCATGGATGTAAAAGGCACCCGGGTGCCTGGGTGCGTACTGTGTTTGCATCAGACACCACGAGATGGTGGACCGATATGCCATTGATGGCAGGTAGACAAGAAAGGGAGAAGAAACCGAGTCTCGAAGCGGTCATCCGTGAAGACTTCAAAGTGTAGGTCCAGCAACACTAACTCAGATCTCGGAAAGCATGGAGATCTGCACATGTAGTGGTATGCCTCGGCCCATGCGAGCGCAAGTGCCTCAGTGACATTGCAGGTTCCGGCAAATTGATCATTATCATAGCATCTTAAGTGTGATCTTCTCATACTTATTCACAAACAAAAGCCCGCATTTGTACAGACGGAACACGTGTTTGAATGTGGATAGCGCTATGTGGGATTCGTCTCGTAGATATGTCACGAGTACTCTTGATGGTCTCAATCCGAGTTCGATTTTGGAAGTGGTAACTCCGCAATTGCGCCCGGATTAGTTGGCGTCAACTTCATGAGTCCTTTAACATAGAACAGTTAGCGCTCGGCTCGCTGGCACGTCAAAGAAGGACCTTAACTGACTTGGACTAACACAATATTCATGCAGCGCTTCGTAGATTGCGCTGCGTGTAGAGCGGAGGACTGGGGCAAGGCCAGCCTCGGAGGTCGACGACATCGCGGCACTATATCCCACTAGGCTCTGAGGCAGTATTGCAGAGCGCAGCGACATTTTCATGCACTTGCGCGACTAGTGCCATCACCTTGTCATTCGTACACGCTCCAAGATGCGCAAGGCCGGATCATAGGCTGTATTTGTCGATGCGGTCGAACAATGCGACAACGGCGTCAATATCCGTATCGTCGCGTAGCCGGTGGCCAAATATCGATCGCTGCCAAAGATTCCACCGTGGATGTTCGTAACAAGTCGGCCAGAAGTGCCGATACGATGCGAGTTCCGGCAGATCGCAGACTCTGAACAATGTAGCTGCCTTGAGCACCACGCTAGAATCATAGTTAATGAGTGCTACTATCCTATGGACCCGCTGGGTACAGAAGTATCCGTGCTTTAGCGTAGAATGCAAGCAACGTATTCATCTAGGCCGTGACCGCCTGGCGTTCCATACAAGCAGGCGGGCAACATGTTGACGACTAATTGTTCATTGATCTTAAAGACAGCTCTATTACAGATACCTCATCTAGAGACAAATCATCTAGTGAGGATTTCTGGTTGGGAAGATAAATCAGAACTGAATTTCGATATTTACGGACAAGATGCTAAAGATACCTGAGGCTGATTTAGGTGGTTTACATCTAATGGGAGGTAGGAAAGATCTTCTGTCAGTGAGTATAGACTAGTTGTTCCTCTGCTTCAATCTTCACAATGTCAGCTATTGGAACACTCGATGGCGATAGCTCGCCCTGAGATGGATTCGTCTTAACTCTCTCTAAGGATGCGCACATCGTTCCCTTGATAGAGATCGCCTGTGGCTTCTCTTCTCCTTGTTCTACTTTGCAAATTGGAAAAAGACTCTGCTCGCCGGAATTTGGTGAAGGCGATGGCTTTGGTAGATCTTTGACGATTGCCGGCATCGCTGCTTCCTTTGCGGCTGTCGCCTCCTTTGTGGATCGAGTGGTCTCAGCGAGCGCTGTATCTTTTGCGGCGGTCGTCTTGTAGTGTTCCAACAGTCTTTTCGAAGTAATGGCCTCGCCGTCCAATTTCATGACATCTATAACGTTTTTCCAATCGTCCTTTAGCGATCCGTTTAGCTCGTACGGATCGGACTCCATGAAAAGCTGTGCCCACATGCTCACCACCTGTTCCGCTCTTTCAGGGCTCACTTCGAACCACTCCTGATGACGTATCTCTCCTTTTCCTTTCTCCAAACAACCTCGGCAAGGCCGCTCTCGACGCCATTCTTTGATCAGCTCAAAATGCGTGAGCGTCTCAACACGCTGCGCATGCGGAACTCCAGTCACCCTGAACACTTCATTTGGTTTATATCCGCATTCTGACCATTCTGCTAGACGAGTGTTGACGGATCTAGACGTCCAGCCAATTTTGACATAACCAGGGGAGGATTCGCGATTGTATATATAGACCGACCCTGTTTGAAAGTCTCGCCTATTATCTCCCTTACTCAAATCCGCACAAAATCTCCATGCAACAGTATCTTCAGATGTTGGCTCTTTTATATGAGGATGGAATTCTGCCAACAAGAAACGTTCGGCTTGGCTCCTTAGTTGTGCGAGGGAATCGTCGATAGCGGAAGAACGAAGATTGTATCGTTTTTGTGCCCCTGAAGGCTCTGAAATAGGTGACGTAGTACTTGGTGTGGTTGTCGAAGGGACATGTGGAAGTGATGATGAACTTGCGTCTCTTTGCAACGGATTTGGTCTGACAATAGACGCATCTGGGCCATCGAAAAGGGTAGATGATGGACTAGACAAAGGTGTTTTGACTGTAGTAGCTGAATTGATAGGCGACAAAGTAGATGTTCTGCATGAGCTTGGGACTACACTTTCAGCGCGCAGCGTCCGCTTGGCTAATATAAGGGTGGTATCCTGGGCCGAAGGCCTTGAGGCATCTTCCAAGGATTTCTGCATCATTATCTCATCTAGCCATCGTACTACTAATGGAATTAGAAGTGGGCTGGATAAGACAAGATCCCGATGCCCCGCTTTGGCACAACAGTTGGACCGAATATACTCCTGAATATCCTCAACAGGAACATTTGCTGACTCGCTTTCGATGATGTTCCGATGCAATTCGATTGCCCGCTTATTGTCGGAACGGTAAAACTTGCATCGTCGGTCTTCCCGGAGAGACTTTACGAAATATATACATTTTCCCTGCTCATTCGGGGTGATGTCGTGGAAGCTAACGAAAAATTCTACACCTGGGTCTGGTACAGCCATTTCGAAGTGAGAGTAGAACAGCCATTGTGCAAGGGGGGAATGAACGAGCTATATGGACACCAGTAAGTGAAGACGAAGGCGCAAGAGAGGGAATTGTGACCAACTCTCGACTTATTTTTAGAAACCGACTGCGGTTTAAGCGCCAGCGGCTTTTCGCTGGCCAGTAAGATTCTTCCTCTCGACCGGGTATAGCGAGCCTTATTGTGTCCGTGCGCGCGACGTCCGGAGTCGCGCAATGCCCACCCCGAGCCTGCGCGCAGAAGATGTCTATCGTGCGGCTCAACGGGACAAGGAAGATGCAGATAGCCCCGCAGTTAGCGTATGAAGTCATGCAGGTGCGCCCATAGTGGTCCGTCTTATAGATGTCTATGGTGAGCATGGAGAGATAGATATAAGCAGCCGTGTGCTACGGTACCGCGGCTGCTGCACATATCACGGACTGTAGAAGAAAACGATCATGCGGAAGAGCTGGTTAAATGGCATTTGAGTGTAGTGGAGACGGGTCAGTTGTGGTGGATGACGCTGATGATACAGGTACTGTGTGGGTTGTGCATTCGCCGGACATCGTCCACCACCTACTGGAGAGGAAGCAAGTCCTGACCGTGTACACCACGCGCAAGCCCGGGGAGGGTAATTTGACACGCGCTGATGTTCTACAGCTCAGAGCAACGGGCGGGAATACGCAAGGCTGCAACGCAGGAGAGAAGGCGGGACTGTGCTGGTGAGTTGATCGTTGTTTGGACGTCAATAAGAGGACGCGAGAAGCTATGGCGTGGCTGGAGAGATCTTGTAGTCCCTGAAGCATGTCGGACGGTGACACGAAGCTATCTTCCTCCCAACACAAGCTTGCAGGAATGTACGGAGCAGACAACGATTGCAGAAGGCGGTCGAGCTGCTGGAGCACGTTGTGAATGTGCAAGAAAAGACGCTGTCGTCAGAGCACCCTGGTGTCGCAGTACGAGCCAAATGCAATGCTCTTTGCCAACTTTGTCCACGCCTCCATGGATTGGCCTCTGAAACTGGTTACGATCTGACGTCTTCAAAGGAGCGAAGGGCCTATGGTTCCACGGCTGGAGCTTTTCAAAGGTGTAAGAGGGAACGGCTCGTGTTATCTGACCCAAGTCTTTATTCTCATAACGGAGATTTTCTACTTCTGGGACTTGCTCTGCAACAAAGCCACTAAGGCATCAGAAAAAGCTTCGGGTTCGTACATGTATGAGATATGACCTCCAGTGAGCCGTTCCACCTCCTTACCAAGCATGTGAGCAAGCAGCGCAATCGGCCCAACACCAGGCCCATCTCCAGACAAGCTCCCAGCGGCCGGGACATACTTCGTCCTCTCGGCCTTGATACGCTCCACATCTAGCAGAGCCGAAGTGTACTGACGTAACTCAAACTCAAACCAGAACATAGAGTTTGCGCGGATCTCGTCTCCCCGCGTGGGATCCATGCAGAATCTCATCCGTGCGCCTTCCTCGCCTGTAGATAAGCCGCCAGAGAAGACTTCCATTGCTGCCTGCACGCCCTGCTCGCGATATAGACTGTATATGCGTTCGATGAGGCCGGCGGCTTGAGTACGGGACTCTTCAGGCAGTAGCGCAAATGCTGGAGGCTCATGTGCGACAAGCGTGTGCACTCGATCCGGGTGTTGAATCAGGAGCTGCGTAGCGACGATCGCACCGGAGGATGTGCCAAAGACGGCAGCAGGCTCAGTGGACAGGTGAGAGATTAAGGCGCCGGCATCGTCGGCATCTGTCGCGAGCCGGTTCTTGAGGTCTTGTGCGCCAATGTGCTGGCTCTGAGAATATCCTCGGCGGTCGTAGCACACCACTCTAAAGCTGCGCGAAAGAAATTTGGCTGCATCGTGGAAGACAGCCCCACGGCCATCTGCACCGGGAATGCAGAGCAGCAACGGCCCGGTACCGAAGGTGTCGTAGTGCAATTTAGCATTTGGAAGGTCGAGGAAAGGCATTGTTGGGAGGTGGGCCACGGATAGGAAAGATAGGCACTGAGGTTACAGAAGTGGTAATTTGTTTTGGTGCTGCGTGAGTGCAACGGGGTGCGCAAAGCATAGGCATATAAACCTAAGAGGATCGGGGAGATTGACTAATACTCGGGGAGATCGGGATGTCCGCGACAGGTACCATAACGGCCTGAACCCAGTTCGCCCATGTCTATAATACAGTAAAGCTTGATAAAACATTTTCTTCGGTTCTTCCGAATGGTAGCTGACATTGTAATTCCTCGGTGCTGCCGGATGACGAAGTTTAGTTCCGATCCCGATCCCGATCTCCGCGGCTTGGCACGCTAGTCCACGAACCCCGGGAAAACTCAACTCGATCCCCTCCACATATTCCATACTCAGCTCGCCAAGTGTCAGACCTAATTTTGGCGTAACCATGCAGCCCCACAGGCGTCGTAAGACGTTGCTGGCTTGTAATCAATGTCGAGACCGTAAGACCCGTTGTAGTGGAGACCGCCCTCTGTGCAGATCATGTCAAGACAGACAATTGCAATGTCGATACGAACAGGCTTTGAACCGAAGCTCTCCGTAGGTCAATATAAATTCATGTAATTCTGCCAGTTCGGCATCTAAGATCTTCCAAGGTTGTACAATGATACCGAGCGTCGCTTGAGATCGCTCGAACGACACAACGCTCGCACAGATCGTTCTGGCCTCTACCCTACACAGCAGCCGCACCCTCCGGATGTTAGGCAGAATGCCTTGTATCAGCTTCGTAGTACACAGACAGAGATGATTGGTCGAACGCTGCAAGATGGCATCACCAGCCGGACAGCCCATGGAGATGCTTCAACAGATTCCTTTCTGAGCCGAGTCAGCTCGATTGCGAACGTACGCGAGCATGAAACAGACCCAGGGATCACATCCTCATCACACAGCGGGACTTTCGATTGGTCGCCACAGCTATGCAATCCACCAGCCATGACTGACGCCACATCAGACATGGACGTTGATGTTGTCCTGATGGAAATCTTCTGGAAGAACATCCATCCGATATTTCCCCTGCTGCACCGGCCGAGTTTCCTCCAAAGATATGAACTGCACTGCGAGCCGCAAAGAGCCGAGGCCCAAATCGACTATCAAGATAACGATACCTTCCAAGCGATTCTGAACATTGTACTTGCCCTCGGCGTCCAATACGACAAACGACTCCCTTTCAAACAGCGTGTCAAAACAGCAGACGAATTCTACCAGAGATCGCTGGGTTATGTGTCTTCCAACGCCATCGATCATCCTACACGTGCGCATGTCCAATTGTTCCTACTCACGGCTGTCTACCTGCATGCCACCGCACATGCGAACCGCTGTTGGGACATGGTTGGTGCTGGGCTTCGCGTGGCGATAGGGCTGGGTTTGTTCCGAGAAGGCGGCTCGTTTCACGGTAAGGAATCTCAACTGAAACGGGAAATGAGGCGCAGAATCTGGTACTGCTGCGTGGTCTTGGACAAGTAAGTGCTTCGACCCTAAGCTTACTCGCATCGGTAGTTGCTAAACAAGACATGTAGACTTTCTGCGGCGACGTTCGGGCGGCCTACAACCCTACCCAGATCGTGGGAGACAACGCGGCCCAAAGCAATTGATGACGAGTTTCTCCAACATGCAGGCGAAGGTTCCCAGCCGCCAGGTCTTCCTTCATATCTCGAGGGTTTCGTTTACACTATCGACCTCTTTGAAATCCTCGACGACGTTCTAGCCGTGACTCACAACCTGCACGACGACGAACCCGGTGGTGATCACAGGGACCGGGCAAGGAAGCCTGTACTCAGACTGGTTGACACCTTGTCGCTGAACTCCCGGCTTGAAGATCTGGCGGAGAACATACCAGATCGCCTCAAGTTGGCCTACACGAACGAGAGTGTACTACCCCGATCAAGGGACATGTTTTCCGTGCAGGCCCAGGTCCTGCATTGCAGGTTGGTGCACATCAAATTTGAAGACGCGATGTCAACTAATCAATGTTGAGAATACACTACGTTCGCCTCCTCATCCTGCGACCATGGTTACTCGAAGGAAAATGTTTTACTTCTACATCGCTTGGCGCAAGCACTCTCCAAGAGATTCGAAGCCTGTGTATCGTGTCCGCGCAGCAGACTATTGACATCATCTACGAGGCCGAGACACGTGCTCCGAAAACATCTAGTTGGCACGCGGTGTACTGTAAGGAACCCCTCAAAATGAGATTCTCGAGTAATTGACCGCTTCCGCAGTTCTCTACGCCGCTGCTAGCATTCTTCTTGCAGCTGCTCTCCTTCCCAAAGCCAGCGGGGGCATTGACCTATCTCACGAACCATACCAGACGTCCTGGCACAAAGCCTTACAGATGCTGAGGAACAATGAAGTGCAGCTGCAAGCGTGCGTAAAAGCTGTGAGCTTGCTCGAGAGCTGCCAGGAGAAGCTCCGATCTGAAGTCATCAACAGAGTTTCAGAAGGTAGTTCCTCTTTCCTCTTACCACGAACTTGAGGTGTGAAAGCGTGCTGACTTTTCCCAAACTAAACAGGACCGTTACCACAAGATGCTGAGGCTGAAGGATTGATCAACACGGGAATCGATATCGATTGGGCATTTGATTTTGAGAGTGTTGAATTTCTCAGGCCGGATTTCCTTTGAACCTCGAGTTGGTATGTTAAATCTAGACCTACGAGACACGCCGGCCTCTATATGCGTATGTTTTTGCAGAATGGTCTCAAGAGCGCTTCATGCGACGGCTGACGTACAAACACTCCAGTCACTGCGTCCTGTCATGTCTTACGGGCAAATGGGGCAACGGCGCGGCCTCTGGGCTGGAACAAACAATCTAATCTTTAATACTAGTTTACTACTACAACGACGTCTCCTCCACTGCTGCTTGTACAGACTCCAGTCGCGTCCCCCATACATTCTCTACGTGCCGTGCATTGAATTTCCCTCTAAACGCCTTGCTAGCGACTGCGGAGGACGTCCAAGAGCCTGTAGCAAGCGACAAGAAGGTCATACTCGCTGATGCGGCACAGCTCATCAGGCGGGCATCTCGCCACGTCACGGATCCCATGACAAGAAGCTTAACTATCGCACTTGTAGACACAACAAAAATCTACCACACCATCTATCCCGTGAAGCCAGCAAGGGCTTTGATTGTATGTGATTGAGACAGCTGCCGGGATGTATGTAGGAGAAAAGGCGACATGGCCATCTGTACGGTCTGGGTGGAGTATAGGTCGCGGCACGGACCGTATCGACGGCGCAGGTGCAGATACGTGCAGTGTGAATACGTGCGCATGATAGTCCTTAGCGCTCGCTGAGCGAGAAACAGCGGCGAGACATTGTTTGTAAGGTACAGACACAGACGACCGAGCTCTGAGCACACGGTCCGTCGCAAATGGACGTGTCGACTTGGGTTGAGTTTGTTTTGGGAGATGCCGCAGCAGTTGCGCAGGTACCGAAAGCAGCAGCATAGACCGGCAAGTATAGTTATGCTGGTGGAGATGGGTCGCTTGCAACGTTACTAGTCATGGCAGTCAGACGCGTGTTGGCTCGCACTAGTGTCAGTGGGTCCAAACATTCTCGCTGACGTAAGGCAACCAAGGCGGCAGGCGGCATCATCCGCATCGTGGGGAGTTGGCCAACCGTCAATAATCGGGGCGTACAATCACCACCATGGAGTGCTCACGTATCGTCGTTAATAGCTGGAGACACTACTCGTCAAATTTGAGATTCATCACGTGCCAGCGGACTCACTGACGCCAGCGCTCGTGTCTGCCACTCACATCCTCAATATCAATCACTCACGACGAGCTTACATACTATACATTTCTACCAGGCGCACCCAACGAAGCTCGAAGCACTTTGTACGTCAGCAACTTCGACAAAGCGCGTGCGACACGGCGTGTACCAGCTGGACCAAGCTTGGAAGAACCCTAAGCTCTTGCCCAACATCGGTTCATCCTTCACATCGCGACTTTGCACCTGGATTTGGAGTTGACGCCTGCCATGCAGTCGGTCGTAATCTTCGTGCGCATAAGACATCTATCGACCACTTTCCGACCTCCTACTACAACATGCTCGCAAACATGGCCGTTTCGTCCGACAAGCTCATCACAGGACCAGTACTCCAACCAAATCTGTGGAGGAATTACAGCCTCACATATCGTCTTTCGGTGGACAGTGTACAACATCACGGTCAGGACTCACGAAACTCTCCATCGCGGGATCTCCATCTATCAACGGACATCTTCAAAGCCCAGTAGCCCGGTTTGCTGTTTCAGCACTTCATGAGATGGAGACAAACTCAAAGTCGGGCACGATACCCGTCCTCAGCTGAGACCTGGGAAACTTTTCACCAAGGATGGAACGTTCTCCATAGATCTCCTGTACCGATTAAGATTCCGCAGATGGTTTATCCGCGCTCCTTCCATGCCATGGTCAAGTGACTTCCAATGCGCGGAGCCCCATATCCCGGCCCTAAAGCCATTCACCGGCCGGCCTGTCAAACTCTCCGGCACGTTCACTGGCTTTTCACTTGCCTTCCACTGTGCTCTGATTTTACACATAAGGACCACTCGCCAGCGGCCTCTCTGCGTCAACCACAAGCGGCACCGCGACGCCACCATGGAGTCTACGACGCCTGCTTTCAACAACGCCACAGCTCCAAACGCATCAGCGCCTGCCCAGTCGTCCAGCTCTGCGGGCTAGAAACGTAAGTACGAAGATCTCATGGGTGATGACACCCCAGTTGGCCCCATGGCAAGCCGGAGGAAATTATCAGTACATGAGTGGTTCGAGCAACACAGAAAGGGTAAGACTAAACATGCTCTTATGCTTGCGGCCAAAGGGTAGGTTCCTGGGCTAAGCACGCCTGCTTTTAAGGTTGTGTCTGGACAGTCGGCGATGTCATATGCGCGTGAGTCGGCGCCCGCATCTGACACATCGGTGCCCACGTCGGACGTGAACATGACGGACGCGCCTCCGGCCGAGCTGACATCGGTCGAGGAGCCCACGCTGGAAGCGCCTGTTCTAGCGCCCGTGTCTGTGCAGTCCGCACCTGCATCCGGACAGTCCGACTATGGTACTCGGTTTGCATCTAAACAGTCTGCGTTCACGTCGGAAACATCCAAGTTTAAGCTTGCATCTAGAGAGCTTGTGGAAAAGTCTGAAGCGCCTCCACAACTGGCCCATGAGACTGCCGAGAACAACGAAGAGCCCATCCCAACTAATAAAGAACCTGGAACCAGCAACGAGGAGAACACGCTTGATAACGATGTGGCAGAGTTTATTAAAAAGGCATCTCGTTACGTTCGCAACGCCCAGGACAAGAAGCTTGACCATGATGCTCACACACGCAACAACAAGCGGTTGGACGCTTTGTTTCTCTATGCGGTCAAGGACCTCCGCAAGCGCACCTTTGCCGCCATCTGGAACATGGGTTAGACGGAAATTGGCTGCGACGGCGTTGCACGCTCGCTCAACGCGCAGGACCTGACTGTTGACACCAGCAAGATCCGTGAGTGCACCAACATGCAGACTAGTTCCAAGCTGACATCGCCAGTGTCTGACTGTAACGCGGCCATCCGCTGCTTCAACAAGATCGGCCGCAAGCAGATCCAGCGCCAGATCTTGCGCGAGGCCGTCGTCGACTACACCAAGGCAGGTCGGGGCAAGGGCAAGCAGCACTATCGCTTGTCTGGCACGCAGCGCAACTTCGCTGTACTTCCGGATGGCCACTACTGCCCCCACAACGACTGTCGCAAGAACGACATCGCGTACAAGACCGAAGCCAGCCTCAAGCGCCACTGTCGCGACGTGCACCATTGGCCACAGTGAGGTGTTTGTGCGTCTGGGTCGGAAGACTGCGGCTGTGGAAAGTATGCACATGCCTGAGAGTGGCATGCAGCTACCGAGCGTAGAGACTGCAGCGGACTCAAAGCGCATGATACATGGCAAAAATGTTGATATAGTGGAGCAACATGTCCACTGCATTATATTCAAAGGCAGAACTTGTATCAATCTACATGCGATCGAACATACGAAGAAGCCTCAGGTGCGTGCACACAGATGTCGACACTACTACCATTCGGCTAAGCCTTGCCTGGGTGCAGACAAGCAGACCAGGCAAGCGATGCCATGACGTCGATCAGGGCAGAGGAGAAGATGTGATATGTGGAAATGTGCAAGAGATGGGCATCCACAGCGCTGAGACGCAACCAAGCACTGCACAAGTGCAGGGCACACATTATGTGCACGAACATGGCGCTATTTTGCGACCAGCATGCTGAAGTGCAGCTTCCCAGAGAGCAGAATCAGGCGAAAGTTGACACTCAGATGTGTTGTTCTTCGTCTACGGCATGCTATCGTCTTGTTCCGACGTTCTACACTCAATGTCTGCACAGAAGACGTGTGGTATCCCGGCATCGCCCACCCACACACACTATAAGTCGAGCTTCCCTCCTACCACACCTCTCCTCCTCTGTCTCGCGTGCAGGGAACTCGCGGGGAATCGTGTGGGTAGGTAGGCGAGCTTGGTCATGTAATCAACGACTACTACCATCGCGGCGGAGTTCGAGCTCGTAGGTTGTTTCGACGGACACGATGTCAATTGTCGCATGTGTGCGTTGTTTGGCGGTCGCGACCTGGCCGTGGCCTATCGATCGACTTGTTTGTTGTTGTGCACTCGTACGTGGAGACGTGGGTTGACTGCTTGCGAGGTGTTCGAAAAGCTGCTGAGCCTTTGGGAAAACTGGCAAAACCGACCGAGGTTTTTGAGGCAGCTGCATCGAGCGCGCGTCAACATGTCCATAACGCTAGCTTGCTCTCTCACTCAATCACTCTTACGCGGACGCATTATAGACGGAGAACTCGCCTGCACGACTTTGAGGCGGCTAGACGGCTGGATGGTTGAGGCGGCTGGAAGGTTCAGCGCGAGGCTGCGGGGCTGGCAGACTCACGCGCCGACGACAACGACAACAACATCAACGCATGCCACTTTGCCGCACTATCTGTACGCGTTGCGCCTGATATATAGTGACGCTTCTCGTTTCAACAATTATAGCGTTTGATGACGGCTCGGCTGGAAGTCGTTGTCTACTCGCCGCGCGACGTTTGTCAAGTTATGAACACAACTGATCTACACACTCGAATAGTTCAACAACGACGTGTTATACCCCGACTTCTCATCGCTCATTCCATAGCACTCGATCTGGTAAACAATCGCGCAACGAGAAATTTTGCGTTAGGTGATGCGTCAGGCGATGCTGCTGCCGTTGGCATGCAGTGCACCCCTACTACACCTACCACCTCATCCAGAGTCAAACCACGACAGCAACATCGACTCCTGTCTCGCATTCTCCGCTCCGCGACAGTCTCATCTGCTCATCACTATACGTCTTTCCAAGTCAGCAGACGACCAACCTGCGACGTCTGGTGGAGGCTCCTCGGCTGTACCCTCGCCCGTGCCGTCTCGTTTACGATCTGTGGATCGCGACCCAAGCCCTCAAGTAAGGGACCGGCCGTCCGTCTCGACTAGGAAGGAGATGAGGTAATATGGCAGCCGTAGTGTCCTCAGATCACGTCAGCTACGAGGCAGTCTAAGTCCTGAACATTCTACACTGCTGTCTGAGTTTCAACACTTTACGACCTTTTCGTCTGGCCCGGATATCTCCTAATATCCGGGGACGCTCATCCCGGGCCGGGGGACTGGTGCCTGGGAGCCGATCAGGGCGACTCCGTCTCAACCCGTTTGCCATGTCACGCCCACGGACTGTTTCAGTTGCACGGCGTGGCGGATCTGCATGGTTTAGCACCCGTGGACCTGATTAGTAGTGTTGCAGGGCCACAGACACGGGATCGTTTATTTGCGTCACGTCGGCTGGCGAGCCCCGCGATCACCGCGCCACGGCTGTGAGACGCGTGAGACACCAAAAACAATCAGACATCTTGTGCAGCGGTGAATACACACCCTCTACGTGTAACTCTCCACCGGCCTATCGTGACTTGTGCAAGACAGGGCGATATGTAGCGGACCCGAAGCCATGCGCGGAGAGAAGTGGCACAAGCATGGACCAAAGTAACACATCGCCAGGGGTGTTGCTTTTGTTTTGGCAGCCGACTTTGCTCAGGTCAGAACCTAGCGTCCTTCAAATAACAGGAAGATGTGAGCAACTCTACAATATCCTCCAACTTCGCCTCAAGACAATTCCTTAATAGGAAAGTAGAGTCATCTGTGAGTTTCTGTCACCCAGCGTGGGTGAGTCTGCCTCCATGCAGTGTTTCGACGCTGCATATGGTTGTGGACCTGCAAACGGCGAGGCGACAGGCACGGGTTGCACGAAGCTTCCGGTATTCGGGGAGCTCGAAGCGGTGGAGTAGGTCAGGGGTACTTGGTTGGCCATTGATGCTGGCTGAAGACATCTTTGTCACTTCTTCGCCAGATGCCAGCATCCGCAACGCACACTTCTTGTACGAAACGAAGCCGACGCGTAACAATCTCTGCGACTTGCGGTGAGGGTGCCAAGCTCATCACATGATTTCGGGGGCACAGCGCTGGCGGAGGCATATAAAGGGGTGCCCATATCGGGTTTTCCTCCTTTCTCCTTGCTTCCTCCCTCATCACCACTTCTTCCCTCGTTGGACTTTGCAAGAACAATCGTCAAGTGCTCGTTTCGTCATCGCAGCTCACACTTCAGCCATGGACTACACTCCGCGGCCCTTGGCTCCACCCCTGGTGCCTTCTCCCCGCTCTCCTCCTCCCCAAGAGCACGGTAGCACTCCCATCGATGTTCCTGGCCTGAAGTCAGTGGTCATCATGTACAGGCCCTCGCTGGAGGCACTCACCTACGTAAGCCTGTCGCACTTTGAATGACCTAGGATCATACTAATATCATTCACTAGATCATGCGTGGCGCCAAGATGATTCGACAGGATATCGGACTACAGCAGGTTGATTTCAGTGACATCAATAAATTCATGCTAGAAGTTTCGGTTGCCAGTAAGTCTCCAGAGGATCTTTCAAAGTCTGCGTGGGCTAAATCTTTGCAGCTATGGACACATTCAAGCGTTCAGAGCGTGCGCGTTCAGGGGTTACCTATGGCCTCGGTCCTGAGAATCCCTTAAGGATGCTGAATGGTGATATCGCAATCGCCATGAGAGAGCAGCGCGAGCTCAGGGAGCTTCTCAAACATTTCTTCACTCATGGTCCTGCGGTGCAGGGCGAGCCTGAGAATGTGCCCGGTCTTGCCGGATCGCTCAGCGACTCGCACTCTTCAAGCAGCAGCAACATCGCGGCCGAAGAGAATACAGTATGTAAACCTGGCCACGAGCAAAGCGCAGCGCTAACAAACGCCAGTTCCCATCCGCCCGTGACCAGGGACTAGCGGCCAGGAATGAAGACCTACGAGCCCAGGTCCAGTGCCTGACCGAGGCGAGCGAGCGTCTGGCCGCTGGGTGTGAGCGAACCACCACCGACAACGAAGATGTGGTCATGTCGAAGGACAACTTGTAGGTGAGCGCCTCGTCCTGCCCGCATGCGTTGGGTGCGTGTCTGACCCACCTGCAGGAGTTGGTCGCCGAAGATCATCCTCCAGTCACCCAGCTCCGCGCCTTGCAGAGTGAGAGGGAGAACATCTACTAAACACGTGCGCGCGACACGGACTGCGTGATGGTGCGATAGTGGCTCTATGGGTAGGCTCACATCTGCCGTCGATCCGACGTTGCTAACTTCGCGCAGATTCACGACTGCCGCTTTCGTCAAGCTAATCTACACCAGACCAGCCCTTTGGTGACTGCGCTCAGGGTTTGAGCTTTAGGTGACCAGGCCTTTTGGCCACCGACCCTCAGGCAATGGCGCGGTCGATGATCAAGCTGTTGACGTCGATGACGGCTGGGGGTACGGCTTTACGATTTCCTTTTTAACTCTCCTCTCTGTCTACCCCTCCATCTTGTCTACGCATGGAAACAATGTGCCATTGTCTTGTACTGCAGGTAGATAGTGCTGCTGCTCTCGGCATAGTCATGGAGCGGGAATGACAGAGATGACTCTCCGAATGTGTCCCGTGTCGTGCTCTGCCCAGATATGTCGTGACGCATGCCAAACTGAAGTATCTGCTGTCTCGTGCCTCACGTGTACTACACCCCAAAGCCCGTCAATCGAGTTGCTGCCTGATGCACATGATGCCCTCGGCCACGGAAGCCCCCCCACACTCGCGAACCCCGGCATCCCAAGCCCTGCAGCCGACCAGGAAGTCCACCCCAATCTTTCGAGGTACTGGATGCGTTTTACAATTTGGGAGGGAACTTTCTCGATACGTAAGTAGCTCAGTAGGATCGCGAAGAATCTGGCTGGCTAACCACCATGGAAGCGCGAACAACTACCAAAACGAGGAACCAGAGATCTGGATTGACGAATGGATGAAGGCTCGTGGTAATCGAGAGCAGCTTGTGTATCCAGGCACCTCAAGACCTAACCTTTCTGCATAATTATCTGACTTTTACCACGTAGGGTTGCTACAAAGTACACAACTGGTTTCCGCAATGCGCATCGCGACAAGGAGCCTCTACAGTCGAACTACGTTAGCAACTCTATGAAGAGCATGCAAACTTTGGTCCAACACAGGCTTGAGAAACTCCAAACCGACTACATAGATCTCCTGTACGTTCACTGGTGGGACTTCACCACTTCCGTGGAGGAGGTCATGCATGGCCTCAACAACCTTATCAATTCTGGTAAAGTGCTGTATCTTGGAGTTTCTGACACTCCTGCTTGGCTTGTGGTGAAAGCAAACGACTACGCTAAGGCCCACGGCCTACGACCATTTTCTGTGTATCAGGGCAAGCGGGACGCTGGGTTCAGAGGCATGGAGAGGGTGATCATACCAATTTGCCGTGATCAAGGCATGGCTATCTGTCCATGGGCGCCTGTTGGGCAAGGCAAGTTCAAGTCATCAGATGCACGAAAGTCAGGCGAGAAGGGCAGTACGCGACTTGTCAGAGAACGACATCAAGATTTCCGATGCACTCGAGTCAATTGCCAAGAAGAAGAACACCAGTCTCCATGCAATCGTGAGTTGGTCTTGTTTGCTGTTCTTCGGCTGCATGCTGAATTATTCCCGCAGACGCTTGCATGCGTTATGCACAAGACACCCTAAGTCCATCCAATCGTCGGTCAGCGGGCCGTCAAACACTTGAAATCCAACATTGATGCGCTGGGTGTATCACTGACCAAGGAGGACATGAGAAACATCGATGAAGCAGCACCTTTTGATATCGGCTTTCCGATGAACTTCGTCTTTCAAGAGTACGACTCAACTGTCCACATCTTCTGACGTCATGTTAACGAGAGCCAGGGCGCTTATTGACGCACCGCCTCTTCCTGCGCCGGCCAGACCGCACACTAGGAATGCTGTGGCTTTATTTTACCATATCAACCACTCCGCTGCCCACTGCACTTTGGCACTGGGGACTGGTCAACGTGGACGGAGCTAGGGCGGCTGTGGTACACAAGCCAAACTTGGAATAGAGGCCGTCAGGAGCTTGCGGCCTCCGTTCTCATTGAAGAGCATACCTTAGCTAGCTTTGCCATTATTCCGGTCGGTACTTCTGGAAAGCTTCTAGATAATAATCTCGAGTTCAATAAGATCACAGATAGCTAGTAACCTGATCCAGTAAAAGTTCCACTTTACGTCGCAGCAACTGATATATATTTTTGCAGATCTCTGAAAATGTAACTCACTTCGGCTCTTGGAGCACCTAAAGTCCGCTCGAGATCAAAGTGCACGGGCAAGAGTGGTAGCGTCACGTCAGCCAAGCGTAGCTGAGATTGACCAATTAAAACAATAGGCCTGCGCTAGCTACCTATGAGCGAGAGCGAGAGCGAGAGCGAACTAGGCGAGAAACGACAATAAGGTAATGTACGCAACCGAACCTAAGCTAAGCTGATATCTATGTCGCCGTCAATGCTGCTCCTGTTTCTTAGCTAATACTGTTGTCTGATTGTTAGTGTTTCGTTGCGTTATTTTGATGACTTTGACTTGCCTGTTGGGAGGTCAGCGGCTTGCATGATAGAACCCACTCCGGGCCGCTTGGCAGTAAACTACCAGTTGGTGAGTCCAACTAAGTTCTTTTCGCACAGCGATCAGGCGGCGGTTAGGCGGCGATTAGGCCGGCGATTGGCAGCAGAAGCTGACGGAGTTTTGACGTCGGCTAACCCCGCTTACATGCGAAGTGTTCTTCCACCCAGCTTTACAACGTATTTATGCACCTTAAGGGCACTTTTCAAAAGTACCTACAGCGGACATCCATCTACTTGTTCCTCAATCAGTTGCGCCGCAACGCATATCTAGCAGCAATGTCTTTCCCTCCCTACACGAAAACCTTCCACACAGCCTCCTACCCTGGTATCGACCCTTCTCGTCCCGATCTCTCCACCGCAGGAAAAGTCGTCCTTATTACAGGTGGTGGCTCTGGTATTGGAATCCGCATAGCCCATGCGTTTGCAACTTCTGGATGCACGAAGATCGCTATCGTTGGACGGACTGTTGCCAGCCTCCAAAAGACCAAGCGAGAGATTGAGGAAGCCCATGCTAGCGTAACGGTGCACATAGAGACTGCTGATATCGCTGATTCAAACGCGGTGGACAAAGCATTCAAGGGTGCTTCAGACGCCTTGGGCAAGATTCACATAGTTATTGGCAACGCAGGTTACCTACCTGACATGAAGCCTATTGCGCAAGCGGATACTGAGGAATGGTTCAAGGGGATGACAATCAACGTCAAAGGTACTTTGAACCTTGCTAAAGCTTTCCTTCACCATGCCGCCGAGAGCCCAACCTTCGTGCATGTGTCAACTGGTGGTTGTCACATTGACCCCATGCCTGCAAACAGTGCATATGCAGTAAGCAAATTGGCCGCCGCTAGGTTGATGGAATACTTGGCTTTCGAAAACCCGCAGCTCCGGGTTCATAACATTCACCCGGGTGTCGTAAAGACAGACATGTACAGCAAGAGCTCTGAGGGGGGTATGGATTTCCAATTTGACGATAGTAAGTTGCCTGATTCACTACCACCCTTGAGACCTGAGGCCATGCAACGTGCTGATACGCAAGACAGTCGAACTGCCCGCTTCTTTTGCGGTTTGGATTGTTAGCCCCGAGGCAGAATTTCTGAAGGGCAAGTTCGTTTGGTCGAACTGGGACATCGAAGAGCTGAAGGCCAAGAAAGAGCACTTGCAATCCTCGAATGACCTCACGCTCGGTCTCCAGGGGTGGCCTTAGATGTCGTTCGATCCGCTCCAATAACATAATCAACCCTTAACAATCCTTCACATCATCCACCTTGGTGACACGGCTATGGCGAATGCTTGCATGGCAGGGAATTGACAGGTTGGAGTGCTCACACAGGCGGCAGCTGACGGAGATGGTTTGTTCACGGTGTGGCAATAGCAGGAGGCAAACGAACGATGCGCAGACCAAAGTTTTAGGTTCAGATCGCGACAGCTACGTCATTGTCGGAGGCATTCCCAGTGGTGGAAGCAGGGCGATGGCGGCCGTGGAAGTGTGGTATTGCCGTTGATGTTGACGGACTAATGCCTACCTGACAACTCTAAGGAAGACACAGCGACAGCCAGCAAACAACTGCTACGGGTATTCCTAGTCGTGCTGAACGACAGCCAGCAGACCCAGTCGAGAGCTGCAGGCTGACCACGCCGTCGATCCGCCCACCAAGACTCCTCGGCCCATGACGTGAACGGCACCGCGACTAGAGACCGCCGTGACCAGCGCCGCGCCCCGGTCCCTCAACAGAGGCCCAACTGCCCGCGCGCTGAGACTGCAGAGCCATGTCAATGCTGCGCCGACTATGGGTCGCTGGCCGCACCGTCGCCGGCCACGCCGCACCATTGCCTGCCATGTCATAGGCAGCCTCCCGCTGCTGCCATCTCTGCTGAGCGCGCCTGCACCCGCGAGCGCTGGTGTGCTCAGCGTCGATTTCGCAGAGGAAACCGCGACCAACGTGGTGCAAATGGGGAGTGGTCGACGATAGACATCTCTCTCGGTGTCAACCAATCAGAGAGCGCGTACCAGACACCATCGGCACGCGTCTCAATTGTCACGCGACATGCCTCATCGCAAACTCGTTGAGCTGCTCTCTCCATAATAACACACAGTCCTCGCACACGGTGTGACCGTGAGGAAGCCTGACAGGCGGCCTGCGAGAGAAGGCGCGCAGTTTGTGCAGGGCGGGCTTAGTTGTCTCCACGGCGAACGTTGATACGTGCGACTGCAGTACATACGTCTGCGAAGCGGCGTTGCATGTCACTCTTCATCTGCTTCACCACGGCGTCGAGGAGCACAAAGCCCGAGTCGCTGTGACGGGCCAATGTGGACCTGCTCGCCTCGTAGCAGGCGCTCTTGTGCATCCGCTCAAACACCGTGCTGGAAGCGAACAGTGTCGTGCAGGTCCGAGTCACCATTTGCGCCGCACCGAGAGTAAAATGTACAACTTACCGGGCCCGTCTGGGGGTAGCTGTCCGGGAACAGACTTGAGGCGATCATCGGCGCTGCGACATTGATCACTCGCGCGGAGACGACCAAGTTGAACCGACGACTCACCATCGACAACCGTTCTCCCAGCTGCGTTCGCAATCTGCTCCCCAGCTCTGACGTCAGCGACAGAGACGCTGTGGAAGAAGTCGCGATCTGGCTGCGCTGGGTTCTTCGCGGGTGGGCCCTTTGCTTCGCCGCGCCGTCGGCTGAATGAGGTGGAGTCTCGCAACGGCGCATGGCAAAAAGTGGAAACTGGCGGCTTACGTGTTGACGTGTTCGGCAAGGACAACTACGAAGACATCCGCTGCTGGCATTGCAGCTGCCCGCTCCGCGTGGTCTCCCCAAGACAGCCGTCTACATTTCCACCGAGGCCGTCCAGTCCACCACCCGCCTAGCCCAGCTGCTAGCCGCCCGCCTCGCCTCTGAGGGCCTTGCGCCCGAAGCGTCCCTGTTGCATGCCTTTCGCTAGGCCGAGCCCTGGCCATCCAGACCCCAAACCTTTAGTCGTAGGAACACATCCTCCGCTACCAGCTTCCCGTCGCCATCTAGAAGCAAAGCAGACTTGGTTGTTTTGACTCAGTCGCCGCCAACTTCTGCGCCGAGTTCGATAACAAGGGCTCCGGCAATGGCGCCGCGTCCATCCAGCTCGTGCAGCTGGGCGCACTGCTGCGCGACCCGTCACCATGACACTGCGCCCTACGCTCGCCTTTGTACTCTTATTGCTTTAAAGTCCGCGCGATTTGAGCCTGCCCCGGTACTCGGCGCGCCAGGGCCGCTCTCTGGCGTTCCCGAGCCTGACACTAGCTCGCTGCAGGACCGTCCGAGCAGCTAGGCGGCCGTGAACAAGGGCGTCGTCTACACCATGACAAGTGCGACGCTCTCTCTTGGCGCGGGCAACGCCATCTACGACTTCATCTCGAGATCGCGCCTTACGCCGCGCAAACAAATACTGCAGTCCTTGCGCGATAATACGGCACGACCGATATGCATCACGAGACAGAGGCCCGCTGCCGCTGACTCCTTCGTCCTGCGCTTGTTTCAATTTGCGACGCCGGGAAGAAAACAACGAGTTGTTCTCGGACCATTTGCAACTCTGGGGTGTGTAGCAACGTCCGTGCTGGACCAGCTACAATCCTGGGCTCGTGTAACGACATCATCGACAGCTACAACTCTGGGCTGGTGCGACAACATGTCAACATCTATCGATCAGCTAAAACCCTGGGCTTGTGCAAAATCTGTTGACCGGCTACAACTCTGGGCTGGTGCAACGACGTCTATGTCAGACTGGCTACAATGCTGGGCTAGAGTGACGACATCTATTGACTGCTACAATCCTGGGCTGGTGTGTCAATGCCCATCTCGGCCCAGATATCCTTGACGAAGAAGTCAACCCGCAGCATCCACGATGCCTTGGCGTGAGTTTCGTTGCAAACATCGTCCGATCTCATCGCTTCACTTACAAACTTCCGTCCATAGTTAGAAGGTCGGAGCATCTGGCCAGAACTTGTGACCTGCAGTCCTCGGCAGAAGCTGCGAAGGAGGATCGCGCCGACTCTACTTTCGGCTCCGATCTCCCAGAAGGGTGATGCTTGTGTGGTGACGCTGCGGGCCTGGCGACCTTCGAGTAGCCATCGAACGCATGAGAGCTGGGAAGCGATGCCAATGCCTGTGATGAACAACACGACTATACTGACTTGAGACCCAGCAGTTTTCCAAACGGACCTTCGATCATTGGCCATGCTGTAGCATGGTAGAATCACGATGATGCATTCCCGGCGTTGCGCGAGCTGATTGCCAGGTTCAAAGCCCCTAGCTACGAAGTCGGTTGGTCGTTACCGTCTGCAGACATCAATTTCGAGAGTGGGGCAATGCATAGCGGACAGCAACTACCAGACAAAACCCTCGTTCATCACACCTACTTCATGTCAGCGATCTCAGGCCATCATCTTCCACACCCATGCAACGGTAAATCTGTAGCCGTTTCACGATCTCGTGAATCTCAACGTATTCACTCTTCTTCTAGAAGTAAGAAATGATCCCGGTATACCCGACAACACAGCCGAGGTTGTAGCTATCGGTGAGGAAAGCTGATGCAATGTGGGTGGGTTATGAAGACAGTGACAGTGAGTTAATGTATAGGGCGGGGTGCTAATAAGGCCTGATGGCATCGTTGCTTGGCGCGGTACATTGGCTTCGGTCAAGCCAACTGGTTGGATGCGGCTTCTGGACACTTTGCTCAAGGCCAGTGCACAGGGATATGAATAGCCAAACAGTGGACCGATTCGACAGCCCCGAAAAAGAGTAGGATACCTAGCTGAGCAGCTTGAGCCACTTTGTACGATTTCCTAAGCTTCGCGTTTGGGGGTTTCTTGTAGATGTCGGTGACGTGCTTGGAGGGTGATGTGCAAGCCACGTCACGATGGGGTGTTTAAGACAGCTTTGTGAAGTCCTTTCTCGCCTTCCCCACTTCCACCATCATCTCCTGCCTGCCATTGACGGAAGCTTGAATCACTGACATATCACTTCCAATCCAACGGACGAGTATTAGCATGTCAGTGTTCGAATCGTCCCCTGTCTGCCGCTAAACATAATTCTTTCCGGGATAGCGGCGTGCGCTGAACGCCGTCCTGCGTTCACCGGTGGCGCTAAGCCACTCTGATCCTAGAAGCTGACCAATCAGGACATGCGCGGCGACGCTATTCGAGAAAGGTCCCCAGACGGTATGCAGGTCCCCATTGTCATCCCCACATGTTAGGCTTGAAGTGGTAGCCTGCACGATAATCAGGCACCCCAGAATCCACAAGAGTGGGACATTCTATTTCTGGACGAAATCATACCATCGTCACGTCCAAGAAGTGGCAAGCCATATATAATACTCTCAATGCCTCCAAATAAAGCCCTACCTTTTGCCACATTAAAGATACAGGACACATCACACAGATTGAATAGCATGAAGCTCTCACCCGCACTTGCCCTTCTCGGTTCTGCCGCTGCACTTGCCGCACCCAATACATTACGCAGGCAGTCACCTACCGACGGCGTCGAGAACGGCTCTTTTGAATCCGGTACCACAGGCTGGACACTTACTGGCCCAGCGAGTATTGTCTCTAATGAGGACGCCAACCAATGGCGCTTCAGCGCACCCGAAGGCACCCACTTTGCGTTAGTGAGCTCTCTCCTTCGTGATCACGTGATACTAACGAACTTGCAGCATTCTCAGCTGGTCCAACAGTAACAACACCGGGAGTTCAATCGCAACGCCCGTCTCAGGCTTTTCGCACGTCGCACCTCAGTCGTTGAGCTTTGACTGGAGATATCTCGTCAGCTCGACCGGACGCGGACCACCTTCCATTCAATGCACGCTCCAAACGAGCTTATACAGTGGTATGACGGTGCAGAGCTGGACGAGGCGTGCAGCCGCCGGTGGATCGGGTTCTGTGCAGGAGACGTTCACCAC
Source organism: Boeremia exigua (assembly GCF_020726555.1). Classification (NCBI taxonomy): domain Eukaryota; kingdom Fungi; phylum Ascomycota; class Dothideomycetes; order Pleosporales; family Didymellaceae; genus Boeremia; species Boeremia exigua. The sequence continues at coordinate 392,456 of NW_025763531.1, forward strand.
TGGATCCTCTGGAGGCACTGTTACGATTGCCTTCGAGTGCGCTGGTAACGCGGCGAGCGCGGAGGTAAATGCTGGGGTGGCGATTGACAATGTGAAATGGGCTGGTACATTAGCTTGAAGAAGTGGCCGCAGTGTTGTGTGGCGCAGTGTGAGGTATGGTTATGACCAAGCGTATAATCAGACTAGTCTGCGAAGCCCCGAATCCAGCAATGCTTAGATAGCATTACCACGATACTCCGATCCATGATAGCCTCAATCGAAATAACATAGCTAGATTATCAAGATTCCTCTCAGACCCTAACACTTCTCAATATCGATAACCTGCCATTTCACAGTGGGCCTCTCGGCGTGGGACACTTCTCCATGTAGACAAGTGCGGATGTTCACCTCCTTGGTGGCTCCTCGGCCAAGATCAACAAGAGACGCCTTATGATATAGTCGCTGACACTAGATATCTCCTCAGTCTGGTCCTCGCTCATTCAGTCAGGCTCCATGGTCGAATTGCAGAGGGTGTACGTGCGATAGCTACGGCAAGTTGAGAACATTATTCCTCTACTAAAGAATCTATGGGTAACTATGCCAGCCACTATAGCTAGTTAGCAATGTAGTAGCGCGGCCTAAGACGAGGTATTGAGCTGTGCGGCCGCGAAATCTAATACTTTCAAGACATGTTAAGCGTTCAAGGCGGTTCGCTCGCTCAGCATCAATAGAGCTTGTCCGAGAATGAGACCGAGCTTCGCTTCGCTTATTAAGTTTGGTTTGGTCACCCACTCGTTGGCGATTTATAATGGATGCGGTGAGATTTTGACTCCGAATTGGTTGTATCTGAATGGTTTGTCGTCCCATTTGTCCTTCATCTTGTCTACCAGATTGATCATCTGTCTAGTTGCTCCATGATCTGCTCGCCATCAGGCTGATCCCTGATATTCAAAACCAGTCCTAGATCATGTGGGATGCACTTGTCCTTCAATTGGTGATAGAGTTCCAGAGGGGATCTGTTGTGGTCTACAACTATGAGGTCGTGAACAAGCCAATGCGGATCGATGAGCGATATATGCAATCCCTGACAATATATGTAATCCCTGACATCGGTGCATCTTTTTTAGACGAAAAACAACTGGGATGACCGAGCTGCTAAACGTAGTGATACACGTTTGGGATTGTCGCTGTCTTAAAATGTCCCGCAGCCACTCAGTGCTTCTGTAGGACTCACAGTCCTGGCGAAAACACATGCACTCAATTGTTGGCCTGATACAGTCTCTGGTCCGCACCAAATGTCAACCTCACGTCCCAGCACGAATTCTTGGATGATCCAGACCCGCGTCCAGTACTCCGCGCTGCAGAAGATCCCTTGAAGTCTTCTATGGATCTTCAATTCTCGGCTATCACTTGCTGGTTGATGCGGACACGTTAGTCCCAGTTTCCGTACGGCGATTAGTACTCTGCAAGATCTGTGCCCAGCCATGTAGCAACCATTGCTGCTTTAGGATACATCTGTCCCATCATCGACACTTGATGGCTTCGTTCCGGCATTGATGCAAGGTGCATTAATACAGTCAGGTCCCTGCTCAACTGATTCCTGAGCCTGGTGAAGGAAATCCCAAAGATTCTGGCGTATTGTGAACAGTTGATCGCCTACGATAATGTCTCGTACAGACGCTGCATCTGCACACACATAAAACAATGCGATAAATGGTGATACAACGTCGACTGATACCACGCACATGTCGATAGAGATTTCCATTGTTTTCCTCCTCATGCGCGTGGCGATACTCGGTGTGATGCTGCTGATAAGTCGTATGTTCTGGCTGTTCACAACGTTCAAAGGGTGAGCGGCATACAGCCCACCACCGTGCTCTTTTAAATCAGTATTTTGTCGCTCAAACTTTGTTAGAGATAGATCGTCGGAACAGATATTGTGCAGAGTCTGAAAAGCACGAAGTGTGATTGCGCAGGGAGTGGCTGCGTGGAGAGTGGACGAGTAAATAGCGACTGCCTACTTCGTTCAATATGATGCCAGCAACCGGATAGAAACCTGGAAGATTGTCGTCATGCAGAGGACTCAGGCTTCTTAAGTAGTATTGATGTGTTCCATAAGAGTAGATCGTGTATAGTAGCCGGAAGGCTGAGCGTGCGTGGGAGAGATCATTTAAGCTAAGCCAGTCAGTACGTCTTGATATAGCCACAACGAAGCTCACATACTGTTTCTTTTGACTCAAAGATGGTGATTTTGGAGAACGGGCAACTATGTATTAGCGTTGGCAGCATTGGAGTGTATTGAAATGCCACCCGGGTTCTCCCACCTCTTTACGTGCCAGATGCATCGAACGCCACCAACCACACAGAATTACGACAACAATAAGTGTGACTGGGCTTCATTGGCTGCAAACATCGCCGCCCAGAGTACAAGTCAATCCCTTCTGGTTTGATTATAGATTATGAATCTCCCAGCCGAAGTGCTAGCAACCTCGTGGCCGCGAGAGATTTCAAGGACGTCCAGTACCAACATAGAGAACTCCGAAATAGGAAAAAAGTCCTTCAAAGCTTAGCTCACACTACGGTGTATGTTTGACTTGCTATCACATATGTAGCACAGGTGTAATTAAGCTGTACTCTACCACGAGGAGAATCTTTTCGGGACCTTCCAGGTCAACTAAGGTACATATGGCGTAGATACGGTCTCGTACATCCACGAATCTTCTGAGTTGCACAAAAAGAATCCTGACTACGTCATGAAGACTTTCCAGTACATCATACTGAGTTTGCTCGGCTTCACATGATCGAACGCCCCTCTTGCATTCCCATGACTCTGATAGAGATCATGGTTCCACAGCATTCGTGGACAAAGCTCTTGAACTCTAACACTCGCTCGCCTGTGCGCCCCACTGAACCCCACTTCCCACGTGATACTATACTCTTGCACGGTCAAAACTCAACGCCAGTACTTGCGCCTAGCCAGGCAACGATATTAGTGGCTTGGGAGTGAAATCGACCCGTGAAAGCGACTTAGTGGCTTCGATCAGTGATAGAAGATTGAACGCTGCACAGAGCGTCCATCTGTAAGTATACTATGATATGGACTGGCCACAAACGATTGATCGAGTCCCAAAGATTAGCTCAGATGCTAATCAGATGCTCAAATATGGCTGGAGTCACAGTATCTTCAGATTGGCCCAGACATAGGGCAATGACTTACATTGCGGAGTATATTGAAAGATATGGCGCTGAGCTCAGCCTCGATATCAAGAGCAGGCTTACTGATTTTGTCGGAGACAATCTGAAGCGTCGCACATTATCGGTGTAGCTCAGACTGACAGTGCATGACATTGCTGGCTTATTCATTTGTCCGTGTTGAACAGCAGTCTCGACTGGCCCTATTGGAGCTACACACCTGTGCGTACAAAGCCAACCGCGGCTGAGAGGGAAAGCTTCTGACACACCCAATCCAATTGTAAATCGAAGCGCCAGAAGCTTACAGAACGCTCGCAGTGTGGTCAGCTGACTTTTTCATCTCTCCTGTTTCTTCTAATTCCTTGTCCTAGTATTTCTTGTTACCTACCGGCTCGTATCTGTTTAGTATGCGTCAACTCTTCTGTGGTCTTGTTGCGCTCGCAGCCATAGCCTTGATCCGTACAGAGCCTCAAAGCAGGGGTTGTACACTATTGCCATCGGCTGCTACTGCCAAATCAAACCCCCAGCTTTTCAGCAACCTCTTCTCCGTCCTCACGGCTAGCAGGCGCTTTCCGCGGTTGCTCATCCAAGGTGGGAGTCCGCCGACGGAGGCCGCGATGCCAAACGTACTTGACTGAAGCTTTGATGTCGCTCAATCTGCTAGCGGCGCGCTGAGTAGAGCCATCATGGCAGTACTTCGTCTCGGCAAAGCCTGCCTCAACCAGCCACTGCCGTTGCTATACCATCAAAAGGTTCCCCGTAGTTAACCTCAGAATCAGCGTAATACTGACCATTTTCTGGCCTCGCAGCATCAACAAGCTACAGTACGCATTGAACCCACTGTATCCTCCCTAATAACTGCAGTAAGCAAGCGGCGCATCCGTTAACAGTGCATGGCAGAAGGGGACCCTCCCACCTAGGCTTTGCGATCAGTCTTGACTCTATTGTATCCTGTCCACTACCAGCATTGCACACGCGACCGCAGTAGATGATCGCGAACTCGCCTCGCTGACGGCAACAGATGAACGCTCAGCAACCTGCAGAGTCGCCCACCTTTGCTGCCAGCGGTCGCTTGAAATACACAAGGATGATGCGCTTGGGCCATAGACTAGTTACGTGCGACTGAGAGAGATGGGCAGAAAAGTATGTGGGTGTCCTGCGGAGTGGTCGTGCGTGTCATGCAGTTGCCGGCGGGAGGCGAGTCGTGATGCGATGGCGGCTGGGTGGAAGCAAGATCATCGAGGGACGAGGGATAAGAGTGGCTGCGGAGAGAACTGCTGGGATAACGTAGGCACAGAGAGTCGAAGACAAACGCGCCTAGCGCCGAGCAGCACGACGAACTCCTTCCCTACCACACGTACACACGCACGGTAGAACACGTAAAGCGCAGCCCTAGGTATGTGCACTGTATGCGTGCTCTATGACTTTCCTCTCGCGCTTCGTCGATAGCAACTTGGTCATCCAGGCGTGGAATCTGATGGTGTGCTGACTGCGTGGTGTTTGGATTGGCGAAGAGCGGCGCCATGTTGAAGATACATGCTTGTCGCCGTGCTAAACTCATTTTCGGGTGATCGTGCGAAGAGGTAAAAGCCCTGTTCCCTACTGGTGGCACATCATTTAATTTCAACCTCAGTCGTGACCGTTATCTTCATCGCGGCGCTGGGTGACGTTCCATCCCTACGCGTGCTGGCAATGTTGGCAAGGGGTTCGAACCGATTGTCCCCGTGATTGCGCGTGACATCTTCAATTATCTCCCCAGAAGTTAGATTGTCCCGCGGACATAAACTCTCCTCACTACTAAGTCGGGTCGTTGTGGAGTAGGGATTCGGGGCCCTTGTTGGCTTAGGCTTGGACCCCACAGTATACACCTGCAGCTCTCTATCCCCTGCCCTTTTGGTTTCGGACGGCCGATATGCCTTTCGTGATGCGTCCGACGACGCGTATGAGATGTACTTGCCGACGACAATTCGCCAGAATGGCCGTAGTGCAGGAAATGATCCCGCGATGATGAGTACGTTGTTCTCAGTCCTTCCCACGTCAGTCGAAGACGCGCAATATTGACAGCCTGGACTTACAGATACCAGATTGTAATCTCTGACCATGAATAGGTCATGTCTGCAACATTTGAAATGCTGCCCATCGCTACGATCTTCATAACGGTAGCAAATGTTCCACTGTGGCTGTGAGTAACTATGCCGCTACTAGCTTTCTGGTGCCTTACAGAATACTACCTCCCATCAAGATAACTAGATTTCTCTTGTCCTTCCACGGGATGTTCAGACTTCGAATGATGAAGTACGGCATGATAGCGCAGAACACGTCCATTATGGCATTGTACACTAGGGAGATTAGCATATCAGTATATTGAAAGGCACTCGACTATACCTGAAACCGACTTTCCGACAAAATCTAATATAGCCGGTTGCAGACAGGTGCCTTCCATCTGAGGTCTCCATGACTTTTGCACAGGCGAGCAAAAGAATATCATAACTGAGCATGACAGAATGGAGCCTATCAGAAGGATCACTAGTGGCACGTATGCGATACACTTTTGCGATACACTTGCTGTGTGTCCTCGAATCTGGACTATTCAGCTGAGAGGAACGTGCTATACACCGGACCTTGCGCTTACCCTCATCAATGCGATGATGATGGATGTTTTTGTGAAGAATGCGCTAACAATGGAGAAGCACGGCGCCAGTAGCACGTACATTGTAGCTGCAGCTTGGTCTTCTGGATCATCAATGTTCCATACATGTTGCCCGAGGCCATGCGCAGTGCCGGCCGTGACGAGTGACGTGCAGACCAAAGCAAATGTCTGACACCACCATTAGCTGATTTCTGTGATTTGAGGTTGTCAAGTAAAAAGTCAAGCTCACCAGACCAGTAACCATGCACCAGTCGTCCCAGCCCAGGTCTGCTGTCACGACGCGTGTGCGTGTATATGATCGCGCCACCACGAAGAGCGTTGAGATCGTGACAAGAGTCCATCCGACGACATTGAGGACTTTTCGATAATCATTCATGCTGAGTCGATGAGTGCAGAAACGTGGTGAAAATGTAGTCAAGCATCACCTACGTGAGATTCCACGGGACAAGGCATCATCCCAATACTGAACATGTCGAAACCCGCACGACTGGATTGATTGAATTATGCCGCGTCTCATCAAAAGAAAACGCTGCAGCCCATGGCATACGCAGACCTATCGTACAGCGCTTTTCTCCTTTCCGCGAATCCTACAGGAGCATCCTTCGATATCCCCTCTCATGATTTGGACTGTGCCGCAATCCTGTGCGGCGCTACGCTAGACTACGCGCACTCATCCCGTTGCCGCACGCTCTCTGACTGGGCAAGTTGGTTGACGCGCCCCACATAACTGCTCGCTAGTCGCTGTACAGTACGCTAACGCCAACATGGCTGTTGCTCCGCGGTCGACAACTGAAAGAAAAAGCAGTCCGGACAGTGTCTTCCACATTGACCTTGATCCCCCGTTCGTGATCATCACGTACCCTAATTGTGTTACGGCGCCAAATTCCAACCACTCGTGCCTCTTCCATCGTTTGCAAAGATCAGGTTAGATCCACGCACTGACCACAGCTTGCCCCACTCAGCCTCGGTCATTGAGGCTTCGGATGAGATGGCGACACGGGAGGGTCAGATTGAGCCCCGCGATCACGTCGCGCCAAAGGTCAAGATAAAGGCTGGCTAGCCCCACATCTAAATAGCATTACCTCGTTGTAGTTTGCTTCGACCAGATCACCATTGCAATGTTGTCACCAACAATCCTTTTCCTAATCAGTTTGCTCGCGATTTTGTATGTTTGGATTCGTAGACAACGAGTTTCAAAGCTGCCTCCTGGACCGCCGCGTCTGCCTCTCATTGGTAATCTGCACCAGGCCCCCAAGGAGGCCGTGTGGATCACATATCAGAAATGGGTTGAGCAGTATGGTCCTCTCGTGTACCTTAATTTTGGCGGTACGAATGTGCTTCTCATTGGAGACCATGATGTGGCCAAGGATCTACTCGACAAGAAGGCTAATATTTACAGCAGTCGGCCACGCATGGTAAGCCACAATTCTCTCAGGTCGGCCAGATCTAACACGAGGCTAACGTACACAGGTTATGGGACAAGAATTGACGTGCAAGAGTATGCACATCATGTTCAAGCCATTTAACGAAGACTTCCTGCTCCACCAGCGACTCGAAGCTCCACTGCTTAGTCCACGTGCTTCAGCTTGCTACACAGCAGTTCAAGATCTAGAAAGCAAGCAACTTGTCAACAATTTGCTTCACTCAAATAATTTTCCTAGAGAGTTCGAACGCTTTTCAGCAAGCATCGTATACTCAATCACGTTTGGAATGCGCATCATCACTGGCGAGGAATGGCAGCTCCAGACAAGTCACGAATGCCTCAAGAACTTTACTATTGCTGGCCAAGTTGGTGCATGGATCGTTGATCTATTTCCAGTTCTTAATAATCTGCCAGCACCGTTGACACCATGGAAGAAGACTGCAGAAACGTGGTTCAAATCTTGGACAAATCTTCACATGACAAACATGCAGGATGCTTTGGGGCGCGAGGGATGGAACTGGGCCAAAGAGATCAACAAGTCGAAAGAGGCGACCACTCTAACTGCGACAGAGATAGCATGGGATCTCGGTATTCTTTGTGATGCGGGAGTCGAGACGACGCAAGTGCAATTGCAGATCTTCATCCTCGCATGCGTCGCTTATCCGGAGTGGATTGCCACAGCGCAAAAAGAGCTCGATGAGGTGGTTGGCGCAGATCGCCTTCCCACATTCGAGGACTTAAGCAACCTGCCCTATCTCCAGGCCGTGGTGGAGGAGAACTTCAGATGGCGCCACATTGTTCCTGCGGGAATCCCGCATGCAACCACTCAGGACGACTACCACAAAGGTTACCTCATACCGAAGGGCTCGGTCGTGGTTCCCGTATTCTCAGCAATGCGTCATAACGCTGCTCTTGACTCGCCAGAGGTATTCCGGCCGGAGCGCTGGATCGGCAAATCTCAGCCCAGCAATTTCGGATATGGTCGACGAGTCTGCCCTGGAAGGTTTATCGCACGGAACTCCTTAGCGATAGCAATGGCGAGACTTCTGTGGGCTTTCAACATACGTTCGAAAGATAGCATGAAAATGAAGGTGTCGGAAGACATATTTACCACTGGGTTTGTGTCTGGGCCAAGACCATTCGTCGCGATTTTTGAACCGAGATCTATGGAGCACAAGAGGGTTGTTGTGGAAGCGTTTGAGGCAGCTGATAAGGATATAGTAACTCTCTTAAATAGTGTTAGGGAGAAGCAGGTCCAAGCCGGTCTTACTCCCAGCGCCTGAGAAATAGATGCTAGAATAAGATGTTCTACATACTTAGCTATATTACACAAGAGAAAATGAAATACGCTTCTTAATTTTGTCATCTAAACAAAACACTATGTAATTAAGTCCTTGACCTCTAGATATTATATGTTCCATCCTCGCCCCATAGTGGAACATACGACCCAAACAAATCCAGCATATTTGTCCCCAGCAACGCTTCACTGTCGCTCCTTGGATCCCACCCAAAAGGGAAAGACTGCAAGTCAGGAAACGGCCCAAAAGCAGGTAGAGAATCCGAGACAATCGTGTTCAGCAACCGCACATCTGGCGGTACCGTACCCTGCGAACACGCTGCGACGCCTGTCGCAGCCGCGGTCGCAGCCGTGGTTCTGGTCGTGGATGTGTTTGTGGTAGTGGTCGTGATTGTGGCTGTGATGCCCTCGCTTGTCCTCTCTCGCACGTAGGCACGTGCTATCTGCGTCAGCTCCGAGGTGATTGACCCTGGGAGAGTTCCTTGTGATGCGTACTCCAAACTGCTGAAATGGCCGCTACCGACATCGAGGATGGCGAGGTTGGCGGCTGTCTCTGGGTGATTGGGGTTGTCGATAACGAGGTCGAAGAGCACGAGAAACGCGGCGAGAGGAGTGCCGACGAGGATCCTGTATGGAATTAGAGTGAATTACGTGAGAAAGAGGTGTGTCAAATTACCATAGAGGTGTGTAGGGCTGGACATCGATGTGTTTTGTGAGCTCGAGAATGGTGCGAGCAGTACGCATTATGGCTGATGCCACGGCGGAGCTCACGCTGGGGTCTTGTTTTAGTTGGAGAGCAGTGCGGTCAAGATGCAGGGCGGTGCTGTAGTAGAGATAGTGGAGTTTGATAGTTATGTCCATGGCCGTTTGAGATGCTTGGATTGCGTGAGGCCGTATCGGCTGCCCAGGCCGGATCTCGATAGGTAATGTCATCGTCCATACATCCAACTCAGACTTGAGGCTCTGAACAGTGGCGATGTAGTACGCGGCTGGTCTATCTCGTACACTAACGGAGAATAGCGAGGCATATATGCGGCTAAGTAATCGTGATATCCGAACCGAGGCCAGAGTCCAGTCGAACGAAACACTGCTCCATTGAAGGAGATGTGACGGGACCGCGCTGCTAATGTCGGAGTCCATGATTGTTGAACTCCGACCGATACTGAAGGACATGTGTTTTTCGAGGAAGTACAAGACCCAGAATGTGCGGTTTCTAGGGTCGTCGCCAGGAGCTGTCGACCGATTATACCCCAATGTCTGTGCCTTTCTGGCTCCCTCTGAAACCATTGTGTACTCTATCTGTAGACAAGAAACGTTCAGAGCGAATATTGCCATAGCGGTCAGAGCCTGGACTGTGTTTAGAGTTGTTCGGGTTATGAGCAGATCGGGAAAGAAGGCAAGAGCAGTGGCGAAGAAACGCCAGCTTCCAGTGTTTGCTGGCTGGTAGCTACCACCATCATGGTACTGTGAGCCCAATGCGAGGACTGCGTAGAAGAGCGCCGACCACGACTTGTCGCTGGCGAGCTTTTCGGTCAGCTCAGAACCGAGGGCGATTCTCTCAAAGCTTTGCCTTTCGAGGAAGGGGTGGATTGGGTCGATATGCTTGAAGTAGGCTGTGTGTGTTAGAAGCTTACTTGAATTCGCAAGGTGGATTTTAATTACATTTCACATATTTCTCAATGTAGTCGTATTCCACGCCAAACACTCGGATGCGATCGGAATCCAGCGCAGGAGCCGGCACACGCTCGATTGTTCGCATCCGCTCGCCGATGATCTTGGTCACCCTTGCTCGGACATGAGACACGCGATCATGGCCGAGCTGAACAGCGAGTGCATTCAGACGAGCCTCCGGAAAGAAAGTCAAGCTGTATTCGCTCCCTGTGGAGCTGGTGAGTTCAGCCCAGCACATCGGCAACTTCGGCACCCACCGAAAACACCGAGGTCTTGCAGGCTCGGGCTCTGCGCCGCAACAGCAGCCGTGTTGTCGTCTGCCACGAGAAGCCGGTCGACATAAAGCTCCTGCAGTCCATCATACTTTGACATTTCCAAAAAGGAAAGGGATTCATCGCGAGCCTCGCCGCTGACGTCATTGTCAGCAGTCGGCTCCGAGCCTACACTGGGCACGTGACGCGTCTCCGCCGTATCTCGTCTTCGGGGCAGGTGCCTGATGCTGAAATGGCAGACTTCATTGCGTCGCACGCAGTTAAGGCACTTGGTTGCACTTGCATATGCTGCGTGGTGGTCAGAATCATCAGGTGCGCTCTGGCGGAAGCGCGGCTCACTCACGAATGCCACTGCAGCGGACCTTGCGGGTTTTGCATGCGTCACAAGTCTTCATTAGCTTCTGGCAGCGCTCCATGGTGATTCCAACCGATTTCCCGAGATTTTTTGGGTGTAGAAGAGGGATGGCACTAGATCCTCGGAGCCGAGGTGGACATTGCGCAGACCCACTCTCGCGAACTCGTCGTACGTGGCTACCGAAGCAACATCATTTCAGAATTTGCAGGAGAAATCTGGAAACGCTTTTGTCTGCGAACTTGATTGAGAACATGATTACCATGAATTCATATAAGACCTGCAGACGTCACGGTCGAAGCAGAATGCCAAGTCTTCAGCCTCCTTTTCCCTTAGATCATGGCGACCGACGCCACGTACGAGACGGGTTCAGAGACAACGACTCTTGATGCGAGCCGCCATACTAATCACAATGCCGCCCGAAAGATCGAACCCTTCGACGTGCACGACCCCGACTGGAACTTCGAGAAAATTCTCCCCATCATCATCGACAGAGCGGCACAGGCGGGCAGTGGTCCTGTATCGCCACACGTGACTCTCGCCTGGAAGGATCTCTCCATCTATGGCGATGACCTCGGCACTGTCGTGCTAGAAGACGTGGTGTCGATTGTTCCCAACCTCATCACCAAATTTAGAAGGCTATGGCAGAAGCTGCCGGAGAAGAGGATCTTGTCCGACATCGACGGACTCCTCGCGCCTGGCGAGATGTTGCTATTCCTTGGGCCGCCAAGCAGCGGGTGTACTACGTTGCTGAAAGTTCTCTCTGGAAGACTCGACGGCTATCACAGATGGTGCGGATCCATTAGCTACAGCGGAATTCCCCTAGAGACCATGCGACGAAAGTTTGCCAGCATGCTTACCTTCAATGATGCCGTGGATCATCATTTTCCATACCTCACAGTATCTCAGACGTTGTCGTTTGCTGCAAGTACGAAGACCCCGCAAATGCGCTTTGATGGAGTGTCGCGGCAGCAATATATTGAAGGGTCACGAGACATCTTGATGGCGATATTTGGACTCAAGCATACCGCGAACACGCGTGTGGGCAATGACTTTGTGCGAGGAGTTTCTGGTGGTGAGCGACGTCGAGTATCCATCGCCGAGATGGTACGTATCAAATTTGTCGTGTGTGCTATATGAGCTGACGCCGGAATGAATAGCTTCTGAACAGGTCCTGTGTGACTTGCTGGGACAACCCAACAAAGGTGAGGCCCTGTCGTAGCAATATACCAACAGCTGCTTACCATGGTAGGGTCTGGATAGTTCTTCCTCCCTGGATTTTGCGCAAGCATTGCGCACCGCTACGGACCTCACCAATAATGTAGCAATATCGGCGCTATATCAGCCTGGCGATTCGCTGGCCTGCACCTACGATAAGGTGCTTCTCCTACATCAAGGTCACCAGATCTACTTTGGCGGGTTGGTCGCCGCCAAACAATTCTTCGAGAACATGGGGTTCGTCTGTCGTTCACGACAGACCATTGCCGAATTTCTGCTGTCCGTAACGGACCCCAGTGCTCGCGTGGTGCTAGAGGGGCAAGAAAACCATGTTCCTCGAACTGCTGAAGAATTTCGAGACCAATGGAGACGCAGTTCACAATATCAACAATTAAGACTGGCAATCGAAGAGCACTTCGCAAACGCAGAGGCAGTGCAAGGCCAGGAGATTGAGCGCTTCAAAGGCATGCGCTTGGCTGAGCGAGCACCCGTCACTCGGCTTTACTCGCCGTATACGCTCAATCTTGCACTACAGTTCTCCGTGACTTTCAAACGAGCCTACCACCGCATTCGAGGCGAATACGCGTATTTCCTGGCCGTTACGGGAACTATGTTGATCATACCGCTGGTTATCGGTTCCATGTTCTATCAGATTGATCCTGGAACGAGTGGGTTTTTCTCAAAAGGTGGTGTAATCTTCTTCATCGTCCTCTTCAACATCATCGTCAATTTCGCCGAGATTCTGGCACAGTTCTCCCAACGACCAATAATTGAGAAACATCATACGTACAGCATGTACCATCCATATGTCGACGCGCTCGCCAACATGGCCTCGCAATTTCCGATCAAGATCTTCAACATTCTGGTATTCACAGTCATTGTCTATTTTATGGCGGGACTGAAAAGGGAAGCCGGTCCGTTCTTCATCTTTGTCGTCTTCACCTTTCTGACCACGGTCACAATGACCGCGTGGTTCCGCGTGGTCGCGGCATTCGCTCGGACTATGGACTCCGCACTGGCTATGGCAGGCCTATCGATGCTCCCTCTTGCCATGTACGGCGGCTATGTCATTCCTCGACCCTCGATGCATCCTTGGTTCAAGTGGATATCATATGTAAACCCCATCTACTACACAATCGAGGCGATGATGGCAGTCGAATTCCACGGAAGAAAGGCACCATGCCAGCAGTTGATTCCATCCGGGCCTGGGTATGAGAATGTCAGTATTGAAAATCAGGTGTGTGCCGCAGTCGGGGCTCGTCCGGGTGCTTCATTTGTGTCTGGAGACGAGTACCTTGCTCTGTCGCTGGACTTCTCGTACGATCATGTGTGGCGCAACCTCGGCATATCGATTGCTTTCTTCCTAGCGTTCACCGCTCTTTATGCTGCTACTACCGAGTTCAAAAAGGCGGGCAGCTCTGCCTCATCCCAGCTGGTCTTCCGAAAAGGTACCACACCGTCTGCAGGGAGGTTGCACGACGTGGAATCTGGAGCTTCTAGCCGGAGCGAAAAGATTGAAAGTAGTGGTGATACCCTTGATGCGGAAAGCGGCCGGGATGTCTTCTCGTGGAAGCATCTCAATTACGACATCAGTATCAAGGGGGAGACCCGTCGCTTGTTGTCCGACGTTGAAGGTTTCGTGGAGCCTGGATCGCTCACGGCACTGATGGGCGCATCTGGTGCAGGCAAAACCACTTTGCTGAACGTTCTCGCGCAGCGTATGGGCGAAGTAGGTATCGTGACGGGGCACCCCAAAATCAATGGCATCGAACTTGACGGATCATTCCAGCAACGTACTGGATATGTGCAGCAACAAGATATACACCTCGCTGAGATGACAGTCAGGGAAGCGTTTCAGTTCTCTGCCTTTCTGCGACAGCCTCGCGAAGTTGCCGACGACGACAAACGCGCTTACGTGGAGAAGATAATCTCAATCCTCGGTCTTGAAGAATACGCAGAAGCGGTGATCGGCGTCCCTGGGAACGGTCTCAGCGCCGAGAAGCGAAAGCGTACCACGATCGGGCTTGAGCTCGTTGCAAGACCATCCCTCCTTATTTTCGTGGATGAGCCTACATCTGGACTTGACTCACAATCGGCATGGTCCATAGTCAAGCTACTCCGGGATCTCGCTGATGCAGGCCAGTCTATCCTGTGCACCATCCACCAGCCATCGTCTACCTTGATCGACCAATTTGATCGTTTGCTGCTACTAGCAAAAGGTGGCAGGACGGTGTACTTTGGAGATTTGGGCAAAGACTCGCAGAAGGTCCTCGACTACTTCACGAGCTACGGTGCCCCACCGTGCCCGGCAGGTGCAAATCCGGCCGAATACGTCTTAGAGCAGATTGGAGCAGGAGCTACAGGTCAGGCGACGCTAGACTGGCCGTCAGTCTGGGCAGCTTCGTCTGAACGCCAAGCTGTCACCGAGCGCATCGACCGTATCCAAGCGCAAAGCAGTCCTAGTCCAGATATGCCGTTAGCCGCTCCCAAGCGCTCGTTCTCGCTGAATTGGTTCCAGCAATACAACCTCGTTCAAAAGCGGCTTTTCGTGCAGCAGTGGCGCTCGGCAGGGTACATCAAGAGCAAACTCGCAATCAACATCCTTGGTGGACTGTTTATTGCCTTCACGTTCTACAAAGAGCCTAGTTCCATACAGGGTCTACAAAACAAGGTCTTCGCAATCTTCATGATGCTGATCATTTGCCTCATACTGATGGTCCTTGTGCAGCCCCGGCTGATCGATCTCCGCAAAATCTATGACGTCCGCGAGAAGCACTCAAACATGTATCACTGGAGCGTCTTCATCGTTTCCAACATAATCGTCGAAATACCCGCCAACATCATCGCGTCAAGTATCGGTTTCATCTGCTGGTATTTTCCAATCGGCTGGTGGCGCGACATCTCTCCCGCACGCGGCATCTCTATGTACGCAGTCTACATTCTCTACCAGATCTACTATACCACTTTCTCGCAAGCCGTCGCCGCCGTATCACCCAACGCCGAAACAGCCGCCATGCTGACCGTCCTGCTCTACACTTTCGTCCTCGCCTTCAGCGGCGTCCTGCAACCCCTCCGCCAGCTTGTCTCGTTCTGGAACTTTGCCTACTACGTCTCGCCATTCACGTGGCTTGTCTCGGCAATGATGTCCATCGGCGTGCACGACGTGCCCGTTCAGTGCACAGCGATGGAGATTAACATCTTCCAGCCGCCCGCCGGCCAGACTTGCCGCGATTATGCGGGCGCATTCGCGAACGCGAGCTTGGCTACGCTACTAAATCCGGAGGCAACACATGATTGTGAATTCTGCCAGGCGTCTTTGGGGGATGTGTACCTGGCTGCGTTGAATATGAGTTATAACCATCGCTGGAGGAACTTTGGGTTCTTGGTTGCATACACAGTGTTCAATGTGGCGATGTTCACATTTGGGTTTTATCTTTACTCTGGACCTGGGTTAAAAAAGACACTTAGGAAGGCGTTAAGGAAGTAAAAACAAGAGTATAGAGCAGTATAGAGGGATAACCAAAACAGGAAATTGTATTTCGCGATCTTGTCTATTCTCGCAACAGTAACGTCTAGCCTGAGAAGACACGGTGTTTCCTGGATCCAGGCACTAGCCTCCAAAGGAAGTTCAGACTGAGAGATAGGTGCTACCTGAAGCGGACTTTGTATGGCGAGTCGCAACGAAGGGCTTTCTTATGCGTGATATGCCCTTTGGTATTGCACAACCTTGCTTCTATGCTCAACGGAATTGCTCGCCATGTACTTATGTCCACTGTCGTCTTGTCGCCCCGCGCCCACTAGCTGCTGAATTGATCTTGGTCCACGCGACCACTGCCACCGAGATACCTTAGCTCTGTGTCGTGCATCTAGCGACATGCTGGCCGTCTCTGATACCTGGCAGCAATCCGTTGCACCCTACATACGGTCACGTACTTGATTCGAGCGCACCTGATGCAGTTGTGTTAGTGACCCCTCTATACGACTGGCTTTGTTTGTGCAGGAATAACAAACTAGAAAGGTTGATGGACGCTGTTCTGTCTACTTTGCGTCTTCGTCTCACACCTACCCATCGTCTGCGCAGCATGGAAGATAGCCGTTGCGAATGTACGTACTACTTTCCTATCACACGTTCCACTTCCTCTTCCTCGCCCTCCCCTGCTACTGGTCGCCCGCCAAATCAACGTTTCCTTCTCGTCCTATCACCGCCTCCATCCGACCACTGTCTTAAATATCCTCTAAGAACTTATGCACTATCCTGTTAACCTCTCTCGCATTCTCAAGATGCACGAAATGCCCGGCGTCCACGCTCCTAATCGACATCCCCATCGCAAACGGCACCATTCTCTTCAACTCCTCCGATTGCACACCCACCGCATCCCTTTGCGCTGTTACAAACATAACAGGCTGCTCTATCATCCCATTTGCATCTTCAAGCTCTACGCCCACATTAGCTATCCATGGAATCGAAACACGCGTTGTCAACGCAGGAAAGCTTTTCCGTACCAGTCTCGTCCTTGGAATTCACACCTTGTAAAAAGGCCTTGTACCATTTCAAGGGCGCTTCCAAACCGCCTTGCGCCTTGACGATGGACTTCCAGATCTCGCGGGTGGAGTTTGTGATGTATTCGTTGCCGAACTCCGCGCGTTTGTCTGCTGCTAGCCACTCTTGTAGTTTGCCTGGTGTATTGAAGTTTTCGATCCAGGTCGTTGGGGTGGCCGAGGTGTAGTAAAGGGAGAAGAGGGAGTCTAACTGTTGCGATTGTCAAGCGCGTGGAAAACTAAGGGGTGGGAGAAGACAGGAGGGGGGACCACGCACGTGTTTGTCCATGAGGACGTGGGCATCGGGCTGGTTATGGTAGGGCCAGTAACCTAACAAAGGGTAGCCCAAGCCGGCTTGCGAAGCGTTGTTGGCTGCTTCGATGGTAGTGAGGTTCAGGTCTAGGCCGGGCGGGATGTAGCTGATGTCTAGGTACACCAGAGCGGAAAGATAGGCAGGGTGGTATGTGTGGAAGCGGGAGAGCAGGAAAGATCCGCTTGAGGGTTCAAAGTCAGCCTAGACAGTCTCTACACGAAGGAGGGTTCTGCGTGTGTGTTTTGCTTACAGATCGTGTGAAACAGCGACCACCTTCTCAATGCCCTCACACTGGAGCAGTTCGGCTATTTCAGATGACATGGTCCGCAAGCTGTATGCGTCTAGTTCGGTGGGCTTGTCGGTGCCACCGGTCCCGAGAAGGTCTGGCGCTATGATTCCGTAGCCGTGCCGGGTGAAGTAGTCAATCTGGTTGACCCAACTATACGAGGACTCGGGAAAACCGTGGAGGAATAAGATGTATGGCTTTTCTCCATCGAGAGGAGGGTTGATGGCGTAGCGGTATGTTCGTCCCGAAATGGGAAGCTTGACGTTCTTCATCATACGCACATAACTAGTGTTGGCGATGTCCGCCTAATGCGAATGAGTATTTAAGCACCGCTGCTGGGACCTGAGGACTTGTGGACGTACGGTGTTGAGATTCACGTTGAATTGACACATTGAGTTCTGGCGTAGTGTAAGTATCGCTGTTAACGTCTTGCCAAGGACCTATACCTCTGACCGATGTGTCGCCCCCAAGGTAGACATGAAGCTACTCATTAGCAGAAGGGCCTTGTAAGTAGAACTCGTGACCATAGCCAGAGGATAAAGGCCAGTGCTAATCGGGGTAACTTTTATCGTTGTGGAACTCAAGGAGGTTTCCACTGCTTAAAAACAGACAACCCGCTAACTAAAGCCGCAAACACTTTTAGGGGGCCTGCTACTACGATACAGGCAAGGTTTAATATTTGTAGATACCGAGGCTGTCATTCATCGATCGGCATTTGATTACTAACGCCTTCGGCCGTATTCGTGGGGCGTGATCATGTTGGCGAACAGGTCCAGGTGTACTGAAACTTGTGCTCTGGCGAGCCAAGCATAAGTTACCACGTCTCGGCTTTGTTCTAGCTCAGCGCTGTGACAGGTTTCAAATTCATTGCTTATCTTGAGTCTTCTGAGTTGGTGTGTTGGTTTCGCTATCTCTACGCTCGTGTGTTTTGAGGCGATTTTCGTGCGACCAAACCATGCACCATTCCAGCCTCTGGCCTCGTAATCCTTGTATCCAACTCATGCAGGTGAAATAAATATGGATAGTACTCGGTGTGGGTGTCTTTTAGTTCGAACAGTCACCCAAATCAACAAAGAATTCACGAGACGAAGAAAATTAATTTATCAAAACATTGTTTGGTAGAAAAGGTTTTTCTGAACAAAAGCTGTACATCTATGCTACAGCGATAGCATCGGCCTTGGCAATCTCGTTGAACTTCTCGTAAACACCTCTCAGCTTATCCATAAGCTCGGGATCGGAATACTCGGTTGTCTCGGGATTGCTAGGTGGCAGACCCAAGATGCCCATGTCAAGACGAGCCTTTTCACACCAGGCATTCAATTCAGACACCTCCGTCCACCTCATCCTGTTCCTTACATTAGGCAGAAAGGTGGCAACGTAGTCCTTCGGCTTGAAACAATACGGGACAGGCTCACAGAAGTAGTTCTTGTCGTCGTCGTTATCATACGTAGCCTCGATGTGTGCAACAAGAGCAGCACTGAACACAGGCTGGTTAAACTTCACGACCTGGAGCGTAATATACCTGCCGTTGAAGATGGGAATGACTGGCTGGTCTGATAGTCCAAGAGCGGTGCAGTTGATGAAGAGTGTGTCAGGTACCGGTGTGTACGCGCCTTGTTCCAAAGTGACCTTGTCAGGGTCAATGCGCGCCATCCGTCCTTGGCGTATGATGTTCTTCACCCTCTTCAGCTGATCCATTTCTGCTGACGATAAATACGCGTGCCTGAACATGGTAGGCTCTACGTTCTTATCGATACGCAGCACATGTCCGTAGGTCTCCAGGCGGTGAAACATGTCATCAGATGTCGTAGCTTTCATAGTAGCCTCTTTTCTCTCTGCTATCTGCTGCTCAGGGTTTAGGGTAGCTTCTGGTGGCTGGGCGATTGAGCGTTCCAAGAACCAGGAGTCGCGCGGCATGATCCAGGAGATGTCTTTTGGATCGATACCCTGTGCTAGCATCCATAGGCATGTATCTGCTGCAGTTTTTCCAGCTCCTACAATTGTGTATGCGCCATAGGGTCGTTTAATAGTTGCTAAGTCGTTTGGCGTGATAAGGCTGACTTTGTCCGCCACCTCGTATTGAGGTGGGCCCATGGCAGGAACCCTGACTTTCATGTACGTGGAGTCAACGATGCGGGTGTTTGGTCCGACCTGGAACATCTTGCCTGTTGCAACTGATTGGAACTGTCCGTCACTGGTATAGTTGTGCAGAGGATAATAGGTCACCCGGCCGGATGGAAGAAGAGTGCTATTCATGACTTTGCCATAGTAAGCAACAATCTCGTCTCCCGTTGCCATCTCAGCGAGGCCCTTGTTGAGACCGACCCGGTCCAGTTTCTCGTCCCCAAGTTTTCGAGAGTTGACGCCGTAGCAAAGAGACGGCTGATGAAGAGTGACGAATGGATAGGCAATAGTCCAATGGCCTCCTGGACGTGAATAGCGATCGACGATGGCTACCGTGGCTTTCGTATCAGATATCAGATCTATACTGTGTCACTAATCCTGCCACGCAATGGCCCAAATGCTGTTGACTGAAGCCATTGCGTGGTGACTTGGTTCTGCTGTACGAGCTCTAGAGCATCGGCCAAGCATGGCTCGTGCCGGGGTACATATGGGTTCCATCCCACTTCGATTACGTAGCTCTGTAGACCGGATGCACGGTCCACATCGGAGACGCATGGGCAACTAATAAGCTGCCCTATCGGCTCAAAAAATCACCGACCTACCGACGCTAATCTAGGTCTTCTACTTACAACTCTGCATTACAGCAACCACTGATTAGAAGTAGTCGAGACTTTTCATATATGTACTTTACATATAGCTACACGAGGAAAAAAAGTAGATGTTCATAGAGAGAACGCACAGACACGTCGGCAAGTCGGAGCCCGATACTCTCTTATCTGTATGCTTGTTAGCAACTCTCGAGATATATTGCACAGGGCCTGTAGATGTTGAAGAATTGCTCCGACGGTCTTCTGAAACGTCTACTTACGGGCGTAACAGGAAGCAATGATTCTGTGAAAATTCCGGTTAAGAGCGGGTACGTTGGCATCAGTGATATGAGCCTCGGCGTTCGTTGTGATTACTCACCACACGGAGTGTCGGAACCCGGTTGCCAACGTATCTTGTCGGTGCTGTCTCTCCGCGCCTAGGGAAATGCGTCGATTACTTAACGTAAGCCGGTGCGAATTTGACTTGTTATTCATTCATCGAGTTCTACTTGGTCTCAGCCGCGTACTGCACATGCGTAGAGTGACATTCCCGCGCCCAGCACGAAACACTCGCAGTAGCAAGTACCTCGACCCCACTGCCTTCACCACCGGAGATTGACTATATCCGCGTCTCAGAACCAGCGTTCTCCGAGCCTGCTCATCCGATCTCGTCGCAGCCCTTCACGGGGATATCGTTCCTCTGTAGGCGACTCGCCAGTCTAGCCATCCACACCGAACGTTGCCATACCTGACCGCGCTTACCGCCCCACAACGGCGCCCGTCGCCTCGCGAAGCCAGTTCCAGACCACGCCGGGACTATATCGCCGGTACGGCCCGCTTTATGACCGCGGCTCACCGGCAACTGCGATCTTGGACATACAGGCGCGTCGGGTTTGGCGCGTCTGCGCGGCTACAAATCCACGGCATATGCTGTCATGAGCTGACAACTTGCTTGCCGAACCGCGTGCAAGCCGTGGACGAGGGGGCGGCCCTGTGTACGCTGGGCTCCTCTTATCTCCTTGGGCGGTATCTCAGACCAATTGTAGTTCGTCTTCGGTGCGGCACGGTCCCTCCGGCCAACTGTAGTTCTTGTTTCGAGATACTGTCATGTCTGCGTAACAGTTTTACTTGTAAGAAGCTGTTCTCAGCATAACGTGATGCAGGATAGATACAAAATGCCGTTACTTGGATCGCACGTCTTCGAACCAGGCGAGTTCCCACAGCCATGCAGATACGCCAGCTTCTCCTCAGCCAAGTTCCCGCCGATTTGCGCGAAAAAGACCTAAGCATGGATTCCCTCCGACACCATCGCGCATGTCACATGTGAGTTCTCCTGCAGGTAGTTACTCGCATCATCCAGACTACATCGCCAGCACGGCCCGCTCCACACCCAACGCCATAGCACCATCGCGTCGCCGCACTCGCTTCAGGTGCCGGCCCAACGGGCAAGCCGCGTCCTTACCAGCTACTAGATCGATTTCAGCAGACTCCATCTCCGTCGCCACACGTTGCGCGAGGCAGCCGACAAGACGCTTGTGCAGGGCCACAGGTGTACGTTCTGGGGCATGGCTGCTACAGTGACTGCATGCTGTGCAATGTACGCGTCACGAGGGGCTAGCGTTGTGGAGGAAGATGCGCAGGGGCTGAATGTGGCGCCGCGGAGTCCTGGGCGACGGATGGCGGCGGGGATTTGTGCGACTGACGCAAAGAGGTCGAGGGGATGGCGTGCGGAAGCTTCGTGCGTGGGAGTAGGTCAAGGCGGCTTTCGTGGGGTCCCGCTGGTAGTTGCGATCTGGACGTGAGGGTTTGGTATGGGTTCAGCTTGTCTGCCGCTGGCGGCGTGATGGCTCTATTCACTGAATCTTGCACCTCTTGGAGCTCGGGCGATTCCGCGTGCTGCAGGGACCCTAGGGGCTCTGACACGTTGGGAGGGTTGTAGATGTATTACGTTGAGCTGTCAGTCTTTGTTTCTGTAACGTTCTGGACTGTACTGATTATGTCCTACGGGCACTGGTGGCGCTGGGGTCCAAGTCTGAGTAGACACTGCAACAGGAGAGGGAACTGGAGTAGGAGCGGGTGCTGGAGCGGCAGTAACTAGTTCGTGTCTTGTAGATCGGTCCGGTGCACGCAAGTCCCACGTGCCGTCATGTGCTAGATACAAAGCGCGCCTGATGGAGTAATGCAGAATAAGCCGTTCGTGCGACTAGCTTCGGTTGAGAAAGAACAGATTACATGAGTAGCTGGCGCTGTTGTGTCTACTTCAGCTTCTCCCCGGCAGCTCTGCTCGAGCCTCGTTGATCCCACTGGTACTCCCCAACGCCGCGCGTGCCACGTGTGAGTCCTCAACGGCGATGCAACGCGTCAGTCAGTCCACCCCCACACCCGAGGACCGCTACTCCCAGTACACCGGCACGCAGTCGATGCGCCACTCCAGCTCGACCGTGCAGGCCGTCGATTACAGGCCCAGAATCGTACGGCGGTGGGCCGCACACCACGCCAAATGGCCTTGCATCATGCAGCGATAGTCATATACGGGTCTGTTGCAGGTTCTCCACGCGCTTGGGGAGTCAGAGAGTGGTGGCGAAGGCAGGGCAGTGCTTACCATGGCATCAGCACGCCTTTGCAACGGTAGACGTCCTGCGCGGCCATCAGGGAGTCGATGGCGGCGGGGAGTTGGAGCGCGTTGGCGCTGGGTGGTGGCGGATTAGGCGCCGCCTGGTGGGCGGTAGGCAGCGTGGAACGCAGGTACGCAATGCGGGCTTCGAGGTTGCGGTTTTGCTCGATGAGGTCATTGATTCGCGCCGCCAGATGTGCGACCTGGGCGCGATCGAGTTGCTGTGCCCGGTGCAGCTTGCGTTCACTGTCAATCTGCGGGTCCATGGTATTTGAGGGGGACAAGCTTTCAGTGCTGTTCAGAGCCATGAGCTGACGGGTCAGTGAGTGGTTGTGGAGATGAAGTGTTTACGGCGTAGATGGGCCCTGGTCACGCGGCCGCTCGCCGTCTTTGCCACTGATGAGGTGAATGTAGGTAGGCAAAAATTTCGGTTTGCAATTGGTCGCTTGCGCACAATACAACACGGGACTTGGATCATCGCGTGAGCGGAGAAACGGGGAGCTGTCTTTACTTTACTGCAAGGCATCACTGCTGTATCTGATGGCCGTAGTTGGATCAAGGATGCAGAATGCTGCGAGAGAAGCAGAATTTCGAGTCGGGAGGCAGTGCCTGACGCCTTTGCGTCCAGTCATGGATCGGTTTCAGCACACAAAATATCTTCAAAGACAAGAGTCAAGCAACGCTACAGCCTGCCATCTTGTGGGGGGCATTTGACTAGTGATTTGCCAGATATGCCACCACAAGATACCGTGCTCAGACAAGGGTGACGTTCAAAGCCGCATCGCTCTCTCCTCCAAGGCTGTGCAGGTGCAGAGCGACGTGTTGTGCGGTGGTGAGACTGTGTTTGTTCGGGACATAAGTGAGCTCCGGTATTTCTGGGACTCGGGAAATGCTCCTGGTCGTTCTCGTTTGGGCTCGTATAGTCGCCATAGGGCAACAGCGTCGTCGGAACGAAAGCTGATAACGTTGAGGAAACGCTTTCAGTGGAAGGCTTGGCCGTCATCGCGTGACCTAGCGTGTGCTTACAGCAATTTTCAAAACCTCTTTGCCCGCTTTCTCGTGTATGGTGTCCACCCGTGGATGCCGGGCCGCTTACGTGGGGTGTGTTGACAAAATGCGCAGCAATCTCATCTCCGCGCGCCGCTCGCTACAGTGTGCGGCGCGTCGGCAGAATCGATGGCACCTTGTGCGGTTTGTACGCGATCCACGGCTGTGGTGTGAATCAGGGCCCTGCAGGCTTATGATCAGCTACAGTACCCGGCGAAGAAACGCTCGCGGGCCATATATGCGGCTGCAGCGGGGACTCGCTGAATCCAAAGAAGCGAACAGATGGGTCCATGGCGAGTGACTGTTGCGTGAGACGATTTGGAGACGTATCTGACAATGATTGCGGCGGGTGGGAATGGGACCGGGAGTCGGGGCCAGGTTCATGTGGTTGGCTTGAGCGGTGATTGCAATTTCCCAAAATAATCTCATTTTTGAATACCGGTAGGTCAAAATCTGCTGCTTTTTGCGTTATGCAACGCGACGTTTTAGCATTCAAGCTAGCACCCGAAACATGCAGATTTGGAGTAGCCGCAACGGACCTGTCCGTTACCTCCTACTTACGCAGGACCGCTCCATTCTATTAGAGTTTTCAGGCTGTGCTTATCTCGCCAACGGATTCGAGGATACTATTGACGAGGTAAGCATAGCGAAGGGTGTTCAATACAACCTGGACATCGGCATCAAACAGAAAAAGCGCCCATGGTTGGTTGAAATGGGGCAATTGATATACGAGCTCACTGGTCGTCATCAGAACATAGTCGTTGGGCTTGAGCGTCTGAATGCTGGCGTAGGTTTCGCGATATAAAAGCTGGGATACTACATAGTTGATGCGCAGAAACTAGTCGAGCTCGCAAAGGCAATCAAATCTTCAGAGGAGATTGA
This sequence comes from Boeremia exigua, assembly GCF_020726555.1. Lineage (NCBI taxonomy): Eukaryota > Fungi > Ascomycota > Dothideomycetes > Pleosporales > Didymellaceae > Boeremia > Boeremia exigua. The sequence continues at coordinate 416,902 of NW_025763531.1, forward strand.
ATGCATCCAGAAGTCTTTGCGCGCAACAGAAAGAGGTGTTTGCATACTGCGCACAGTAATTCAGCCTTACCAAACTGAGAATGAGCTCCGGTCTATTCTACACAAAGCGGTCATTGAGAGCAACGGCGATTGTTGCGAGACCCGCTTGCTCAACTCTGGACAGCGTTCAGCCCCGTGGTTTCAGGAGACCTCCGATGCTGTCATTGATAGAGATACGCTGATTTGTCTCAATACGGACGTTGTTGGATGCTACGGGTATTATGCAGATTTTTCACAGACATTCCGTGCGGGTCCTGGCATGCCTTCGCTTGCGCAAAAGCAACTCTATCGCGATGCATACGAAATGTTGAATCACAACATCAGCATCCTGCGTCCAGGTATGGCGTTCAAAGAATTTGCCGATAGTTCTTGGCTTATCCCTGAGAAACACCGGAAGAATCGATACTGCGCCATCAGTCACGGCGTAGGCTTGACCGGTGAATATCTTACCTGTACAGCAAAAGAGATTTCGATGAATTTGGATACGATGGGATTATCGAGGCTGGTATGACCTATCAATCGAAGCTTATCTGAGCGAAGAGGCGGGCAGGAATGACGTTACACTTGAGGATCAAGTTCTTATTACAAGTACATGTCACAATCAACTATCTTAATTTTCCTTCCAAGAATCCATGCTCTCTTAATTAATAAATTTATAATTAAACCGTAGTAACTTGTTAGTGCGGAGTTTTTCTTTGTTGATAACACGGATGTTTTATAGCAGCAGGGTAAAAAAATTTTAAGGGAAGAGATCATTACTGACATTCAAGACCCCACCAAATATCAAACTGAACAAGATCGAGCAGTCATCAGAAAACTGTTTCAATCCTATATCCCAGACAAGCGTGCCATTATATTGTATGTGCACCCTAAGATGAGGATGCGATAGTAGCTAATACGTCTGTAGGACTGTCATGAATGCTCGGAACAGCCTGGCCAACCAAGAAGTGTAAGCCGTGTCGATTCATGATGTACTGAAACTCACATAGCCTAGATTCTCCATGGCTCGTACAGCCGATCCAGAAGGCAAGCGCACCGTAGGAATCGTTTTCAAATGCGATGCATTGCAGGCTGGCGATGAATTTGGAGTGTGTGGATATGATGATGGATCGAGGAAGCGCAAGCACTACTTTCAGACAGGTTGTCAGAATAGCAAAGAACGAGATCGAGAGGCTCACGCACGGTTGGTTTGCTGTAAAGAACCGCTCCACTCAGGAGATTGTAGATAGCTTTACGATCAAAGAGCGCCATCAACGCGAAAAAAACTTTCTCGCAACACGCGCCCCCTGAACGGAACTGAAGAGGGATTGAACTAGAATCTACGCCGTTAAGTCCATATTAGGTGGTCTTCTGTATAATCATATCCGAAACGAATTTCCCAAGATGGTCAAGGAGATCGCAAGGCTTGCAGCAAGTACTCAAAAGGACTTAGGGCTGCTTGGTCCCTCGCATCAGACTGCTGCAGAACAGAGGCGCTTCTTAATGCGTCTTGCGAACGCGTACCAGCCAAACGTTTCAAATGCCTCGAGCGGCAACTACAATTCAGACATAGAAGGCAATAGCACTGTTAAGCTTCGTATGCATATCACCTGGCTTAGCAACGGCTTTGCAGTATGTATAACGCAGTTAGATCACGACAAGGTCTTTGAGGACGTTCGCGGAGGCATTGATCAGAATCATGCCTGATTGATTTGTAACAACGGCGGAATCATGGATTGGATCCGTCTACTGTACCAGAAATCTCGCGGAGCTGAGCTTCCTGGTACCATAAATCCAAAAGTCATTAAGAACATGTGTCGTCAGCAGTCAAGCCCATGGAAGAACATTGCAATGGTCGTCATCAAAAGGGTCGTTGCTGTAATTTAGAGCTACAACGAGTCTGTGTTATAAGAGATGATATCAGATGCCGACTTGAAACAGAAGCTAAAGGCAAGGCTGTCTGTAAGCGATATTAAGGCCTTTTAGAAGGCCAAAGAACAGCTGGCCCAACTTCTAACGGACGAGAGAGGCGGTATCCTCCAAACTGTGAAACACTACTCTGCCGACAATCTGTCCAACAATAGGCAAGAGCGGGTTCTGGCTAGGCTGAAAGCTGCTGCACTCAAGGATGGTGTCCGCTTCAATATGGCAGAAGTAATAGAGAAAGTGCACCTTAGCAACAAGGATCAGGCTGCTAACAACATCCATGACATTCTAAAGGCTTACTACAAAGTAGCTATAAAGCAATTCACTAACAATTTCGTCTTGCAAATCACTGAACGACATCTGCTTGAGGCAGGAGGTTCGGTAAAGACACTGTCTCCAGACATAATCGCAAACCTCGAAAAAACCAACTTAATGGATATTGCGGGTGAGAACTTTACAACCTCGAGCGCTAGAAACGAATTCGTCATCGAGTCTAGTTGATTCCAGAGGGCTTTAGAAATTGCTCGACAGGCAGTCGTCTAAACCAGAGCTTGTTCGATAAATACATGGAACTTGCCAAGTTCTTATTTTCTGGTGTCAGTATATTGGTAAAGGACGTTCGGCGAGATGTTCAGTTATTAGAATCTTGACGCTGCAATGAAGACAAGAGAGAATCAGGTTGGGGTGAGACTAAATAGACTGACGCGAAAATTCGACGCTAGTCGCGAGGCTTGGGAAATTGGGAGAGGCATATGGCACTGGCGGCACAATAGAAGGGTAGAAGGGCATCAAGAAGCGGATGCATTCCCTATTTTTTCTAGAAGAATCATGGCAATTTAGAAGCTAGTATCACGTTGGCAAGTGGGCTAATTCAATGACTACAGTTTTAGGTGCTGGATACTGTCGTATTTTTTGTGCTTTGTACAGCAAAAGGTATCAAGTCGCAGTTTTCAGGATGTGACTTCAGTCGTTCACGAACCAGCGCGTTCGCACTGATATGCAAAACCAAGCCAATTGTCAGCCATAAAGCATGTGTCGCAACCGAATGTTCTGGACTTAAATTACCTTTGCTTTCATCGTATTCAAGTCTCTATCTTCCAAATTGATTCAATATTTGCGTGCTTTGACATGTGCACGAAAGGTATCTTCTAAAAACCACCATATGATCCCCAAGTATTATAATCACACACGTGGAGTATCATCAAATGCAGAACTTTTGATTCTTTCGAAGGACTCAATGAAAACAGGTGTTAATGATGAACCTTTGGGCGTATATCTTGAAGATGTCATCTAAAGCTGATTGTGATATTGAGTCATAGTATCGCCTTACATCTAACTTTCCAGATCTGAACAGTTCCATTCCAAGTGCAACAGACCCTTGGGTAAATCAATGAGAAGTGACGGATCTACTCTTTCGGCAAGATATGTCGTATGACACTCTAGCCCACCTTGAACTAGAGCTAGCAAAGAGGGTTCAATCGCTCTGCTAAGATTTTGGAGCAGTGCGCCCTGTTCCTGGTAGAGAAGTTGCGCGAGAGTATCGAAGCTTTTCTCGGTTATTGATGTCAACCTAGATTATTTAGTCTTTGAAGAAAAAGGGGTCATGTGCACCCACGTAGTATCGGTCAAAGACAGTTCTCCGAATGATGGCCCCGAAGGAAGGAGCGCAAGTATCCCAAAACCATAGGTTTGAACCAAGCCACTAAGGTACCTTGCCAACTTTCGAAGACGCTTGACTCTACGACGCGCCTTAATAAACTCAGCTGATCCAGGCTGTGTGTCTGGCAAGATTTTCAATACCAGCTGGTCTGTCAGACGGGCGTCTCGTACGTAAATAGGATTACCTGCAATTGCTGTCTCGACCAAACCCACTGTATCGGGAGTCTGTACGATAATGCGACCGTAATCGTCATCGTATGGCTGATTTTCTGCACACAGTTTGATGGTATGATATCTTCTGAGCAAGACAGTCAACGCTTCCTCTTGATCCAAGCGGCAGATCTCATTGTAAGTATCAGCAGCGCTCCATGCAAGAACGTTCGGGTGTCTGAGAACGTTGGAAGTACACCTCGCCCGTCGAAGCAGGTCCCTGTAGTCGCTGATGGTCTGCCAGCTACCGATTGCCAGATAAAGAAATTGGGGCAGGATCGTAGTTCCTGTCTCCATTCTATCGAGTTTACGATGTTCTAGATATCTAGCTAATCCTTGTCTATTATGTTGCGGGATTTTCGTCAGCTTTTGCAGCTCCGATTGTAGAAAGCTGCGATATGCCGAGATCAATTTGGTGTCTTTGTCGGGCATCCATTTCCTCTTGGTGTTTGTCACCGGTGTTGCGCTACATACATTCTGCGGCTCAGAAAGGCGCAAATTATCCCTCTGTGTGTCGTACAGCTCGTTATCATAGTCACTTTGCTGCTGTCTCACCACCGGGACCTGGCTATCCAGTCTTGGGATACTTGTGATTGGGACTAGTTCACTCGGATCGTTTGTCAGATTGTCTCTGGGAGACAAACGTCCCTCGGCCTCAACAGTAAAGTCTCGCAGATCTTCACCAACAGCTCCGGAATCGAGTATCGTCTGGGAGATTCCACCAAATTCCTGTTGGAACCAATCATTGATAAACTCATCTATACTTCCCAGCTCTTGTCCAAAACTCAAGTCTAGGTTGCTATATTGCGGTTCAGAGTGGTCGGTCGTTACACGAGACTGATTACTCGTTGACTTGAGAGGCTGCGTCTCGGATCCTTTTGACGATGATTGAACGTCTACGATCGCATCTATGCTTCGTAAGACGTTCAAGATCGTTCCACGTGTTGCTGCTGTGGTTTGGTTCTGGCGTTCGCAGTCAAGCCAAACTGCTCCAAGCAGAGCGCTGAGGGCATGATCAAGCACAGTATCAGAAGGTGATTGGTGCCGTTGCCGGATGCTTTGTTCAATAAAAGGCTCAATGCCTAACGACCTACACGCTTGTGCTCGGCCCTTCTTAGACTGAGACCAGTGATTCCGAGTATGGATGTCGTCTGTATGTGTCCTTAGCAGCATTTTCCAGAGAAAATAGGCAACTCACGCAGTGTCTTGCCGTTCTCGACAATCGCTTCATGTGCTTCTGCCATTTGCATTGCCAGATTTCCATAGTGAGCCAAACCCCTGTTCCCGTCATCAATGGCATCGCCATCCTTGTCTCTGTGAGCTGATTTTAGTGCAGAAGAAAGAAGTTGGTCGTTCGCAAAAGTGTATTGGATTCTGCTTTGGATTACCGCCGACATGATCACAAGACCCGAATAAACCAGTCAGACAATTTTAGTTAAGGATACATCCTGGGATATAGTCTGATGTTGCAAGCGCTACTTATAGGAAGTTAGTCTAGCCTTATGAGGAACGTTGCAAATGCTTACAGTTGTAACAATCCGGAAAGAGCTTAGTGCGCATGTGTGTACGACAGGCACCTTGCATTAGTTCAAATTCCAACTCTTGCTCTTGTGAACCGATTCATTCCTGTGCAATACAGTCATTCGTGAAAAGCTCCCGAGAGAGCATGTGACGTCTTAACAGGCGGTTACATTTACGTTAGTACGCCTATTCAGGCCACCACATATTTGCTCTACACTGCTTACATTAGTGACCGTGTCACCTGCCAAGCTTTCTAGTAAATGCTGTCACTATCAACTTGCGATCTTATGAACGTTCACATGTACCCGGACGGGAAGTAGATAAGCTTACTCCATTCCAGTTGAGCAATCTGTTGATGCCAGGAACGACAGCTTTGTTTTGGGCTGCACTTACCCTAGTCATCCCGAGTTCAAGAATTGAAACGACTTTGATGACGCAATAGACATGTAGTGTGAACTAGTTAATATGACAATTATGATAGTATTTACTTGGTCAACAACTATAACTACTTTGAATATATTATACGTTCTAGACAACTAACCTACACGCACATATAGAAACTATTCTATAAAAATAGGACGTATATGTTTCAGGGGTGCATAGCTACCTATCAGGGCAGAGAATTTAAACGTGCTTCGAATATGTGTGTAGTGTTAGCGTGTACACCCGTATTGGTGTCTGGCTATCCATTTCCTTCCTGGTCATAGTCATACGATGACGTAGTGTTACACGTTGTGCATCGGTGCACTTACGTCAAAGTGCTGACCATTTATCGTTATAGCTATGAACCTCTAGTAGCAGGTTATCACAATTTAGGTTGCATGACCGAATTGATATCAAAGTCTGTGGTAGTATCTGCTGCGCTATGTTGTGAAAAATGCCTATGAATAATCTTTCTGAAACAGGACTGAGCTCGTCACGTCATGTTGAACACTACACCGGTCACATTGTATTCATCTCTGGCACTGCACAAGGCGCTCATCTCAATAACCAAATAGTGTAGATGCCATAGTATAGTAAGGAAACTATTTAGAGCGCATTTGATTGCTACAAGAAGAAGGCGCACGTGGTAGTATCGCCTGTGTTGAGCATCAGCAACTTCACGAGATGGATAATCCTTGCTACCGGCTACTTCTAGCGCTGGCGGGTACAAACACCTCATCCAGCATATATCCCAAGACACTCCACCGTTGCATAGATGCTCCCCGTATCTAAAATGTAAGAGAGCCCTTGATGAGATTGTTCATAGAAAGATTTCCTTCGGAAATTGGGTAGTCGCAACCAGGCCAATACTACCACGCCAGCATGTGCTACATTACTTGACCCTCATCCCTAAAGATCTAAGCGATATCGCTGCCAGTTGATCTAGCAGCAATGATCACACAAGATTAGCGAATTCTCGATTGGAAAGACCTCAACTATACTACCTTACATGGCAGAAAGTCAATATAACACACACCACGGTTATGAATCTCTTGGCGATATTTCAGTCGCCAAAAGTCTCATGCAAGGTGTCATTCGGTATCAACCTCCGCTGTCACACCAAGCAGGTTTGAGGTCCAATCCACAATAGCTATATCTACTCGATCCTCCGCTTTCATGAGTAAGTATAACCACACGCTCAGGGCCGCTCTACCACAAGAAATACAATGCACAGAAACTCACGAGCGGAATGCTATCAGTTCAGAGACCAAGGCTCCTGCCCTTATGGAGTAAGCTGCAAGTTCTCTCACAACGGTGGTTCGCAATCAGGTTCCAACCGCTCTCGAGGTAATGCGGTAAGTGTCCGGAAATGACGGAATCTCTGTACTCTCTTTCTTATATCTTTTCATCTAGGAGAAGAGAAAGCGCTATAAAATCGAAGAGAATTCGGACGCAATTACCATGTTCTTCTTGAGGTACCCAGAGTTTTCGTACGACTGCAAGAGAGGTTTAGCAGAAGAATTCTATCGTATGTGTGATTTCTTTGCCTGGGACAGAGACGACAGAGAGCGCGAAGAGGCTCGCCAAGGGTTTAAAGACGCCATGGTCATTCGGTTCAATGGCTTATATGGTACCGACATTAACAATCTCGAACATTGGCACAGACTTTGCGTAGCGGTCCACATCGAGCCAATGCCCGTAACCATTGCTCAGTGCAAGGAGGTCAGTTCGAGACGCTAGGTTCGCCATTTTCCCACTGACTGTGAAAAGAAGATAAAGACTATTCATGTCAACCTCGTAGACTTGGTGGATACATCAGATCACGATCCCGAGCTATTCTCATCTCTGGAGGAACTTCGAGAATATACCATCGAGAGTAGGAAGTTCTTCCCCAAAGAATCAGCGTATGCTGGGGGAATTCTCAAGTTCCTGCTCCGCGAAATTTTGTAGTTCACGAGCATTTGTAGTTCATAGACATCGTTACACTATTGGGACACACTCGCGCAGATCTTAACTAGAGTTTCACTCGCCACAAGAATCTTTGCACGTAATGGTGCTGTCTACTTATGAAAATATTATTCTAGTGGCTTCAAGTTCTAGTAATGATGTCGTTGACTGTAGGAACCTCAACAAATGCATCAACTAGCAAATTCGCCCTTTCACTGAATACTTATTACTCCACCATTTTTGTGCTCTTCTAATACACGATACAAACAAGTGAGTCTCCATGATAGGTAGGGCGAGCTTCGTTGTACTCAGTCTACTAGACACAATGGGCTAAGGTCGCTGCCTCCGATTTGCACGCGCACTGCTGGCTGTACAGCGCGTGTGATGATGCAGACATTCGTCAGATGAATACGTTCGGACTTATCTCTCCTTACAGCCGTACCTTCGCCAAATGCTCTTTTATCCAAGCAACTGCGTTGCTGAAGCCTGGAAGCAATGAGTTATTTCTATGACCTCGCTCCGTTATTCTGGAGGTGTTCTAACGTGACCTAATTCTGTGCTCTACTTTACCTTACCATTGGTATATGTCTGAACTGCAGCCTTACCGGTCACAGCCCGGTTTTTGCGAGGAATGTGTTGGGCAAATGATGACTTCAGTTGCTCCATCGAATTTTGCTAGGTGCTGTGCACAATCAACGACACAAGGCTATTTGCGCACAGATGACTGACGATCGAAGTGACTGGTCCCACAAAATCTGTAGTACAAAGTCGTTCGAAAAGTCACTAAATTAGATGGGTCCCGTTCGCTAATGTGAACGTAAGCGAGCAGCAGAAATGAGGTGAGCAATCACACAAACTGCAGATCAACATCGGCGTAGCCGGCACCAGATTGGCTTAGTCTCATAGCAAGATGCAGCTAGTTAGGGGCGGGATATACACGCCGATGAATAAGACGATGCAGCTGTCATATGCATACACAATCTATATTGCTCCATCGCTGATAGATCTTATGCTTTGCAAGGTTGTTGACTGTTTCTTGAATTATACTGAACCAAAAACATTTTCGAGGAAAGGAAGTGCCGACTTGATCCCACATCAGTTGATCTCAATGAAAAGAACACCTACACTCCATAATGCGTCTGTTTCCAAAAGGGCGTCAGGACCCGGTCGAGGGCGCTAGAACTATGCCGCGCACCTCCCTCGAGTCAGTTCCTGGGAAACCAGACCAGTGTCTCGACTTTTGGTACATCTCCACGTATCTCCGGACAACCCTGAGCAAAATATATGGGAACTTCGACGCAACTTGACCGCGATCATGATGCATCGTAAGTGGGTGCAAACCAGTTGCCAGCTTGACAGGAATGCTGTTCTAGTTCGGAACACCAGGAGAGACTTGAGGGACTTAAACGAGCGGATAGCTTCCCATGCTTTGCAGAATACCCACATGAGAGACGAAACACGACAACGAATCACAGATCTATAGTCAACGCTCGACAAATTGCGACTCGCTTGTCCAACACCGAGCCACCTAGTACAACGGGACGCGAAGCTTCGATCTGAGATTGAGCAACGCCTTCTGACACCACACCAGCAATTGAATGACCTGCAGATCAGTGTTGGGAACTGCGAAGGACGTATCCAGGAGCATGCCATGACATTCATGAGGCAGATTCAGGAGCTGCGTACCGAACTAGGCCTTCCCTCTGCGCAGCGGAAAGGACAAGTCAGCGCGGAGTCACTAATGACCTGCCGCTGGCTGCTGGAACACCTACCTACTACTAAAACGGCACCAGGAACGCTTAGGCTTCGCTGGAGGCAATTTTGGCAAGAGCAATGGTCTCAATGCCCCAAGAAATGTGACAGTCATCCACTCAAGGTACTATCCGGCGACAAAAAATATAACAAAGTTGGCAAAAATTCTACAGCACATTAAGCGATCGTCTACATAAATATGGTCATCAGCAAGGCGAACTTTTTGATGAAAAAGTGCAGAAGGTCGTGAATGCAATTATCCCAGTGCATTACGTTAGCGACGATAAGGTTGATCTAGAAGCTGAGAGGAAATGATGGTTAAACTGAAGCTCTTCCATAGAGTCCGGAAAGAACCCCCCTTGGTAATGTTGCATCAGCTGAGCGCATGCTTGGTTTAATGAAATTGTTATGATCATAGATTAATAATTAAGATACGTCCTCACAAGAGATTGATGAAGGCTAAGCTATTGTAATCTCGCGACTAGTAGAAGCAAGAGATGCAGTCAAAGACAATAGCACCCTGTGTACTTGACGCCTGTCATACTAGATAAAATAGACGAGCGACAGCACTGCAACAGCACGGAAGGCTCCACCACTGTACGTGCGGAGTATCGACGAAATCCCAAAGAATCGAACCGGATGCTGTCACTGCTGACCTTGCAAAATAGAGCGTTGACATGCACAGCTTCTTTTCCGCCTTCCACGTGGAAGGTGTGATAGCTCCACAGCTACATGGCCAAATCCACCAGGCGCTCGATCAGGTGTCTTAAGTGCTAACACCTTGCCCACACGCGATAGCTTGGTGTGTCAACCTCAGTATCTTGCGTTATTCTATACCAACACCGCCGCTTACAGGCGGCTGGAGTCGCAGCACTTTTCCAGTCGATCTTACAACTTCGAGATCCTGTCGTTGCAAAAAGAGCTAGCAGAATTCAACGGACTGCAGATTGCCTTCAATAGTGGCAATGAATACAGAGCTACGCTGGAGCTTCGAGAATGATGCTAGATTAGCTCGAGGCTTCATACTCAGACTTTTGTAGCGGTTTGTAATAGGTTGGCCTATCGTGAAATACGCTAGTCTAGATCTGCGTAATTACGTAAACTTAAATTACAGTGGGGCATAAATCACTGCAACTGTTCTTAGATTAAAAGGCAGAATTCACTATTGTGTTCGTCCTCAGCAGAAACCGCTATCAACCAGTGCCCTGCTATCGTTTGTGTCAAGAACATCTCGTTCCTCTATCTTCTCTATTCCGTGCCTACTTTGCCAGCTTGCAATGTACTTAAGACGCTGAAAACATGTGCGCAGGATTGTATGCTATTACTTATAGAGGAGGTTCAGCTTGCTAAATTACTTGCTTTCCTAGCTAATAATTTTAATAATGTTAATTATATTCTAGCTCTCTATATTTAGCAGAATATAGAAACATCTTTAGCAAAGGTTCTACTAGCTATAAAAAGTGCCTAATAGTAGGCTAGAATCTAAAGCCTATATTAAGGTTATACTTTAAGCAAAGCTTATAAGCACTATTTAATTAGTTCTTAGAGATAAATACTATTAGGGAATCTAAAGGGAGGAGTTTGCACTAAGGAGTATAGATATAATCTATCTATCTTAAGAGCAAGGGTAATAATAAGTAGTATAGAGTAGACTATCTAGCTTAAAGGTTAGGTTTAAGATCTAATATTATAGATTAATACTTAGGTTAAACATAAACTATAAGGGTTATATTCTTACTAACTATATACTAATAGATAGAAGATGCTTATTAATAAGCGACTAGAGTTAGTCTAATAAGAATAAGGGGACTGCTTATAGACAAGCAGTATCGTGCTATGCTTGTTAACAAGCACGTTACGTAACTCCTTAGATTGCTGTTGTCTCTACTTTGTGCATCCTTTAGCCTAAAGCTAGGGTCTAGTTAGTAGTTACTTATTGCTGTGCCGTATTCTCGCATAGGATTATAATAATAAGCTTATTAACCTTATCTCTATACGCCTTCTTTAGAGAGCTAAAACAAGCTATATTAAGGGGCTATAGGAGGTGTAATAAGTTATTATAATCCTGCAACGAAGTATAGTACAGTATAATAAGTAACTAACTAGGTTCCTTCTAGGTTATAGAGGTATAGTAAGTAGAACTTATAATTATAGTTATATAACTTGCTTATTAATAAGTAAGCATATAAACTACTACTTATTAATAAGCATAGTATAACTCTGCCTATTAATAAGTACTCTTATTACTTTTTATTAGATACTTATTAGTTGCTTATTAATAAGTAAGCCTTAGTATTAGTATATAGCAAGTAGGAATATAACCCTTATAGTTTATATTTAACCTAAGTATTAATCTATAATATTAGATCTTAACTTAACCTTTAAGCTAGATAGTCTACTCTATACTACTTATTATTACCTCTTGCCTTTAAGATAGATAGATTATATCTATACTCCTTAGTATAAGACCTCTTTAGTTTCTTTAATAGCATTTATCCCTAAGAACTAATTAAATAGTGCTTATAAGCTTTGCTTAAAGTATAACCTTAATATTTTAAATATCTTTAAGATATCTACTACCTTAGGAAACTAAGCTACCTCTAGCTTATTAAACAGTATAGATATAACTAATAATAGTGCTACCTATATAGGTAATATTATAGTTAATAAACCTAACCTCTACTATAATAAATATAGCAAGCTTAATAATTAGCTTATATAATAGGATCTATTCTTTATATTCTAAGGCAAGCGCATTAAAGAGGAGAAAAGAGTTATACTAGCTAGCAGCTATATGCGTAGCGCAGTATTAAGATAGATAAAGCCCTTTATATAATAGTATAACTTAGGTAACACCCTAGATAAAGTAGATAACTAGATAAAGGACTTTAATACTTTTAAGTTATAAATTAAACCTATATTTAGTATATTTAATAAAGTCTCTAGCGCCTAATGCAATATCTAATATATTAAATAAACTAAGTTAGCTACTAACTATGCTATAGAGTTTTAGCAACTTGCTATATATACTAACTAGAATAATACTATACTCTTAACTATATTTAGATAAGGACTTAAGCTAAAGATTAAGGAAGAGCTAATGCGCACTAGTGCTAGCACTAATACCTTCCTTATACTAGTTAATACTATAATTAATATTAATATTAAACTATATAAGCTATAGTTAAAATTATAAGATAACTTCTATATAAGAGTTATTAATTCTATACTATAGACCTTTAGGAACTAATAGAAGAATAATATCTAACAAGGACAGCATAGAGAATGCTACTAGTCTAACACATTATAATAAGTCTATACTAGAACTAATATAGGTTACTATAGCGCTAAAGCTATAGACCTCTCTAATATTAATAAGAGACCTAAATAGTAGAATATAAAGAATAAGAGTAGTTCTAGAACTAGTAAGCCCCTAGTAACTTACTATAGCTATAGTAAACTAGGCTACTTTGCTAGAGACTATTATAGCAAGAATAAAGTTATATAATAGCTAAATATAATATCTAGTAAGGTAGTACCTACTAATGCTAGTAATTAGGAAATAATTACTAAAGATATAGAATAGCTTATAGAAAATCTAGAGATTAAACCTAGAATAGATAATATTTATATTAAACCCAATAAAGACTAGTAAAGTATTTAAAGTAGAGCACTAATACTCTACTAATAGTTAGAAGAAGTCTATACTAATAAATAACGCAGATCTACTAAATACTAAGAATATTGCAACTAGATACTCTAGGTTCTAGACTAATAACTAGAGGTTAAATACTAGGCTAATATAGTATACTGCTTTAGTAACAAATATATAGTATATAATAAGAAAGAAAGCATAGAATAGTATGCATAAAATAATAATATACTTAATATTATAGATAATAAACTAGTAGTAGCTTATATTTAGTTATAGAAGTTACTATAGAGATATAATAATAGTAAAATATAGGCTATAGTTACTTTAGACCTATAAGTCTGCAAGAACTATAAGAACGCGTTAATATCTATCTATAAACTTCTAAAGAAACCTAAAGAATAGTATAATAAATAGTGCGTAGATTACTAGAAAAATAACTACGCAACTATTAAAATACTATAATAAGCTAGTAGAGATATCTTAGTATAGGATAAACTAGACTTTAGGTGCACGCCTACGCAATATAGAGTAATACTCTAGTACCTAATAGATATAAGAAACCTCCTCTACTATACTATTTTATAGATAGCCTATAGTACTAACTTATATATAGTATACTATAATAATAAAATAAATAGTAGATAGTTCTCTAGTACTAGGTACTACTATTATAGTAAATAGTATAAATATAAAGATAATATATATAAAGTTTACTTATAGGATAAGTAATAGTAATACTACTTCTTAGGAGAAAAAGATACTTAGTATATAACGTAGGTGTACAGCGAGCGGGCCAGTACACTAAGCGGGCCACTTTTGCCAAGACCACACCAAAACACCATCACCATCTAAATGCCCCCCTACCAACCCCATTTTAACGCGTTAAAAGAGTGTCAGATCTAGCTTGCGCTTCAAGCTCTTAAACAAGACGCAAAACTCCCAGTGCGACGTGCTGCAGCTATCTACAGAGTCTCTCGAACTACACTAGACCATCGACGCGCAGGACGACCTTCACGCGTTGATACTATGGCTAACTCACGTAATCTAACCAGCGCTGAGGAGCAGGTGATTGTTATGCGCATACTTGAGCTAGTTATGCAAGGAGAGTCCCCTCAGCTTACAATTGTAGCTGATATGGCCAATTCTCTGCGAAAAGAGCGCGGTTTGGCCCCTGTTGGCCCAAGGTGGGCCAGCAGGTTTGTTTCGCGTCAGGAGGAGCTCAAAACAGTCTTTAATCGCAAGTACGACTACAAGCGAGCCCTCTGCGAGGATCCTGCGGTGATCCAGGGCTGGTTTGGCCTAGTAGCCAATATCAAAGCCAAGTATGGTATCCTGGACAATGACACGTACAACTTCGACGAGACAGGCTTCATGATGGGCCAGATATCTACTGGAGTCGTTGTCACAGATGCAGAGAAGCCAGGACGAGCAAAGCAGGTCCAGCCGGGCAACCGGGAGTGGGTAACAGTCATTGAGGGCATCAATGCCACAGGATGGGCCATTCCGCCCTACATCATCTTCAAAGCCCGCCAACACCTGTCTAACTGGTACAAGGACGACAACCTGCCCCAAGATTGGACTATTGCTATCTCTAAAAACGGCTGGACTACCAACGAGCTTGGTTTTGACTGGTTGAAGCACTTTGACAGGCATACAAAGACATGTACTGTTGGCACCTACCGTTTGCTGATTATTGATGGTCACGGGAGCCACAACTCTGCAGAATTCAAGCAATACTGCAAGGATCACAAGATTGTGACCCTATGCATGCCTGCGCACTCGTCGCATCTCCTGCAGCCCCTTGACGTGGCTTGTTTTGGCCCTCTGAAGAAGGCGTATGGGGATGAGGTCAATAAGCTCATGCGCAACCGGATCAACCACATCACAAAGCAGGAGTTCCTGCCATGCTTCAAAGCAGCTCATAAGAAAGCCATTACCCCTAGCAACATCCAGGGAGGGTTCCGAGGCGCAGGACTGGTCCCTTATGACCCAGAACGGGTCATATTAACCCTTGATGTGAAGCTGCGCACTCCATCACCACCACTCCCTATAAACAACGAGCCCTGGCAGTCGCAAACCCCAAGCAATACCCTGGAACTTGGGTCACAATCGACGCTTGTGAAGACAAGGATTCAGAGGCATATAGACAGCTCTCCCACATTAATGGTTGAGGCGTTTGAGAAGGTGTCAAAGGGGGCAGCAATTATTGCGCACAAGCTGGTTTTGGCACAACAGGAAATCAGCGAGCTTCGAGCGGCTAATGAGGCTGCTACACGACGAAAATCACACAAAAGAAGGCGTATTCACGCTAAGGGAAGCCTTGCAGTTGAAGAAGGCCAGCGGTTGACTGCTTTGCAGGAGTTTGGGGCGCGTGGTGATGGTAAGAGGGTAAAGAAGCGGGTGCGCGCTGAAGGAGGTGAACCATCCCAACGATGCTGTGGACGGTGTGGAGAGGGTGGGCACAACGCGCGAACGTGCAAGAATAGAGCAGATGAGGTTCCTGAGTAATACTACAGCTTGTTTTCCCTTATACAGCGCCAATTTGTGGTATTTTGGGCCATAATGGGTTGGGTTTTGGTGTGGTCTTGGCAAAAGTGGCCCGCTCGGTGTACTGGCCCGCTCGCTGTACACCTACGTTATATATTAAATAGTTATTAATTAATAATTACTACTTAAACCTATATTAGTAATAATACCTATATAATAACTGCAAGGGCTACTAGGAGACTAAAAGGCAGCATAGATTTCTTAAATAAGTTAATAATACTAATAGCAAGAATAAGTCTTTTTTAGACTAGTGCTAAGTTAGAGTGCTAAGGATTAATCTATTAATAATATTAGTACTAATTACCTTATATTACTCTCTATTAGATTAGGTAGAGTATAGATATAGGCACTATTAGACTTAGGATTATAGTCTAATTATATCTCTTTATAAGTAATATAGCTAGATAGACTACGCCCTACTTAGAAGATAGAACCTTACCTACTATAAGTAGCTAATAGAAAACCTATGCCTAAGAAATTAGAAATAACCTATAAAGTATTATCTATTCTAATAACAATCTAAGAATACTATAAGGAAATTACCCTAGACACTTTTAGAATAGCTACTTATAATATTATATTAGAAATTCTCTAGTTATAAAAGTATAACCTATAGATAGATTAAGCACTTAAGAAGCTTTTACTAAAGCACTATAAATATAGCATAATATAGTTAGAACCTATATAGACTATAATATAACTAGTAGATAAGAAGATAATTAGTAATATTGCTTTAACTAAGACGTGCTAAGATAGAGTAGTTAACTATATAGAGAGTAACTAGCTCTAGCCTTATAAAGTAATAGTTAAAGAGAAATACAACTTCTAATATTCTAGATATATATTAATAATATATATAGATATCTAAAAAAGAGCTTATAGTAAAAGCTCTGCCTAAGTATAAATACTAGAACTATAAGATTAAGCTTTAGAAAGGAAAGTAACTAACTTTTAGGCTACTATATTAGTTATTAGAAAAGAAACTTAAAGTACTTTATAAGTATATTTAAGAGAACCTAAAAAAAGGATTTATTAGAAGATTAGAATTACCTATAGGGTACCTTATTATATTTATTCTAAAGAAAGATAGCAAGCTATAACCTTATATTAACTTTAGAAAGCTTAATAAAATTATAATTAAGAACTACTATCTACTACCTAATATTATAGAGTTATAGGATTAGTTATAAGAAGCTTAGTACTTTACTACGTTAGATTTAAAAAGAGCATATAACCTTATCTATATAAAGAAAGGTAAGGAATAGAAGATAGTATTTAGAACAAGATATAGACTCTATAAGTACCTAGTTATACTGTTTAGTCTAATAAATATACTAGCTACGTGCTAGGAATCAATTAACAATATCTTTAGGGCACACCTTAATAGGATAGTAGTAGCATATCTAGATAATATCCTAGTATACTCTAAAATACTAGAAGAGCATATATAATATATTATAAAAGTACTAGAATACTTAAAGTAAGCAGAACTCTAACTAAAACCTAAGAAGTATAAATAGTATAAAGAGAAAGTTAAATTTCTAAGGTTTATTATAGAATAATATAGAGTTAAGATAAGTAATACCAAGATTAATATAGTAAAGAATTAGCTAACTCTAATAATAGTTAAAGGAATTTAAGAATTCCTTAGGTTTATAAACTTTAATAAATAATTTATTAAGGATTACTTAAAGAAGGCCTTACTACTTATAAAGCTTATATAGAAGAATATACCCTTTATATAGAGAAAAGAATAGAATAATATATTTAACTTATTATAATAAGCATATATTAACTTTCTAATACTAATTATATTTAAGAGTAATAGACTACTTTAAATAGAAATAGATACCTTAGACCTAGTATTAGGAGTATGCATTATGTAAGAAAAAGATAGATAATAGTACCTAATTACTTACTACTTATATAAGTTCTTAGAACTAGAAGAATACTATAATATATATAATAAGAAACTCTTAGTAATTATATTATCTTTAGAATATTAGCAAGTATATGCAGAAAGCTATTTAGACCTTATAATCTATATAGATTATAAGAATTTAGTATACTTTACTACTACTAAGGTCTTAAACTAAAGATAAGTTAAATAGTTAGAAATGCTAGGATAGTATAAATTTAAGATTCTATATACTCTAGGTAAAGATAATAGTAGAGTAGATACTCTTAGCTAATAACATAACCTAGTAGGTAAGAAGATAATTAATAGAGCTACTATACTTAAGATTAACTAAGATAGATTCCTTAGACTATTATAGTAGCTTAATAATATTATATGCGTGTTATAAAAACGCTATATACTAAGTTAAGTACTAGATAACCTTTAAGAAGAAATTATATATAATTATTATAATAATCTACTATATAGTTACTCTAGAATTATAAAGACTATAGAACTTATTAAATAATATTATAAGTTTCTAAATATAAAAAATAAGGTTACTAAATATATTAAAGAATATATTAACTATTAGTAGAATAAGCATAGTATATATACTAAGTATAGAGAAATATAGGCAATAGAACTACTAACTATACTATAGATAAATATTATAATAGATTTTATTATATAATTACTAATCTCTAAAAACCCTATTATAGACTATAATTATAACTTAATATTTATAGTAGTAGATAGATTTATAAAAGCTGCTAAGTTTATACCTTTCTAATATAGCTATACTATAGAGCAGCTTGCTTAAGTATTTCTAGATAGAATTATTTAATGCTATAGTATTTCTAAATTAATTATTAGCAATAGAGATAAGCTCTTTACTTTAAATTTCTAGATAATATTCCTAGCAGCAATAGAAATAAAGAAAAAGCTTTTAATAGCCTATTATCTATAGATAAATAGATAAATAGAATAAGTAAACTAGATAATAGAGATATACCTCTATATCTACTATAACTAGCAGCAGAATAATTAGGTTTTACTCTTGCCTATAGTATAAATTATGTATAATAATAAACTATTAGAGGTAATAGGTATAATGCTATTCTTTGCAAATTATAGAAGATATCTAAATCTCTTTATATAAAGTCTTAATAGTAATATCTAAATAGAATTAGTAATATTCTTAGTATAGAAACTAAAGAAAGTATATTAGAAATTACTTAAGAATATTACTAGAGCTTAGTTATAAGCAATCTCTTATATTAATAAGAAAAGAAAAATAGCACCTCTACTAAAGATAGGGGATAAAGTATACCTTCTTATAAAGAATCTATGCATAAAAAGACTAATAAAAAAACTAAATAAAGTTAAAGTTAGATTATTTTTTATTTTAAAAAATATTAGCCTAGTTAACTATTAACTTAAGCTACTAAAAGATATAAAAATATATTCTATATTCTATATCTCCTTATTAGAACTAGCTAATGCTAGTATACTAATCTAGAAGGACTTCTATTACTAAAATAATAGTAATAATAAATAGAAAGTTAAGAAAATAATAAAATATTAAGGACCTAGACTAGATAAAGAATACCTAGTTAAGTAGTTAGGATATCTAGACTTAGAAAATATATAGAAACTAGTAATAAATCTTACTAACTACTACTAACTAGTGTAGAAGTACTATAGTTAGCTATAGACTTCTTTATAAGGCCTATAGCGCTCTAGGTAATTAGTAAAGTATATATGCTAATAAATACTATAGAATAATTAGCCTTCTCTACTAAATTAAGCTCTTTTAACTTAATTATTTTATTTACTAGGCCTAACGCTTTATACTGCGCGCAATCTTTAGCCTATTTTAGAATCTTCTTATTTTATAATAACTGCGCAATAATAGTTGCTAGCAAGGTCTTATTATCTTCTACTTTCTTATAATACTTCTTATAAGTATAGTCTAATAACTTCTAGGATATATTAATATATAGCTTGCTAGCTTTAGTGCACTTAGTATATTTTATTCTTTTTAGAGTATTAGGCATAATATAGCACTTATAGCCTTTAAAGAAATAATAGTTATAGAAAACTTTAGATAGCGTGTTAGCTTAATAAATTTTAAGACTAAGATAAAAGTTATAGATATATAAGAATATCTTAACCTACCTATTACTAGATATAGGGACACATAGCTATATATAATTCTATTCTTAACTTATATAGTTTAAGGATAAACTAGATAAGAAGAGAAGGTAGTGTTATAATTCTGCAAAGGAGTGCAGTATAGTATAATAAGTAACTAACTAGGTTCCTTCTAGGTTATAGAGGTATAGTAAGTAAGACTTATAATTATAGTTATATAACTTACTTATTAATAAGTACTCTTATTACCTTTTATTAAATACTTATTAAATACTTATTAATAAGCAAGCCTTAGTATTAGTATATAGCAAGTAGAAATATAACCTTTATAGTTTATGTTTAACCTAAGTATTAATCTATAATATTAGATCTTAACCTAACCTTTAAGCTAGATAGTCTACTCTATACTACTTATTATTACCTCTTGCCTTTAAGATAGATAGATTATATCTATACTCCTTAGTATAAGACCCTTTTAGTTTCTTTAATAGCATTTATCTCTAAGAACTAATTAAATAGTGCTTATAAGCTTTACTTAAAGTATAACCTTAATATAAGTATATTAGCATATATAGAGTTATAATCTTATAATTCTTATAGTATTGCTTAAATTCTATAGAGTTATAGCTCCTATAACTATTAATAATTAGTAAATAGTAGGTGCTAATATTAAATATCTTTATATACCTATTAAAGTGCTTTAACTAGTTAAAACTAAGCTTATTAGTTATCTAGCTATTTTTAGAGATAGTAATAGTCTAATCTTAGAGTAGGTTATTATTCTTATACTAGTTAAATAGGTGTTAGTAGGCTTTAAAGATAATATAGAGTAGAATAGCCTATCTTATAGTATTAATGCCCTTAATAACTATTACTTACTCCTAGTTACCTAGCTAGACTTACTTTACTTATTCTAGCTTCTCTATATCTATAATAATAACTCTAGTAGATATCTAGCCTATTATAAAGCCTATCTTATTAAAGTTATATATATTATTATCTAGAATACTATACTTAGCTTTAATATTAGCTACTAGGCTAAACTAGCTCTAGATTACTGCAGAATCCTTATAGAGAGCTTACTTATAGTTATACTTATAATTAAAGACTATTTTAAGCTCCTTGTAATATAAAATAAACCTACTAGCCTACCTTAGGCTAATAGAGGCTAAACTATGCTTTTTTTATAGAGAATTAGCTATATTAGCTATAATTATAAGCTAAGAGAACTCTTTTTATATAACTAGCTTAAGTATATATATAATAATTACCTACTCTTTAGCGCTAGTTAGATTATGTAAGTTAGCTATAGTATTAATATATAAGGGTTATTCTATATATTAATAGTCTAGTATAGTTTAAAAGACTCTATAAATAGCTATAGCATATTATACTAGAAGTTTTATATTTTATTTAAAAGCTTAAAGTATAAGCTAGATCTAATACTCTTTTAATGCGTTAAAATAGAGTTAGTAGGAGAGTATTTAGATAGTAATAGTATTTTAGTATAGTCTTAGTAAAAGTAGCCTACTTAGTATACTAGCCTGCTTGCTATATACCTATGTTATCTTAAGAGTAAAAGTAATAATAAGTAGTAACGTACCCTATAGGCAAGTTAGATAATAGGCAAGTTAGATACTTTTGCTAAGCCCCTACTAAACACCTTCTCCTATACTAATATCTTCTTAATAATACTATTTAGACGCGTTAAAAGAAGCATAGATATAGCTTGCGCTCTAGGCTCTTAAATAAGATATAACTCTATCTCTATAATACGCTGCTACTATCTATAAAGTCTCTTAAAGCACACTAAGTAACTAGCGCACTAGATAACCTTTATGCGCTAATTCTATAGCTAACTTATAGAAGCTAGATAATAATAAGGAGGAGGTAATTATTAAACATGTTCTTAAGCTAGATGCATAAGGGTTTTCCCCTTAGCTCTTAGATATAGCTACTATAGCTAATTCTTTGTATACTAAGTATAATCTAGGTTCTATTAGTATAAACTAGCCTAGTATATTTATTAAGTAATATCTAGAACTTAAAGTTAAGTTTAATTATAAGTATAACTATAAGAGAGCTCTCTATAAGGATCCTAAGGTTCTATAGGGCTAGTTTAGCCTAGTAGCTAATACTAAAGCTAAGTATAGCATCTAGAATAAAGATATATATAACTTTAATAAGATAGGCTTTATAATAGGCTAGATCTCCCTAGGAGCAGTTATTATAGCTTTAGAATAATAAGGTTAGCTAAAAGCTATCTAGCTAGGTAACTAGGAGTAGGCTATAGCTATAGTAGGTATTAATGCTAAAGAATAGGCTATTCCTATCTTCCTTATCTTTAAGGCCTACTACTACCTCTCTGCCTAGTATAAGGAGGAAGAACTGCCTTAAGACTAGGTTATTAGAGTCTCTAATAATAGCTAGACTACTAATAAGCTTAGTATAGACTAGATAAACTACTTTAATAGGTATATAAAGGAGTATACTATTAGCACCTACTATTTACTTATTATTAATAGTTATAAGAGCTATAACTCTCTTAAATTCTAGTAATACTATAAGGATAATAAGATTATTACTCTTTGCTTGCCTTCTTACTTATTGCACCTTATATAGCCTCTTAATATAGCTTATTTTACTACTTTAAAGAAGGTATATAGATACTAAGCTAAAATACTTATATATAACTAGATTAACTATATTATAAAGATAGAGTTGCTACTATACTTTATATGCGCCTATAATGCTATAATTACTTCTAGTAATATTTAGAGAGGGTTCTAAGGCGCTAGACTAGTCCTGTTTAATCTATAATAGGTTATAAGCAGCCTTAATATAAAGCTATGCATGCTATTACTACTACTACCTATTAATAATAAGCTCTAGTAGTTATAAACTCTAAGCAATACTCTTAAACTTAGGTTATAATTAATGCTTATAAAGATAAGGATTTAGAGGTATATAGATAGCTTGCCTACCTCTATAGTTAAGGCGTTTAAGAAGGTAGTAAAGAGAGTAGTAATAATTGCGCATAAGCTAGTATTAGTATAATAGGAGATTACTTAGCTTTAAGCTACTAATAAGGTAGCTATATAATAAAAATTATATAAAAGATAGTAAGTTAAGAAAGAAGGTACTCTAGTAGTTAAAGAGGGCTAGTAATTAATAGCTCTAAAAGAGTTTAGGGCGCATAGTAATAGTAAGAAGGCAAAGAAGCAGGTATGCGCTAAAGTAGGTAAGCCCTCTTAAAGGCGCTATAGATAGTATAATTAGACAGGATATAATGCGTAAATATATAAGAAAGAGATAGAAGTAGTTTCTAAATAGTATTATAGACTATACTATATATTATAGTACTAAACTAGGTTATTTTATATTATAATAGGGTAGAGTTTAGTAGGGGCTTAGTAAAAGTATCTAACTTGCCTATTATCTAACTTGCCTATAGGGTATATTAAAGAGTAAACTATCTAGCTTAAAAGTTAAGTTAAAATCTAATATTATAGATTAATACTTAGGTTAAATATAAACTATAAGAGTTATATTTCTACTTACTATATACTTAAAGATATTCTATAGTTATTCTAGTATTCCATAATATACTAATATTGAAATACTTTAAGATATTATAGAATTCTTAGAATAATATATAATAGATTTTATAGTAGCGTTCTACTAAGGCTTTTAAAATAGAAGAAGTTATATTATTATTAGTTTAAAATACTAACCTTTTTAAAAACTTTTAAAGTACTTTTAAGTATTATTACTTCTTCTATCTCTTATCTTCTACTATACCTCTTTATTAAGGTTATACTTTAAGCAAAGCTTATAAGCACTATTTAATTAGTTCTTAGAGAATAATACTATTAGAGAAACTAAAGAGGTCTTATACTAAGGAGTATAGATATAATCTATCTATCTTAAAGGCAAGAGGTAATAATAAGTAGTATAGAGTAGACTATCTAGCTTAAAGGTTAGGTTAAGATCTAATATTATAGATTAATACTTAGGTTAAACATAAACTATAAAGGTTATATTTCTACTTGCTATATACTAATACTAAGGCTTGCTTATTAATAAGTATTTAATAAGTATTTAATAAAAGGTAATAAGAGTACTTATTAATTAGTAGAGTTATACTATACTTATTAATAAGTAGTAGTCTATATGCTTACTTATTAATAAGTAAGTTATATAACTATAATTGTAAGTCTTACTTGCTATGCCCCTATAACCTAGAAGAAACCTAGTTAGTTACTTATTATACTGTGCTATACTCCTTTGCAGGATTATAACACTCTTCTAAGGTTTATAGCAGCCTATAATAACTTAGAAATAGAGTTAAAAGCATCTTTCTATTACTATTAGATAGTAGGTAAAGCAAGTTATAGCTATTTATTATATTTATTACTTAAAAGACCTAATAGTAATTTATATATTAAGGTTATACTTTTAAGCAAAGCTTATAAGCACTATTTAATTAGTTCTTAAGAAGAACTACTATTAGAGAAACTAAAGAAGAGACTTATACTAAAAAGTATAGATATAATCTATCTATCTTAAAAGTAAGAGTAATAATAAATAGTATAGAGTAGACTATTTAGCTTAAAAGTTAGATTAAAAAGTAATATTAAAGATTAATACTTAGGTTAAATATAAACTATAAGAGTTATATTTCTACTAGCTATATACTAAAAAGTATTCTATATATCTTATATATTCTTATAGTTTCCTATAAAGGGCCTTGTAAGAACTATAGAACGTTTATAGAAAGTAAAAGATATATTCTATACTTATCTTATAGTCTTAGTATAAGGCCTTCTATAAGAACTATAGGACATTATATAATTATTTAGTCTAGCGTTACTAATCTGTTGCGTTCTATTAGTTATAAGCCTTTAGCTCTGCATGCATCCTTTAAGATTATAACACTATATTACTAGAGATAAAGAGAGATATTTTTAGTGCTATTATTTTAATATATATAAAGCATATTCTATTAAAGCTAAGACTTGCATAAAGTAAGCAAGGCCTACTAAAGTAAAGTATCTAGTAAGTCCTTAGTTATATAGTTAAATGCCTTAGTAAACTTTATATTATAATATTAGATCTATATTATAAGCTATTATATTCTTTTATTAAAAAGGTAATGCTTATTATTAGGCTAACTAACAATTAGGCCAAGTATTAGACTCTTGCATAACTTAAAGAATTAGTTACTTCTATCTTATGTTAATAGCGTGTAGTAGATACTAAGATGTTATCTAGTAGTATAACATCTTAAGATATAGGCACTACTAGCTAGAAAAGTTTTATAAACATTATTAACAAAGTTGCACAACATAGTAATATAGCCTACTACTTATACTACATATTAAAAAAGGATTGTTGTCTTGCTAGATAACACTAATAACTATTAACCTGCTAACAGAGGCTTATGTTTGGCCCCCAAGGGTTTCTGCCACACCAACACTAGAACGTGTTCTTGCGCGAAATCAGCAATCCTGTCACAATGTTGACATCACTCGTATCTGTCATCTGATCGATGCAAAGAGCCTGAGTGTCAACTCTCAATTTGCAGGCCATGTGATGAAGAATCTCACAGAATCAAAGATACATGCCGAAATTCAAATAATAGGAGTCCTGTGTATTAGATTTTGGTCGCGCAAGGAGGTGCAGGAAGCGCGGCTAGCTATTAGTGGAAGTGTGTAGCTGTCTATATACGGTAGCACAGTTTTATTTTGAATCTCTAACGCGAATTTTACGGGCTAAGACTCCCCAGGCTTGTCGAAATCGCGTCGCTTGGGGCTTACACGGCGCTGAAAAGTGATACCGGATGCGTACGCAAGGAGGGACGCGGCCCGTTCGCGCTTGCCCGTGCGAGGGCGTGGCGCAACATCGTGTCTGGGATGGCGGGCCCTGTGCGTGGAATCAAAGCGAGTTTCTGTCTCCTATCGCAGTGCATCTCCACAAGTCGTGAGAGTTGAGCCGTGGTAGCGTTACTCGCAAGTATCGTATAGTTCAGAAATTCGTCTAGTCAGCAGCTGTAATCACCATGGTGACTGGGCACCGCACGGCTCGCCACCCGCACAATGCGTGTGGGGCGCCCCGCCCCGCGAGCGCGTACCAGACGCGCACGCGTCTCTCGTATCTCAGCCCTCACGTTCGCTATTGCAGCCGTCAGTTCGATGGCTTTGCAACCAAGCAGAGCGGACCAATATATATATCTTACATATCGCGATACTTTTTGTGGCAGCAAAGCCCGTGTGCGGGATCGCAAGGTCATCCGTAATATCGTCCTTAAACACTGGGCTCAATCTGGGACTCCTCCTGACGAACAACATCTCGACAAGACAATCTCTGTGTTGAAGACGCTTCTTAAAGACCGCGTCTTCGAGTTCGAAAGGCGAGCAAGGAAGGCTTTCCCAGATCTCTTTGCCAAATCGCCTCAATCACCGCATGCTGTCGCGCGTTCAAGCATTAATGGCGTAACGTCGAATGAATCCAAGAACACTGATCACAGAAGGTGCAAAGACAACATCACAAGTCTAGACCCTCAAGTATCATATGGTATGTCGCATGCAAACCATATGTTGTGCGTTGAGTGGACTCATGAAATCGCGCCTAGGAGCTCCAACCGTTGAGTCGCAACTTATACAATTCCCTTACGAAGCCCAGCACCATGTGCTATCACGGGTACAGCGACTGCTGGAAGAAACCTGCTTCTGCTTCATGGAAAGATGGTTTCCTTCCACGCTCGTTCTGAACAATTGGACCTGTGCAGCTGCCATCGAGCTGACGAAATCCCTCTCAATCATCAAAAATTATCTCCACATGCTTCCTCCCGGCTGCATGGATATTCCAAAACAATCTTTATTCCTGGAAATCGCTCCAGACATTGCCCAACTTCGTCATACTGCGGTACATCGGCTGCACCTACAACAAGATAAATTCTTGCAACAGATTGACTGTGCCCGTACACTAGCAGGTCTCCTGCAACATTCTGATAACCAGAATTTACTGCAAACTTTGCACAGCCAAGTGGACGCACAAGCTAAGAAGCTGGAGTACGATTCAAAAATTGTGAAGCAAAAGGCGGACTGCATACTTTCTCAGCTGTCAACCCAAAGAGAGGTACTTGCGCAGAGGGAACAGCAATTGCGCGACTTTGTTGCAAAAAGATTTGTTGAACTTGCAGCGGTAGCGGGAAGGGAGCTTTTGGAACCTTACAAAGCTGTCCCATCTACTGGCGGTTCAAAAAACTTGCAAAAGTGTGATGGAGCTCACAAGACAATTGGTTTTGGAGCGGTTGTTGACGAAAATGATATTGAAAGTGATGAGGATCGATTGCAAGCGGAGCTAGGGTGAATGATTACTCGTGCGAGGCTCCAACCCTTTCGGTGTACGGAAGTTGTGAGGATAAATACGCCAATCAACTACCTTTCACTCACTCGCTTCTAAGAGTCGGGATTCAAACGACTATGTTACCTAAGGCTATGAAATTCATTTAGGTTGCGCAATGTGAACCCTTGGCCTGAACGGCGATCGCAATTTGCCAAAAGGATTTCGTTTTGGAATACCGGTAGACCAAAAGCCGTTACTGTTTGCGTTGCGCAACGCGACGTTCTAACATTCAAGCTAGCTCTGCCTCAATAACACTTTCCACAGAGTGAGGTGGCCTCCAGATGTTAAGCACCTTTAGCCCCGCACTCTCCACCAGCGCCCGCCACTCAGCCTCCGTCCTCTCCTTCGCACCAAGGCACGCCATCATGGTGATGTCGGACGTTGTCACACGAGCGAGCGGCTTCACAGAGCTAACCAAGCTTTCGTGGATGAGCAGCTTCGAGTACCCAGGTTCCATAGCTTCGGCAAGGTGAGAGAGAATCTGATTCGCCTGTGTGTCTTCCCAGTCGTGCAGAACGTTGTGCATGAAGTAGACACGGGCACCTTTCACGGGCTGTGGTTCAAAAAAGTCATGAGGGTAGATGGAGATGGTGTCGTCAATGGTCAACTTCTTGAGGATATTGGGGAGGTCTTGGAGCACCAAGCTGCTCTTGGGGATATCAGGATGACGCAGATGAAATTTAGTCAGGTCGTGGCCTTTGCTGCCACCAACGTCGACGACTAGGGGCCGGTCAGGCTTGGAGTCTCTCACAAGAGTCTCAGTGGGGTAAACATCAACCCAGGGCGTCAAGTTATGCTTGGAGTGACTCTCCATGGCATCGTTGAATTCCCTTGCGGCGACAGGGTTCTCGCTCAGGGACTGGAACAGGTTTTTATTTGATTCTCTCATGAACTGCCAGTTACAGTCGTTGGGATTAGTGGGGACCTTGTATCCTGTGTTCCGGAGGTAGGCTGGCAAAGTTCTGAACATGGGAGAATTGACAAAGCCATAGAATTCACCATAGACGTTGGCGAGGGCCTGATCCTCAGCGAGAGCGCGTACCCAGGGTGTAGGCTTATAGGTGTCCTCGGCGGTCTCAATGGCAAGATTTTGTCCAGAAATTTGCCGAATCATGCGTCCTGTATTGCCGTTAGAATGCGCATCATGAGTGAAGCTGAGCAGATGTGTAACCTACGAATAAGCACCACATCGGCACCTGTTAACTCGGCCAGTTCCGCGCAGGACTTGTCTCCGCCTCCGGTTTCAATCCATCTGCTGAAGACACCCGCGTCAATCAACGTCTTGACGCATGCGTTGGTGGCCGGATTGACCCAACAGTGCTGCCAAACAATGTCCCATGGCTTTTGTACTTTGCTTAAAGCTAGGGTCAGCGCGTCCATAGCACGCATGCGCTCTGCTTCGTTAACAAAAGAGTTCGCGTCAAGGCCTTTCAGGGCTCCGATAAGTTGGTCTGCTGTTGCCATGTTGGGTATGGGTATCAGCCGTTGAGGAGAGATGTAAATGGAAACAACCTGCGGTTTACTAATTGATAAAGGAAATGTTTTCATCTACCGTGAAATCCTGGTAACCGGTTGACTAGAGGGCCTCAAAACTATAGTAGTTAGTAAATCTCTTGTAACAGATAAGCGCATCCTAAGATCCACTTTTCTTACATGCACTTTTCCTGATACGTAATCTGTCCTCAACGACCCGGTGTGGCCAAGATTATACAGTGCTGTTTGATCACGCGGCTACTCGATAGAGTAATGAGCCCCGGAGGACGTTAAAAGCGGCACAGTCTGCGGGTTGACTTGGTTAGCAATGATTTGTCAAGGTTGCGGTATCCGAGATCAGAATGAGCAAGGATATCTCAGGGGCAGACCCACCTGTTCGGCCGCTCTTCTCACGCCACTTTTGGCAGGTCGTGTTCGGCATGCAGCCCGTCGGACCTGTGCAAGTAATCTTACCAGGACCCACCAGTTGGACAGATTGTAGCAGTTTTACTTTGGTGTTGCTGGATGGTTTGTATGAAGAACTCGAATCTCAACAACATCATATCAACAATACCAAAGCTTGCCCTATCAGACCATGATCACGATACCGCTGCCCTGTGTTGCGTGTAGATACTTAAGGAAAACGACACCAGGCTATGTGTCACGATCATCAATCGGCTTCGCCCTTTGATCACCCTTTGCGCTCATAATCACCTTATACTCAAGTGTCTTGTAAATGATCCGAGGCGTGGAAAACAAGCGGAATGTCATCAATGCTCTCATCTGCATGGCTCAATGCCCTCTCTTTGTCATCCAACTGAGGCCCTTGGAGCTTGTCCCATCTTCCGCTGGTGCAGGATTGACCTCGGTGGATAACGCTGCTGCGTCTTCCCTGGCTGACGGTCCTACTGTCATCGCCATTGCGACTAAGGATCCGAACTTTGCCTCTGGCTGAGCGGAAGAGCGGGCCCAGTGTGGGTAAAGGGGAGCAGACTACGAGAATACAACCCTCTCCTAGACCAAGTATATCGAGAAGCGGGACCGGCTCTTACCAAGTTAATTCCGTGCTGAGGAACATGTGGGGCGAATACCTCACAAGTAGGGTCCTCCGCCAGTACCGCAAAAATATCTCCAAAAATTGTGAGTCTGTAGATGGCGAGCGTGAAGGCCAGGATACTGAGACCCGGCGCGATCGAGACCAGGATGCGGTTTTTGAGTGGCATGTTGAGGCATATGATGAATGGAATTAGGTACATAGCGAAGGACACATCTAGGAAGGCAGAATAAGCCGAATTGAACTAGCCTAAATCTGTGTCCATCGCACGATAGTCGGCCAAGTCAGGAAGCTGCGCCTCCAGGCGCGAATTGAGACGGCGCAGCCAAGTCTCAGGACGACATGAATCTCCTAGCAAAGTTGCCCTCACAGTCTTGTACATGTCCTCAAAGATCATTGATTTGTTGAAGTTGTTGTGCGAATAATGCTCGCCTGTTCTGTACACCAGGTCAGCAAACTTAACATCCGAACCGTCCACGTGCTGTCTGTGTGTCAAGCTGGTCCCAATAGATACGAACCAATCGGGATGACTCAAATCGGGCGCAATTTTGTGGCACTCTCGAAATGCGATGTCGCAAGGGTTGCGTTGGCTCAGTTCTGGTCAGTTCTACCAAATTGGAAGGTCTCGATGACGATACGCCAATTTTCTGGGCTAGTTTTGCTGTCCCTCCTACGCCATCCCAGATAGAATATTGGGACCAAGTAAGGAAAGTTTGACTGAGGATTGACTTCCGCATTAGTCACAGATTTGTACTGTCTTTCGGGAACCCAAATCACTGTTCCTAACACCCTCAAGGGTGGTGACTGTAGGTCTTTGCACATCGGGCGCCATAACAAGGTGTCGCTCGTTCCGTCTTTAGTCGTTTCACTTGCCATAGAGCTTCCCCGGCAGCCAGAATATGCAACATTAGCTACTCTGTTGGATTTTAACCTTTGGATGACCTTAATGAAATGCTCGCAAATTGGACATAGTGCACAATTCTCTGAAGAAGCGTTAGGCTGTAGCGTTATTCAGATAATATCCCTAATGCGAGTGCCTTTGGCCACATGAATCGCAGTAGAAGCCACAGGATCAATACCAAAGATTGAATCTTTACAGTAACTGGACCAGTCGCTCTCTGGGTTGGGGTAAACTCAGTTGGTAGTTTTTGTTCATCAATGATCTGTACGAGTAAGCTGCTAACTTTGGAGTGTACCAGATGAAGCACAGGACCGAGCCCCTGATGTTGAACACCGAGAAATGGCAAAGGTTGGTCTTCTCCACGCCATTCTTTCGAGCGCCGTCCCAGCCTCTGACAAGAAGTTCAAGCGCATGACCAGTGAGAACTCCCTTTTCTCACTGCACCTAGCAACATCATTGTACGCATCCTGTCGGCTGTTATGTACTACTTGCACGCCAACCCTTCGAGTCTTCATTGTCTCAGGCAGATTCTCGTGCAGGACATATCGGGCGCATGCAGTAGACCCGACCTCGCAGAGATCGAAACACTGCCCTATTTACCCTCAGCCCTCGAAGATTGCCTCCTTATCTCCGCGTTCATCACTACCCGCGCGACTCTTATTGCGCCAACTAAGCTGCTCTACTACAATGACAGTCATCATGCCGAGCACCCCGGTTCGCACAACGCTTTCCCCTCTCACTGAGATGCATCTTCATCTTATTTCCCAGCACTTCCAAGCAGAGCTCAAGTCAGGCCCGGGCCGGTATCCCAACTTCGTTGACAGTGTGCCTTTGCGTCGTGGACATAGGGATTGCAACGGCATCGTTTTGACCGGGTATCGGATGTATTTGTTGAACTGATGAGGAGGCTCGACTTCACACTGTTTGACGCAACTAAGGAGGGACGTCAATCACCGTTGCAGTCGTGTCCCGGACGAGCGACGATATGATGCTATGGGTGTCAGAGTGCGGGCGCAGGATCGACTTGGGGGGTGTTTGAGATGCGATGACGGGTAATAACGGTGCTGTCACGGCATGGCGCGAATAAGGTGCGTGGCTGGGGATGGGGGAGTCATGGTATGACAGCGGCAAGACGCACCTGAGACTGCTAATTGGACCTACAAGCGTGGTCGGATTACGCAACTGCACTCACTGGATGTTCAAGGCACTGTTGAGTGGTGGGAATTGATGGTTGCATCTACGAACGCAATGACCAGACCGACTTTACCTGGGTATCTCACTGTCCAAAAAATTGCGAGCAAGGCCTTGCAACCACCACCAAATCCAATTGGACTGTAGGTCGATATCTCTTCCTGGCTGGCATTCTTTCCGTTCGTCGAGCGTTTCGCGCGTCGGCTCCCGCAAGATTGGTCAAAGTATTGCTCTAGAGATTGATGCCACTACCTCATGAACGGTGTCCCTCTGGCTGCACAACTGCATTGGATCATTTACCCAGCTGTAGAAGGCGACTCCTGGGGTCGGGCGACTGTGACGACCCGCCATGGGTGCCTTACTGGGGTCAGAAGGTCGGCCTCGAAGGGTGAAAGATGTGAGCTGCTCATGCGGTGGGGTGAGCCTGGCCTGTACACAAAAGCCACCTGAGCTGCCTTTCTGCATCCCGGTGGCTCTTTTGCCAGGCACGCAGTGGCTGGTCCGACGTCCTCTCCCGCCTCCCCTGCGCTCTGCATCCACCCTTTGCCTTCCTTACTCCCCTCGAGCGACTCTCACCACGGACGTCTGGCCGCCCCAATTGCCGCGCAAGCTCGCACTCCACAAGTGTTCTGAATGGCTGTGCATTGACGTTCTTGATGAGACTCTTCAGTGCCTGCCTTTCGAGGGCTTCGAGTCTTTGCCTGAAACGCTCTGCCGCAGCATTCGCTATATCGTCCGCTGCACTGCTTACCTCTGCAGAAAAACGGAACGCGATATCATTGCCTTCGTCTTCTAGGTCCTGTTGTAAGCCTTCGGTTTTCTCGTCAATCATCCGCATCATCTCCATCTCGCCATCCTCCTTGACTGTGACCAGGCCCAGCCTCAAGTCGTCAATGTGCTCTTCAAACTCAAGCATGGCCGCTTCTCGCTGCTCACCTGTGCGGCTCATCGCACGTTCCATCAAGTCCTGGATCTGCGGCTGCAGATGCGCAACGAGATGCGGAACAAAGGCTGCGCCAGCGGCGGTCAGCTCTAGTTTTGAAAATGTGGAGGCATCGGAGGCGAAGCAGTTGATATCCGAATCAGGGACGGCAAAGATGGTAGGAAGGACGGCGGGAAGGGTGGAGGCAAGGATAGCGGGGAGCTCGCGGAGGACGACGCGTCGGATGGCGAGAGTCTGGTAGTCTGCTTCAGAGCCCGGCTTGGCGTACTCGGGCGGCGAGGAGGCGACTTCGGTGGGGGACGGGGCAATAGGGTTGTCGGCAAGCGGGCGTTTGGCGGGCGGCGAGGGCGTGGACAAGCCGGAGACTGTTCTGTCAGCTGAGGCGATCTGGTGCTTCTGTCGGTGTGTGCCTACCCGATCTTGCGCGCTTGTTCGAAGCCTCTGGTGTAGGAGAATGCGCAGTGGCAGACGCGGGTGCAAAGTGAGTCCAGTCCTTCCTTTCCCAGGTCTTGGCAAAGTACTTGGTGAGCGGAAAGCCGTGGAGGGCCAACTTCCCTTTGATCAGACGCTGGACTGCGGCACGAGCGGCACCAGTGAGCCACTTGTAGTCGAACACAAGGTGAACGGTTGTGGCTCTAGCCAGCTCCACGAGCTCATCGAAGGCGACTACAGAATCAGCGCTGGCTTGAGGGGCCATGATTTGGTCTCGTGGGCACCAGACTGGTGCAGGTTGCATGAGACTCAGGGTCAAGGTGGTGGTCTCAGGATCGACGTGCCGAGCATATTCTGCCAGGCGATCTATGGGGATGTGTTTGGAGATGGGAGGGTGAGATGCAGCGGGGCGATTCTCTCGGTGATTGTCAGCGTCGTACTGCATGACAAAGACCTGCTGTTCCGCGGCGCGATGCAGTGTTACTGTTACATAAAGCGCAATGGAGAGGTTGCTGTCGTTGTTGTGAAAGATGCGCATACGACACGATTGTGACAGAGGCTGCGATGAGAGATACGCCAGGACAGGCACGCTGTCCTTTGGTCTTGGATTCGTCATAGCTACTGGGGTCCAACAGGTGTATGTATGTATGATACTTACCAAAATCCCCCTTGCAGCGACTCACTGTAAGGGATCCCGCCCGCCCAGGCTTCTTGCGAGCAGCCTTGACTCGTGTGCTGACAGCAGATGCCTGCGTCCACCGCTGCCGTGCCGCGTCCGCGCGCCGGAGCAAGCCTGAGAACCTCCCCCCCGACGGCCACTTGCCCGACGCCTGTGCTGTGCGGAGTCACGCGACGCAGAGACGCCGAGTGTTTGCCGCCTGGGGCCAAATTGGATGGAGGACTGAGGACGAGCGAGCGGGTTGCGGAGTTGGCGGTCGGCAGCGGCTTCGGAAGACGTGCACTGTGTGGTGTTTCTGGCGTGTATCATGCAGCGCGATGAGTTGTGCAGTGTGTGTTGGTTGAGAATAGGTGTGTTGGTTGAAGATAGGGTGGCGGTGGTGGTGTGGTGGTGGTGTCGCGGTGGTGGGGCTGGAGGTGGCCGAGAGCAGAAGCAAACGCGCCAAGACTCGTCGCGTCGCGTGCACGTACTAGCGCTATCACGTGCAGACCAGATAGCCGAGATGTGCAGCTGTGGCAGCTGGAGCCGAGTAGCCGACGATTCACCGCAACATCAAAAGTCGATCCGCAGCATCATCAAAGGCGTCTCGACCACAGGTCCGAAGAGAGTGTGAAGCACGCCCGGTATGCAGCAACAGGCTGTCCAGAATGTGATGGCTGTAGGAATGGCGTCTCCGTGAGCAAGATGTATGCGCACGCAGTCAAATCGCCCCAGAACACGCAGAGTGAAATTGTCTCGACGATGCAGCCACATATCCACCATCCAGTCTCGTGCAAACATTCGACCACGGCCTTTCCGGCCCGGACGGAGCGGCGCGAACAACCGTCAAACGTCTTTGCTAGCCTCAGGGTTGCGGCTCAATGTGGGGCAAGCAGCCCCTAAGCTCACAACCCTAACCCAGGGTCCTGCGATATCTGCCTCAGCCTGACTGCAACATAGCGGCCGTCTTTGAGCCTGCTCCTACCAGCAACAATGACGTGTGCGTCGACTCAGAGGGCACGGACCTCGCGTGCTCCGCAGCGACTTGCAACATAGCGACCGGGCCGTCCACGCATCTGCCGTGCCTCGACAGTTTCCTTACCGACGTCGATGACATCAATTTGGTGCTTGTAGTCGACTAAGAGTGTCCCGCGCCAGACTTGGAGGATGCTCTATCGTTGCTGTAGTACACTTGATCTTAGTGAGTGAGTGATTGACTATCTTCTTCCAGGGAGACACGCTAACGAATCGGGCAGCACCTTCCGCATCGACGCTGTCGAAACTGCTTACAAAAAGCACTACATTAGCTCCCCAACACCTAGAGCGCCCGTAAGCGTACTGGGAGAGCGCGCCCCGTTTGCGACACCAGCCCGTGCGATTGCCCTCGTCCACATCGAGACCTGCAAGTACGAACAGCCTCCACGGACGGCATCATGTTCGCTCCACGACAGCAAGAGTGCCCTCAAGCCTGGTGAAGGGGCGCGCCATACGATTGGCACAGGCGAGAGCAGTGGACTCACATAAGATATCGACAATCTGCCGAAGTCGAGCAGCAATTGTTGTGGACAGTCGAGGACGTCGAGGCACGTTGGCCTATTTTCCCATGGCCCCGAATTCATGGCT
Organism: Boeremia exigua; assembly: GCF_020726555.1. Lineage (NCBI taxonomy): Eukaryota > Fungi > Ascomycota > Dothideomycetes > Pleosporales > Didymellaceae > Boeremia > Boeremia exigua. The sequence continues at coordinate 452,299 of NW_025763531.1, forward strand.
AGTTCCAGTCCAAGCATAAGGCTATACTTCGCCACAAGCGGAATGATACTGGCTTAGGCGAGTCGGAAGGGCCTGATCCAGGAAGGAAACCCGTCAGCCAACGTCTTACTTGTATATGTCTTGAGTACGCGTCGAGCTACCAAGTGTGGCGACTCCAATGAGCTCACGAGCAAGGAAGGGGCCGGACATGATGAAATCGGTTCTAGATTGCATTATACTGGCAGCCGGCGACAGAATAAACCTCTTAGCTCGAAATGCTCGCCAACAACAAAACGACCTGCCAACACAAACGAGGGAGACGGTCATTGTTCCATTTGTCGTTGCCAACGCAGTTCAGCCACTGGCTGGCCTAGACGTGGCTTGTCTTGTCCGGTGCTTGCAACAACCTGAGGTCCTTCTCGAATACTGCGCAACCCTGGCTATGTGTAGTACCAATCTCCCATCAAAGCAAGGGTGTTACGTTATGCGCCGGGGTCGCATTTACGATCATGGTTACTGGTTGCCACAAAGACATCTCGGCTCGTGTTTCTGACTGTCTTAATTGATCTGACTGTCTTGATTGACAATTTGGAAGATGAATTTCTCACAGTTACATCAATCGTCACCGAGATTCGTACTTTGTACCTTCACCGTGAGAAGTCACTTGCCTTGTGTGAACCGTGTAATGGCGATGCTTGCCTCCTACCCAACCCTTTGGCAGCCTTCTCACTCATCCCGCCGCTTTCTAGAGCGATTCTGTCCGAATGGTTCCGGTGGTACCTCCGCTGCCTTTGCCTTCGAGCGGAGGTGAAGCTCGCTAGCGCTACACGTGTTCCCGGCACTTACATCGCTACAGACACTTCCCACAGCTCTTTTCGAGTTCAACAGCATCAATATAGTCAGTGTGAGTCCAGCCTTCAGAAACATACCTGAACGTACGGCGAATCATGTCGAGGCTGTATTGAAAGCACTAAGAGCTAGACATATCCCAAAGAAGCACGCATCCTGCTGTTCGGATCTGTTTTCCCCGCCTGCATCGCAATCGATGGACTGACAAGCTGACGAACTCGCGAGTCCAGAGATTGGTCTCCATCAATTCACCATGCCGCCCAACAAGGACGTGTGTCTGCGCAAGAAGGCACTGCAAGCCACGCTCCAGCACTCCGCTTTGCCGAAAGCCATTCTAGACATTCTGAACGGTGCAGCAGCGCCCAAGTCAAACAGCACCACCCAGAGTATCGACGCGCCTGCCGGTTCAGCAACGAAATGCGCGCTTTGCCCCAACGACCTCAGCGACAAGGACCAGATTGTCGTGAGCTGCTGTAGTATGAGTCCGCTCCGCCACGTTCACAATGATGATGCTAACATTACCAAGAGGAACGGATACACAGCGCCTGCTACGATAAGCTCATCCTCGCGAATCGGAGGAACATGCCTCTTCCCCCGTGCCGCATCTGTGCAGATCGCAGGAAGCACGCCGAGGAGATGGATGTTGAGAGAGCGCGGCAGGAAGCGGGCCATTCGAACGGCAATGAGTCCAGGGAGAATGAACAACTGGAGCGGGAGCACATGGATCAGATTGACTTCATTGAATCGATCTCGGGCGAACGTTGATGGCGGCGGACCAGCGCAAGCGGGCCGTGACTGTGAGATATGGATATCCCGGCATCAACACTATTAAGGAGCGGCCTCGGAGTGCCTGGGAGACATGATTCAATATTTTCACAAGCGCTGAGGATCTGCAGGGGCGCTATGGACCCTGCTTAGTCGACGAGGTGGCGTTCGGGCTTGGATTTGGTACCTGGGAATGAGAGTCTAGCATTGAAGACTCCTATCAGCGTGCTGAAGCAATCTAGTACTTCGGCGCAACGCTCTCGACTTCGCTGGACTTTGGCCAACGATGCTGCAAGCTCGGCACGACTGGTTCCAGACTTCCGAGGCAGCTTCGGTAGAGTCTATGGCTGTGTTTATCTGGACACGTAGCTTCGTGAAGAAATCCTATCTCGCTGTTTTGACACTTCTTGAGTAGCCTTGCAGATGTGATCGGTGCTCAACAAAGATTTGCAGTGGTACGCAGGCCGCACAGCATAGCAGAGCTCCACGTCAACAGCCTACGTAGATGTCGGCCCCTCTTCCCATCCATGGCTCTGGCCAACTGAATCATCCCGAGAGCGGCTGCGCTTCGACTTGTCTAGCGGCCTTTTCTTTTTCAGGAAGTGCCTGTAGCTTGCGTTGCTCTCCTTCTACGCTCCGTCAGCACCTGCGTACAAGGCAAGATCAGCATTACCCACTTTGCGCCGGTGCTCGGGTCTGACGAACCGCTCTGTACCCTCGAAACCGGAACCTCGCGGTGGTGCCGTCTTAGTCTGGCGACGCTTGTGTGCATTGTTTGTCTGCCGCGACGAAGTAATACTGTATGCGAGGTTGTTCGTGGCATGATGCTCAGCCTTCACCAAAGCAGCCTCGAAAGATGAGGGGACCTTGTCAAATTCTTCTTCTTCGTTGATTTCGTCCACCCAGTTCGCTTCGTCCTGATCTCGCTCGTTTTGAAGTAGCCGTGACAAACTTTTTGGATCAAGTACCGTTGCCTCGACGTTGTGGGGACAGCCAACTAGGCCGCTGCATCCACCATTCTGCTCAATGCTAGAAGAATCGGCAAAGGGACACTCGCCATAGTCGGACTCATAAGTGTTTTCTTGGGACACGAAGGTGGAAATAAAGGGCATGATGGCAATATCTTCGGTCTCGAGGGACTCTGTAACGTCGGCGTCTGTACTGACTGTGCTGATGTTCTGCCTCGTGAGTTGTGTTTGGTAGACAGTGTCATCGGTGAGTATCTTCTCCGGAGTCTTGCGCATCATGCTACAGCATGGAATTTGTCTTGACCTGCTGCGAAGTAGATCAAGAGCGAGGAGGCCTGTCCTTAGCATTTGCGCGAAGGGAAGTCACACGCGCTAGTACGGGAGCTTAGCAGAGACAAGTGAAAGAAGGGTTCAACTTTTGTTGCACAGATGCTTCTACTATGACAGAGGCTGTTTCCATCCCCATGGTCTTTCCTCATGCTACTCGTCAGATGACAGCTGACCGGTCACTGTGCAGACCACGCGTAGAACTCCACCTCGATGATGTGCCAAGGCCGTTCCTACGCGCAGCGGCCTTTCATCCTAGGGCTCGATCTGATCCTCCACAATCGTAGTCTCAATGCCTGAGGTCTCATGATCGCCTTACATCTCAATCGTTTCCCGCGGGCCCGGTTCTTGGGCGATCTCAAAGCGCCCACCTCTTCCTCACTAGTCATCTCCCAGCAAACTTGTCCCATGACACAACATGTGTGAGGGTCGGTGCATCATGTATCTTCTTCAAGATTTTACTACTTTGCCGTACCAGGACAAATAAGAAGATGTCAAGTTTGCGAAGAAGCACGGGGTCGTTGAGCCCTCAGCTGCGGCCTGTTTGCTTTCGTGGTGCAACGCTTGCCCAAGCCAGCCTGGTCCTTCCTGCCGTAGTGGGCCGGTCCAGCACGAGCCCAGGAAAGCCTAGAGGAGGCAGATTCAGGAGACTAGGTGTAGAGGAGTCTGCTGCAATGTTTAGATACGTGTTGCAGCGTTGCCACAGCTGCAGGCTTGCAGGTGTAGCTGTTTGGGCGCTGTTGTGGTGCGTTGGCGGCAGGTTTGGTGGTCGTGGCCGTGCGCGCGCTAGGCTTAGTCAGGAGGATGAGGCTGATATCGATAAGCCATCCTTGGCGCGGCGTCAACGGACGGGCAGGGCACACGAAGTACTCGTTCGTGTGCAGTCATTTGCGCAGCAGTCTTGCTGTTGCGTTGCTGTGCCGGCTCAAGACCACGGCCGTCCATTGCCACCACGTCGTCCCCTGACGCCCTCCGCTGACACCCTCCGCTGACGCCCTCCGCTGACACCCTCCACCCGCGAACTCGCTCCTTGAGACTACATACCGAGGGAAACGCAACGTCCCCATAATGCGGGGCGGGAGGACTCAACTGCCCACACAACCAAACGCTATGCAACATTACCGCTGGCCACAAGACAAGGGCACGGGAGGAGGGTGGCTTGGAAGAGAAGCTGGCAGCGACATACTCTGGCTCCCGCTTTCTTCGCTCGAGCTGCAGCATGTGTGGGCACCATGTCTCGTCTCGCTGCCTTGCTGGAAACGCAGACCCACGGTCCCCTTCGTTGCTTTTTGGCAAAGAACTTGTCTCAGAACGTTGCTGCCCGGAAAGGTTTTGGGCTGCAAGAGAGCTCGCGACGTTGCTGACCAGCAACAGAATGGAGCAAAGCATCACGCTCACTGCCGACCTGTTCTTCCGTCCTTCTTGGCACGACAATGTCAACCAAGAGGAAGGAGGATCTATCGCAGCTCGATATTGGCCAACAGAGCTTTCGAAGCAGTACGGTTTACTTGTGTTAGCAGGCACTTGTAACACTTCTCAATAGATAGAGGACTCTCAGTTTAGCTTTGGAGTCTTTGGAGTATAATAGAGCTTTGCCAACACTGCCGATGCTTCTTGCCCTTTGTGTTGGCCTCGACCCAGCGCCGTTGTCAGGAAAGCGCTCTGAGTTCGGAAGTCGTGCTCGTCCTACCGCCAGCCCTCCTTTTCACGCCTCCTTCCGCCAGCCTCGAGCTGGATAGTCTCGCTACTGGTGCCATGTTGCCCGATTAGAAAGGCTTGAGCGCCGGCGTCAGTGCGTCAGTACGTCAATACCCGTCGCTATCAACGACATCCTTGAAGACTCAGCAGCGACTGTATGACGGTCACGAGTCGCATCAAGCAAGCGCAAGGTGATGTGTATGAGATGGCTCTGGGATTGGAGGTTGCCGCTAGGTAGATTGTATAAAGTGCCGAGAGGAGCGTGAAGATACATCCTTCAAGGCGAAACTTCAGCTGCAAGCTCCCAAAATTCAATACCCCGCATATCCTCACGCGACCGCCTGTCAAGACCCTAGCTGCCCCGCCGACATCAACCTTCGCACGTCCAGTCCACTACGTGTGCCGCCAGCCAACTGTTGGGCGCTCTACACACTCTTTAAGTTTTATAAAGCATCGTCTGTGCAGCGGCTCGTTCAAGCCAGGAAACAGCCGTGGCACCGATCTGTCAGGTGACCGAGTCGCGATCAAGGGTACATACGATTGCAACCTTGGCCCACAGGACACATTCAGAAGGCGCTATCTCACCGTTAGGGCGCAATAGAGGAGCTCTCGCTAGGGCTATGGACTACGGGCTACGGGCTCGGCTATGTATGGCTAAGCAGCGGCGGCTGCTCGTGGGAGCTGCGAAACGGCTGCCACCTACGACACGCGAACTAGTGCAAAGAGAACACAGGACATGCAGCAACGATGGAATTTACAATGGATCGGCGGCGAGCAAGTTCAGCGCAGCGACAGTGGCGTCCAGCGGACGAAGTATAACACCTTTAAAGTCTACAGATCATTACACAATCACAATGCCGCAAGTCTCTGATCCGAGATCAAGCTCAGACTCTGACAACGTTCTGTTATCGTCTTGAACATCAGCGGCTATCACGGCGGAAGAGAAGAAGCAATTGCTGGAAGGTCTGATCCTTGACAAGAGGCAGGCTGCTCCACCACCAGGTTCATCCACAGCTAGGTCCGCAATGCACTGAACCACGACGAGTCTAGCCAAATCAAGGTCAAGGAAGTTACAACGAAAAAGGCAAGCAGAACAACTCAAATTCGGAACGGCGAAACTAAGGGAGCAGCAAAAGATGTCTAGGATTGACAGTCTGAATTGCTTTTCAGCAGCCCCTGCGTAGCAGCCCGATCCCAGAGGAATGCATGAGTATGAGAAGACTACAGGTATGAGGAGCAGGAGAAGGAATTAGCCAAGAAGGATAGCCTGGCGCGTGTGCCGAGCAGAATGACGCTGCCTGGGGCTATGCTAGGCCATCTTCTAACCCAGGATCGCCCCTCCACGACGCGAAGCCAGCGTTGGCGTGCGGCTGACATCGAAGCCGTGCCTACATGGCGACAAGATCATGGAGTTGACCGACCACACCCAGACGACTGGCAGGCTGACCTGGAGACCGCCATGTTGCATTCGTTAGGGAGGCTCGTGAACAACAGCGTCGTCTGCAGCATGACGGCACCACATTACCTTTTCAGACATGCTCTTGAACATGGACACAAGCACCCCTACAGGTGAATTTGGATCTACGAACTCGCTCATATACAGAGACTGCAGCATATGTAATGCTAGGTGCGAGGAAAGGTTGCTAGACGAGGTAGCGCAGGCGATCAAGCCGCAGTTCCAGGACCTAAATAAGGGCAACGGCATGATCAGGTATCTGACCAGGCACCTCGGCAATGATATTTCCATCCAAGAAACTCTACATTTTCAACTAGGAAGTCCAGTGGTCCGTCACCAAAGCACATGAAGATCACCGCCCGCTGCGCTGCATTCTCCAACGCACACTGGTAGCATGACGCAAATTTTTGTTCAGCGCCTGAAGGGCTTCTTGCGGACGCCCTGACCCAGGAAGTATGTGTTGTTTTATAAACAGCAAGCATGTAAGAATGCTTTACCTAGGCTAATGTTCCAGATGTCTGTAAGCGAGGGCGACCGATCGGATATTGTATACATCGCCCCCGTTCACGCCACCCCGCAATCTTGCCGCCTAGATGGTGTTTGCTGTTGTGACTGCCTAGTATTATCTCTTATATTTCCGCCTCACTGCGTCCATACCACAACACAAGCCACAACACAACCACCACCATGTCGCACCTTAAACCTGTGTACATGTACGCTGACGCATTTGCTGCGCTATGCGACGGAACCGACAGCACTCTGCCCGCTAAGCCCATCCCCTCAAGTGGCTCTGAGCTCCGCACCCGCCGCCGTTCGCTCTTTGGCACGCCGCTCCCCTCTTCAGCTGAAGGGAATGCGTTTGCGGACTTGTATAGCGCGGACGGACTGGAGATGACGTTTCGCTCACTTGCTTATGTGTGACACGCCGCTCTCTGCTTCTCCGCAATTTGTAGGACAGCAAGATAAGACCAGTCCAGCTGCAGCGCGTTGCCGGTAATCCGCCTGGTCTTTCACTCGACTTCCCAGGTGAAGTTCCGTATCCGCAGAGGATCGAGCTTAACTTTCCCTGGTGCATTGATGCGCCCGGGCAGCAGCGCGATGTCCACTTCGCCTTCGCTCTTCTTCTCCAGGCTTGTCGCCTACTGCAGTCCTACCGTTAGACATGCAACCTGAGCGCGCTTTCGGCAGAGGAATGTTTGCAAGTACGGTCTGCTTGATGCGTGTGAGGCGCTCATTACTGACATAATCAAAGATGCTGTGCAAGCGGTTCCTTAACTCAACAACAAGAGGGTTCTCGTCGGCATTTGACCATGGGGCCTCCAACGTTCCTGTGAACTCGCGTCGCATGTGATATCGTGGCGATTCGTTGCCACTCTGCTCACGCCAGACCACGAAGAGCTCAACGGTCTTTGTATCGCAGACCAGCGCCCAGTGCATGGTGTCTACAGCATCTGAGCTAACGCCGGCCTGCACGTACAGTCGATGGGTGTATTCGCAAGCAGCTATACTGTTTCGGCCAAGCTGAATTTTGCCTTGCTTGAGGCCAGCGTATGCTTCGAAAGACTTGAACTCGATTGAATACCATGGACAGAGGATGTATTGGTTGATTGGTGGGACGTCCATGTTACCCAGAATCTTCATCTCCTCCTCTTCAGTGAAAGCTGGCCGCAATTTCTGAGCCCTTCCGTGTTGGATGATTCCGCGCGACATGTAGCCCATGGCCTTGTCGACCCTTGGCTGAGGCAACACGAAGTTGGGGATCACGCTGTGCATGACATATTTACGACTGAACTCTGTCTCACTACCCATGTGGTTGAATTGCGCACCACCAGGCTCGTCTGCATTCAAGAAGCCGAGATGCGGTGCAAGGTATCCCATGGCATCCCATTCGTTCAAACGCTGAGCTAATGGCGCCTTCTGGTGCAGCAGCTTTGCGGCTGGCGAGCTAGGGCCGTTTCTAGGTCTCACCACAACGTTCCGTATGAAGTTCTCCAGCTCTGAGGGGTAGGATTCGTAGGAATCCATGACGAATCCATACTGCGCAAGCTGTATTTCGGCATCCCTAATGGTGGCTTTGACAGCCTCGGACGAGTCGTTATTCGAGGAAATAGCTACAGGGAGCTCCTCGCTGGGATTGGTGTGCTGGGTATGCGCACGGAGGTTGTTCTCTGTGAGCGCGTGAATGGGAGGAGGAAGCCAGAGCTCGGGAGGGTTTTGGTGGTTCGGATTGACCAAGTCTACTCGGATCCGCGCTGTTGTGTTCTTCTTGGAGCCTATGTTTTGCGTCAGTACAGCTCTTGGCACCGTGCATCGCGCATCTTGAGTGCGGCTGACTCACCCTGTGCAGTCTTCGGCTTCCTGGGCGTCCGCTGAGTCTTGTTGTTAGCCTTGTGGACGCGGACCACGATCTTCTTGCTGCCGAGGTTGATGCGATTTCGCGGCTGCTGTAGGCGAGCAGACGTATGCCCAGGTGACTCCATAGTGGGGCTGTGTTGAAGTTGCAGGTGAGAGAAGCGTTTGCGCAACGCTGCATTTGGTGAAACCCAATTGCTCACGATAGCAAGCGCAGCGAGGAAGTGCGAGGAACGTTGGCGGTAGCGGCGTCGAATGGTTCCAGGCGATTGCGACGGCGTGAGAGGTTGAAGACACGGGCGACGCTCCGATGTTTTGTCGGAGCTGTGTTTGTGTTGACCCTGGATTTGGATTCTAAGTGACCACCCGTGACGGCACGTAAAACCAACGACGAACTACAACAGACGCACCTTGTCCGTAATTGGTTGCGACGTGCTCCATATCATGGCTGTCAAGCCTGCCGTGTTGGTTTTGACAGGGTGTCCTGTGCATACCTATCGACATTGAATAAGTCCCCCACCAGCAACTTTTTTCCAAGCTGAAAGTATCACAGCCACGTAGACTCGGCTTGGTAGACTGTCTTAACCATACAAGGGACTGACTTGTAAGATTTGGAGTATGGGACTAGGTAGTTGACTGACCTCTCGATTGTTGTCGCCACATAGCAGGTTCGTCGTTTGCTCTTGTAACGCACGCTATGACATTGCTTCTTTAATACGGCCAGACCTACGCTACGTTCCCTGGATTGCAGCAGTTTTCCAGCAGATTATCAAATACACAAGTTGTTCATTCTTTATGGTAGCTTCTTCATTATGCTAAAGCAAACCATCCACATCTATGCTGGCTTAACAAGCGTTCGGTTCTTGAATTTTACCTTGAATTCTACTGGTCTAACAAACCAGCCGTTGCGAAACCGAGGCTCGCGAGATCCCTCGTCTAGTTCAATCTGAACCGACAGTTAGCTTTGAACGAAAACACGTTGCAACTACTTCTTACCTCAAATCTGCGAAGGACTGCTGGAATAAGCTTGTAGACTTCCATCATGCCAATGTGCTTTCCGAGACAAACGCGCGGCCCTTTGCCAAAGCTCATGATGCAGTAGTCCATCTCCTTGATTCTTGCAACTTCCGCATCCCTGTCTTTAGAAGTGTCCACGAGCCAGCGCTCGGGTACGTAGTCTTCAAGATCTTCGCCAAAGATCTCTGGCCGACGGTGGATCACCCATGCATTGCATCCCACAATTGTGCCACCCTTGATGATCTCACCGTTGATATTGACGCCCTCTGGAGGCACGACCCGTTCGAATGGTAGTCCAGGGGCAGGATGCAAACGAAATGCCTCTCGGATACAAGCGTCCAGATATGGCAGGCGCTGACTCTCCGCCCACGTAAGCGCGCCGGTCTCGTTGTCTTTGAACTGGCCTTTCAGCGCTTGGTCATCGAGCTCTTCATACACCTTCGCCAGACATCTAGGGTTTCTCAAAAGCGAAGCAAAGACTCCACTCATGGTTACTGCGGCCGGCTCGGAACCCGCAAATGCCATGGAAACACACATGGTCACCACAAGCTGGTCGTTGAAGAAGTCCGGCCTGTCATGTTTGGCTTGGATAAATTTCGAAAGGAAGTCTTGTGGCATATCCGTCTTCTCCCGTTTCCAGGCGAGGTTATCCTTGGAAAAGACTTCACCGGACGGATGCCGTTCGGCCAGACGGGCTTTTGCAAAACGCGACACTGGGTAAGAAGAGTCGATTAGGCCGTACTTGGAGGCCAGGAGCTTGAGCGGATTTTTCTTCCAGAATTTATCTAGGAGTGGGATTTGTCCGACCTGTTTCTCCAAGTCAGTCGTTGATGAACACTACAGCTGGATCACATACTACTGCTGCATAGTCGAAAAGCGCAGAATTGCCTTTGACAATTCCCTCAATGTCGTGGTTACTCTCCAGGAACCCGTGGCGTCGGGAGTAGACTAGATCACCAATAACGTCGAAGGTGTAGAATTGAAGCCATTGATAGAAATCGCAGTAACTCCCGGTATCTGCAAAGCGCTTCTGTGTCTGTTCAAGGAAGATCTGATTGACAGAGTCGAAGACAGGCTCATATTGCATTTGTGCGGACATGGTAAAAGCGCTATTCACGCTACGCTTCAGTTGCGAGTGGTATTCCTCTGATTGCGTGCTGAATAACGTTGGTAGCCTCTTTCCTTCCTTCGAAGTCGCCATTTGCACGGGATAAAAGTCTGACTAGTACGTGTGAGTATTGAAATTAGATAAGTAGGATAGTAGACGCAGGATAGCAGACGCAGATGCACACCTTCGTGAAGCCTTTGCCTAAGGCGTATATAACTTTGATAGACTTTGGATTGCTAAAGGAGAGGCAGTTAGGTCCAAGGCGCACGATGTCTCCATGTTTGTCGTGCAAGTCGATGTGCCACCTTTCGGGCGTTCTTTGCCAGGCTTTGAAAAATCTGTACCAGTCGGTAAAAGAGCATAAAATGGGCCCTGGGTATTTATTTAATCCCCCTTTCAGGTAGTTGTGGGTTAAGTAGGAGCATATCGCAACGACAACTGCCAGAGGCCAATATCGGCAAAGCGCGACGAGCAAGGTGTTTGCGATCATTGTAGATGACTGTGGCGGCTAAGATAGTCCCTGAGGACGCTTTTATAGTTGCCTGGCTTCTACTATTCGAAGCATATCTACCAACAGTGTGCCCAAAATTAACAACGGGGCGAGTTCTCATATGCCGTCCTCAAAGCCGTACATCGTATCACTACGTGTCGCCAAGGAGGTTTCCCCGCAGCAAGTGTACTTGGAGCGAAGAAGAGACTGGGCGTTTTCAGATCGACTACCGTAAAGACTCGTTGCTTTCGCCCCAAGCTAGCAGGCAGCGGGTATCTATGGGGCTTTCATGAGTGAGCGAGTAGCGAGTGGTAAGTTTTAGGAGGTCTCCACCTGACTGTGACAAGTTTAAAGCTTTCTGGTCTAAGCCTAGTAAACCTCACCTAAGTTATCAAAGTCCGTTAGAGTCTACCCCGTACATACTCGCCCCCTGCTAGCTTAAGGCGGAAGCAACGAGTTTTCACGATATGGCAGTGCTTGGCCATAACATTGCTCATGCTCCACACAACTTCAAGATAAACTACATGCCTTGTGCTTACTGGCTGCAGAATTGGCGCTGATTGTACCCATTCATACTCGTAACTTGCATGCCATGTTGCGTCATAATCTCAATCTCAAACTCTGGGCGTTGGCCTAGCTGCTTGACATCGTATAAGTGCGAGACATTCTCGGCCCGCACGTTTATAGTCCGAGAATTCTCCCTCATGCCCTGTGCCAAGGGCTTTATCCGTATACTCGATTGGAAAAGATCCATGAAGGTCACTTCGTATGGCCAATCTATCTTGAGTCGGGCCGATGCTTCGATGTAGCTCAACCGAGCCCACAGATATTCCAAAGAACCATTGGACGACAGCTCCCAAGAAGTAGGAGATCAGGCCACGGTATCTCTCGATGTTCTTTACCGAGCAGCATTGTTCTCTGCAAAGCAGCAAAGTATCAACTCTAGATCGAGATTGCGTAGCAAGCCTCCAAGCTGTAAAGTACTGTAGAAGTTGACATTGATCGTTTGCATCCTCGGTGTGTATGTAGTCACTGTAGATGACTTGATAATATTTAGAGACTAACACAGATGTAAATGGTGCAGATATGTGAACGACCATTGGTACGGGTAGGGTACTCGATCTGTCAGTGATCCGTGCTTCCTATGCGTCTGAAAAGTCGGGCCGGAATAATCCTACAAACTTGGAGCGTCTAGTTAGAAGACTGTCATATAGATTCATCGTTGTTGATGCATGAGTTATAACAACTAGTGTGTTGGAATCTGTTCGGTTCACGGTATCCACATTTTGTATCCTATGTTCATTGGCCCTTTTAGGATATCCCGAGTAAGCCATCTTTTACACTAGCTAGGAATCTCTAAAATGCGTTCTTGAAATCTTGCAAAGGGGGCTGAACTTCTGGAGCAAGCGGGGTAAACGTCTATTGCAACAGTTGCTCTTATAATCGAAATGCTTTCACTATCTTCTAATGGGATCGTACGGCAAATTGTTAAAGACAAGGAATGAAGTTGAATTCAAGCCATGCTTGGGTAATATATCTAAGTCCAATGCAACACATGGGTGACATGTTACCACACTATCCTCAAACAACCATTTGTTGGTTCGACCAGCATTGTTTCTACCTAGTCGAGAATACGACCCATGCCGAGGCCGTCGAACATGGGTAGAAGGAACGTCTCGAACCTTGGATGTTTTGCCAGAGCTTTGTTGAACTCATCAAGCGAATTGAAATCAGCCGAAGTCCAAGTACGTTCGCCAGGCTGTTTGGGGGCTGTGGTCCATGGATTGTTTGGTGATGAGTCTGCGATCAACCCTCGGCGAAGGACATTATCTGCCAAAATGATCCCTCCTGTTCTCAAAAGCCGGACGTTACCAGATGTGGGATTGGAGAGTGATTCTATAAGTTTGAGATATTTTGGGTATGACGGCTTGTCGGCATCGATGAATATCATGTCGAAAGGCTCCTGTAAGGTATGCGCCAGCTTCATCAGGGATTCTCCAGCGTCTCCAACAATCACTTCAGCGTTCTTCACTCCCTCCCTTTCAAACAGCTCCTGTGCGATCCTGGCATACTCTGGCTCGAATTCCAAAGTAGTGACGTGGCCTGAGGGACCTACTGCATCGGCCCATGCCAGAGTCGAGAACCCGATATACGTTCCAATTTCCAGAACTAAATGGTATTAGGGCTGATGATACCTCGTACGCTTAATCGACTTACTGCGCTTGAATCCCATCGCCTTAGCCAACCATATGTGAAACTGTGCCTGCAATGGCGAGATCATAAAGAAAGACTTCTCTTGTGTCTTCATTCCCCAGTCATGAAAGGCAGATACGTTAGAGGGGAGGACAGATGAATGGTTGAATGCATAATCCCCGACTGCTATTCCAACCTGTTCGTTGGGATAAAGCTGAGTGTGGATCTCACGCATCTTGATTGATTTCGAATGGGACAATGGAAATCGAGAACCGCTGAAGATATAATAAACTTCTAAATATCAGATCCAGAACAAACCACTTCCTTTAAATACATGTTCAGCTCATTGGCAAGACGCATGGCATGATTCAGTCTCTTTCTTGTCTTTCATACATAGACGCCGAAAGGAACCCTTGCTCAATAGAGCTAGCAAGAACATGATGTAGGGGTGATCGGGAGAAGGCCCGACTTTACCCTAGATGCGTCTTCCATTAACCACAGAAATTCAGAGCGCAGGTGTAACAAAACTCATCTCCGGGGCGAGCCGAGCCATTCGGACCTGCTTAATTAACTCTCAAATCCAAGAGCGGAGAATGACCCTATACAGGAGGGTATCGCATTCTCTGGTGACGAGCAACTCGGCTAAGCGCTTTGGGAGCGATTGTCAAGCCAATCGTGCAGCTGCTATAGGCCCATTATGGAGCTGAACAGATGAGATTGCCCCATAATAATCATATGACACCTACGCAATTGGCTCAACAATCGTTTCTAAAGCGCTTAGCCAAGTTGCTTGCCACCAGAGAATGCGATAGCACGTCAGGCTGATATAGTGTGCTGGCGCGGCATGCACGTCAGAAGCTCTAGGAGAGTTTCGTAGCTGTTCTGTATTGGCCAAACTCCCAGCAGGTACCCGTGAGCTAATAACTTGAGGCTGCACCCCGCTGTACTAGTGATCTCGTCACGCTCTGCGGGATGTGTTTCGGTAACTAAGAAACGGACCGTATCCTCTGGTAAACAGATGTTGCAGGGCCAAGAGAAGACAACGCAGCAATGAGACCACATCTGTCTTCGGTCTGACGCACCGATCCTTGTGCGGAACAAAACTCGGCAAATCAAGAAAGGGCCGTATTTCGCGCCGATGGAAAACTATGAAGCTACTGTCCAGCGCTTGTGATGGGAGGAGTTTCTCAATTTCTAAGGTCTCTTACCTACAAACAAACTTCTTCAAATTTACCCACACCTGTTCTTCACATGACAGACACCACAGTCAAGACCGAATCTGCGAACGGAAAACCGGAAGTCTCTATCGACATGGGCACCACTGCTCTCGAGTGGAATGGGCCTGACGACCCAGATAATCCGGTCAACTGGCCTAAGTGGCAGAGATACTGGCACATCGTTCCGCCCGCCATCATTTCGTTCACGGCGTAACGTCTCTTATCGACTGATGTGCCAAGCTCAGCGACTGACACTTTCAGGACCTTAGGATCTTCGATTTATACACCTGCATATCCTATTATCCAGGAAGAATTCAAGCAGAGTTCAACGGTAGCGCTTCTGCCTTTTGCATTGTACGTTCTAGCTTTGGGTTTCGGGCCCTTGATCGCTGCGCCGCTTTCAGAAACCTACGGGAGATATATCGTGTACACTGTCAGTACGCCAATTGCAGCTGTATTCACTGTTGGCGCTGGGTTCTCGCAAAACATTCACTCTCTTTGCGTTCTGAGATTTCTCGCAGGAATGGCCTTTAGCCCTTCACTGGCTATTGGAACAGGAAGCGTTGGTGATCTAACGGTTCCTGAAAAACGTGCTGTTCCATCGGCGCTATATATAATGAGTCCATTCTTGGGTCCAGCATTTGGGTAAGCTGTCCATAGTCGTACCCGTTCATTGCTAATGATTACGAAAGGCCCGTTATTGGCTCGATTGTGACGGTTAAGATGTCCTGGCGCTGGACGCAATGGACTCTAGTGTTTTTTGCCATTCTTTCAATGGCAGTGACTCTCTTGTCCCAGGAGACATACAAACCGATCATTCTGTCTCGAAGGGCGAAGCGGCAAAAGATCTCACTTCCTTCTGGACCTTCCCCCTTGGCAAAGCTCAGCCTTTTCCTGACCATTACACTTATCCGTCCACTACACATGCTTATCACCGAGCCAATTGTGGCCTTATTCAGTCTTTACACCGGTTTCAACTTCTCTATCATATTTGGATTCATGGCGGCCTACCCTTACGTCTTCCGAACTGTGTATGACTTCGACACAATTCCATCAGGATTGATTTTCCTCGCTATCGGGTTCGGCGGATCTTTGGCAGTGCCGACTGTCCTGCTTTGTGATCGCTTCCTTTACCAGCCACGTGTCCGTGAGTCCAAAGCTGCTGGTAGAAGCCGAGCAGTTGCTCCAGAATATCGTCTGTATCCCTCAATGATTGGTTGTTTTGGCCTGCCTTTAGCGCTATTCTGGTTCGCATGGACTGCTCGTCCGTCGGTTTCCTGGTGGTGTCCTGTTGTTGCTTCAATACCTTTTGCTTGGGGGAACTCGACAATCTTCATCTCTGCGACTGCGTACTTGCTTGATACCTATCAATCTCTCTATGGAGCCAGCGCAATGGCGGCTAATGCTCTTGTACGGTACACAATGGGGGCTGCTCTGCCACTTTTTACCTTGCAAATGTACAAGGGCATGGGGATCGACTGGGCTACCAGCCTACTGGGGTTCGTTTCTGTTGTTTGCATTCCGATACCTTGGATTCTTTTCTTTTACGGCCACAAAATCAGATCGAGAAGCGGATATGAGACAGCGAAGTCATCTGTATAACAGTAGAGTTTGTAAATTAGGCAATAGTTGTTTGGGTTTTCGTGCGTCTGATATTCAAGATATTCTTCTATATCGTCAGAGCATTGATTTTGAGAGTTGTGAAAGTGCACTGAGTTGATACATACTGATCTGGAGACTGAGTTCTCCTTCCAGAGAATGCAACCTTACCTGACCTTTGCTATAGACTTCTTCACACAACCTTTGGTGGACGTCCAAAGTCTGCTGTCGGTTCGCGCTTGCGCTGCTTGTGTTAACTAGAAGAAGCCTCATCGTCAACAATTTCGAGCGCCCAATTGTCTCTCGTGCTTGACAAGCGATGGGTAAATAGAGCTATAAGGGTTTTCGAGCAAAAACCCTCCCCTCCGCGCACTTCTGAAGTCGACCATCATCTTCAAATATTCACAGACGGACATAACTCTTCTCAAGGACCCCTTCTCTCTCGCATGTTTTCAAATCTGCATTCCAACCTCCATATAGCTCTAGGACGTCATATCTAGAATTTCTTGAAACACCACGGGTAACATGACTCAATATCCGATGTTGAGCAGTACACTCGGCGCGTCAAACAAGTGATTTTGTCTCACAATGTCAAACGAGTTAGTTTGCCTCACGATATCGAGACAATATCCCTGCGATTGAACCGCGATGAAAGCTCCACTTCAAAGCCGTCCTGGATGTAGCTTTCACGCACAAGCACAGAAAGTGTCCAAATGTTGCTGTTGAGGTTGCCTTCTCTCAGAGCATTGAGGACTCAAAAGAGGAGTCGATGGGATACGTGAACTTGCCCCGAAACCGAGAGTATGTATATGCTGCACTTGCAATCAAGCTGTCTTAGCAGAAATGGTCTGTTCGTAGTAAGAGAAGTGTCTGAAAACGTAATCATGTGTGCGCAATGTACCATGATATTGGTAAGAAGCACAGAGTCCTAGAGATTGAGATTCACTGTACCTAGTTATGGTGTATATACGCAGGACAGCCAACCGACAACCCAAAATACGTGCTGTATTTCTCTAGTTTCTACCCGCCTAGCACTCTTGCACCGCAGGATATCCAAGCAATGCCGATCAGCTCGTCTAATTAGTCAGATGTCACACCAGATAGCAAGAAGGGGACGAGAAAGATACTGTGAAAGAGAGGTATGCACATGACTTCAACTCAGTGATAGCCGAATCAACTATTTCCACGCAGGAGTACTCTACCTGAAGCAACGTCACAGACAGCCAGCCCCCTTTGGTGAATCTGACACCTCAGCGATTCGTTGACGGGCGCCACGACTGCAAACTCCAGCACCGGCATAATAGGTTTACCATCTCTCCGTCATTCTTCCTAGTCCCCTGTCTGTACAGGGCTCTTCGACAACTCTTTCGCTATATCACAGATGGCAGATATTTCTAAGACTTCGCGCCGACGTAGCCAGGCCGTATCATTCTCTGAGATTGCCTGAGCGTGGCTCCGTGAGCCGAACCAGGACCCCCGTGCAGCCACAACGTCAGAATAGTACCCGCAAGGTGCCCACTCGGGTTCATCTGTGATCTGTAGGATGCTAGGCTGTTGAAATAAGTTCGTACGTGCGGGAGGCATGTCGCGTGATACAGTTGAAAAGATGGATTTTAGTAAACAAGCGGAGGGGTGAGTCGAGAATGACTGGGATCGGGAAAACAAGTCGCCATTGGAACAGCTGTGCGATGACAAAGCCACAATTTTGTTGTCTCAACTGTCGATGTCGATAGATGCTTGTTCCGATGCACGGCATCACCGGCAGCAGCCACGACTGAAAAGAGCTGCTAAGCGATTTTGGGCACGTTACCAAGTGGGGTGCCCCTGGCATCCAAACTCAAGCCTCAACACCAACACCCTTGGAATGAAACGCACGTCTCATCTCGGCAATGATATACCTCAATGTTCGATCTGGCGACTGATCTTACTGCGCTTATCATACGCTGACTCGCCCACTCGGCGACAGCGAGCCCTGTAACCTGTCCGTTGTGTCGAAAAACGGAACCCTCACGCCGTCGCTCGCGCATCACCGGCGGCACCCTTCGCTACTTCAAGGTACCAAATTAGTGCTGCCATCTGCGCCACAAGCGATCATTTGCGCGCATGGCCTGCTCAGACCGTCAACGGACGCCAGCACAGCTATTGCAGTGACCGGGCATCCCACACATCATCTGAAGACACAAAAGCGGGCAGCGGTGGCGCAAGCTCAGGGACTAGATAGTTGGGCAGCCTTGGTAGCCGATTGTTGGTTGCGAGGGCGTCTCGGGGCTACGATTGATCTTGCGGTCTGTGGTCCGGATTTTGTATTAGTCGCTGATGTAGTAGACCTTCGAACTGTCGGATTTGCTTTCATGAGTTTCAAAACTGCTACTGCTATCACGTTTCAGTGCAGAGATGATCCTTCCAGAGCATATCAACAATCTCAACCTGCTGGATTGATATGCGAGCACAGGTTAGCTTTGTCCGTTTCCCATTTTTGGAAAATCGAATGCATCGAAGTATTCAGGGCCTCCTTGCCAATCAGTGCAAGAGTACTATTCTTCTCTCTGCTTCATCTTGCGACCAGTAACATTCTCGGGCTAAAGCTTGCGAAGAAATGGCGATATCATGAAAGTTTTCAGTGAAGACAAGGGTAGTCACGTCTGTCTGCAGCGGACTTAGAAGGTATGTGCAATAAGAGCATACTTGACACAACTACATGATTATTGAGGCGGCCCTTCAGAACCGGGAGCCACTTAGGTCAATGCTTTGTTCAAAGATTCAGGGACACTGCAATTGACAGCTCAAAGAGGTTGAAAGAGAAACAGAAGGGGTCACAAAACGACTAGCGAGTATGTACTGCTATGGTCGGCTTGATGTCTTTCCCGTATCTCATGGATTCCGAGGACATTGGCATCGCGGTACATACGAGTCCTTCACACGTTATCCTAATGTCCTGGCCCAGGCCGTACGTGGCCCTAGAGCTTGAAAGGCTTCGGCAGGCGAGTGCGACGTGGGTTCTGCGGCTATATTTTATACTGAAAGTCATAATCAGTCGCAACTGGCTGTTTTCTTTTGAGGTCGGGCAGTAAAGATCGGAGCGACATTGCTCGTTCCTGCGTTTCGCGCGATCTGAAAGGTTACATAATTTACAAAGAAAACATGTGTTAGTTTTGCAAAGCCTCTAGTAGTCGGACCTGGAATCCAGGGGTGATGGCAACGGTTTAGTTCTTTGGCGACGAGACAACAAAACAGCTGACCTCACAATGCAACCTGCCATTACGAATTGTAGAAATTGTGCCGCGGATTTCTTGAAAGCCGCCCGGGCCGATACCACACGAGGCTTCCGCAGCACTGGCACAAAATGAGGCAAGGGATGCTCCAAACTCCAGACGAGGAAACACATGGTAGCAGATGATTGGCGATGATGTGGACTGAGAGCAGCTACTACCAAAGGAAGAAGGGAATTACGTACACGGTGGAGTTGCATTACCTCTAGTCTAACATGAGTCAAAGTACGGGCTAGACGAGCAGTTTCACATCACCCGCCCTCAAAGACGCAGCTTCTGTGGAGTCGAGGCCAGTAACTGCGCTTCAGATTCAATCGTGAAGACTTACCGTTACTGCTTTTCTATTCGAATTGATAAGGAAGTAGTCAGTTTTCGAATTGGTTGACCGGACTCTGCTACATGATGTGTTTTACACGTGTTCGATGTCGTGGCGGGACAAATGGTCCGCTCGAAGTCGGTACAACATTATCGATCTCGACTTCCCTCCCACATAATTGATCCTCCATTAAGAGCCATCTGTTTCCATGACTTGTGTCGTGGTGTGGCTTGGAGCTGTGCTGACTCAGCAACTCCGTCTCTGATTGCAGTTCGCCGAGCTCGCGGTTGCCGGGCGTCCCGTCTGGGGATTAGCCAGGCTGGAAGGCCTCGACGCTTACAAGGGGGGAGCACGAACAGAACGGAATACGAGGTGCCCCACAGAGGTTTCTCGAGGTTTCTGAATAGTTGATACCTACATCTGAGGGACTCTATTGGTTGTTTCCTGATTGACACCCAAGTTCGTATTCCAGTCCGCTCATGTTCCCCCCTTGTACTTCCGCGCCTTGGCATTTCATCGATGTTTCCGAGGATCCTGCCCTCCATCATCGCTCTGCCCACTTTTCGAGATTCCACATCACATCTTAGCTTTGGTGGGCGTGCGGCATGTGGGG
Source organism: Boeremia exigua (assembly GCF_020726555.1). Taxonomy (NCBI): domain Eukaryota; kingdom Fungi; phylum Ascomycota; class Dothideomycetes; order Pleosporales; family Didymellaceae; genus Boeremia; species Boeremia exigua. The sequence goes on from NW_025763531.1 coordinate 472,515, forward strand.
ACCTCTTGAACGACGAGGACAGTTTATCCAAAGAAGACCAGACCGGAGCATTCCCCTTTACTTTATTACCATTTTATCTCATAGCGCAGTCTCATATCGCTGTCTCACTCTCTGTCTGGGACGCAAGAACAGTAAAGTCGCGCGGACACCTTGATTGCTCGGCGACTGGGGACTTGCTCACCGAAAGACTCTCCCCGAGGCCTAACTGGCGATCATGCTGCATGACGTCCACGGCGCATTGCAGTCGGCCCGTCTCTTGTGTTTCCACGTTCGATGGCTCAACTCGAATTGCCGAAAGAGGCATCTTCGCTTGCGCTGATATGCAGCCGGGGCAGCACTGAACAATACCATGGCCAGTAATCTGCTCGAGCGCTGGAATGTTGATCTTGTTTCAGACCACCATACGTTACGAGCACCGCAGTCGTTGACGCCATTTGTCAACCCCGGTAAGGAGTGAGTAAGCAGCTTACAATAACAATGTTCTCGTAGTAATCTCGAGTCTCTACACATCAGCTTTGAACAGTTGTAGGTGTGCTTCTGCGACGGAGCGCAGTGCCATCCTGTGGAGGTGCTCCGCTATTTATCGAACACGAGCGCAATGTGAAAAGATGCATTTGACGTTGAGCAGCCATCTATCTCCTTATTGCGGAGCGGCGACCAGAATCACTGCTTGAAACAAGGTCGTCCCCCATGCGGGCATCGGATCCTGATAGTCATTTCTAGGTTCGACAAGGTTCGCGTACAAGCGCCGAAACGAATGTTATTGGCCTCGAGAAGGAAAGCGTCGAGCAGCCGTTGCATACGTCACAGATTGCTACCAAGATGTACGCCAACACAGTATGAGAACTTTTCGAGACTGCGCTGATTGCTTTAGGTTATTGGGGACGCTCTGGTCGGGATCACATGCGTGCGAAACCTTCTCCCGCTTGTTGTGCTCTTCTTCTTGACACCCTGGAATGCGGCAATGGGAGTGCAAGCTGTATTCATCATCACGGCCACTTTCTGCTTTGTAATTTTGTTGTTGCCTGTTGCTCTGCTGCTGTGGGGAAAAAAGGTTCGAAGGCTTACAGCCATGAGATATAGGCAGCTCGCTGCGCACTGAGCTATTGTAGAGCGGATAGTGCGGGGCACCGAAGTAATATAATGATTTCCGAGACGTGCGATACCAGCCTCGCAGAACTACGCAATAACACAGGCACTTCTGTCGCCTTGATAGGGTCGCCCGGTATCTCTCTTACATCAAGACAGCTTTAGGGCCCCTAAGCATTGCTACCATGGCCTCCCTCTCCTCACAAAAATCTGTCATGCAGTGTCGTCGGCCACAAATACCTCCAATTCCAGCGACAAGAGAGATAGATGTCATGATGTTTGATGGGGATCTGGTAGCTTGAGTCAAGGGATCCTGCACTGCATCATATTGCGAGTCCCTCTTCGCATGAATCTGCAGATGCTTACCTCTATCCCAAGTCCTTGATCTTCCAGTGAGACAGTGCAGTGTCTAAGCAATTCTTTTCGTTCCCTGGACTGTGCGTTGTCCTATTCTAGTCTTGAAGCAATATTTGGCGAAGCGTTGTCATTGGCCAGAAAGGATTTCCACTACACGAGCGCAGCACGTGAGCTTCCAAGAATGCCACTTCGTTATGCTACCCTTGGGCATCCAGTTCTTGAAACAAAGGCATAACAAGATTGCTTAGTGACAGAACAAGATTGCTTCCTGGCGAAGATTGCGTCGCCAGAAGCACCTCCAGATGTTGGCGCTTGATTTGTGACTGGAAGATAACCTGTGGCTACAATGAGGCGTCAAAATTCGCTTCTCATAGCCCTTCATTGGTTGTGTAGTCACATTCAAAACTCCGTGTGGGATAAGACTGTACAAGAAAACTCGGTTTGCGATTGTGGTATGATGCGCGGTTACGCAGCATGGACGATCTCCTAACCCGAACTCTCTTGCAGATTCTTTTTTCTTACCAAACCCGAATTGCTATGCTAATATATCGAAAATCTTCGCGTTGAAAATCACGTTTTGCGTATGTGCACGAAAAAGCTGAAGTTTCTCTAACCTGGAAGTGCAGAAGCGTTTCCACGACAGACTGCGTTGCGGACTCTGGTTTCAAGTATCTGAGCCTGTGTCGATGTTGCTGCGATGGGGTTGCCACAGTTCCACTGTTCAGGAACAAGCCCGTGTTATTGAATGAGTCAAATGGCAATGACTTTTGCGTTCAACTTCGATCAGCCTGCTGCTGCTCTGGAAGCACAAACGGCCACATGACACGAATGTGTTCTGCAGCAAATAGTTTCCGGTGGCTAGGTGTCACAGTTAAGATCCAATTCTCTCAAAGTGTCTCCAGGCCCACCAAACCTCGCCGTCGAGATCGTTCAGATTCGATTGTTGCAGCTTCATCAAGCACATGGGCGCCGTGAAGGTTGTGCGTTACTTGACACACGCAGTAGCAGCAGCCAGCGTACTCTATCCGGAGCCAGTCCATGTACGTGGCGGCGGATTTCGGGTCGAGAGGAAATGTCCGGCGTGGCAGACTGGGAAGCGTGTACTAGCGATGGAGGAAGTTCGCCGTTGTCGTTGAGCGGATGCGATTTGCCGTCGCCGGCGCAGCTGGTGTGTTGCGATGCGCAGTTCCAGCATGAGCGATGGTGGACCTGCCTTCGAACATGACGCCAGCCACGATCCACCTGCCGAACGGTTTTTCCGCGCCGGGTGGTTGATGTGGCTAGTGTGACTGTTACGGCTGCTGTGGCTGGCGCACAACTATGCCACTGATTGGGTCTTCCTATTCAAGTCTAGCGCAGCACACATTGGCACGAGTCAGATACATCTTATCTCTTATCTTAGTCCAGCCATTTCATCTGGTCATCAAATGTCTCTCAAACTCCGCGACTCCACATCAAGCGCCATCACCAACCGCGAAACCACTCATCAGAAGCAGATTTGGACTTCATTCGAAAGACTTGTCTGGGTGCAATAGGACCTAGCGGGGTCGCCCCTACCAAACCTATTCGCCATCTTACGCTGGTTATCAGTGCATGGCATCAGCGGCCTTTGATTAGCTAATTGTTGCTGAGTAACCTAGCACTATATGCAAGTCAGCAGCAACGCGCATGCACGCTCTTCTAATCATACCTCCAATCCACGCCTACGCTAAGCCTGACATGCCCTATGCGGCTAGATGGCTCAATCTCGGTGCTGGCGATTACCGAGAAGTGCACACGCCAAATGATGGTCCCGCCCCCAAAAACGTGGCCATCATCCCTCGTGGACGCCTTCACCCCACAACACCATGCGGAACACCAGAATTGGCTGGAAAATACCTTCAAAAACGGGCCGGAGCTTCAATGCAGCCTCGTGGTCATGACGTGCAGCAGACCGCAAATAGACGTGAAGTAGACTATTGATCCTCCCAGATCGTGAGCCACGAATCTCTTTTAGAACTCTAGGCGTCCCATACCTCAAGTCCGCCCATGATCACGGAAATTATATCTTAGGCGGTCCAAGTCCTCGCAGATGCTCACGACTTAGATCATATTTGTGACAAGATCGAGGAAAGGATACATATCTGACCCCAAAACGTCTCAGAGTGCCTGCAAACAAGCTGGCAATGCCGCAAAATGCAAGCTTTGTCAGTCAGGGCGACTGCAAGTCGGATTTATTGTTGTGCGTCTAGTATGGTTGATACACAGTCCAACACTAACGTGGTTCCAGTATCTTCGTCGCGTTCGGTGCTGTCGCATTATGGTCAACAGTGCCACTCACCATCCGAGTCTTGACTACACTGAACACCCGGTCAGGCATGTTCTTCTGGTCTCTCATGGCAACTACCTGGGGTCTATGCCTGCGTCAGATCGGGTTCATTGCCAAGTCTGTACCCGGCAAGTGTCCGTGGCCGCTTGCGCAAGCAATGCTGCAAATCGGATGGATCGCGATGGTTTCGGGATTCTCAATGGTCCTGTACAGTCGCCTCAGTATCATCTGCCACAACAGGAACGTGCGGCGCGCAATTCTTTTCATGATCATCTTCAACGGCATAGTCTGGCACAGTTCCATGACCATTATCTCGTTTGGCAAAGTTTGGACTCGGAATGGCAAACGGCATGATCGTAAGATGAACTGGTCGTGCTATCGCATAGCAATGCATAAGCTGACGCAAGCTAGTGCTCAGGATATGGGAGCGGGTCCATAATCCTTTCGAGCGATGTCAGATCATCTTCTTCACCCTTCAAGAGACAATGATCGCATGCTTCTACATCCACACCGCGTACAAGTACCTCAAGAATGGATTCGCTCGTAAGCGACAAAAGCGCACGGCCATCACCTTGCTACTTGTGGTACAGCTCATCATTGTTGCAATCGACGTAGCCATGATCACAATCGATTTCCTCGATTTGATCACGCTCAAAGTCTCGGTCCACTCATTCTCATATGCGATCAAATTGGAGCTGGAGTTTGTGGTCCTTACTCAGCTGGTTGAGCTATCTAAGCTTGGACTAGCAAATAGTCCTACCGGGCAGCGCCAGTCCCGAGATATGGAGCAGGGATTCGACAGACCTGGCTCACATGTTTCCCAGGCACAAACAATTCGAATTTCTCACTCTCGCTGTTCGAAAAGTGGCTCATGGGCATCTTTGACGGCCTCGGAGCAGTCCAGCCTCAAAGTCATTGCCGTGTCAAAGCAGTTTGGTGTCAGTAATAGCAGTGTGCCATAAGAGAGACGAGGTCGCTAGATTGATTCCTATTGCCAGATCCTTCACTTCAATGAGATTGTGGACGACAGATTTCCACACGTGACTGATTGAGTAGTACAGCTGTTGTCGAATCGAGCTTTTAGCCAATCACATAACAATATCGGTATTGCATGCTTCGTTGCTCTCATCAAAGTTCATGTAGACGTGATATAGATACCCGAGATCCTCAACTATCGTGCACAGTGACCCAACGCCCGTTTATCACTAGTTTTAGTTGCATCAAACTAAGGTTATAGAGCTTTACCACGCAAATAGAGAGACTAAATCATTCAGTACAATAACATACAAAACAAACACCAAGACTGCTGTAAAGTTTTAGTCGGTAAACCATGTTATGAATACAACTGTTGAAGATGAGCAAGAAAGTGGAAAAACTAAATCTTACTTTTGACTACGCTATGCAAATCTGGCCTGATTTCTTACTATGTCATCATGTATTCTCTTTTTTGAGTGTAGTATATCTACTAAGCCCTAACTAGGTACTTACCCCGTCACCCCACACCTCTATGCTAACAGACAAGTGGGGCCCCGTCAATGTAGACTTGATCCTTTGCCCCGCCAGCGCCTATCCAGTCGCCAAATGAGCTTACAGGTGAGCTGACCCAGTTTTTGGCACACCAGTTGTCCTTCAAGGTTATCATTGTCCTAAGCACTTCGAGTACCGTCAACGCTATAACCTCTGTAGAGTTCACCACACAATATGGCTAATCGCTTTCAGATCGCTTCGCGAATGTTCGCCACCCAGAACAATTCTCCGCCTCCATTGTTGTTCGCAAGTAGACAATCATGATAGTGTTTCCACAAGACTAGCGAATGCTGGATGCCTTCATCAAACTCATTTGTCTAAGCAGCAGGATAAGGCTTGCCCTCTCATCGTTGTTATGCGATGTCAATCAGCATCCCACGCAATCTATCTCTTCCGTCACATTTCATGCTCACGGGACGGTCCAGTTCAGTGTAAGCCTGAAAAGTTACAATTCGTAGCGGCAGATGATACTTTATTACGCCATCATCTGATCTCGTTGGAAACACTGCAGATTCTCATCCCTGGAAGGATGCAAAAGAATTGCGGAACCCTGTCAGTAGCATTACGCAGAGATGGAAGACTGAGACAACTTCACGGAGCGAGCAAAAGATGTTTGGCAACTCGAGTCTATAGCACGCTCCGACAGAGTGTCGTTACGAATCTAGCGTGTTCGGCAGAATCCCCCAGCTAGTCACGCGGGGACTCCTTGGTCTTCTAGCCTTCTTGTTTCTCTAGCCTTCTTGTTTCATTCCTTTGTCTAGTCCTGACCCCGAATCTTCCCTAATAAATCAAGATTTGGGATTTTGGTTACTGTTTAAAGCTTGGAAGACTGCTTGTCTCATATCAGTCCACCTCTGCAAGTCGGCCTTCGAGCTAGCCACACTGTGCGCTTGATCCAGACGTCCAGATAGCTTGATACTTTCTTTCATCATCGTCTGCGAATAAATGGCTCGCCTAAGATGTTCCAGATCCGAAACCGACTCAGGAAAACAAGTCAAGTCCCACAAAAGATAAGGCGGGGTGCACGGATTCAGCCAAAGCTGATGTCGGATCCATTCGAGCGTCACTTTTTGGTTGTGATCCTTTGGGCTTGTTTTCAGGTTTGGATTGACGCGTTCCCATAGTTTTTCTATCCGGGAAGTTGTGTCTGGGTCCACTTTAGGGTATGAAATGAGTATCGTCTTGAGATTGGGCAGAGAAGAGCAGATCTGTCGCAGAGAGGCTTTGTCTGCCATTTGCCAGGAATCGCGGAGTGAATCCTTGCGAGACTCTTCGGTAGGGAGGATCTGGATCTCGAGCTGCGTGATTCGACGTCCGATCCTAGAGTATGAAAGGCTTGTGTATCGATCTGCGTAGTCCTGTTCGGTGTCGGTTGCAAAGTGGTGCTGTGTTGCTGCGGAGGTTGTGACCCTGCTGGCCTTGATTAAGAGAACGCTTCGGTTGAAGCAGTGGTCGTCAACCTCCTCGTAGATCTGTTTGTTCGTACGCATTATGCTCAGATTTTCTGGTAATGAGCCGTCCCTCCTAGGAAATTTCCGAGAGGATGTCGGAATGTAAGGCACATATGGTACAAGGTAGTCGTATACTTGAAGGCGAAGTTCAGATGGTAGCTGGAGGAACGGAAAGGGTTTGACTTGGTGATGATTAGAACCTTGTTTGGGTGATACTTTCACGAACTTACGATTCTGTTCTGCATTTCGAAACAATTCGTCGAGTGATGTTTCACAAATAACGTCGAGTGCGGGTATTGCGGTGTTGATGGAGGAGAACGTAGGAGCAAACCTGTTAGCGATGGTCTTGGCTCCGATTGGAGGTCTTGGGAGGTATACGTTGGTGAAGTGACGCGAGCAGAGTATCTCTGTGTATGCTCTGACATATACATTGGGAATCTCTTCGGGCCGTAACAATTTCTTAGTGACAAGGTAAAGTTCCTCGGAGCTCTCAACACAAGTGGAAAGCGTGACCTTTTCTAACATCTCATCGAAGTTTAGAAGCTTGTGCTCATCAAAGGGAGTCCGGATCAGAGCATCGTTCAGTGTTTGTAACTTCGTCTTTAAGAGGCCAGCCTCGGCGGCCGTATATGAACCCATGGAGCCAGTTTTTCAGTAGATCGCCCGTGGCTAACTTCGTTATCGGAGTTGCTGGCGTCGTAGGAACCATGTATGGACGGACTCCGTTATCTTGTGTTGGACTGAGGCAATGGCCCAGTTGGATCAGCAAGCGACAAGTCCAAGATTCGGTTTGGGAAGAAGGATTATACTTGAAGAAGATGTCATATACCAAGCATCACTGTCCAACAGGCAGCAATATTACCGGCCCGAATACACAAAATTTGCCTCAACAAAACCTTGTTAGAGAGATGGGAACTTTAGGGCGGATATCATCTCGTATTCTATATACTAGCATTAAGCGAGTTCGTTTATAGGGTCTTAGAGCGGGCGGCGCGACTTGGCTAAGGCTTGAAGCAACACGATAATCGCAAATGGGTCTGGTCTTAGGTTGCAACGCTGCGACGTAATATTTAGCTGATTTATTTGCTCAAACAATTATGCAGCCGTTTTGCAATACCATTTCCAGGAGATCATGCAGAGCGCCCCTTTCATGAGGCGTTCTGCATGGTGTTCTGATTGGCTACACTTATTTGGTTTGAGAGAAGCAACAGTCCGGGAGACATCCTGTAGGGTAATAAAGAGGTTTCTGCTGAAACTCGCGAGCCCCAGCTCCCCTCGCTCTCGTCATAACCCAGCATGTCACGTCCGGAGCCATTGCCTTGATAAGCTTGGTTGCACGTCTCATTATACCGTATGCAGATGCCCACTCTGACAGGTTCGATGGGCGGTCCACACCGATATTTTCCTATTTCGCCTGTCCACCAAGCCTAACCGTCACTATCTGGACAGATTACTCAAGCTCATCTGCACTCTTCACCCCTAGACGTCTTGTTACAGACCTTTCGCATTTTAACAAATCAGCATCCACCTTCGACCTGCCACCGAATACTGATCTAAAACAGGCGATTGGAAATAAGCCATCGCTAGAACGCGCCAAGATCGATACGTGCATCCTTAGCTGGGAACAGATTCGTGCCTGGGTGGCACAAGAACGATGAGCCTGGAAAACCAACCTTTGCGGTGTACAGCGATCATTCGAGTCGTTTGAGTTTTGCGGTTTCGCCGCTTCAAGCCCTTCATTGTAGTACTTCATGAACCTGCGCAGGTCTTGGTTGTTCCCAAATCCTCGTAGGGTTCTTGAAGGATGTCGTAAGCATGCCGCACCGGTTCTCTGAGTGTTTCTCGCCACAACGCCGCGCTTCCTGGGAGCGGCCCATGTCAGCCAAGGCCATCCTTTCTTCTCTCATCTCACTTCTGGTAATTGAACTCGTCACACACAACAAAGACGATATAGTAACGACGACCGTTCCCCTCAAACACTTGGTCGAGATTGTAGCCTGAAAGCGATACGTGGTTCTCGTGCTCCCAGCCGCAGGGCCTGGCGCGCTGCGACATGGCGCCCGGTTTGGGAGCCATGTGCCGTGAGAAGTTGTCTTGTACGACGGGATATCGAATCTAGTCTGGTCGTGGCACGCCATCAACGAGCCAGTATAGTGATGACCATGTTTCCAAGGACTGTTTGGACGTTTCCTGAGCGCAGCTCACCTCGTTCACTAACAATACCCCAAGATGGTTGCCATTCTACACCCAGGCGCTCAAAGGATGAAAAGACTGGATGAAGCTGAGACCGCGCATGCCGGGACTTCCAGGGCGCATACTAAAGCATCGATGTTGCTTGGCCATGACTATCATGCCGACGGACGACGACAGGGTCAAGCGTGTTAAGCTGGGGACGAAGCACCTGCCAAGCGAAAGAATCGTCCAAGGCCGACGGGTCTCAGTCGCCGTATTGAGCCTTCCAGACTTCCGTAGAGCGTGGAAGATAGGCCATACCCTTACTACGGTAGATGAGCCAGCTTCATTTGCAGTTATCCTGGATCTATCATCGGCTTGCAATATAGCGCAACATTCGACAGGTGGAAAGGACTTTTGTAGTCAGAAAATAGTTTGACAGTTTCCTGCAGCGAGACGTGCAGGCTATCTCATCCGCCAAATCGTTTTGTAGAGGTTCGATCTCCTCGCTTGGACCTGGTCACCCAAAAACAGCCGGAACGGTGGTGAGTAGGCGGCGGAAGAAAGGGCTTTGATGCTTCTTTGTCTCTATTTGCACTGTCGCGTATACGGAATTCTGGATTCTTCTGCCACGGTCATTGGAAGTTCGGGTCTGTTCAGGTATATGGTCAAACTTGTGCAGTTCAGTCATGCAAATGCTGTCGCGGACAAATCTGGGTCGTGTGGTACGTCCACCTCAATACATTGCACGCCGCGGGAGATTGGGAGGGCAAATCTCCAGATTGACTTTTGTATCTCAACTGCAAGATTGTCTAAGACTGCTATGGCTAAGGGGAGCGTGTTGTCATTGCACCGAACGTCTGTTCTGCGTCAGAGTCGGGACAAGGCTCCACGGATCCGAAGAGTTTTCTCGATCCGGACTGGGACCGAACTGTAAATTTCTCAGCACGTCGGGGTCGGGGTTAAAGGGTACACCACGTTGCTTGGCTGTCTCGAGCGCGTTCGATGTCTGCGTCTACTCGTCGACTGCGATGTTCGTAAACGGTCTTGGCGCCCCACCTGAGATTCGAACGCACAAATCCGTCTCTATCACAACGCCGCCATCGCAATCTCGACACTTGCATACAGCCACACTGCAGCTATGTCCTTCCCTGGCTTAAAGGGCACGCAGGTGTGGAACACACGTGAAAGGGGCTTCAGAAGGAGAGCCGCGAAGCCTCGCTCGGTGATGCGCATAAGCAACACGGCGAGCACTGCACCTGCAGCATACATTCGGCTACTGCAATAATGTGATCGAAGCCATGAGAGGGCATCTAAGACGGCGATCTGAAGGTGCTAGCAAAGGACCAAAGACTGCGAGTACCATGACGCACGTGAGCGCAAGGACAGCACTCGCCATACATCTGCCGCCTGCACCCAGCCTTTTCAGACAATGGCCAGTTCCCGAAAATCTCTGGCTTTGTCAAGCTCCTCCTGCGCATTGCAAAGCTTACAGTCACCCACAAGGCGATACTTCCCGTTATTGTGCTCGCCATCGCTGATGGGCCGTAGTACAAAAGGTGTCTCCGCAAAGGCGATGAACCGTACCTCGTCACCAGGAGCCGCCAGTGGTGGAGCAAGTATAATATGACCGTTCTGAGTGAAAGCTACTTTCCTTCCCATGGTGTGTCTCGCAAGCTCGTGACCAAATTCTGCGTTGACGGTATACATGCTTTTCATAGCCATTTCCAACTGTGGAGGGGAGATGGCGCTGATATTGTCTGGAAAAAGATCCTGGGCAGCAGACCCACTGGCCGATTTGTTGAGTCGATTGGATGCATCGACAACCTTCATCATTTGCTGTGTGAGCTGACTCGCATCCGCATCTTTAGGTTCGCCCTCTCCGCCCGGCATACGAAATTTCATTGCATAGCTCCCAAACTCATCCTGTTTTATCAAGAGAGCCAGACAGTCATTGTAAAATTCAATCTCATCACGATCTCGCTGTCGATCTTCGAGTAAGACTCTCCATAGTGCATCGTCTCGGCGTATTCCCGTCGGATATGACATGGGAACATACGTGCTAAAGTGCTCTTGGAAATCCGTCCCGGCCCTCGCCATTTCCGACAGTGTATCAGCAGACAGGGATGCAAGAGTAGGTCCAGACTCGGAATCGGAGCCAATCAACAGAGGATAGTCGGTGACCTTGACGATACGATCAACCTTTGCTGAATACACTGACAGTATACAGGAATCCTCCTGGTGACTGGGTCGCAGCCCCGCAACATGAACAGAATGATGTAGCTTTGGCAGATTGGTCTTCTTGATGTCGAGTCCCCAGTTGGGTGTCCAAGATGGCAGCTCCTCATCCAAGATACTCGAGTGCCGGGAATTCAACGAACGCGGCCCCCATCCGATGCCCGCAAAATTGAGGCACCATAGGCTTTCAGTCATCAGCTCGCGGACTGAATTGATGTATAGGTCGACTGGTCGAATGCGATAGTTTGGCTGCAGCGACGGGGGAATGCTCTCGGAACAGAGACCCTGGAACGCAAAGACATTGTCTCTGGGGTCTGTCGCTCGGTACTTGGGGCCACAAGATAGGACGGTGCGGATGTCTAGGCCCCTGCTTTGTTGGAACGAGTCCCTCATCCTTGAGACCTGGAGAAGCATCAGAATCTGCTGGAAAGGGATGTCTACCCCCCTGAGGAAAGTCCCGAAGACATCCAAATTTCCATCGTTTCCTCGGTCCTCGAAAGCTTCCACAAATGGGACAAGCTCATCCCAGCGAAACTCGTTGTCGCCGAAAATCACGACCAGTTCTTTCGCTAGGACAATCTCTTGGACCACCCACGCCCTTCTCCAATACTGGCGCTCGAACAACTTCGCGATAGCCTGCCATCCAGGCGACCCGCGAGCATTGAAATTGTGTTTGCTGAATCTTGCCCACAGGCGATCCAGTCCCCATTGCGGTTGCTGGAGAGATTTGTTGGTCTTCTGCAGATGGTGTGATGCCAAGTCGCAGACATCATAATCAACTGGGCTGGCAGTGTTGAGGAAAGCTGTGACCCGGGTGGCACCAGAGTAAATATCTCCCATCAGTCTCACCTGTGAGGCTCTCTCATCCCTGTCGTTCTGATTGATGCCTAGAAACAGTCTCGTCAGCCAGACGCACAGGTCCGAGACGAGGCCACGAGTGTGAATGACAGACGCGCAGCTCTCAGCGTATACACGAGAAATGAGTCCACTCACAGATGAAGTCGCACCAGAGGTAGATATATCCAGACTGAGGCGCTAGTCCACAGACAACCTGGTAAGCACTTTCGGTGACAGCAAGCTGCTTGTCCCCAATGCGAAGGTTGAATGGCCTGACCTCCGAATTTGGACCCCATTCGTAAGATACGGCGGTGTATTCTGGACACCTGGCATCGTCCTTATCAAACGTCGAAAGACTGCACTCCATAGCTATCATAGCGAATGGGCGTCCGATTTTGAGAAGGCGAAACTGGCGGCCCTCAAGCCCGTCGTATTGGTATCCGTCGAGCCCCTGCACCATCCCTTCGGGCGACTGCTGATTTCGGAATGAATGTCCGAACCTTCTTTCATGTCTCTTGAAGTTCTTGATCAAGAACCCATCATGCGCATGGGAAATCCACACCAAAATTGAGACGAAGGGGCTGTGAGAAAATGCGTTCAAAACTCGGCGAAAGAACCAGGCGAACCGCTTAGCTAAACTAATCCATATGCCGGGCCATGTGATGGAGAGAATCCACACGCAGGCACTCAGAGATATTGTGATATCGAGTCGCGCAAGTACGGCCTTGATGAGCAGCAGCGAGAGTGAGAACAAGCTCATGGAAGTGGTATACCTGTAGACCGCCCATGTCGTAACGCTCCATATCAAGGTCCCCGATCCATCCCACAGCCATTCGAATACAGCTTTGTTCCAGGGAAAGTATCCTCGGGCTGCTAGTACGGAGATCTTGATCATGCGAAGGTTTCCGGGCATGAGTAGAAGAACGAAGAAAGAATGTATCGTCATGATAGCTGCGCGCCACCTTGGGACTAGGAAGCCTGCGAGATGGTATAGGCTGCCTGTATGCCACGAAAAAGCGTTCTGCAATGCTACTGCAGCAAAGACCACGCACCGTCCAACAAACGCTGAGAAGAACTGAAGCGCCTCATATTCGTGGTCAGAGAGGTATAGCAGAGACAGATTTTAGAAAGACATGGCCGGTGTAGCTATCGTATGTTGTGAGAAAAAGTGACACCGGCGTGTTGGGGTAATTTTCAACGCATGTTATGGACTCGACCGGTCAAGGTTGCCTTGTAGGACAGCTGCGCCACGGCGCATAGGCGCGGGGTCGGCATAGTGATTGGTCCATGACAATCAAAAAAGCAAAGCGCGAAGGTACTCTCATGTCCGGAGGCATACCATGATACGAGATACGAAGGCGTCTCAGTCGATGTCTACCTGGTGAAATTGACGGAGCTCGTGGCTGAGTTCGTGTTGCGGATAACCCCGCCCCACGTGCCATGATCACGTGACTCACCAGACCTGTTGAACATGGCGCGCCGTCGTAACTGAGGACCTCCAATCAGTAGCTATTTATATGCAGCGATGTACCAAAATCATGACGCTTCTGCTCGTGATGCAAGAATCGATGTATGGCGCTGCATTAGATCACGGCTTCCGCTATGCCCAGAGCAGTTAGCAACGGTGCTACATACTCTTCTACAAGGCTGTTATAGGTATTTCCGACTCTCACTATGATCAATGTCATCTGAAAAGCGGCTTTACTGATTGCTTGATACGATTTTAGGCTTGTAGAGATGCACATGCCTGTACGAAGCGTTGCATTTTGGATAGCGAATCAGGGTCCGAGATCAGCGACATGTAGATTGTGCTCTATATAAATCCATCGTCAGGTTCACCCACATACGATATACTGCGCTCCCTCCAGAAGCAGAAATACACCAACCTACCCAGCTACCAGCCTCAGCGTCCCGCTCTTCCCCTCCAGACTCACACTAGTCGACTTCGCAACCGCCTTCATGTCTGCTTTCCCAACTGGTCTCTCATTCGTATCAATATCCACTTCACAGAAAATCGCCGCAAGAAACGAGCTCTTCCAAAGACGATCGCTCTCCACCCCGCGATTCTCGAACGCCACCAAAGCGAGAAACAATCCAGTTAGGCTGATCAGAATAGCGGGGAAGGTGATCCAGGGCCACCGGATAGACACACATGTTGTGTTGGTCCAGACAAGGCCCTGTGCGTAGTCAGGAGTATACGTCAGAGTGCCGTCGCCTCCGGCTGTGCGGACCACGGTGGTCATTGCGGTTGCCAGGTTTTTGATTTGCGCATCGATGGTATTGTGTGTTATATTGCCCCCTTGGAACAGAACACGCAGGTGTGCGGCTCCCATCACGCCGCCCTTGCGACTATTGGTGGCCTCCTGGAGGTTAAACACTTCTCCCAAGGTCTCGGCTATGCTGGCGGCTGAGAATCTGTGTAGTGACCAGATACAGTTTCGCGGGTAGTACCACCACTTCCATCCAGCGCTTGGATTGGTATGACCGGTAGAGTTGACATAGGTCGGCTCGTCGCTGCTTTTTGGGAAGTAGACCAGCCCGGATCTGTTTTTGTCAGATCCCTCACATTGCTCCTGCATGCCGTTCCTTGTTGTGAGATTCGTGGCCATCTTGTATGTCCACATGAACTGCATGTTCGACAGATCTATGTCCACCACAGGGGGTGTTACGAATTGTTCGCTAATCGATCGAAGGGGGATGCTTTCGGTAAGATTCTCATCAAGCCTGGCGTCTTTGATGCTAGCTGCATACGTGTTGACGGTTGGATATAGCGAGCAATTGGTCACTTTCCAATCCGTGACGCTGCTGTTTGATCTGAAGAGGAAGTATATCGTGGTCAGATCCGAAGAAGCTGGAGACGATGACGAATCCACCCATGACTTGACTACAATCCCACCCATATCTTCGAGCCATTCAAAGGCTTCGTTGTCGCCATAGTCGATTCCTAAGTACTTGCTATCAGGTGCCGTGGAGGAATTGCGGGTCTCGTTGACGACATGGATTCGTGGGGTAAGATCTTCACATGTATGGCTGATCGCCACGGTAGAGAAAGATGCATTGTTGGCATCAGAGAATGTACAGTTTCCGGTGCTACACCCAGAAGAAAGTGCATTTGTTTGGTCGCCGGTAGGTTGAAGAACGCCAACATTGATCGCAGCCAGCATCTGGGGATACTCGGTGGCAACATTGTTCTGCGCTAGGCCCCCAGTCTGGGAGTAGGAATTGGTTCTTGCTATGTCAGCGAAAGCATCAGCATCCCTCTCTAGGCACCCGTGAAATTGCACAAGCTGTTGAGAGAAGAAGCCGGTGAGTGAGGCTAGAATCATGGTCATTGCGCCCAGTGTAGCGATGTAACTTTGATACGTCAGCTGACGATAGTTTGAAGAAACGTAGATTGGACTAGACTTACTATGCTTGCTTTGGTCTGAAGTGATACAACAAAGTGAACGCGCCCCAAGAACCACGGCTGGCTGAGTCCAGTCGCTCGATATGATCCAACTTTTTCGCTTTCTGATACCAATTCCACTTACACTGGCTGATACCTTTGGACTGTGTCAGAACTGTGCTAACAACTCATGGATATGACATACCTTCAGCCAACACTACGCCCACGCAAGCTCTCATCACCAGGGAAAACAGCGATATAATCGAGTTGATGGTGACGAGCTGTGGCCATTGCGGAAGTGGCTTGTTTTGATGCACCAAGAGTGTAGCTGTGAGTCCTCCAAGGGCTATGATTGAGACAATGTAACTGCATGTCTCTGCTGTCCAGCTCTTTCCCCATAGACCGGTCGCACTCTGATGGTGGCGCTTCGAGTCAGGCCCTAAGCTGCCAGGCGGGCCGGCGAAGTGTGGGCGGTCTGTCCCCATATCGTAGGTCAGGTCTTGTGTTGCAATCGTTGGCGCTTTGATCCCAGGTCGCAAGTGAGCGGAGTCGTGATCTTCAGTTGTTCTGTCGCCGCCAGAATTGGGAAGGGCTGATACTAAACGCTGAGACTGCTCCATCGCAGGAGTTGTAGAGAGTACTTTTGTAGCGCAGTCAAGGATACATTCTGTATATCATCAAGTTCGTTGGTTCAGCGAGCTGTAAGCTCATGTCAGCCGTAAGGTCACTTTTCACTCAACGTGGGGCTCATAGCAGGGCTGAGATGTCTCAGCAGGATCTTATTGGGCGCCAAGTGGGGATAATCTTAATGCTGACATGCACGGCCGGCCCAAAGAGAGTAAAGTGGAGCTTGGTGTAGTAGTGTACACTGACGAGCCATCTTGCTGTTGGTACCTAGCTAGCGCCCGAGGCGAAATTGTACTGTACTTCCTATACACATGCAACTCGACATTTGCTGTAGAACGCACGGAATTGCGCGAGTGCCAAAGAGCATTGCATCTACGCGTAAGTATGTGGGCAGCAGTCCTTTCGCATGCAGACCATGTCGAGAAATGCTGTGGCGCGGACGATGCTGTGCCGAAGACAAGGCGGTGTCGGGAGGCTGAGCGGTGGGCGACGCGGGCGCTAGCAGGCACTCGCGTGCAGGAGTTGCAGCCGCAGCCGCAGCCGAGGCCCAAAGCATGGGGCTCAGCGCTCACAATGGCAGGGTAAGTATTCAATTGGAATCTCGAAACCGCTTGTGTTCTTTTGCGGTATGAACAGACATGCAGCGGCAGGTAAAAATACCTACAAGAGTCAATAATTCCATGAATACCTGTGCGCAGCTGTCCCGTTACCGCTGCTGCGACGCCCGTCGCTCTTGCCTGCTTGGGCTGGCCGCTGATGCACTGCCAACCTTAGCGCCGTACATAAATGGCAAATGCACCTTTCTCTCAGCACGATTTGCTCACTATGTCAATGCATAGTCGACGGCCTGAGCACGCCCATGGTGTACCAATAGGTACAATGTATTCGTTCAAACTACACGAGTCAATGCTAGCAAGCCTGTGAGATGTCTTATCAAGTGAGATCCTCGAAGCAGTCCCCTCGGGTGTTGGCGAGCGGGTCCCTGCCAAGCCCGACGCACGCCAGATCAGCGGCTCGGAATTTCCGCGCAGCCGCAGGCGCCCACCCTTCAACTCGCACCCATCCATTTCACGCCCGACTCTCGTCGCATCGTCGCATCGTCGCATCGTCGCATCGTCGCACTGTCGCATTTTCGCACTGTCGCATCTTCGCATCGCCCCATTGTCAAGCTGCCTACCTCGCTCCGTCAGCATTGTCGCGCCACTCCATCGACGCCCAACAACGTTCTCGATTTGTCTCGACCACCACGCCATCGGCCCCCTTCGGCCTCTGGAGAGACAAAGCTCCCATCGAGTGCTCAAGCGCCGCCCATTCATGCCGTCGCCGTTGTCGTCCGGCCTTGCGAGGACACAACGTGGAAGTCGTGGTGGTGCGAGCGCAGGAGAGCGAGTTGGAGAGATGGAGGATGCAAATGCAGAAGCTAATGTGCATTGCTGGAGAGATGCAGACCATCTGTAATGTGCGTAGTCGCCGGACTAGTCGCTGGACGTATCGCAGGACAGAACACGCCTACGAAATGGGGTAGCTTACAGCAGCATGACAGAATCTATACTCGGCAGCTGCTGACGCCTTGAAGAACCCGGATCAGAACTCGTCTCTGATCCCTCCCTACCACGCGAGCGATTCAGATGCAAATGGACGAGGTGGTGACACCACCTTGCAGTTCCAAAACGTTGGATGGAAGCAATCATACCGACCTCAACACGAGATCCCACTTGCCGCACTTCCAACACAGCTCACAACTCGCCTGCAGCCAATTGTCGTACCTGTCCAGTCTCGACATAAAATTGGCGCAATCAACACTAGATTGACAGAAGCAGCGCATGTCTCTATTCGCAACATGAACAGACCTTCACGGAGCGAAGCCACCCATGCCGTTCTCATTCATCCACTCGAGGAAGTGCCAGTGGCCTGGCATCTTCCAGGCCGTACTGCCGACACTAATCTGCCACCTATAAAGCCACCTACGGCCACCAAGGTACGCGAGAACAAGGTGCTTATAGATGTGTCAGCTGCACGCAACCAACAACCCCCCTACCGGATGTCCCAAACTCTGTGCACTAGGAGTGTCGTTTTGTTCCGGCCTCTAGGATTCCTTCAGGCCGTTTAAATGCTCCTCAAAAGCCTTTTCGTTAAGCGGCCCCACGAAGACCCCTCGAAGTAGGCTATCCTGGTTGCTGGTTTCTCTCGGAATCTGATGTAACAGTAGCTCCCCAAGGCCACAGGAAGGTTTTGTTTGCCTCTCGACTGATAAACGTGTGTATGGGAGCGGAGACTTGTGTATGACCTCAAGTCGAGTTGGAGAATGGTATGCAAGTTCACAGAGCCATGTAACGGTTTTCAGAACTTCTCGATCATACACGATTCCGTCATTGTGGGTGATCGTCATCTCGATAGCTCGTACGTCCCGCGAGTCGTTGTTCCGTGGGCTAAAAGTGTACAGAGGCGAAGAAAGGTCCTGTCGGCTGTGCTGCTGATGCCTCCGTCTGCCACGCCGAGACAGCTTCTCAAGACGGGTGAAGCTCTAATAAGCGCGTAAGCTGCACTATAGTCAACAAGATATCGTATAGGCTAGAGGTTGCAGCGCTCTGTTCGGCATGTAGGGATCTGCGAGCTTCTTTGTTCATAAGGGGACAGGTTGCTAGGATCTTAGCTGCAAACCCAGTGTGCAGTCTACCGAGGGCCAGGCAAGAATCGCACACCATGTCTGCTTCCTTTCTTCACACCTTTTCGCTGCTTCGCCACTTCTCCACTCGTCTCGTTTCCACCTCCCAATCCCTAACAAGCCCTGCGCTTTTGATCTCGAATCCGATAACCTCGGCGCGATAGACTTGATACAAGCGCTGATAATCAGGGTCAGAGCTCGACACGTCTGCCGAATGGGCAGGTTGGTGCGCGATGATCTGTAACGAAGTAGGTCCTTGAGTTTTCGCGAAATGGATGCCACGATACGCCCATACATACAGCCATGACTAGATTTGTAGCTGTATCTGTTCCTTGTCGCATATAATATCTTGAAACTATCCATGGCCACTCTCACATTCCGCCATAAGCATCCGGTCTCATCAATGGGTCATCGTCCTGCTTCCAGGTCGAATACTTACACCTCCCGGCACTCACCCTCCGCGCAGCCCAGCTCATTGGCAACAGCTCCATGTTAACTGCTATCCATCATTGATACCACGACCGCGCCTCAATGCCCGCTATGCTTGACTTGTAAAGCTGGACCAGACCCGCATCACTCACCGTCAAGGCGCGACTAGTGTCCGAAACGGTTTAGCTACTTATGGCAAGACTAGCGCTGTTGCAGCAATCTTGCTTCACTCGCAGCCAGTTCGATCTTGTAAAAACTTTCACTGAACGCGCAATCGTGAAGCTCAATAGCATCCCGCGCCTCTCACTTCAACCTCTCAACAACCAACCAGATTCTCGCAATGTCTCGTCAAGTCCACCATCGCAGCCAGAATCTTGATCCAGCGACTCTAGCGGCCCCACCTCCCACTCCTCTTAGTACGCTCGGCATTGAATGCGCGGCTTCGTCGCTGACACTTTTCAGACAATCAATCGGTCTTTGTAGCCAACCACTTCGAGAAGCTCGCCATCGAGCTCACCAAGCGGCTGCTCGATGTCACCAGAGGCTCGCATGGGTGCGGTAACGGTGCCACAGATAGCGAAGGGCAGTGAGGGAGTCTCACGAGGCGCTTGGCGGGCGTGAGTCGAATCTCAACGCTGAACATCGCACAACGACGGTCAACATGAGCGAGAGCTGCAAAGGCGGAGATATGCTCGGGAGGAGATTGGGTGGCGCAGTTGGATTTCGCAACTGCTCTGCAACACAACGAATCTTCCAAGTCTCATGCTGATATTGGTCAGTTACAATGCATTGGAATGTATGAGAAACCTCACTGAGTAAAAGTGTACAGGTTGGACGCTGAAAATCACCGCCCGTCAAGTGATCCGCTTCCAGTGATGGTGATCGGGAGCGTACCAGCGTCTAGTCGCCAACGTTTCTTTGCAATCCGCTACACCTTACCTTCCGTAGTTCGAATGGACAATCAGCCCGATGCCTTACAACTTTCACTCGGTGAAATTCTGATGCACCCGACATCATGGAGACCAAGTGCCGCTACCTCTCGTGTGAATCCAGATCGCCAGAACACGCCCGTCGTGTTCAAGATCTGCGGCTCGCCGAGAAGCTCCAGAAAGCGCTCGAACTACTTACTCATCATCGACGCTAAGGCTCCACACGAATCTCCCCATGAAGCGTCTGGTGAGCTAATAGCAGTCAATACACCATCAGATGTCTCTTGTGCTCGACTTGCTCCCAGTAGACACGGAAGTAGGACCGCTAAAAGGTTAGGTAGATTTCAGCGAGGAGGATAGCACTGACAATCAAGCGACCCACGAAGACACTGGCCAAAGAATTAATCTCACAGGCAACGATACGGATTCCCGCATCGGAGCATACGTTGTGCAGTCATCCACCTAGAACAACACAGACACAAACAGACGTCGAAGAACAGGGATTGATGATATCAAGTCAAGTTCTGGTGACGTCTCTTAGTGGGAAATCTGGATTGGAGGACATCCATAGGTATGTGGGACTCTTGTGCACGAGTCATGGAAAACGTTATCAAGACAAGCTCCTCAGCATGCATGCAAGACCTTCTCGAGAGTTTCGGGGGTGACAAACGTCTCTCTACAACTGGGTGCATCTATTCTTCCTGAGACCTTACTCAGTGTCGTCAGTGACCGTAACGAAGATCTGTGAGGTGGTGGAATGGTACCGCGTGATCGCGAGAAACCGGTGTCTTCTGCTGCTAACTCCAAGTGCATGCCTGCATACTGAGTCGCTTGTATCTAGGCTTCGGCCTGCTTTACTGGATCGAGGTGCACTCGAAGTAGCCACCTCTTCTCCTCTACCATGCTGCTCCTGAACGGGCAACATAGCAACTGTCGGAAACCTGGAATTGAGATTGGTTTTGTCGAGAAATTTTTCACATACGACCATAGGACGTTGAAAACAAGGCTTCCCGTTCGCTCAGCCCTATTTAAGCAACGTACCGGCAGATTAGTACTCAGGTGGGTGACCACTGGGGAATACCTGCTGTTGTATGTTTTTGTTGATGCATACGGTTGACAATTACGTTTTTGTACCTAGAGGGTAAGTAAGCCTGTGGGTAGATGCGTGTGTGGGCGGCAGCCATAAGAACGCCCGTGATGCTAGTGTCCATTCCTACATACAGATCATCTTGTGCAATAAAAAGATACTCAGCTGGAGGGCCAGTGCAGGTGGTGCACACGGCATTTTCTAATATATGCGTCAGGTGTACCTCGTGGTTGTTGTGAACAATCTCAAGCGCCGTATCATAGCAACATCGAGCCACCAAGCTGCAAGTGGCCGCCCTTCTACCTCCGCTCACGCATCTCAGGACCTCTCATCGTATTGTCTAGCCGCGGCAGTCACATTATCATCCACCATCCGCTATCATTGCCTTGCATACCCATCGCAACCGTCAATTGCCCGCTAAAGCTACTGCAAACCATGCTGCCGCATGGCCTATCTATCGAAGATACCCGAGACGTGTCTTAGCCATATCTTGTGACTGAGCTGTGCGAAGTGTCTATGCGCAATGCGTGGTGAGTTCGCATCTGCCTAATTGTTATGGTCTGTGGTTGGGATCAGTTTTTCAATCGTGGGACACAGAGTCACGTGATCGAGTGAGACTGTGTGGTTGTCAATGAATGCCTGGGTCAAGTACGAGTCACTGGAATTCACGGTATTATTCGCAGAAAAGTAATCGTATCCATGATGTCCAAGAAGATAGTGAAGCTTGAGCTGGGGCTGAGCAGGCTCTCAAAGTCTGCAGACTACTTACTATCAATAGTCTTCGTTACGAGAGTCTGTAATCAACGTCATTCTGGTCAAGATTGTACGAGAAATGGGATTCCCGGTTCGGTTGGCTCATGATTGATGGAACGGGCACCGTACAACACCTCGGCAGACAGTAGCCAATCAGAACGAACACGATCATCGTACAACGATTGGCCCTAGCTCTCAACGCTTCGCATGCAACTTCGGTCACAAAGCTAGATCCGAACGTCTCGTCCTAGTCCCAATAACTGAATGTTCACAAGGCATTAAATGGTAGGCACCCTGTCTGCAGTGCTAACATCCGCGAGCTTCCGCAGATCTAGACACCGGACCATCTCCAGGTCCAATCAGATCCTGAAAGTTCTCCACGACCATTGCAGTCTGAATTTGCGGGGTATGGGGTCATCGTACAACGACTTCACTCTTATCTAAACTACGTATCAAGTCAAGAATGCTTAAAGCAAAAAGGGACGCCGATTGAATTCGGGACATCGCCATGGCTGCTTCATCACTGCCACTTTTGGCTCTCCTCAGTGCGCTACTTCTTTTAGTTCTGAACAAATTTCGACAGAGGTTCTATGACATAGGCAAATTACCCTTACCGCCAAAACCATCTGGTCTACCCCTCTTGGGCAACGCTATTGACGTGATCCGATCGACAAAAGCGAGTTCGCAACACCTATTGTTTGAGCGATATGCTCGCGAGCTGGGCGAAATTGTACAAGTTCAAGTTGGGCCCTTCACCCAGTACTTTGTCAACAGTGATGAGGCAGTAAAAGCTATCTTTGATAAAGCCTCTGCAAGCTCATCCGGACGCCCGCGCTGGATTGTCAGCAACGAGCAAATCTGCGACCAGAAAAACGTTCTTTTGCTTAGTGCAAGCCATCCTCGATGGAAACAGCAGCGGAAGACCATTCTGCAAGGCCTGACTAGTGTCCCACGTGCGGACGCTGGAATCAAATACTTGCATTATGAAACTGCCAAATTCCTGCACCAGGTCGCAAATGATAGCCAATTGGCCAACAACAGCGTTGATCTCTTTAACGAGATAGGGAGATATACATACAGCAGCTTTTCCAGCCAGACGTTTGGCATGGAGATTGCGGATGAGAATGACCCAGCAATCGAGTACATCTTCCGGAGTGGTTTGGAGCAGATTCTCGGTACGCTTCCTGGATCGTACCTTGTCGACGTAATCCCTGCACTCGACCGGTTGCCCCTGGCTCTCAAGCCATGGGAAAGAAAGGGAAGAGCCCTGTTCCAGGACAACAAAAAGTGGTGCGATGAACGCATGCATCGTGTACAGATGGCCATCGACGCGGGTACAGCGAATGACTCATTCCTGGGGCGCATCTTACAAGACGAGAAAAGCATGAGCCTTGAAGAGCGCTCCGAAGCAGCGTATCTGGCTTTCATGCTCATCATTGGTGCTGCAGATACGTCGAAAATGTCATCATGGTCATTCCTCGAAGCTATGATGCGCTTTCCAGAGGTCCAGAAAAAGGCTTTGGAAGAGATTGAAGCTGTTGTGGGGGTCGCCGACCGACTTCCCGTTTACGAGGATCTGGAGTCTATTCCATACGTCCGTTACATGATGAAGGAACTCTGGCGATGGCGGCCACCTGTTGCACTTGGTCATCCGCACATAACGACACGTGAACTGGTTCACAATGGCGTCCGTATTCCGGTGGGATCTCGCATCCAACTCAATGCATGGGCGATAGGCCATGATCCTAATCGCCACGCTGACCCGGAACGCTTCTGGCCTGAGCGTTACGAGGGGGATCTCACGAATAGCGAGCAAAGCAAAAACTCAGCCAATGTCAAGGATCGTGACCACTTCGCCTTTGGTTCTGGAAGACGCATTTGCCCAGGGTATCATGTTGCAGAGCGCTCCCTGGCAATCGCGATCATGAGGGTAGTCTGGGCCTTCGAGATCACGCCGTCGCCAAATGCGAAGCTTCCACTAGACTCGAGGGACTATCCAGGGGAGATGCCGGGAAATCCAGGGGAGCACATGCCAGTTACACTGAAGGTGCGAAGTAGTACAAAGAGAGATGTCATCAACGCGGACTATAGTGAACTAAGGGCAAGCACCTTCTCGCTGGAGCCTTTAACTCTAAAAGCGCAATCGACGTAGCTGAATCCTAGCCTTTATCTTGTTAGTAATCCCCCGCTCCTGTTTAAGAAGACAATTGCAGGCACTTCTGTCTGTCTATGTTCCTACGGACTTCAGTCCGAAGCAGACGCAACTGAGATATAAGAGATCTGAGGACCTTGTAACATCCTTGTCATTGCACAAGCATGAGCGCTTACAATTGCCGGATCCGCTTGTATTGTTGCTTAGTATATGTAGAAGCATCCCCAGTTGCTCGACCTTCGCTATCTACCCACGACTTCACCGCACTATATCTATCATCGGAGGTGGCCATCACCTAACACACAAATGAAAATGGCACAATGTTTTTCTTGGAGGTATGAAGACTAGATGCAGCGTACGATAGCTGGCGCCCTCTCCGAGGGAGTGTCTGCTCGAAAGGAGTGAATCAGCAGTAAGCAAATTCGTTGAAGGTTGATCGGGCTTCTCTATCAAGATCTGACTTGTTACGACCGTGCTGTTCCTCTTTTCCAAACTGTGTTGCGTAGGATGGAAGTAAATTCCGAGAAGGTTTGACCACTTAAAGGCGATGAACTAGCGCCGGGTTGCGGCATGGGAGCTAGTGAAATATTGCAATGACCAACCAAAGGGAGGAAGAAGTTGTCGTTACCAGATCTCTGGAGCTGTCAAGTCTTCTCCTACCGAAGCCTCATCATGATCGATCCTCGGCTCCAGGCTGGATCGTCAATCTCCAACGGTTGTGAGAGTACGGCCATATTAAGGACTGGAGCGAATCTGTGTTCTCTAGCAAAGTTTCCGAGCTTGAATAGATCAACGCGATGCTTCTGCCCCTGTATTAAGCATGTTTGAGTCTTTGTCAAAGGATCAGAAGCCTGTTCGGCGAGATACAAGTGGTGGTCAAGGGCGTCTTCGCCTACGCATCTCCCAGCTTCGCTTTAGGGTGCGATAAGCTGCAAGGAAAAGACACAGACACTGCTCAGTAGGGAATCACATTTGACTCATGCAAGGAAGTGGCAGCTGCAGGACCAAAGACCTAGGAATGGTTGTGGTGGGCTAAGACTGTTGCAGGCAGGGCGCTGTGCTCCGTGAGGCTTCATATGAACATAGTCTGTGCAGTTGCTAGATGTACATGCTCAACAACACCCACTGCGCTAGGTGAGCTTCATCCGCTGGATGCTACCTGGACCTCAAATCGGAGATAGAGTAGTGATGTTGACAAGGCTGCTGTTTCTGGCAGTTTCACTGCGACAACTTGCGGTAGTGGTTAAGCTGGCTTTATCGTATCCGGAGTGATGAGCAGAACGGTAGGCCGTTGGGTTTGCATGCCGAGCCAGACTGCGCAATAAGTGGGACGAACAGCAGCTAATACACTGCTGTTGCTTTGAGTAGCGCCGATATGTTTTAGCAAGGAGCAGCATGATGTAAGAAGAATGAGAAGCCATGTCAAGAGTGTACAAGATTTAACATGGAGATGCGACTGCAGCGTGATGGTGTCGGATCATGATCTATTTACCTTGACCTTCGCCTTCTGTGCGTCATATTTCAAGCAAAATGTGGCCAAGGTGCGTTCTGGTGGCTTGTTATAGAGCTAGTAACTGCACTTCAGAGCTACAGTGAGTGTGTTGCTTTCGTATCGTCTTCAGTGATGCCTAACAGCTCAGTACACATGGCATCGTCAGTCATCTCCATATCCTTCCGCCGCCAACGAGAGCTTGTAGCAAATCCTGCTTTGATTATAAATTAACTTCGCTTGACGTCTTACTTCGCTACTACCTCTTGGTGGTTCCGAGTCTTATGCTCTTCGGAATCACTCTGGACTGGACGCGCGGAAATCGGGCTTGCGGTTACTCGAATATACTAAACTTGTCCGTGAGTCAATGCATACATGCTCATGTTGTTAATCGTAACATCCTCGCGCGCCTGTCTGTTCATATCACTCTCTCAGATCGCCCAGTATGATGACGCTATCTTGATGTTGTGTTCCATGGGAAACTACATTGCCATTGCACTCAGTTTTCGAGACTAAGTTCTGCATCCAGTTCTGGCGTCTGGCTCGCTTATGGGACACGTTACATCACTAGCCACAGTATCCTCCCAAATTGTCCTAGTATCCAAATTCTTTATTTCTCACCTGTGGAATTTGGAGACGCTTCTTCTTACGTCATTAATAGACACGTTCTTGATCCTCCATTCTATTCAAGTGTCAATGTTGACCTTACACAGCTTGTGCTAATCTCACTAGGCAAAATACTCGGACAATAGAGAACAAATGCCAAGCTATACTCAGAGCGACAAATTGCTCCCAGGCCGAGGATTGCTTGGCGTGTCTGCGATATGCCTCTGAGGAATCATTAGATTTCATATTCTTTACGAAGGATTGGGGCACCCCGGAATATGTCGCCGACGACGCAATTCTCAAGCCGAACACTTCAGTGCGTGACTGAGATTTTGTGCGGGTACCCCTACTCACTGGTACCAACCGTGCCGAAGAAACGACATTCATGCTCCAGGCCGGTTTCCAGGCAAATTCGTCTGTTGATGTTGCCGACTTCTTAGCTCAAAGAGCCGGCAGAGCATCCAACAGAACGATTGATAGGCTCGTTAAGGCCTATGGTCTCATGAATGTGACAAAAGAATTCGGTACCGTGTCCTCCGATGCATATGGAGATCTGTTCGGTGTGGCTTCATTCACCATGGCGGATGTCTTATTCGATGCGCCGAGAAGGCTGTGGGTCGAATTGTGTGATCGATATGGTTTGCCCGCCTACAGCTACCGCTTTAGTACTATCTCTGCGAGTGTTTCACCGGACAAGCTCGGTGCGACGCATTTCCAAGAGATCCCTTTATGTTCTGTGGAACATCTGGCTTGGGTCATGTCGTTAATCCATTTGCAGTCAAGCCTGAGGATAGGAAAAAAGGATATGGAAATTTCTCTGAGCTGACGGCTCGTATGTGGATTAGTTTCGTAAATACTTTGTCACCTAGCATTAACGGAAGTAAGTAGCCTGATCTCCAGCTGTGTTACTATCTTACTGACTCATGCCTAGTACTGGATCTTTCGGAGTAGTGACCGTCCTACTCGGAGACGAACCCAGTCAACATTGTCTTTTGTACCCATCGATTGCTGTATGAATAGAGACAAAAGATGCTGATTCCAAATTTTGGCATGCAGTCCACTGCCTATCTACCACCCCATCATACGTAACAGAGACGGCATAATCCCTTTGATATGACTGCATCCTAGCGATAAAGCCCATAAATTAGATTTGATGTGCTACAGTGGCATGCAAGTAGATTGAGTATGACGTGCAACTGATTTGATTATATACAGCCAGACGAGAGAGCCCCAAGAGGGTAGTGCCTATCCCGCATGCTAAACAATGTTGAAGTAGTACTACGTCAATGTTTCCGAAATAGCTACCTAATTGTACCGCACTACCGATTTGGTGCCTTACCAATAGCAGTCCAGCCAAGAGATGTCCATTCAGAACCATCGAAAGCTTTGAAGATTTGCTTAGGTTTCAAAAGTCTGTTCGCACAGACGCCTATGCCACCGCAGAATATATGGACCTTGACTTTGAGGCATGACAACTCTACACAACGTAGACCATTTAGACAATATCAAGATAGAATTTACAGTAATATGTCTAAATGGAGTGTGGTAGCATTGCCGTTGTCGTACGGTGTCCAGGCATCGTAGCATGAAGCTGGTCAGTCGGTCGATAAGTAAATTAGGTATGCCAGCCCATGCCTCGTGCAACCCCTGGACAAATGCCTCGCACTCGGCTTTGAAGTGTTTCAGAGAGTCAAACTCGGGTGCAGCTCGCGGGAAGTTCTTTTGAGTTCCCACCAGGTGCGTTCAATAGGGGGCAGATTAACATTTTGAAACACGTCAACGGAGGTAACACGATGAATCTCCAACCAATCTCTTAATGCCAGTGCAATGTGGCTAGGTATCTCATCTTGCATGAATGACTCGCCTGGCTTGTAATACGGTAGAAGCGCTTCTTCGTCGTTCTGTAGCTCCATCCAATTCAACACCATGAGTGGACTGTGTGTAAAAGTCGATCTCCTGAAATAGATTCCGCAGCTTACCAGCAGTAGAAACTTTGTCCACCATCATGGAAGCCAGTTTTTCACCGGGCCATTGCTATACCCAGGCTTAGTTGTGACCACTACACTCGTCGCTACATCTGAACACCTGTCGAGCCCGGTTGGGGCCCAGTTGAAGCAGAATGACGAGTGAGGAAGATCTAAGCAAATGTTCGCTGGGCAGCTACTCTGACTTTTCGTAGTCTTTCGGTAGCCATTACTTCATGTACCGCTTTCACGAAAAGGGAATGAATGTCAGTCATTCTGTTCTGTCTCCAAATCGAGCCTTTACTGAATCATATTGTCGTCCATACTTTGACTGAATCAAACTTGGTGTTGAACTGTACAATACCATATAGTTCAATGTGCACATAATGAACTACATCACCGTGCACATGTCTAGAAACATGCCAAGTCCGACTCTTGTATCCATAGATGCCTGAATGAATACCACCTCATAAACCATGTTCAAAAAGTCCAGAGAGCTGTAGTTAAGGCTTCGATTCAAGACGTGACCTGCATCTACAAGTTGTCTGTCATCAATGCAGACATTTTGCAATCAATAATCGAACTCTTGGCCAACTAGCTTCTCACTGAGCTTCCAGAGTTTGTCAATGTCTTCAGGGTTTGTGGCGGTGGGCTGCAGGCGATCGGAGACATTGCCGTCTTCAAGATAGGCGCCGTTGTATGCTGAAGGCGTTAGGACAAGCTAAGATTATATGGTTCGAGAGATACCTACGCTTCAATCTCGGATCAAATGCAGCAGCCACGTGTGTTGCAGCGCATTCATCGAGGTCTTTCATATCGAAATCCTCAGTCCAACCAAGCTTCTTGTTCATTGCCTCTAGAAGTTGCGTTAGGTCATAATTTACCTCGAAGCTTTGGTGGAAGGCCGTGCTTACCCAACTCAGCTATATCTTCCTTTGAAAAACCTCCTTCTACGGCACCCGAGAGAGAAGTCTCCAAATTTACGCCCGGATGAAGGCTGTACGACTGCAGGCCTCTTGAGCCCAGTTTTCTAGCCAGCGCCTTGGAAAAGAGAACATTGCCCGTCTTGCTCTGTCCATATGCAACCCATTGATTGTAGGTCTTTCCGTCCTCGAAGTTCCAGTCTTCGAACCGGATGCCGCCGTATCGGTGACCGCCACTGCTCACGTTCACTACGCGTGGATGCTTGGCCGCGAGAAGCTTGGGCATGATCAAATTTGTGAACAACCAATGTCCGAGATAGTTTGAACCAAATTGCAATTCTATCCCTTCTTCTGTTTTTCTGTATGGTCCACCCATCAATCCAGCAGAGTTCACGAGTACATCGATGCACTGTTCTGAGCTTTCTAACACTTCTTTTGCCGCATTCCGAACGTTTTGCTGGGATGAGAGGTCCAACACCAGGGCTTTTGTTTGCACGTTGATGGTTTCCTCACTGTTCCTAAGCTTGTCGATTACAGATTGGATCTTGGAGGCATTACGGCCGGCAAGAATAAGCAGGGCGGGATTGTACTTTGCGATTTCGAAAACGAAGGTTGCTCCTAAACCACCAAGGGTAACTCCAGTCGTCAGGATAACCTTGCCGGTGATGTGCGCGGCATTATCGGATGCTATCCGGGACGCCAGCGCGGTCTGACGATTGTAGGGAAGAGGTTTAGACATGACGAGTATAAGTCAGGCGAAATAAATGTCTGAATGTAACTGTTGTTTGAACGACCAAGGACAAGATTTAATTGTCGTGCGCTTTGGTCCAGGCGTGCTGCTGACACTTATCTCCGACGTTGTGCGTGCAAGAATGCAGCGTGATCGTCATGAAAGCGCACGATTTGCCGATCTTTTTCATACCCGTATCCACAAAAGACGGCTTGCAAGGTTGCGTTTTGCGGAGACTATGAGCACGGTCTTCTACTTGGTCGGAGCAGGCTTTCGACAACGCCACGCAGATTCTTGCCTCCTAAATCCTTGCTTAACGCCGTTCAATGCCAATTCCCTGACTCTTGGCATGAAGTGCTTAGCGAAACACCGATAAATATCGGAGGTTACGTCAGTTGATCTTTGGCCTAACATGCGCCTAGTAAGATTACAACAGGGCCGGAGCTGAGATTTGCGTTCCGGTATCGGTCCCTGGTCGGGCCTGATCGAGCTTGACATCATCTGCCACATGTTCGACATCCCTGCTGACGGGCGAGCCACTCACGATTGCCAGACCAAGGCCTATTGTATCTACTTTGCAATGCTGCGGAGCCACGGAGCGGAGGGCCTCTTGGGTGCTGTTTGTGTTGGCTTGTGATTCTTGGGCTTTCTGTGATGACTGGTCCAAACGGCGAAGGCGCGCAGACGGCCTTGGGTGAATAGTATAGAGCGGTGAGGTAGGCTCAAGACAGGTGGGAACGGGTCTGAGGTGACTAGATGCATTGGTAGGTTCAATACGTTGAGACTTACTGTAGAAGGTTGACGGGAGGGAAGGCCGCACAAGCACCGCAGGCGTTCGAGTCGCAGGTTGGCATATTTGATGGTAGTACGACGCTGACTTACCACGCGCGAGGTCACAACCTCGTCCCGTTCGAGACCCGTCGTGACGCCGTCGAGCGCGTAGGCGTAGCTGAGGGCAGTCTCGCGATCCACAGCACGTCTGACAGAGCCGAGGGCAGGCGGTTGATCGCGAGGCTCCTACTCGTGGCGTGGCGGACGAGCGATTGCGGTGGGATAGGAGGCGAGTGGATCTGAGTACCAAGGACTGCGGATTTGGGGTGTGTGGGCGTGGGCGCTGACACATGGAACTCAGGCTTGGGGAGCGCAGGATTGGTATGGTCGATTATCTGCGGCGTTGTGTGCTCACCTTGTCCGCGCCGCTATCTGTCCGCCTTGTTCGTCTACCATGATTACCGGCTGCAGGATTGCGGAGACGGCGTGGCTGCAGCTGGTAACGTTAAAAGCGCCATTCATTCTCTGCGTCCGCACCCCGACGACCGGATGTGTGGTCCTCGACCCGTCACGGTGCTTCTACCGCTGCAAACTGACGGTGGTGCGACAAGGACAGGGCGGCATGCGGTGGCGGGGCGGCAGTTGTGCAGATATACGGGTCGCGCGCCCAGGTCCGGCAGCGGCAATAGCAGTGTCTTGAGCATTGAGTAGATATCTCAGACCAACCAAGACCTGTGGTTAGTCTGACACACGAATCGTGATCTTTCCCTGGACTGGACTCTGCGAGAACGCTCTGGTTTGTGCTATTGAGCATCTCGGATCACGCAATTTTTGCTAGGTTGAGACACATGCCAACAGCTGCTGCAAATCGACTGCACAGCAAGGCAAGGCACAGCACAGGCGAAGAGAACGTCTGACACCGAGCAAGAGTCGTAGCAGGGCTTCCTTCGACCAAGAGCTGTAGCTAGTCTCAAACCGAGTAAGGGTTGTAGCAGCTCTCTCATCAATCAAGAGTTGTAGTTGCTCTCACACAGAGTCACACTAACCAATTGTTGTAATCGGTCTCATACCGACCAAGAGTTGTCTTCAATCTCGCACGAGCCAAGACTTGAAGCTGGTCTGAGCTACGCATCTATGAGCGCATAACGCATGCCAATCGGCACAGATGCGCGTGCGGCTCGAGGATGCAGCGGTGCGGCGGCGCAGCGGCGCGCAGTCACAAGGACCGAGTGCGGCAGGAGCAGGATGCGAGAGGCTTAGCGGCGCCTTGCGTGTGAATGTGCGCGGATGTGGAGGACACGGGCGCTTGTGATGCGCGCAGCCTGTAGGAGGACGTCGCTGGCCTGGTTGCTGGGCGGCGAAGGGCTGAAAAACGACAGGCTGTCGCAGCGCAACAGCAGCCGACGATCAGCTCATCGCAACTGTCGCGAACTTCTGCGCCAGCCCTGACGACCCAACTCGCGCATCATCTCCTGCGTCAAGCTCTCCGCCAACCGCAGATGACGCAGCCCCGACAGTCCATCTGCCTTGTCGCGCGCGTGCTGGAGGGTCTCTCGTGCTCGGGTCATTGAGCCGGACCACGGTCGACCTGCAGCCTGCAGCGACCGTTGTCGCGGGACAGCGTACGTGGTCACGGGTCAGTACCCACGTCCAGGCTCACTATCGCCGCCAGATTTCAGCCTCATCGCCGGTGTTCTGGCGGCGTGGCCGGTCCACGCGTGGCCTAGCGAAGCTCTCGCTTTTG
The DNA here is from genome assembly GCF_020726555.1 of Boeremia exigua. Lineage (NCBI taxonomy): Eukaryota > Fungi > Ascomycota > Dothideomycetes > Pleosporales > Didymellaceae > Boeremia > Boeremia exigua. The sequence goes on from NW_025763531.1 coordinate 504,748, forward strand.
ACGGGAAGGCGCGGCCCGCCACGGCGCGGCCCGCCCCGACGATGCCCCGCCCGATATCTAGTCTGCGAGTCAAACGAGGACGTGTGCCGTCGGGGTCTGCTGGTAAGATTGACGAACGGGGGCACAGATGGTATATGCGAGCCGGGCTCTGGAATCGTGGATGCTATTCTGGGAACGCATGCACGCCGTAGCTCACCCAGCGCAGCTAGCCAAGTACAAGCATTTCTATAACTTCATGTCGCCTCTATGAGTCCTTTGCTGGATGTATTCATACATCAAGCGTTGTTCTGGCCGGTTCTCCGAGCCTTCCCATTCGCTCGCTCGAGAGATGTCGCAGACTCTTGGCCAGCGACTGACCACCCAATTCATGATACCTTCATCCATGCCAGGTCTTCTGTGGCCTTCTTGTGTTCCCATCCAGGAATCAATATGCGGGCGATAAGTTGGTCGAACAACTTGACAACTCGATCTCGGTGTCATTTGGACATTCCGTATGAAGACTTCATCGCCACGCTCTGTCCACGAGATGCTGAACTCTTTGACAAAACGAGTGCGTTCAGGTCAAGGATAGATTTGAAGCGTCTACATGGCCTGTCTGCACTACTTTCAAGGTCAGGGTGCAGGTAATCTGCAGATTCTCACTCAAGTCAACCCTGCACCTCCATCTCCAACCTTCACCTGCAATGCATATATCCCTGTACCACTGACGATCACAAACGGTAGTTTCGGTCTTGTCAGCAGAGACCAAATAGAGTGTTGCTGTCGTCGCTAAAGCCAAGATCCTCAAAGCGATCGCTTCACTTCGTCGCATCGTTCCCCACTCCCACTACAACACCATCGATCGCGCCACTATCGCCCACCTCCTTCAATCAGACAATTTCTCGCCCCGTCCAACATCCAATTCCATAATGTCCACCCACGCCACCCACGGCACCACATCTCCCACCTTCCCTCCTGCCCCACCTCCAAGCCCAACGGGTACGTGCGCCCCCAAGTCGACATGCCACCATACCAACCCCACCGTTAACACTCACCAGCCGCTTACTCCCGCGATATCCCCACCGAGCTCACCCGCCGTCTACAGCTCCTCCGCGCCGGTGGCTCTCCCCCTCAATTTCCCAACAAGTCTGCCGACGCGCTCACCCGCACCAATGAAGACGTCGCCATGGAGCTTGTACGGCGCTTGAAGCTCCTCCATGACGGACCCCCGCAGGTCTCCGCCAAGTCTATCTACGCGCTCGCCGGTAAGAGAGGTTGCCACGACGCTACCGACCCCCCGCTGTCTCGGCTCCGGTGCGCGGCGCTCCGACAGCGCGTTAAGCGTATCGAGTGTTCCTCGCCTCCATTCAAAGGCGCATTTCGCGCTCGAGCCTGGCAAAGCAGCGCGGAGGCGTCGACTGGAAGGGGGCATTCTGCGGTGTAGATGGGGAGTGAGGTGTTGTGGACCGTTGCTGATGTTTCTGGGGAGGCCTTGAGTAGTGGTGCGCTGAAGTGCTTGATGATGTTGGCAGAGTCGGGCGGGCTGCCTGTGTGCTAGGTGAAGAGACTCTTTGGTGCAGAAGCTTTTGTTTTGTTAATTGATGGCGTCACGGACTGGCGGTACGAAAGTCAAGCTGGGCTCTCTTTTGATTTAGGAGTCGGCTCTCATGGACTCATGCCATTTGCTGCCCTGTGACGAGCCTTTACCTTGCGTAGCCATCATTTGGTCTTCACTAGCTTCTGATCTTGGAGGTCACTAAAAGATTATCATCCTCCAACTCCTTTTGTAGTTGAGTCCATTGGTGATAGACGCGAAACTGAACATTTCCTCCCAAGAGCTCAGGATCGCTAAATCCCTTCCCGCGCGGCCAGACACCGAGTACACATGCATCAATCTCCCGCACACGATTCTCCGGCTCCCGGACTATTTGCTGGCCCCTACCGCGCTGCGGTGAAGTGAAAGGTCCGCGTATAGCGTGGCAGCGCCCGACACTACTCTCGCCCAACACCGCTCTCACCCTCTCACCCGCGCCCACATTTCTTCTCACAGCTAGCAACCATGCTGCCCGCTCCTAAAGCGACCCAGATCAATCGCAAGTCCCGGAAGACCAGTACGTCTACCCACCCCACGCATTCGCGGCGGCGCTGGTGGAGCGGAGCCGCAGCTAGTTGCTAACTACCACTAGACGAACCCACGTACACTCACTACTACTCTTCTACTCCCGACATCGATTCCCTGTACCATGTCCAACAGCCCTGTAGTGGGCGCGGTAGTACGTCCATGGCGTCGCTCGTCGTCGAGACCGTGTCATCCAAATCCGCCGAAAGCGCTCACAGCTCAAGAATCGCTGCCCGCGGAGTCGAAGCGTCTCGCAAGGCTAACGGCGGGAACATCACGGCCTGTAATCTCCCAACTTGTGTCGAGGAGACTGTGCTTGACCGTTGGGCTCAGGAGCCGGAGGAGAACGAGCTTGCGGCCCTCAGCGCGCTTCCGCGCAGTGGCTCAGCTGCGCCGCTCGCCCCCACCAGCGCACAGAGCGAGGTCGGTGGCGCCGAGTTTCCAAGGTGTATGTTCTGTCGCTCTTGCTTGAGCGTATTGGATACACTAACTTTCGTATCATAGTAACCCCCAACATCAAGCCATCAAGTCGCCTACCCCCGCCCCGAGACGTCGACACCGCCCACACCTCCCACATCGTCGGCCTGGTTCCATGCACGGGTAATGTCTCGCCATCGATGGAATCGTTCGACGGTGGGATCTGGCTCGTCTCTGAGGACATTTCTTCAACGCCAGTAGGCAGGGCCTCTGCAGGTGCCGAACGAGTGGGTGGAGGCGAACAGCAGTCCGCGAGCGGTGTCAGCGCGAGGTGGCTTCGCCTGCTCTGATCCAGGGATGGAGGGTTGATACGAGTGGCTCCGGGCGAAGTCTTTGTGGAATGTTGCTGACTGCGTTGGAGAGGGAAGAGACACTGGGGTTCGTATCGTCGATGGCAGGCTGCGCCATAAGACAGTAACTTTGCTCGAAGTTTCGCACAATTACAGAATTGTCCCTTTTTAAGCTTGTGGTTTGGCATGTGGTTTAGCATGAGAGGATTGGTTAGACTGGACGATGGCATCGGTCTGAGAGGGAGAGAATCTTGGTGGCGCATGCCTATGACACTGATGGAGTAGAGCTGTTAGTGGACCATGATACTTTGTCGCGAGCAAATTCATGAGAGGACGTTCAAGCATTATCACCGCGTCGAACAAACAAAACAACAACAGTTGTGTTTCTTCACTTATTGTCTACCTTCCGCTTGTTCGATCAAGCAACGACTTGTTTGTCACTCGCCCGTGTATAGGTAGCTGTTTCTAATCCTTTCGTTATCTGTTCTATCAATAAAATATCGCCTCCGTCGAGCATGTGGTATCTATCATAGCGGATGGAGGTAAGGGTTCGCTCTTTCCCCACAAGTGAACAGACCCCTAACATTGCTAGTATCTTACTGCAGGTCTTGGAGGCACATTCCAGCCTCCAGCGTTAATCGCACTTTCATTTGTATTCACACCGCTTCAACTACCTCATCTACGTCCCCGTTGAAATTCTACCCACGCTCAGGTGTTATTGTATCGCAAAGCCGCGTACCCAGTCATTCTCAGCTCTGGTCTACTGTCTCTATATCACGAAGCAGGGCCGCCATACGCGAAAAAGGTACGGCGAAGAAGGCCCGATGTAGCGCTCGTTTAACATCCAATGAAACAAATCGCCTGAGACTTTTTTATCCGAGGCAAGCCTAGCAAATGGTGTGTATATTGCGCTCAGAAGCCAGAAAGGCCTCAGCAAAAGGTGGCCAGTAGTGTGGAAGGCCGGCTAGAATTAGCCAGCCTGGACATTCGGAATACACTACCTCGCAGACCAAGGTGAGACCTGCGGATGTTCTAGCTTTCCTCTGTTGTCAGGGATGTTAAGAACTCCGAAGATGAGGTTGCTGTGTGCGATCTCGTCGACGATTGGGCTATCAGAATCCAAGCATGTCCCAGCGGAACAAACAAATATTGATCTCTGATCTCCTTTGACACCCGGTTCATTTGACCCTATTCTAGCCATGCAGAAGACACACTTCGCTCAAGCAGATGAAGCTTTAGGCACTACTTTCAACGTCAAATATCTCCTTGAGCCGTATCTTGGTATTAAAATTGTGCGCCGAGGATAAACAATCAATATTCAAAGCATTCTGGACTTTGGATCCGTCTTTCTATGCACAAGACCTACCCGCCACACTCAAACCTTGCCAATCACACCACCAGCACTCATTTTTCAGCTTCGAACGCGACTTCAACCTTGGAAGACTTCCAAATCTACTCAACCAATTCTTGTTAATCATTTTTCGTTATTCAACTTGCGAACCCTCATCATGCCGGAAGAACGATCCCAGACACCACAAACCCAAGCGGTCGACCCTATTATTACCCAGTTCCTGCACAACTTTCAGATTCAGCTCGTCAATCTCACCTGGATTGTGGCTTTTGCGGTCTTTTTGTGGCCTCGACGGCTCTAGAGACCGCGTTCGAATCCAGCACTGAAGGCCGCGATAATCTTGCACCGATGGAAATTAGTCACCACGCAATCTCCATCACGTTTAAACTCGGTCTTGCAGCCGGTATCAGCTACATTGTTGTGAACTGTGCGCAGCCAAGGCTGCCACCGGGCGCGCAATCGAAGATGCTGTGTATCGGAACACTGTCAAGGAGCGCGTGATTTAAGACGCCATCGAGCAGAACTCTGCTAAGCACGAGGCAGCCCGTAGATAGATTAAGACCTGGTACCAAGCCCTCCTAGCTTCGACAAATGCTACGCACAAAACTCTCGTGAATTGCTCGGACTAGGACCATGAGTGGGCAGCGAAGGAGCTCCAGGCAGAACTCAATAAACGCCAGCGATGCAGTGCACAGGCAGAGAGCGACGGTAGGATTCGTACGGCGGAACTATAAAACCAGATTCAGCACCTAAGAGATCAGCTATGGTCAAACAAGGAGGTAACCGAGCAGAGATAGAACGCTGATGATGTCGACGCCAAATCTGAAGGCTTGAAGAATTCCTGGCTCGATTTTGGTTGGGAGACTGATGAATGTCGCGTATTGGTTGGATATATCCATTACTAGTATGCCACTAACATCTGACAGACCATGTATTTGCAGCTATGGATGATGTTCCTTTTGAGTCAAGTCTAGACGGAAACTGTTTCAAGTGAGTGAACAACGCAGTTGACGAGGCGCCTAGTTAGAACAGTCCTTTTCTTCAACCCTGATCGAATGGTTCAAATACGAGCCCTGAGTCTATGGGGATATACTGTTTACGTGGTTTGTGGTTCATGAAACTACCTTTTCTGTTGCACACTCTTCGGCTTCGATGACAGGCTTGAGTGACGCCGTGACTTAGCTAACATGTTTTTGTAGAAGAGAGTTCTGAGGGCAAGATTGCACGTGGAAGCCAATTCGGCGCGACCCTACTGCTCATACTACCTTGCTTTCTTACATTCTTCTCTGTGCTCACAACTATCTTGTGGAAGGCTAGACGGCTCATGTGGCTGACCAATGTAAAAACAAGTGACAGAACGCATCCAATAATATACTCCACTCTATGTGTGCCTGCACACACGCCTTTTACTCAAGTTAACTCAGCGTACTGTTCTAATTAGTCACTCTGGCCCACTTAAATTCTTTAATGCTCACGAAGTAGTGATCCGTCGAAGCTGTAGACCATATCGATACTTTTGGACACCCTCCAGGCTCGCAAGGTCGTTGAAATACTCAATCAGCGCGCCCGATCACAAACTGGATAACTTCGATTGCTACCACTGTCATCACGGCGCAGATGACCGGCCCAGGCTGCGATCTGGCGCAGCGCCGAGCGGTCATCGCTTGCGTAACTCCCTCTTCCGTCCTCCATCATTCTGTCCGAGCATAAGAGTAAGCCATCTCCATCCGACCGCCCGTTGCGACTGCCCTTCCTGCGTACACCCGCTCGAAGTGCCAAGCACGGGCAAGACATGGATTTGTAAGCGTCGCGCTATCCTTGAGCCTACTCGTCAACTTGGCGCAGCCGGCAGTCAGCTACAGATTGATGGCGGTGCACACGGAGCCCAACACACCAGCACCAAGATCTGAATATCCCTGCAACGCCCGAGGTGCCGAGTTTCTGAATGCATATGTCAGAAAGAGGCCGTCGATACGCTTGGTGACCCACACAATGCCGGATCGCGATCTGCCGAGCGTCATCACGGGTTTTTGGCCTTGCGCTCCACCGCCATGAGTAACCAACGTTCAAAGTGAGTGGTGCACGCCAAGTCCAATAAGGTAGTCCTCTACGATAGAAATTTTCGATCTCCATTCTCTCAACGTGTCTCGATGGGTATCTAGACTGCTCGCATGTGCCGCCTTCACCTTCTCGAGACACCTTCGACCCAAGATGTACTACTGCCCCTTTATCTACAACGACGCTTCTCTCCTGCCTCGAACGTGGAGCCAACCGCTCCACAGCATTGCTGGACCGCTTCTAATGCTGCCGACCACGCTCTGTCACGCTGCATCTGCAAACCCACGCGCCACGTAAACACAGTCTCCACGCAGCCTTCCCACTTCGGTGTTGAACCCCTCTGTGGCCAGATGGTCAGTGCGGTCGTAAGAAACCCATGGCGTGCAAGGAGGCACCATGCATGTCGACGGTGGACGCATGTCTAGTCCTTCTCTTGCCTCTCGGCTTCTACTACTGACTCCTCTCTCGCCCCTCCAACGTACCTGGACCAAACCGCTCCAAGCGTGTAAGGAGCCGGTGCACGGCAACCTTAGATTGCTTCTTCACGTGACCAACCAATCTCTGGCACCGTGACTCTGCACTGCCACGAGCAGCGACACGAACATACGCTTCATGCAGGATATCCTCTTCTTCAGTATCGTATGGGTCTGCAGTCAGTTAGTACAATGTTTTCTCAAGGACTCCATGCATTAAGAATGGCGCACCAAAATGCAAGGCGGTGACGGATTCGTAAGCGTGGGAGTAAACAGAGCGGACTCGCACCGTAGCCTCAGCAGCTTGGGCGTGGAGTTGAAGCTATGCATCGCGGTCTCGCGCTTCACTTATTCGCTGCTGTGTGTCTGCGCGCCAAGCTGGCCATGCGGTTTGGCGTGCATGGCTGTGCAAAGTAGAGTGTGTAGGCGGGGATGTGGGTGATAGCTCAGTGGCGTTTCGGGCGGGCGAATCGCGCAATGGGGAGTGTCTGTTGCGCCTGTGCCCTCTAGGATCGTTTGCGCGCCAAGCCAAAGAAGACGTTCGCGGCGGGTGTTGTGGCATCGCTGGCGAAACTGACGACGTGTGCGAGACGTTTTCGGGTCTTTGAGCGAGCTGGTCGTGGAGTTTGCAATGCCTGTTGCGCTTGTGTCCTCGAGGATTGGTGTCGCTGATGCGATAATCAAAAGACGGCGGATCTGGTGTTTTATTAGCGGTTTGCCGCCAGTGTTGGTGTATGTAGATCAAGCGAGGTCATACCGATACTTGTCCCTGTGACCACTGGCGAGTAGGTGTGTACCATGGCGGTAGAGATGGTGAAGTGGTTGAATTGGTAGCTTTGAGGTATCGATGGCACGATCAGGCGTAGGCTTAAGACATCAATGCGCGTGATCTGTGGCTTAGACTATATAGGCAGCAGGGCAGACTGTGTTTCCGTCTTCACTTCCACTGTGGATGCTGCTAGGTTCGCGTTTGATTGCATACCTGATCGCGGTTCTTATTGCCATCAAGACTGCGGCCACGGGTAGAAAGTATGACAAGTGCGACGGTCGACGTCAGAACAGCAACAGTCACTGCGACACGACGACTATTGCAAGAAGCCAACGGTGCTCATGCTGGCAGAAGTGGATGGTGCGAGCAGGTTCACGACTGCGTCGTGGTTCTACGTCCTCTTGCAACTTCTCAGCCTTGACGGTGTATTTTTAGAATAGAATGCTACTAATGAGTTCTGAGCTTAGTCAGTAGCGCTATCGTGAAGGCAACAGACCGTGTTGGATTCATTGGATGTCTACACGAGGCTAAACTATACTTTTCTTTCAAAGAATTAGCTATATTAGCTATATTTAAAAGCTAAGAAAAATACTTTTACTAAACTTTCTTAAGTATATAGTTAGTTATTATTTTTTTTTTATATTACTTAGGTTCTATAAGTTAGCTATAGTATTATTTTACAAAGGTTATATAGTATATCTATTATATAGAGTTACTTATATTTTATTATAGATATATATAGTATATTACTTAGTAAGCTTAAAGATTTATTTAGTTTATTTAAATAGATCTATTATTAAAGTATTAGTATTAGAAGAGAGTTTTAGTATAGTCTTAGTAGATACTTATAATTTGCTTAGGTAGATAACTTACTTATAGAGTAAAGTACTAATAAAACTATATTTAAAGCTACTAAATAGCTATTTAAGTAGTATATAGTTATTATAATACTAGTATTAGTTTACTACTGTCTTAAGTTTACTAAGTAATATTAGCTACTACTAGTGTACTTAGTAAAATTTGTCTTAAAATCTAGGGGGGGGGTGGGGTAGGATCACGAAATTAGAACATAAAATATAACCTAGGGGTAATCAGGCCCCAGGCTAGATACTCTGTAGCCTTATGTTTATAGTAGGCGTGAAGGCCTAGAGTAAGCGTTTGGGGTCTCTAGGCGTTCGGTGTCCGTGCACGGTAATCGTCGCATGTTAGTGCGGCTGTCCCTTAGCCGAGTGGCATGGGATATCTCACACATCCGGCCGCTAATACAAACAGCTAAGCTTTGCAATCAGACTGGGGTGCAAGTATAAATGTAAAAGTGTAAAAGTAGGCGTGCAAATGCGAGTGCAAAAATGTCGGCATTATCTCGGTGTGATGATGAATTGTCAAATATTTGTCATTATCTCTAGCATCAGCGAAAGGATTGTTTACCAATCTAAGCTGGAGAAAAAACATGCAGAGCAACTACATATAGGGTGCGAATACTAGCCAGAATGTTGGGAGCAAGTCCTATATCATCAGCCTTGATCATCGGTCTTGAACACCAGCCATACTTTTGATACTCAAATCTCACTACCTACCCTCTTATCTTTTCCACTTCATCGTTTAAACAAACGCTCTCGAAAATGTCAGCCTTTGATTTCTCATCTACCGGGTCTGAAGTAGTCGCTGCTCTCCCAGAGCGAGTCTCAGGAAAGACCTGTATGTGTATTCTGCTCTGAACAGACTGAGTTCTGCTCTTGCGCACAATCGGATAATCCTTCAACTGAAAATAGCTGACGAGATTTTAGTTGTTATCACCGGAGCCAGCTATGGTGGACTTGGCGCGCATACAGCTCTCTTCCTTGCAGCTGCAAAGCCTGCTGAGGTCATACTTCTTGGGCGTTCTGAAGACAAGATTGCTCCTGTTTTAAAGGAAATGAAGGAGAAGAGCCCTTCTACTGCAGCACGATTCGTCAAAATTGACCTCTTGTCCTGCGCCTCAGTCCGAGCTGCAGCGGCGGAAGTCAATTCACTTGTCTCTAAGATTGATGTTCTTATCAACAACGCAGGCATCATGGCTGTCCCATTCGCCCTCACCCCTGAGAATGTGGAGAGTCATCTGGGTGCAAACCACATTGGTCACTTCCTACTTACAAATCTTCTCGTTCCGAAACTTGAAGCCGCAGGCGGTGCACGGGTTGTCAACGTGTCCAGTGCCATGTACCAGTTCAGTCCTGTGCTCTTTGACAACTACAACTACTCTAATGGCAAAACGTACAATGCTTGGGAGGCCTATGGACAGTCCAAGACGGCAAATATCTTGTTTTCTGTATCACTGGCGAAGAAACTGGATGTTAAGGGAATCAAGTCCTTTTCGTTGCATCCTGGTGTCATAGCAGCAACAGGCCTGGTATCTGGGGTAGATCCGTCAGCGTGGGCCATTGTAGGGCCTATGGTTGAGAGCAAGAAGATGGAGATGCCAAAAGACAAGACTATCGAGCAAGGGTGTGCAACCTCACTTGCTGCTGCCTTGGACCCATCGCTTGACAGTAAGTACACTGCTTATTGTTTTTTACTGTTAGAACAGACACTTACAAGGCTTTCTAGATTATTCGGGTTCGTACCTTGACGACTGTAAGCCAAAGGAGGTCCAGGGCTACGCCTCTAGCGACTCGAACGCAGAGAAGCTTTGGACCCTGAGCGAGGAAATTGTTGGAGAGAAGTTCACCTACTAGTCTACAAGCAAAGATGACAAAGATAATCAAAATAAATAAGCAGGGTAGAGTCTAAATTACAGTAGACATATGTGGTTGCACCGTATATATGTACGTAGCTTAGCTCTTTACTTAGCTTATTCTTAACTTCGTCTCACCTTTGATCTTCTTGCCATCTCCCCGTTGTACCATTTTCTACATGCTGGTTCGAGTGGTACTTTGGAAGCCACGGCTTCATAATCGTTATTAGTAACTAGTGTAGTCAATAGTCACCACCGGTATCTGTCGCAGTGGTGCGATCCGCATCAATGATGTTTTAGCTGAAAGGAGGACTAGATCAAGCGCAATCTAGGACGAATCTTAGGGGCAGAGCCTAGATGCGATAATTTGAAGGATAGTTAGAAGAAAAGAATAGTGTGTAAAACTTATAGCGAGTTATATTATCTCTAACTATGTGCTGATGCTCTAGCAAATCGCAGTCTGCAAGGCATATGCGTTTACTTTGAAGATAAAGCAAGCGTTACCTAGTATACAATGCTCTAGTAATTTAGCCCCTTAAACATCGCATATACTTGATTGGCATATACTTGATTGCAGTCTGCAGCCCTCCAACGTCTGTTCCATTGCGGTTGCATCGGGCTTCACATCTATGCAATCGTTTCAGCTCCCTGCTCCTGGTTTCTCTTCGAGTACTTCCGTACCGAACGTTCGCCGCCTACCAAGGTTCAGGCGTTCGTCCTAAATCTTGTCCTGGGAGTAGGTATGGTCGCGCTTTCTGACCTTGGAAGCGCGATCGTGCTGCTTGCTACTGCTGAGTTCTTTGATAAGCTCGTGCAATCTATCTGGATGTAGGCACGTAAGTCTGCTAGCGAAAAAGTCAATGGTTGTCTGGAAACAGACGCGAGAGGTTTTGTCATGTAAGACAACAATACTGTTCATCGTCGTTGTGCTCACTAGATTAAAAAAATGATCTGTCTCAGTTCTACTATTGAAGTCCCCTTGACGACGATAGCCATCTTCATCTCCTACGCCATGACTACATGTGTAGCTATGGTAAGATAGATGGTGAGTTGTCCTGGGTGTTTGATCTTTGCTAGCGCTCACTCATCCGTCGAAGGTAATCGTCCACTGATGGAACAGTAACCGACGCCCTCTTCACTCTCGCAGGAACGCACAAGTCATTACTAGAAAGAGAAATTGGGCTGAAAACTCGGCGTGAAGGCATCTCTATAGCACTGAAGTCAGCGCAACCATTTCTCCACCATAATGAGGTGGTTCGACAACGAAGCGACATCACTGCCTAGACGTGCCCGAGAGGAAGCCGCTATATGACATGGACGGCTATTCTTATCCAGGAAACAGAGCTTGATAGACGCTGTATTCGAACAATGTTTTGGAAGTGCTTCTTCCTTGATGATCTCGACAGCTACCTGCAGGGCTCTGGTAAAAAAAAGCGAGAATAGAAGGATGAAAGAGTAGGGTTGTGTGTTGTAGTCGGGGTTCTTGGATGTAGAGCAGGTAAGGCGCATTCTCCATGCCTTTATTGCAGCCTGGACGCCCCCAAAAGGATGAGAAGAACAGAAATAAGCTATCTGTGACGTGCCGCTGGCTTGTTGGCAGGGATTGTGAGTATTTATTGCAGATTCACGAGCATGACGAGTACCGTAATAACCACTTATGTTTGCGTAGGACTGGTCACACGATGATGGCGAAAAGAACAAAACGCGCTGGTGGTGAGGTGTACCTAAGTATTCTAGAATCGTCAAGCTGGGTATGGACGATGGGATGACTTGGCCGCACACCGGGAAAAGTATCTTCGTCAATGCACGTGCTAAGGGCGACATAGGCTGCAGTACTACGAAGAATAGCGAAACTGACTCGGAGGAGGCAGCCGCGCGCTGGAGACACGAAAGTGGGATGGACTAAGTTAGGCACAACGTTCCTTTTGTGAACACTGAGGTTACTACAACAAAAGCCGTTCAAAGCCATGCAACAGGGCACAGCTTGGTGAAGCAAAGACGAGTCTCGTTGGTAATGCTCGTTGACTGCAGTAACATTTGGGTGTGCGCTCGACAGTACACTGTGAGCTTCGTCAAACCCTGCTGGAGTGTCTAAGAACGGCCAGCCCTTCCATGTACTTGCTTTTCGCTGCAGCCTATCCATCGACATGCCACGCCTCGAGGGTCAGGTCAGTAATATAGGCACCATGGGTGGAGCTTGTTTGCCAGTTCACCCCGTCAACTGATCGTCGCGATATTCTCGTTCGCCACAAAGGCCTCGACCCGGCCAACTGCCAATGCTGGTTATAGTGCAGTAGCAGAAGTTGAACAGAACGTCTTAGACAGTTGGTTGCACGTGCGAGAAGGTCGGTTGCACCCATCTCTTGAGCTCTATGACTCATTATTATCATTATCGAACTCGACGGCGTTTGAACTTGGCGGTCCCAGATGAGCGCCGCCTCAATACCCGATCCAACGATTTCCCTGAGATGAGATCAGTGAAAGACAACAATGTTGCTTTTAATTGGTTCTAAATATTTGGCTGTTACAAATGCACAAATGGTAGTTAGCCAAAATGAGGGTGCCGGGGTATGGCATAAGCTTAGGTGTTTTCTCGAGTTCTTCTTTTCGCGCTATAGGTTCAGCACTATGAAAAAAAGTGATAATAGTAAGGCACTAATAACTCCGGTTCAGATGGCGCTCTTAAAGGAACCAGTCTCTATTTTCTATATCACCTTGTTTCTGGCTCACGGCTGTCCAAATGTGGGAAAGAGCGGGTAGCTGTTGTCCTGCATACGGCAGCTGGATTACAAAACACGCTGTAGCACGTAGTGCTCCCAATTTGTTGCTGTCCGCAGATTGGCGTACAGATCGTACTGGTCTGCGATCTTTCCCTAGATCGAGGACCTTCGTTCTACATGTGTGAGATGTAACTCAAGGCTTGTTTCTATAGCCAGGTCAACCACAGCGTGCTTAACGCGCGCTGCACGCTGTACAATCCTTCCGCAGAACACTGGCTTGTGGATTGCCCAGTCCAACATTCGGCAGGCTGTGCTGCAGTGCACGGTGCGACGGTATTATCCACACCAACTAAAAGCGTTTGTCTCTGTCGCTTCGCAAGTGTTATATTCGCTGGACGCAAAGCCCTATACTATAGTACAAAAGCGGTGTAAAAAACACCGCCGAAGTGTAGTTACGCAGTGTGCTAGGTAAACAGGGCTATTTACCTATTATATAGTAAAATTACCTAAAATTGCGGTGTTTTTTACCTAATGCCTAGTTCTATAGTAGGTACGTAGCTAGGTACCTCCTTTAGCTTATAGCCTACTACCTCTCCATTACCCCTCTTCTTGTCGTTATATCGCTCTCCTCTCTCTCTCTCCTCTCTCTTTCCTCACGCTCTCTCTCTCCACCCCCTACTGTCCCTCCCCCTACTGTCCCTCCCCCTACAGCTCCCTCTTCTCCTTTACACCCCCCCGCCTCCTCTTCCTCTAATAGATAGATAGATTTTAGACAGAATAATCAACCCGTGTAAAAAAACTGCTATGACGTGAAAAGACACTGCTTAAACAGGTAAAATACACCTCCGCTGTGGTGCTTTTGACGGACCTTCTTCTGTGAATTGTACCCATCAAAAGTGCAGTGTTTTTTACCCAATTTCATACCATAGTGCTAGTTTCTGGTGCATGAGTTAATAAGAGATGCTTTGGCCCGATAGAGCTCTGTCGCTTACGCGTGCGTTGAGGACATAAAGCGGTAGATGATACTTCAAGAGCCGAGGGTGGTGTGAGAGGGTAGTGGCTCGGTGAAGTGAAAAGAACCATCGGCAGAGGACGCCGCTTGACGCGCGATTTGGGCAGCGATTGCGGCGGACAATATAGCGTAAAAAAGGGCCGTACTAGTGGTGCGTATGTGATAGGCAGGTGGTATTAGTTTGAAGTGAGGACTACTGATCTGATCTCAGCGGTCGCGCAGATGCAGTTTTAGGTGTTGCGCAACCACCTTTCCAACAGCCTGCTAGTCAGTTCTCCGGATGAGCCTCGCTCTTGCACCGTACTGAAGAGAATAGGCGTGACCCATTGACAACACAAATGTGCAGCAGCATGGCTACGCCCATTATACGATATACACTAGAGAAAGGTAGAGTAAAAGCTGAATATGTAAAGAGAACTAGTTCACGGCATTTCATTGACGAACTCTGTGGTTCAATCAGCCCTGACTGGGCAGAGTGAGCGCTGAAATGCAGTGAATTCAGGGCGATGGAAGCGAGTAGTTGAAGTACGATACCTACGTGCAGGTAACATGCGCAGTATTGTTCTCACTGGTGGTCTCTTTAGAGTTGATTTCGACTGTTCCTCAGATGTGCGAGGCGGATATGGGAGCCTCCAAGAATTGAGACAAAACCAGAACAGGAACAGCTAAAATGGACCAAATGAGAACGCTTTTAGGTGGCTGGCCTTTCAGATACTCACGCTGTGTTGTATGGACATCTGAGACACGCACATTTCGAGAGGCAGGAAGGTCGAAGTCCGATTACAGGCCGCCCCAGCCACCCAGACCCACCATTTTCGCATGGCTCGACGCATCACAACCGTTGTATGACACCGCGTATCGAACATCACATGCGTGTGCGAGACCCGACCGCCGCGCGCGCACAACTACGACGGCAACCTTCGTCATCACTTGTGTACAATCGCCGCCCGCCATGCCGGAGTTCCATCTCTCGTGCATAATAGCGACTCGCCCGGCAGCGGTTAATCACTGCATCCATCCCGTATACAGGTGCTGCTCGCGCCCCAGCTCCGGAGCCTACCACATTCTCCGGTACGCCCTTGTACGAGAAGCGCACCCACCCCAGGCTTGTATGCTGTGTGTTACTTGGAGAGGAGGGGAACAAGTACTGTAAGTGCCCGTTCCGGTGGTTTGACACAACTGACCTTTGCAGAATATTGCTATCCCTTGACTACCTACAACCGACCGGTCTACAATCCCCGACGATGCTTCCCGATGGCTATCACGATAGACGTTCTCCTGCTGACACCTGACACTGGTCAGTGCAGCTCCTTGTTGCCGCCAATTGAATGCGGTCTCGACAACTTCGGCGGTTTTATGAGATGGCTGGGGCAGGACTGAGGGCGATATTGGTGGCGCAGGCCGCGGTCAGGGCAGCCAGAAGATATAGCGGCTGACACGCGCCATTGGGGGGGACACCACAGACGGTCATACTTAGGAACGAAGCGTGGATTGCACCGTACGGGCGCCACGCCAGCTTTGTGATAGTTTCGCTGCTATGCTTAGTTGACCCAGTACAATCTTAAACCCTTCAGCATTTGGCCGAGATCGTGTTCGGGACCGGCCTCAACCTTAATTGACGACAGTGAGCACTCATACGTGATACCCCGATCCAAACCATCAACTCTACTTGCGAGTTCCTTGCGACAAATCTGGCACAGAGTGAGGTTCCAGCAGCTTCATACCCAACGACGTCCTTCCCTTCGCCGTGTACTTGTACCGGCCTGTGTAGGCCGATCTCTTAGCCTCGTCGACGTTCTCATAAGCGAATCTTGGGTTTTGTCAGCATCGGTTCCGCGGGCGGATCAAAGTCGCATTAACAGCTTCGCCCACGGCTAGCGTTGGTTCCTGAGGAGATGGAGGCCTCTTCGCTGCGTACCTCTGTCTCTCAGACTTGCGTTCAATCTTCTACCTCAACAACCCCTTTCCAATCTACCTCCCCCGTTCTTGCGTCTTACCTGACGTGTGAACCTGATTACAGCAACGTGATTCACTTGATCTCGTTGCAAAAACCATGAACCGCGATCTAGTCCGGACCCTCCGTATCGCATGTGAGCTATCTGCAATTGGTGGCGGGCGTCTACAGCCAGTGGTGTCCGTGGTCGCGAGGCTGAAGCAACAGTCATCTAAATCATGCGCTAGGCAGTCATACAGCCACGCCACGGCTTTGCTCATGTCTACATACCTATCATTTGTTGACTTTCCTTTCCTAGTCCATCGAAAGTAGCAGCACGGTTGTTGCCGTAGTGAAAAAGGAATCTACTATGTCATCGCTCGCTCTCGCAATGTCCTGCCTCCATGCAAGTAACGCCAGGCATCCCGCCAATCATGCTTTCCGAAGATTTTTATGCGTAGTACAGAGCGCTTAACTCACACCAAAGCCAGTAACACGCACGAAGCCTAGCTCATTCAGAACCATCGCGAGTCTCCAAGAACCCATCCAAAGCTCCCCCACATATCCACAATCATTGGCGCCGGCCTTACCAACGGCCCCGTCCTCCTCGACCAATTCACTCCCGGCGCCGAATAGAGCGCACACTAACTGACCACCTTCGCGCTCGAAGCCTGCGCTGCCCTCTCTGAAGTCGTGACTGACGCTCGCTCCGCGCATCGACTCGCAAACGTTATCGCGCAGTGCTACCACGCTGCAAAGCGCGCTGTCATGCGTGTGCTTAACTAGGCCATGGTCACGCGCGTTGCTCGTCTGGTCCACGCTGTATGCGGTGCTCGCGAGCTACGGGAAGCCCGACGGCAGTCTGCGCTCCAACGCGGGCGGCGGGTTCGACACAGCGCTATTTGAGCGGTGGTATGCGCAGTGGGAGCGGGAGGGGAGGCTCGAGAGCGCGGTGGATGCGCTGTGCTGCTTCGTTGAAGTGGATGCCGCGCTTGAGCGGTGGGCGTGCTACTAGGCTGGCGGGCTGTTGGGACGTGTTCGGTGCGGCATGTCACTCTTGAAGTCGCCTCGTCGCGCCCTCACGCTGTCGCCATGCTAAGTCGCGTCGACGGCCTACCGCCACGAAGCCGTCACGTGCTCCCCACGTCCTGCCACGTCCTGCCACGTCCTGCCACGTCCTGCCACCGAGGCCCTTGCCCCGCCGTCCGCACTCACAGAACCCAGTAGTCCCCTCGTCGCGCCTGCACGCGCTGCGTACTCGTATGTCTCGCCAGAGCCGAGCTGCCTTCTCTCCGTCCTCACGATGCGACACGCTCCACCGAGTGGAAGGAGACGGGGTCATCACACAGCGATGAGGCTGCGGAAAGGCGCGTACTGAGGAGAGGCGCCGCTTCAGATGGATCATTATTGCTGGCAGAATACAAGCCACGTCGTCGATATCGATACGCATCGTTGTAACGCCGGGACACTATTACAAGAACACGGTTGGCCGACTTCGGCACGCATGCACCAAGACGAACTTACCATCGATGAAGCCATGCCTCGCAACTCCAGCTAGACTTATCGTCCTCACGGATCACCAGTCTGCTCCAGATGAGCATCGATTTTGGAGCGCTGGCCGTGCAGTTGCTCTAGTTTGCAGTCCCAGGACACGACGTTGGCCCGACGTCCCACAAGCCACAGTACGCCGCTAGTCCAGATACAGCGCTGGTGCATATGGCACCGTGATTGTTTGCTACTCGTGCTGCACAGCTCAGCTCTCTCTTTCTCTCTCTCCTCAGAATGGCCGTGCGTCAGTGCGTGAGCTGCAGTGGGCATCCCCATCAACGTCTTTTGTGTGCCGCCCACATCTCATCTGTAAGTCACAAATGTTCCTTCTCACTCAAGCAGCGCTGTCAGGCCTCAGCAATTAGCAGAAACTGAGTCTTGCCTTCTAGAACCTACCCTGCTGGAGCGACGAGGCACTAATCATCGAACAGAATCACACTCCCGACCCTATTCATCGGACTTCTTGATCGACCCTCGGAGATGGGAGAAGAATCTCTGTCTCAAGACGCACACCCATGGACGCTCGCGAAGTGCAACACGCGAAGGCACCTATCTACGAGCTGGCAAACGACATCTGGTTCGAAGTCTGCGGGTACCTCTCGCGCGAAGAGAATGACACCCTCGCTCTTGTCAATAAGACGCTGCGCAAGGGATGATTCAATTCTACATTCCACCAAGTCGTCCTGAACGAGTCTAGTCGTCATTTATTTGGTCTCTTCGCAAAGTTGGTCTTCAATGGACAAGACATGGAGCGAGGGCCAGATTGGCCGACGTGCGCAAGCGGATCGATCGATCTGGGCGAAGGGATAAGTACCGAATCCTTTCTGGCCCTTGCACACGAAGTGTTCCTTCCCATACGCAATAGAGGCCATCAAAATAGTGTTTAGCGATAGAACAGACATGTTTTCTGAGTGGAGGGGTATGCCCTCTGGTTCCGCGAACGAAAGAGGCGAGCTCTACGTAGCAATGATGGCGTTCATGGTTCTCACTGTACGTAACCTGAAAACGCTGATCTGCGGTGTACCACCGGCTGGATCTTTCAGCGTGCTGAGATTGGTCCTCACGAGTCCAACCTCATTTGCCATATTCCGCAAGATTACGGGTTCGGAGCTCGACATGCACTACTATGCCAAAGGGAGGACCGTCAGCATAACTCTGGCAAAAACAACGGTCAACATGAAGGTCGTCAATGTTATGGTTCGAAACCCCATTGATCTCAGCTTTAACTGCACACCCGGCAACGGTACGGCACAAGACCCCTTTGGCTCCACCATGGACACACACCCCGAAGAAGTTGATACAGGACAGCCATTGGTGCTACACCTAGAATCACTTGCGATTGAAGGATACTCATCCACAGGCCACCTAGACAAAGTTCTCAAACACGCCACATGTACTCAACTGAGAAATGTTGTTCTAATAGAACAAACGTACCGTACGCTGTTTGACAGCTTTGAGGAGTTCCCTACGCGAGTACAGCAGAAATGCCCCAGTTTAAGTTCCTTCAAGTGGGATGCCTCACGAGAGCCCACACGCCCGTCAGAATGTTGGACCCTTGAAGAACTCAAACCCCTCCAGCAAGTGCGTCATCTTTCCACACTCCGTCCGAAGCTCTCCCTACTTTGGGGGGAAGACCGGGCTCAATTCTTTGTCTCCATTGGCGGGGCTCTTTCCCAATTCCAATGTTTACGCGGTCGGGTGGAGTATGCGACAAATAGTATAGAGCAGATCTATCTGCATTCTGGCGCTGTGTCGTTACGTTCAATGAGGGTCATCATGGAAATGGACCAGCGGGATAGTCCTTCCATGACAGTTTGAAAAAGATACGCATTCAAGGACGTAGACTGCATGGTAGAGTGGTCACCGCCGCCTTGACTCTGAAAATCTACTATCGAGTCATGCACAGCACACAAGAGACGCGCATATTCATCGAAAACGTCGCTGACGATACCTTCTTAGGCCAAGAGCTCCATCGGGGATGACGGGAACGATCAGCAATACCTGATCAGCTTGTTCCCGACGAGAGGCTTGACTGGGAGCACATGAACGCAGGTAGCCATTACATAACGTGTCCATGCCAGGCCGAGATTCCCTAGCATACGCTGTTACTATCATTGTATCAACTCTCTGTTGTTGAAGTCTCACAGACATTGTCATGATCGCCACATCAGCGGTCTGCTAGTTCGGTCTTGTCAAGTCATAACAGTCATTTCAACAATTTTCCTCACACTTACATAGATACCTTGTCCGTATCAAGTAATCCGCATCGTTATCCCAAGTGCAATTACTACTGAGACCAACCTTTAAAAGGTCATAATGAGACGTGAACCCTAGGGTTGACATCTCTAGACAGAGCCTGCGCGGTAGCTCTGCTCACACCCACTGTGTGACCAGCTCTGTTGATGCTACCTCGAAACACCACTCGAACCCGGTTGTGCAGCCCAAACGTGGCACCAGCAGCACCTCGCGCCCCCGCCATCGAGGCTCTGCCTCTCCACGCAGCGCCCAGGACCCAAATCCCTCATACCCTTATAGCGCACGACGTACTGCCCGCCACAGCGTGATATCCGCCGCCCTGCCGACCGTGCCAAAGTTCGAGCTCGGGGTCCTGTCCGGTAAAGGCTGGGTATCGACCGCGAGGCACGACGGTGGAGGGCTGCGAGGCCGCGGCCGTGGGCGGGAGATGGGAGACGATGGTGAACAGTATGCGTCGCACTGCGAGTTTGGATACGCTGACTGGGTGCGCGGGGAAGTTGAGGGAGGCGTGTAAATGGGCTAGAGCAAGCGGTATGTGGCGGGTGTTGTGTGGGTCTGGTGCTGCACGGCTAGCGGCGAAGTTTGTTCGTGGCTGTAGGAGATGTAGGAAGACGTGCCGACGAGGGCGACTGTATCGATCCAGGAACTGGTGTGTAGACTTGATGCGCAGATCTCGAGGGAAAGGCTGGGCGGAGTGGCGAGACGAGGCTGGGGACCGCATCTATAACGCTTCGGCCGTGTTTGCGTCCAACCACTGGGATTGGCTATGTTTTGTTTAGCAGTCTCTCTGGCTTCGGAGGGTCTGGAACAGGATTCCTGATTCACTGCGTTGCGATGTCGGTCGAGTTTTCGCTGCCAATAGCCACCAGGTATCATCGGGCCTACTGGATACATTGGACGACACACACCCCACCCCACCTCTTGAAGTAGTGCCACGCTGCTTTCTCTAGGCAGCCTGAATATTGCCGAGCAAGCTCTGTATCGATTTTCATGAGACCAGATCTGACCTCCGGTGCGAGCGCCATTGGGATAGAACTTGACAGCATCCTGTGTTCAGTGCTAATATGGACTGAGTTGAGAGCAGTTCCAAAATGTTGTCGAAATACGCACTGATAATCAGCCGGCTGCCGGAACTAGTGTAGGGTTGGTAGCTTGGGGAATGCAGCAAGCGATATCCGCTCATCAAAGCGCTGTTCATGTAGCGAGAACGAGATTGACATGGGACGTCGAATTGAGACCAGGCAGGCAACTCGACCCTTGACACATTATTCTATCATCTTCGAATTTACGTACGCGGGACAGCAAGAAAGCGCCCGAACGGGGTTGCTCACGTTGAGTTGGTCAAAGACATATTGACGTTTGCTCATGGAAGTACATGATCCACGATGCATCCCCCAAGTGCTTGCTTGTGGTGACATGGCTGCTCAGTTGTAATATGTACAGCAAACGCTGACACGACCAACAAAATTGTTCCCAGCGACGACGCGCTTCCGCGCAGACCCTTGTGTTTGCCAGTGCAGATACACTGCTGGTCAATGTAGAATCGGAGGATCTCATAGATTCTCGCTCCGCCTGCTTGACGTTAGTATCCAGAGCCATCGGCGAAGACATCACACGTAGTTCTTCGTAAGCGAAGCTTTGTAGGTGTGTTGAAGGTCGCAAGGACGTAGGTTTAGGCAGCTTCATATGCCCGGAAAGGTACATGTTCCCACGTGTGAGCAGGGGTCTGAGACTTGATGGAGTATGTTAGGCTCAGGCGTTTTGATGCCGAGCAGGTGTAATACTCAGTTTACATGTGCGCGTTGTGGCATTGCGACGGACGCGAATTCAGTCAAGATCGATGTTTATGATACGTATCACTGCCTCACGCTGATTTGGCGAAGGCACAGTCATCGTCGTGAAGCTACCATTGCAAATTCCAGCGCAGCCACGAGCAGCGATTATAGTTGGAAATTCTGGATAGCGTAGTTATACGAACGGAATCTCTGGAGTCTTATCCAGGGATTGCCGTTGTTGCAACCCTTTGATTGTAGAAAGTTGGAGGAACAGTCGATGGTGGGTGTCCGTATTCTGGTATGGCGCCGGGGTACGAAAGCCAGTACATCGCTCCTTCCTATCGAATTTGACAACACAGCATTGATCCAGAGTCTTGGATGCAACGTGGGAGATCATGAACGTCTGCGCTGAAAAAGCTGTTGCCGTGGTACTTCCTAGAACCGCGATTATGACCTATGGAGAGGTGAGTGCGGGTGTAACGGGCAACATGACGGGTGGAGTCACTCGGCCTGAAGTAGTAGCGGCTTGACCTCTGGCCTCCTATGTCGTATAGTGGGACGAGTGCAGATTCGAGTACTGAAATCGCCACGGCATGCGTCGAGGACTTTTTTGCTGACCCTGCTTCTGCTCAAAAATAGGCCATATATCATCAGGTTGTAGTGTCTCAATGTCAGAGCGACTCGCGGCGCTCCTAAGCTGAGTATATCTCTCGGTGTTGCCAGTTGGGGTATGGAGACATGTTGCTTGGGCGTGCAATGAAGCCTTGTTGTCCTCTTCCACTCCTCACTATCTAACATTATCCAACGATAGCCGCACACAGTTGTCCTCGGTATTGGCAATACAGCGGACTGTGGTGTATCGGGTATCTCAATCGCGTCAGCAACGGCTCGTGGCAGGCGTCACATCGCATCGACGCTATGAAAGTGTGTCTGAGGCTCGGGGAGACTTGTGTGGGGGCAGTACATCCGCAATGCGGCGGTCTGGTGGTAGATATGGGCGGAACATGTGTAAGCCGTGGGGGCATGCGCGTGACGAGTCGATGCGTCAACGAGGCAGCGAACAGCTATAGAGATCGATGCGTATCGGGAGCTCGACGGCCATGGGCAGAGGTTGCGCCGCATTCTTCGACGTGGTAGCTACCCTTGGCTGTACTCCACGTCAACGAAGACGCCGCAGACCTAAATCGATGGGACAGCGTAGCAGCTCAGCTTATGATTAATGAACGGCGGCCGGCCGTGAACGATAGAAGTTGTTTGTCTCATCAGAGACTCAGAGATGGCAGAGAGCGGCGGCGGGTTAGGTCGACGGCGCGGACTATGTGCCGTTCAGTGCACGCGCAAGTCATTTTCATACAACATCTGGACCTGTTCGTATTGTTCCCTAGAATACCAGAACCGTTGCCATCTTTTGCGCCCGTTCCTAAACCTTATGATGACGTCATACCACTCATTGCCACCTCGGCAGACCCCGATCGCTCCTGTGCACTTCTAGATGCTAGTCGCCAGCCTCCAAAACTCCCGCCGACCGCCAGAACCAATCTCGAACATGGCCAACAGCGAGGTCCAAAGCATTTCCGCGCCAACTCAAGTTTCTCCGTCCTCAGGTCTGGCGAAGCTGTGGTTAAGCTGTGGCGAGGCACACGAAGCCGCACTAGTCTCTCCAGCCTTTGCGTGCAGTCTCAAGCAGATGTTGTGTGGTAGTGAAGATAGTTGAAATTTACGAACGTCTGGTTCAGCAACGTATTGCCTAGCCAGTATCCGAGAAGCTGTGCGCCTTTTTCCATCCGCAGTCCTGCCATCTTACATATGTTTGCCAGTCTTCGCGCCACACTTTCGTGCAGCGCCTTGACTGTGTTCACATTCTTCTGCCGGGGTCGTTCCTTTTCATTCACCATAACCTTGAATCAAATGGTTTACACTAATTCTCACATCGGCACATGCAACTTGTCTGTTCAGTCCCCTTGTTCTCGTCTGCATCGGATGCTGGCGACGACGAAAATGTTATCTCAAAGGCAGGCCACTGATATCAACGACTCTTTGCATAATTTCTTTGCCGAGAACTCGGAAGCACAGGTATACATACTCTCTTGCCTTCATAGATCCCTAAGTCATTGAATAACAAGGTCGAGGATCGCCCTGTTCGTCTATTTCTGTGCCGCACCATCAAGGCTTAAAGACTGTTCTTTGATTCAACTGTTCGCACTGTGAAATCGCAAGCTCGGCCATCCTTTGGATGGTTACAAAGATTCCATAGTCGCGACAGCTTTGGTGAAGATTTGCGACGCGTCTATGCACAGTCTGCGGTTGTTGCTGATGCTCAGGAAGCAAAGCGGACAGTGGAATCTTTTCTGTCAAGTGCCCACCCTTCTCTTGCTGTATCCTTGTTTGTAAGATTCCCATAACGCGCGCATATGGTTGTAAAGAGTCCCCAATTCAAACCACGTGCCACAATCCTGGGAAAGTGATTTCGAAAACGGCTCCAATGCCACCTGAGTATTTAAAGCCAGGCGCAGTTTTGTACTCGATCAGAAGGGTCCGAAAATATTGCGAACACGGAGATCAACCCACCAGACCTCCAAAAGAATGCTCGTGCACTTTACACTGTTGTAATCACAACTGTGCTGTTCTCAGCACTTGAATGATCAGAGAGATTTGCTCACGGACGTAAATAAGTTGACGCGCGGCCCTGAGCCAGTGAAGGTATCTACCCGCAACGCAGCCCACCTTTTGTGGTCACGAAGTCGGGCTCTGACTCGAACATCTCTCCACCCCACTAGGTATCGAGAATTTTCACGGGCCCACCCCTTCACCACCACTCTATCTTCGCTACAACACTAATTTACGAGGAAGTCACCCAGTTGATGATACAGGGAGTTCAAAAGATTGTGCGTGACATGGCAAGAGGGGCTTTGCAAACATCTACTGAGACTGCTGGAATCGATTGCAACGGCCAATCCAGTATCTTATCGCGCAACGAGAAAGGGAACACTGTTAAGAGAATAGCGGACGCCAGCTTCAGATTCGTTGACCAACGTATGGTGCCAATCCTAGTGCTCGGGGGTTGATTATCTCCAAGATGAGACAACCTTGTACTTGTCGATGGCGCAGTATATGGTCGCTTCCAAGGAAGAAGTGGGAACTATCATCGCTACCAAAGTAGGATGACAGAGTCCGGAGGAACGCAAGAAAAGAGAAGCAAGCCATGGTTCTTAAGTTATCCACCGGTGTGGTGGTAGATTCTTGGAATCGTGTGTTTCTGGATGGTAAGCTTCCGAATAGCGGATAGCTAGTCGCATTGTAAATAGATAGTGAGAACTACCTACAGAGATGAGACTAGCCCACTAAATCGCCTTCACACAAGTCTCTGTGAAGTCCCGCCGCAGGAGGTATCCTGACGAAAGTCCTCATCGTGGCTGGTCAGGAAGATGCGATAGAAAACGCACTTTCCGTGTGTCACTGTGGACTCTTATCAGCACCTCGGAATCCCGAAGATTCGAGATCCACGCATAGTCGGTCACATCGAAAGACCCGAGCTCAACAGCAAGATTGCACGCGTACGTGTCTATGACTGAAACGCAAGGGTCTGAAGACTCCGACGCAGACAGGCATCGTGCAGCGCACCATACGAACAGCCTCTGACGTCAGGCCTTCAGCAATGCGCGACTCTGATGCCATACCCCAGCATCAGAAGTACCCCAATGATGTCCTCAAGTTCGTATTCGTGTTTCCAAGTCGCTGGCAAGTGCCGAGAACCTGGCGGCTCGGCGGCTGTCTGGAAGAGGGCGCGTGTGGTGCACTTGGAGTCGACGCGGAGAAGGCGGTCTGTACAGTTGCGCAGCTGGGTTGGTTGAGCGGGAAACTGGGCAAAGTGAGGTAATTTTTTCGGATGCTGTAAGGCGCTTGGCCGGCATGGTCTGGCGGTGCGGGCGTGGCATCGGGCTGGCTCATATAGAAGTGGGACATGTGGAGTGGGACATAGGGCTTGGAAATCTGGCGTAAAGTATCAGCAGGGACAACAGCAGGAACTTCAGCGCCGACTTAAGCATGCCGTGTAGCATGAGATGTGTGGTTCGAATGGGCATTGTCCACCACGA
Organism: Boeremia exigua; assembly: GCF_020726555.1. Taxonomy (NCBI): domain Eukaryota; kingdom Fungi; phylum Ascomycota; class Dothideomycetes; order Pleosporales; family Didymellaceae; genus Boeremia; species Boeremia exigua. The sequence continues at coordinate 530,315 of NW_025763531.1, forward strand.
GAGTTGTGATAGAGGAAATCGACACAATCACCGTGGCTCTGTGTGTTTGACCTGTTCTTTGCAGCCCGGAGAACAAAGTCGACAGCTTGAGCTATCCCTTTGAGTCCAAGCTAATGCACGATTATCCCAACCGTCCCCTCACCAGGACCCCAGATATAGTTTCTTGTCCTCCATGGCAATATTGCAATCCATGACTCAAAAAGGTACTCGCAAAGGCCACACTCTCAACGTAATTTCACGGTATGGACGGTCTCTTCAACACTCCGGCATGCCTGACGGCATCTGAGGACTTCGAACTTCTCAACGGTAGGGACAAAATTGGTTGCCTGAGGTTCCACCGGGAGACCGAAATTTGGCTTGAGCGTGGTGGCCGAAAGCTTAGAGTGAAGGACAAGAGAAGGTAAGCGCGATGTGGGAGACAGCCTGCGACTCGGATCCTCGCTCCATAGGCTTGAGCTGATCAGGACAGTTTAGCCGTTGCGAGTGAGCCAATACGAACGCGCCCAGCTGTCGGTACTGATTCAACCGCTAGCTCGCCGGCAGTTGCTTGAAGAAGTCTCTAATTCTTCCTTGCCTGTATCAGTCAGCCAGTCTAAACGATATCGCCTCAAGCTGCCAAGCCCGGCTCCACTGGTCCAAAGCAAGTATCGGATGAGGCGCGTATCCGGTAGCCTACCTTCTATAGGGTCTCAATGCGACGTATGCCGAAGCTCAGAGCGAATTGGTGTCTGCTATCGACGTGTGGTTTGGCATGTCTACACGTCGGGTTGTTGAGTGCGATGCTGCTGAGAACCCAAGATGGTTTTTTTGACGAAAACGAGGCTGGCTAGCGTGGCCAGGGTACGCTCCGCGTCCAATCAAATCAGCGGCCTTCAGCAGCTTCTCGAACGTTGGCTGTGATAATGCGTGTTATCGACCGACGCGCCTTCAGGGCTGCCGTAGCTTTCACCGATGCTACATAGAACCTTTCTGCCGTGCGTCGTAAGCCACCTGTAGTGCGTCACATGGCTCAATCCCGAGGAGAACGAGGCATGGTGCACGAGGCGACCGGCACATCAGCCCTAGACTTGGCGCTGGTAGATCCTTTGATCGCGCGTTGCCCTTTACGCCAGCTCCGTTCACTGAGCGCGTGCATCGATAAGCAATGGGTGCCAAGTTGCCCATCCACTCCGCCCGCACATTTTCATACAAACGTAAACTCTGTCGCTTTGTCACTTCCTCAAGTTGCAGTTCCAATATACTCCTGCTCTGAACACAAGCCGAGACCACACGCCGCAAGTCACACAGAGGCACATGTTGCAGCGAAAAGCCGCCGAAGAGACAAGACCTAGAAGGCATGAGTCAACCGTCGACACACACAAAGGGCGCAGGAACGACCCAAGAGCAAGAACACCGCGACGAGCCATTCTCTAGAGCCCTGGCGCATCTGAGAGCTGCATGACGGTTCCAAACAACATGTCCCAACCGCAACGATCGCGTTTGCTAACATTTGCCGGCTCACTTCCTAAATGGGACAGCGCCTGTCTCCGTTGAAGTTGACCATTTTCGTTCTCTCGCCCATGCGATTGGACAGCCACGAGCCATGCAGCTGTGCAACCACGACCGCGCGCTGTGACGTTATCGCCCTTCGACGCAGCGATACTATCACCGCAACAACGGCCTCGAGGTCGACAATGCACCAAAATAGCGCGCTTGGGGGCAGCATGCCGCATGAACTTGTATCGAGCGCTTGACTAAGCAGCGCGTATCTGCTATCGCCCGACACTTGCGCCTGCCCTTTGAGCCCGGGGCGCAGGCCTCAGCAGCCAAGACGAGAGGATACTGTAGACTGTTCTCCGTTCTGCGCGTCGGCCCTGTCGACGCAGGGGAAGGAGAGCATGTGCTGCCACAAGCTCTTCGGATGAGGCGACATGCCGTATGGAGTCTTTGCCACGGGGAGTATGCAAGCGCCGCGGAGGGAGCCGGGCTAACGGAAGCAGGGAAGAGTCAGGAAGGAGATGTATGTTATCGCGTCATGTCAAGCCATTGCGTTGAACGCTAAAACAGGCAGGGCTGCGTCGTGATACAAGCAATACTTCTGGCAGCTGACAGCGCATCAGAGATGCGGACAACTGAGCGGGAGAACTTGGACGTCAGGACTGTACCGCTGACGGAAGAGGCGCGGTCTGCCTTTCGCCATGATTTTTCGCTTGTACATATAGGGCGGTGTGTTCAGGTTGAGGATGACCGAGTGGAGCCAACACGGTTTACGTTTCTCCGTGAAGACAAAAACGTTGGTGTGAAGTAGAATGTTGCAATTGCGCATGCAGACAGACAAGCAAGTCCACGCGTCGTCAATCAAGTATATGAAAGGTGACCTGTATAGCGATTACCTTATTTGTGTCAATAAAACTCCGAGTCGCCTTGAATCAAGCTGGACATGGAGCTGCTGTACTTAGAGAGACCGCACTGTCTGTCCATTCATGCACACACTCCTGCAGTTATTCCCTGTCGAACACGGCGTCTCTGTGATCCAGCGCAAAAAAAATAGCAAAAGAAACACTACCTGCCTTAGGTCCTCGGTACCGGACGAACAGGGCGTCCCCTGTTCGTCCGGTACCGTGCCGTAGATATGAAGTGTCTGAAAACCCGCGGTTTTATCACGACTCGAACCGGCGACCCTCCACGAGGAAAGTGGAAGGGTTCGGTCGGCCGCTAGGCGGGTATTCCAGCCGGTCCTGGATTGATGGGAATACAACCGTTTAAGTAGATTATATAGAGCAGATTAATGGTTTAGGCGTGGTGAGTGATATAAGCTGCTGTTCCGGGCGTCTGATGTTTTGTTGCGGCTTTGAGAGATGGAGTTGCGAGCGCGGAGCTGCTTTCACCTTGATGACGTCGGCGGGTGGAGCGTTTGTAGCTGAGATGGCGCGTTTGCAGCTTATGGACCGTAGGGGAGATAGCTGATTGATCAAAGCGACCTGACCAACATACATATGCAGGCTTGAGCAGATACCCCACGGATTCAAGAGAAAGCAAATGAATCAGTCGAAACGAACCAGTGATGTAATCATCAGACCCGCATTTTTGCACAAGGACGCAAATCCTGATTAGGATGACTGCGTACATTGCAGCGTCGAGACCAGTTCAACACGCAAACTCCGCTAGACTCATGTTCACTCCACCCACGATCATCGTGCCGACTCTTTTAGCTTTGGCTGCTTGCACAGTGTGCATCTACGGTCGTTCATTTTCCTCTATCTATCCAAGCCATCGACATCTACTCTATCGATGTCTTTCACAAGTCGGGAGCAGGCGAAAATATGACTGCTCTGAATCAGATCACACGAGCTGATCCACTTCAAATTGAATTCTTCCTGTCCACTGCAGACGCCTTGTGACTTTCGTATAGCGGGATCTATTGAGCGTAATGTTGCAGCTATATGAAGTCATTGCGCTCAGTTCTCAGACCAGATCGTGATGTTGAGTGCAGTTATAAATCACATACCCAGTACAAGTAGTGCGCCGAAATTGTGTGACAGTCAACGCACCGTCCAGGTCGCGGACACGGGCAATACTGGCCGTGAATCGTATCAAGGATGCATTTTAGTGGACTGTATGATGATCACGGCCTTCCACGTTCAATGTTAAGCCGCTTGATTTGGATGTAGGTATTCTCTTGTATCGCAGGTACTGGAACATGACAGCAGATATAGGCACGGTGTCGGTTCGTAACAAAAGCAGACCTTTGTGGCTTTAGGGAAGCACGCATCAATCGCCGGTATAAAGCTTCCTTTTAGTCTCGTTCCTCTTTAACACCCAGGAGGAAAGGAGAAATATACACGTAACGCTGTCACAGAGTAGAAGAATGCCATAAACAGGTGTGAAAGGATCGATGCTGATTTCTAGGTTCTGATTTTACTATTAAGATTGGACACCCCTGGGGCGATCGAAATCACTGTGGTGTGGACAGGCTCCTACAGCCAACATCGCGCTGCGCCTTCAGCTGTCTTACCAAGAAACAGTATGACTTGCGGAACTATGACTGATGTTAACCGCCCACTGAGCGCGTCGGTGAGTGTGGGCAAGCAGGTTGCCTCAGTCAGCCTTTTGTCGCTGCTAACATAAAAGAGACTAACACTCAATAATCACACCTATTCAGCTCCCTTAAGCCCCCAGATGCTGTTAGATAGGTATGGTGAGCATGTAAAAGATGTGTAGATCAAAATACTGACCTCCATATTCGCTTGCCTTTTGTGCTATTCTTGGGATAACATTCTCGCAATTCATTACGCAGGTCGTTAGCACAGCCCAGGTGCAGGCGCCGGCTTCCAGGTGCACTGCGGTAGCTACTTTCCCGGCATCTATAAATAGACATTACCCCTCAATTAGCGTCAGTTAACTTTCTATATGGACAAGTTGCTTTAGACCCCTCCTGCGCTCTTGTTCCCTCTTTCTTCTACACGCCTGTACTATTACTAGCCATCTAAGTTGTAATGCCTACACTACAGTGTGCACTATTAATGGCGCCGCTAGAGGTTCGCAATGAGATCTATACCTTGCTTATACCAAGCCAATTTCACATGAGCCTCCAAGGGGATTCCTTCTGCTTAGCACGATGCATAGAGCCGCGTCAAGACAGGGACGATAAAAGCCGTCGACACTTTGTGTACGACCCACCAGACGCACTAATACGAGACGAGGATCACTACCGCATTCGTGCAGACGAAGTTTCTACTCCCCTGTGGGCGCTGCGTCTCGAGTCTACCTGGGGACCACATTGGAAATGCAAAGAGGCTGCTATAAACGGAAGTGTAGAGAGCCGATTTGGTGTTTCTCTTCTTCTCTTGTGCCGGAGAATGTACGTACATAACAGCTACCTGGAGCCTCTCTATACGTGTACTGACTCAAGTAGTCAATTCGAGGTGATAGACCTTCTATGCCGTACCGCCGAAGCCCATGTTACTGATATGGAGACCATCAACTACTTTCATAATCCTACACTCGTGCTGTCAACGATGCCCAGCATACTCCCGTCCTTGTTACAAAGAGTCACGCAACTGAACATCACGCTTCGGCTTCCACTGCCGTTCTTCCAGCGATTAGAGCGCCTGGAGGATGCTCCATCTCCAGATCCAGAACTAGAAAGCCTAGTTCAGGCCTGGCTAAGCCTTGGCTCTAGCCTGCGTCGCTTCCCAAATCTTCGAATAGTTCGGTTCTGGCTTGACCACGATAAACCGGACTGTTGGACGACTGTCAACGAACGAACTCTGCTTTCTCCTCTAGCTCGTCTGTTCCAAGCCCAAAAGATAGACGTCTCCTTTTCCTTGCCGCATCTCCATCCAAAGCGCGAACAAGAGAACCGTCAATTTATCCAGGGAGCTGATCTCCGTTTTGCTCTACACCGAAGGCTGCGACAAAGGTACTTCAGAAGCAGCTCCACCCAAGGGAAGGTAAGAATAATATTCAAAGCGACTTTCCCGTTCCTGGTAGATGCAATTGATCTTGTAGAAATGACCATGGCAGAGATTGAAGAAGAGGAACGGTCTATGTGGGAAGTCGGGTTAGATGTAGAGGACATGATCGCTGGTTTTTTACAGTTGCCAGCAAGCATGCTTGAGTAAATAGAGCCCTGGCCGCGCAATATGTTCATTGTAAGCAGCAATTGTACCTAAATGGCAATGCTAGAAGCCTTAACGATGAACAAGCGCCAGCTTTGCTAATCACTACCTGATGTGCTTCGATGGACAGAATGCCACCTTGTGACGTCACTAGCATATCCCCTCTTAAGTGCCTGCTGTGCCTCTCGCTTGCGGGTTTTGGTGCTTAACAACACTGTGCCGCCGGCTCAGCATACAGTGCTCCCAGTCGCACTATACGGTGTCGATGGCTGCTTTCATCCCTCGCTGTCTTGTTTGTCTCGGTCATTGTGCGGCGGTCGTTGCCAAATGGTCAAGGCCGGTTCAGAGGAAGTCAAAAAAGGGAGACTCTGCCACTGTCCTATCACATCTCATTCTGAATTAAAGAAACAACCTTCCGCAGCATGTACAAAACGACTTTCAACCACTTGTAAAAGTGCCTAACACACAAGCCTATCGAGAAGAAGTGTACTTTAGTCCCTGTTTGTGCAAAGTCCAACTGCTGCTAGAAGGGCCTGGCATGTAGGCGGACTGGCTGTCGTGCCAATTGTTGAATTTTTAGGCAATTGCCTTGCCTCTGTATACTTCTGGCAGCAGATGCATATAATACAACAACTACAGGCAGCGCCTCAAAAGTCTTGTCACGCTACGACTAGCAGCTCCTCCACCAAATCCAAGTTACGATTCGTGGCACGCCCAAGCAGAAATTTTCCATTAGACTGCACCGTACGGCGCCTCCTACATCCGCCAAAGTGTAGTCAATCTGTCAAATACCTGTTGGGCCAGGTCAGCGACTTGAACGTGGTGGGGAGAGGGGATACTGCTGCAGCTTCGACAATTGATTCTACATTCCATTCCGTCTAGACCGCAAATCTGCAAGGCGGTTCACCTTCGACCCTGGAGCGTGCTTGGCTGCTACCACTGCAATCAGTCTTACCAAATCAGGAAGCTCCCTCCGCTAGAGCACTGACCATGGCGGGATTTGAGAGGCAGCAGTAGCTGCTACTCGTGGCTAAGCCCATGGTACAGCACTTTCAATAATAAATATTTGAGAGATGCGGCTATAGGCTACAGGAACCGAGCAGGCCCAGGGCCAACAGTACAAGATAAACAATCAATGGCTGGAAACCTCACAGCTCTGCCGCCTGTGCCTACGGAAGAAGGCAAGTGACGTGTAGCAGAGACACAGCCGTAGCAGGCAGAATGTAGAGTTCAGATCGGCGAGCAACCACATGCACGCTCAGACGTAGGATATGGGCGCACACAGCTGCGCGTCGACATTGGGACCGTAACGATCGGAACCTGAATGATTAAGTTGTGCTTCTGGAGTACGACACGATCTGCAGATGGGCGGGAGACTGCTTCGAGGAACCTGGGGGAACAAACTGCATCTCGATTGGCCTGATGAGCGTAGGCGCTCCACCTCGCCTTGCATACCTAGCGTCAGAGACTAGCGACTTCGATCCTGCTACTGTGATTGGATCGTAGTCATCGCAGAAGAGACCTGTCATAACTCATCACGGATATTTTGTTAACGCGTATTGTAGACAATGCCACGGATGAGATTCCCGCACTCAAATTCGCGGATCGAGCAGCTGCGGGTTGGTTGTCCCGTAAGGTGATTGGAGTGTTGACAGGGTATCGTTAGCAGCCTGATGGGCAGACTACTGGCGGCGCGCAACCTCCAACCAGCCCGCGACCTTCGGCCAGCAAGCGGGCTCCGATCGGCCAGCTACACTCAGCCACACCGCAACATCTGATCCGCTCAGACCTGCGATCGCGTGGAGTATCCCATACCATGTATTTATACCAGTGACGACAGCAGCCGCACGCCACAGGCCGACCTCGCCCCTGCCAAGAGAGGCACCAGGACAGCGCTTCCACACAAGTGCCCACTATCTGACAATATTTGTAGCGAAACACATAGCTCAAGGACTGGCCACCATATCGATCCACATCATGAGCCACATTTTGATGAACTCGTCTACGAGTTCGACGAACAGCGATGGATACAATCACAATCGACAAACTCTCTAGCGCCGAAAATACGCGTTCATTCTTCATACGTCAACTCAAACGCGCCAGTGGCGTAGCAGCCCCCACAACCTCCTACTCCTACTATTCTCTACTCATGTGATCAGGCAATCTCAGCACCTTGGGGAGTACTCGCCATCTGACTCCGACCATCCGTGAGAGCGATAAACATAGGACTCACTGTCAACACTGCAGCACCAAAATGATATCATGACGCGGATACTAGCCTATGACGTACAAGATTGTGGCACAGTGCTCCAAACCTGGTCATTTACGCGCAACTCGGTCATTCTGTGGAACAAAGTGTATTTTAGCTACTTTGTCTCTTAAGGGCCCCCAGTTGGACGTTGTATCGATGATACTTACCTCAAGGGCCATTTATCGCCATGTCTCGTTCATGCTGAAAGTGCTGAAAAAGCTTCACACTGACTGGACTGTCGTACCAAGTCTATCTTGGAAGGACGTTTTTGGAGCGCAAACACTCTAAAGCATCACAATAGCTCTCATTAAGCCCTTGTTGTACGCTTCCGAGACTAAGAAGCACAACTGGAGTCCGCACGTTGTGCAAGGGCAGTGCATCTCTACATCGACTTAGTTACCCAGGGTAAGTCTGTCAAGCCTTTCCTCGAGTTTCTCAACGCGATCAAATGAGTTGTCGCATTTTCTATCTTCTATAGGGCCAATTTCGCTGCACTGAGATTCTAGTTTATAGTTGACCTTGTGGGCATGTACACTACGGCACATAAGAGTGTCCTTCACGCCTAACTTGCATCTCCCTCTACCTCGTACATGTCTCTTGCGCACTTTCAGGTTAGGCCAAGATAAAATGAGTAGAGAGGTCACCTTGAGATGAACCGGTGCAGACAGTAGTGCTGCTTCTCCCTGCTTTCATTTATTGCACAAGTAGTGTGTACGGCTGCCGAACATCTTTAAGCTGGAGCACGTTGGTGGCGCACTCCACTAGTCACTTCCCCATGCAAGACACCCACCCGCCTATTACAAATCTTGCGGTTAGTGATATTGTCAGAGCGCTAGACGTTTTGACGTGAATTCATTGTTTAGCAGCACGAGGCAGGTTATGCGTGTGAGCTTGGTTTGGGCACAACACCGTGTGGTGATTCGTTATCTGCGCTAGCTATTTTAAGTTCATCGCGGGCACGGAAACGTCGGGATCCGTTAGCTCGCCGAATAAGGGTTAGCTCATCACACACAGCCGAAGTGCGGGGCGGGATGTGGGGTCTGACTTTCGCCACGAAGTACAGCTTGTTCCCACCTCTTCAATAGAGCCGGACATTCCCTTTCTTCGTCAAATTGATTACGATCTCGCTTGATACCATAGGAGAATTCAGGGGTCTGCTGAACTAGTCCCAAAGTATGACGGCGAGCAACATTCAGCAAAAAGTCATCTCAATGAGTCCAACCAAACTGTGGTCATGTAAAACGGATGTTGACATGTTGCAAACATGAAGTGACTTCTCTCAGATGATAAGGACCAATGCAGTCGACTGATTTTCGCCTCTCTGGGCAGTCTTTCATACGACTGCATCATGCTTTTTCCTGTGTACAATAGCGGGCAGCGCATCTAGTGCAACGCCTTAGCTTCTCCCCACATTCCGACTGAGTATATAGATCTCCCAGGACTCTCGAAATCGAATGCCGGCTACATTAATAGGCGGTATACAATCCTGTTTTCGGGTCATCATCGATCCACAATGCCGTCGGTTCATCTGGTAGCGGCGATACTGTTGGCCATTGTCGGCTACATGGTCAAGGTGAGCACCGACGACAAGTCTCGCCTCCATTAATGTTAATATGGCTTAGATCTTGCTGGCTGCTCAGCGATCGTCTCTTTCCAAACTGCCTGGCACGTGGCATTCCAGATACACCGACCTCGTTTTGCGTTTCTACACTCTATCAGGTCGCCGAATCTTCTACGTGGACGGTCTACATCAAACATATGGCGACGTCATCCGAATTACCCCTGACCAAGTAGCTGTCGCAGACATTGTTGGCGTGTCGCAGATTCACAAAATTGGCTCTGGGTTCCTGAAGTCGAACTTCTACATGGATCTCACTCCTACGCGCGAGCCTGGCATCTTTGCCATGCAGAATGCTCATGATCACGCTGCACGACGGAAGCTTTTCGCCCGAGCATTCAGTAACTCTGCATTGAAAACAAACTGGGAAGCCGAGATCAGGCGCAAGACTACTCTTGCTGTTAGTCGAATCAAGGATGACGCGACGCAACGAGGAAAGGGAGCTGATGTGCTAAAATGGTGGACGTTAATGGCCACGGATGTGATCACCCATCTGAGCTTCGGTGATAGCTTTGGTATGCTCGAGCAAGGCAAAGTAGGTATCCGACCCCCGCATTTCAAAGTCTGAATCTGATATCCGTTATCAGCAAACGTCCTACATTGATGCACTTCAGGCAGCCCTGCTTGGTGGTGTACTTCGCGCTGAGTTTCCGCTCATGTATACCATTCTTCGATTCATTCCTCTGAAAGGAGTACAGAGAATGGTCACCGCTGACGATATGGTATACGAGCACGGCGCTGTCGCTATCCATAACATGCGCGATGGTCAGGGCAATAACATGAACCTGTTTGGTCAAATGCTGGCCGCGAGTGATGATTACGAGAAAGTCGGGCTCACAGACAAGGCAGTGAGAGAGGAAGCTGGAAACCTTATTGTAGCCGGGTCAGATACCACCGCTGTGACTCTTACATACCTAGTCTACGCCGTTCTCAAAGATCCAGAACTGCAAGCTCGCTTGGAACAAGAGGTAGTCGGGCTCAGCGATCAGCTGAACATGACCGAGCTGGAAAGCGCACCTGTGCTCAACAGTGTGATCGAGGAGACCTTGAGGCTATACGGAGCTGCGCCTGGAGCCCTACCGCGCATCGTACCAAGTCAAGGTTTCGACGTTGCTGGCTATCGAATTCCCCCTGGGATAGAGGTCAGCACACAAGCTTACACACTCCATCGGGACCCCAGAATCTTCCAGGAGCCGCTCCGGTAAGTTGAGATCTGTCTTATGCTCGGAAGTACCCTATCTAATGTGACTTGATAGCTTCGACAGCAATCGTTTTATGGACAAATCGAAGCTTTCTACACAACAGAAGGCTGCATATATGCCTTTCGGAGCCGGGTCGCGAACATGCCTTGGTATTCATCTCGCGTACTTGGAGCTCCGTCTCGCAACAGCCATGTTTTTCAGGGACTGCCGTGGAGCAAGATTGAGCGATTGTATGCGGGACGAGATGATGGAGATGGACAATCGCTTCTTAATCGCCCCAAAGGGTCATTGCTGCTACGTGACCTTTTGTAAATCTTAGTAGGATCTGCCTAGAAAATTTAAGACCCGTATGTCCTGAGACTAGCTTTCCCGACACATTGGCGGAAGTTCAGCGCAATACAAAAACCAAAGCTTTTAGCAGAGATCGAAAGTTCGCAGGGCACATTGATGCGTAATGCAAGGCCTTCTATGGTAATTACAACTAGCAGATAGCTTATGCGGAAAAGAATCTGAACTACTTGACGACATCTCTGGTTCACGTCTGCATAGTGAACGCCAATCTCCCGATCTGGAGCACCCATAAGCGAATCTACAATGCTTTGACCGCAGAAGTGTTGCTTACATGTGTACCGCTCTGATTGCAGCAGCTTCTGTGTACTAGCGAAGTAGAAGGTCTTGATCGGTGCACGTAGATTGAAGCTCTGCAACCTATTGTACTCTGTAGATCTGGCTTCACGTTCCGCTACTTTCGAGACACTTGCAGAGATTCGTGCGCCTTGTGCAATGTGACCGGGGATGAAACATGCGCTGGCAAGCTCCAGAAAGATCAGAAAGCAAGGCCCTTGGCAGTTAACCTGTCAAGGTGGACAACGTCCAAAGCGGCCAAGACACTACAATGACCGGCATAGACAGAATGCTTAGTGTCAACAATTTAGCCGACTTGAGGTGGCTTTCAACCGGCGTTCCGCCAAGACGGCTAGCCAAGAACAGCAGCAGTGTGTCTCTGCGGGTGACATGAGCCCTCGCCATGCCGAGTTGCATGTAGACCCGGAGCCACTGACTGGCAACACAAGACTTGGCTGGGCTAGTAACTCAGGCTCCGCTTCTTCAAAACCAACCATCAAAAAACACTACAAGGTCGGCAACAACTGCGACAGTAATGGTGGCGGTTTGCATGGCGATGGCAATACGGTAGCACCCAGCCTCGCAAAGAGAGAATTGCCGCTCTCGTACTCATGATAGACTCTTGAGGTTCTAGAGGGCGTCTACAATCTTGCGAGTTGTGTGCGCCATGTTTCAAATGACTGATGATCACTCTTGTATCTAGTAAAGATTCAAAGTTGAGATGTGGTGATGAAGATGTGGCATGTGAATTCTGGGCGCTACTCACGACGCTCATCCAGGTTTATACAGAAATTTTCCTGAGCTCCAGACGATGCAATATCAGACCCCAACCCAAGTGAAGTTAAAGCAAGTCCTCACCCTCCTGCCCCAGGTTTGAACCCAGAGAGGGACGCTTTCTGGTTCGTTCCCCAATTCGCGGGGCTGCTTCTCGTATCCCCGGATCCTCACAGACGGTGAGCTCCTGTGTCGTTCCTGCCGTCGTCTCTTTGCCTCGCTTCTTGACTACGCGGTAATGTGCGGTTCGTTAGAGAGTGTGCGCGTGAATCGATCGGGAAGTTTGTGCTCGAGTGCGGGGAAGGTTTCCAACGGCAGGGCAAGCTCCTGTGACGTGGTACGGTCCTCGTGCCTGATCGACAGATATTGATGGCGGAGGTGTAGCCCAATCGGTCGCATTGGAGGGGACAGTCGCGCTTACAGAAGTGCAGTTCGTGGTGTTGTTGACGCGTCAGCGCGTGTCTCGGCCCACAACAGAAGTCGGTCAATGCTCGGGGTCGTCCTCAACACCAAGAGTCGCATCACTACTCACATGCGCAAGTAGAAATCAACGCTCGGCAGACCCCAGAATCTGTCGCGTTGCAGAGTCGTGCGCATCTGAAGCCCATCTCGACGAGATCGACTATAACGCGTTGCCGAATATGCCACATGTCTGCCGCTATTAAAACAGGTGATGCTCCCCTCAATGTTGCTTACAAACGCGCCTTCCTTCACTGAACCCAAGGGGTTGACTGCATCAACAACACCGAAGATCAACCACCACTATTCCCCTCACCTCCCCACTTCACGCAGCATGCCATGACAACAGACACGCCGGTCAACGCCCTCACGCGTGAGCTCGCGCAATACCTCGAGAGCGCTGACGTCAAAGGCACGTCCATAACAGCGCAGCGAAAGCGCTGCAAGGAGATTTTCCAGCGACTGGAACCCTTGCGCGCCACAGCCCTCTCGGCCGAGATCGAAAGTCTTTACAACGTCGGCGCATGGTATCAGTTGTTCGGCTATCCTCCCAAGTTTCCATCCTGGGCGGACCCCAACGACGCCAGAGTCTTCGCCGGCAGTCGCCTCGTCTCCGCTCTTACCAGCTTGAAGAAAGAGTGGAAGCAGATCGACACCGTCCCAAAGGTATGCCACTCACGATCGACATATGACCATGCACTGACTCTGCCAGATACGTGCAGCCGCGCGTGACGAGATTCCACTCCCCACTTGGCCGGGCCGCGACTTTTTGGACAAGCTCGTCAAAATTGCCGGCGCTGGTGCTGCAGGCTACCCACTTGACACTTTCCTACAAGAGTTTCCCCGCTTCCTGCATACCAAGATTGGGGTGACACACAAGCCGCAGTACTTCAGAAAAGAGAGCCGTCGCTGCGTTCTCTGCCCAGAGCTCAACGAGTTCTACGATAACATTGTCCAGCCGTGGATCATTGGTCTCGCGAACCCAACGACATCTTCACGAAAGCGGCGAAAGGCCGATGTGGTCGGCCGATCGATCGATACCAGCTTACAGGCAGGAGACGAGCCACCCGAACCCGAGGCCTTTCTTTGGTCCAACGAACATGAACACGAACTGGGGCAGACGATCCTCGAGTCAAGTCCAGGTCTCCAAAATACAGAGTCCATCCAGCAGTCCTCCAGGTCCCGTCCACAGCACAGTGATCAAGAGTCTACCGAGCACGAAACACAGATCGAAGATCCCGAATTAGAGATAACAATCGATCACTCGCTCCTTGACGACGACTCGGGCCAGCAAATCTCCGACGACTACGACGACCAGATTGGAGTTCAGCTTGAAGCGCAGCAGTCAATACCCAAAGACCACACCAGCAAGGCTCCTCGCAGAGCTAATGGCGCGAAGGCAACTCAAGACGAGAGAGCTCAGAAGGAAGTCGAGGGGGCGTTCGATGTCCTGCTGGAGCTTGATGATGACACTCAATATGGCGCACGATGGTTGGTCGACAATACCAAGCTTCGCATATCACTTCGAAGGCAGATCGAAATCGCAAAGGTATCTGTGGATGCTGCAGCCGATGACTTTGCCAAGACGGGCAGCGAGATTGCCTCCAGACTACCTCCCAATACAAACCTGTCGCAGTCCATTGCGAACACCGAAGCCCGGCTTGCCAAGTTCACAGCTAACGAGGTCCGGTTACTCGAGCAACAGAAGCTGTTGCAGGCGCTTGCTGATGACATGGACGATGACGACATGTGCATCCTCAACACTCGCACGGTAGTTAATCAAGACGCTTTGGTCGCACGGAAAACAGGGATCGAGCACGAGATTGCACTGCTGAAGGGGTGGGAAGCTCAGCTGAACGAGCAGTACAAGTCGCAAGAAAAGAAGAAAAAAGACCTAGAAGAGCTTCAGGTCAGACTCGATGAGCGCAATGAGTCCCTGGAGACCATGGCCCTGTTGTTTCGCTTGGCGACGCAGCCTTCATCATGTGGGGCATTTGAGGTATATGTAGCAGCAAAAGAGACAAAATAAGAAGTATAATATCCGAGGTATTCATTACACGCCGTGCCTCGATAGATGCTTTCTGTGGCACTCCGCTCCAACATTACTGTGATCCTAGACACCAGGGGCTACCTGTCGACCCAACGCAAATTGGCATTGTTGTACAATCATGATTTTACCTTTTTTACTTACTGCTACTTCTAATGTAACCACGACAGTCTGATAGATGCTGACAAGATTAGTTGTACACAGCTACGTCATGCTCAGGTCATACGCAGATCGGCTTTTGCAGTCTTCACGAGCACAGCGCGTGAAACACAGCCGATGCATCGTCCCGCACGGGTTGTGCCTGCACGGGGACTGCACTCCAATCTTGTGCATAGAGCGGGGTCTGAAAGGCAAGCACCACCAGCACGTGCACCGGCAGCTTCATTGCAGGCTGTACACCTGAGACCTCACGGGTAAAAGCGTATAACTGCAATAATGTACGACCAACAAGCCCCCCGGTATGAGATTGGTTCCACTCTGTAATGTCTAGTATGACAAGATCTCATCGTATGACACTTTCTTTCCTCCAGACGGGTCATCTGAGCAAGAGCTAAAGCCGTGTCACAATGCTCGACCCGCCTGGAACGACGAGCAGGATAGCTATAATGATGAAATTGCACGCCAATCTTTGCTGATTCATGCTCAAACCTTGAATGCGCTGCAAGATAATATTCTGTGTTGTCTGAGCGTCTTTCACATGTCTATGTAAGGTCTGAGGATCTTGACCGCCTCGTCAAGATCATTGTGACTTTCTGGGCTGTGAGGAACCTATGAGTCTCTCAAGCCAGATACCATCGAGCCTTGGGGGATCGCTCTGTCGCTGATCAACGGCCATCTCAGTACCCACAGGATAGAACGCACCATATGGTTGCCGTCACAACCAGTTCCGTTCTCAGACTGGTCATCGGCTTCGCCGTGGGTGCAACTCGACCTTTTCAGTCGCTGCAATCGTATCTCTGCTACCCGTCCTCTCCGGCGTGACACGCTTACGATTTGCGGGGGCCCTGACTGCTGCATAGTTGCTGATCGATTGGTGGGAGCGCAGAATATGAATGACAAGAGTAAAGAAGAATTTGAATTGCGACTGAGCAGTTTGTTTGCGTGTTAGCTTTGTCAAGTAGGTCCATGTAACACAAGGGTACCACCATAAGCGATTCACAGATTTACGCGAAAATCATGCACGGCATTCAGGGAAGGCATGTAGATCGCTAGTGGGGATTCACCCTCAAGCTTTCGAGCGTTAGGTACACACTCAATGAATCTCACAAAGACGGCAATACACTCACGTCGTGCAAACTCTTCACTCCAGTGGCGATTTTCCTGAACTGTTCGTATCCTTATAGCAAGCCGTTGTTTAAGGAGGCCAGCCCTACTAGCAGCGACAAAATGACAAAAACGCGACAAGGAAGATGACTACTGCCAACTGGAAACGACAGTATCGCGACTCCCTAGTCCCTCCAGTGATCTCAATAGCCCGATCTTCTATACAGTCTGGGGCTTGCACATCGCCAAAGCCATCATAGCTTTCCTTAGCACGGTTTTGCTTCTTACGGTGACACTCTCCAAACCAGAGATTTGGAAGGCTAGCGTCAATTGCAATGACTCCCTTGTGCCTCGGAACGCCGCTTTAGCTAAATATACAGTCAACATCCAGATCGATACATCTCTCGGAGCTCAAATGAAAGAACCGAGAGATAGCACATTAAGGCTGCGAGGTGGGCATAAAGATGATGCCGCACCAGGTAGTCGTCTCGTGTATGGCTAATACAGCCTGCCTTTCCCGTTCTCTCCGGACTGGCTCGCTCGACTGTGAGTAAGGAGGACGTCAGCTTGCAAGCTGGTTCTGTAGACAAGCTGCTTTTTTCAGACCATCTCTCGGCAATGTGAGTTGATCGAACGGGGATCCAGCACTGGCGCGCTGAACATACCCGAGATCTTGACGTCATAGACAAGATCATGTCACATGCAACGACCCATTGAAAAATACACTGTGACTAGTGGATACTGAAAAGCGGTGAGACACAACTAAACTTAACACTCATGCCTAATGCATTCTGCGCTCTCGCCTAGGAATTGATCAGACTAATTTATTCACATGTTTCCACGTCAACAGCACTATACACAACCTCTGAGCTGCCACCGGGTGCTTCTCCCAGGCTCCATTCGTTTTTTTTGCGCACGTCCTTCTCACTTCTGTAGGCTATGTCTGTGAGATTAGACGGGTCAGGATCCCCTCTCGAATTCTTCTTTTCACATGTTTCGTGAGAACATCCAAGCTGGATGGGACGATCTTTGTCGAACTCGATCAGATACTCGTCTCGACAGGCCGATAGTAACCTCTGAGTGAATAGACGTGACGCGTTCTGCGGGTCGCACGCGCAACAGCGAACGCAGCGGGTCACTATCTTTGAACTAATCGATATGGCATCATCAATAACCTGAATACCTTGTTGGGAATTGCCGGACTATATTAGTTCGTGTGAAGCACTGCAGGCGTTGTTAGATCTGCTCAACCACCCTGTACATTTGACTGAGCACGTCCATCAAAATTGTACCCGTCCGTGACTTGCTTGTTTGGACGAACTCGCCATGAAATCTTTTAGAGAAGACTCAGATGGACTGTCGATATTGATGAGGTCATAGGGCTGCTACAACTTCAAATCCGGCCACGAACTATCTGTCAGTCCAGATCCGAACTACGTACCTCTTCTGTATCGACCACTGCGCGACGACCAATTCTCCCTCCGCGTTGGCACACCAGTTATCTTGACTTCGATTCGCGACCCGATGTCCAACACCACGTTCCCCTCGTCACTCTCATGTATGCACAGGGACCCCTTGCACGGGATTGAAACGCATCTCCAATGCGTCTCGTTGCCACCTGCATGAGCTGAGATGTGTCGCGGTACTAAATAGCAGAAGTTACATCCAGGAGATGCAGATCAAACTACATGCTGCGTCTCCAGACCTGAATCCAGATGATAGCACACTCGTAATCCTGACGAAGGCTTACTCATGTGGGCTCCGACTGCGACTTTTCCAACATTACTGGAGGATGTCTTGTTCCGCGAGTGCGATTTCACGGCATCATTTTCGTACCAATTTACTGTAGACTGGCGTTAGTTCCTCTCTTGATGCCTGCTCTAGCGCGTGCTGCTGACGCTAAAAAACCAGGATCTGATTTCTGAACATCTGTCCAGGGGATCGAAATGGAAATGTGGTTTTGTCGTCGATTCAGCAGAGATTTGCGCAGGAACACTCGATTTCTAGGTCTTGACCTTGCCAGAGCCTTGCCTGCATATGCCCGCGGGGAGGCTTGACACTCAACTATGCCGTGAAGCTGTTGTCGACAATTATCGCACAACTGTGATTCACTGTCAATCTCTTGCCAGTCCCATAATCATCTGTCAGGAGCCATCAATGTATATTATGCACTCAGCAGTATGCGGTACACATCGTCACGCCAACGCCTTCTCAGCAAGCTGTCCCGTCACGATGCAACGGGGCGTTGTACGCCTACTACCCCGCGCGAGAAAACGCCTCGCGAACGTCTCAGTCCAGCGTCCAATAACCCATATTGGAGAGTCGGCGGGGTTCAACTCTCGCTATCCCGTCAGCGTCGGAGAAACTGCCTCTGCTTAGAAGCGCGACCATACGCCTTTCGGCCACCACTGTATCTGGGTCCTGGTCGGCACAACCCGAGATTCCGACTCGCAGCCGCACTGAGAGCGGCAAAGTCGCGCGCGGATCGCCGACTCTAGCGGCTAACTTCTTGTCTCCGAGTGGCAGGGGGCGACGAAACAGTCTGATTAGTTTTTTATGCGACGTCCGCGTACTCATGTTACTGACGCGCGAAGGCCGTGTCCAGCGTTGTCGCCAGCCCGACATACCCAGCCGGTGACGTGGAATCTTCCAAGAGTGTGGGTGTCGCGCAATGGCAACTGGCCCACTGATTTTCGAGACGTGTTTGACATGAAAGGGAATCAAAATCGCAACGCGACGTTGCTGACGTGGCGATAGCAGTGATTCCGCAAAATCATCAGTGCAGTGGTTCCACTGACGGTGTTGTGGAAACACTCGTTTGTCGTCTGACGGGCTGGCGAGTCTTAAAGTGATCTTGAAAGTGCGATTGGTGAGTGTGAAATGCGTGGTCCATCGTTATTTCATCCGAACCTTGGCTGGCGCCTGGGCGAGCGATATATCGAAGAGGGTCGCACAAGTGTGGCTCTCAAGTAGGACACGGAGTGCTACGTACGTATTGAGCATAGTGATGATAGTGCGGCTGCGTGCTAGGGGTTGGCTTAGGTGCTTTCGCAACAGAAGAGCGTGGCGGTTGGAACGATACTGGAGCATTGCAGGCTCTCTTCTATGTTGGCCGTGATCTGTACGTCTCTTATCTTCTCATACGTCTGCACACGTTTATGTCGAACCAGCAGGTCTACTGCTTGTCATTCACGGCCATAAAACGCGGTCATGCTGCAATCAATCTACCAGGCCATCACACTTGTAAGGTTATCCTCCAATGGCGCAATATTTTGAGCGCCCACTCTCTTGATTGTGACCGCCCTGCTGAAGCCACTCCAGCGTGTCCCAGGCCGCTGTTAGAGTGTACTGACGGCTGTGAGTCAAATTCAGCAAAAGAAATCCCACTGAGAGTGCACGACAAAGCTCGCCCGTTGGAGCGATTTGCTCAAAATCCGAACACCGGATTACAACTCCCACATCAACACCGGCGTCTCTATGACCCGCTACGCCGGTATATCAGCCCTGCCGCGTAGCTGGCACAGGTACCAGATTAATGCTTTATGCAGTAAGTTGATCCACACCCTGCCGCCAAATTCAACCTCGCCTAGTCTGACGCCGATGTACCGCAACCGCAACTTTCCTTCCCCTACCTCCGTTTATGCCAGCTTCCCTCACCTTGCTTTTTCACCCGATCAACCATGTCCACGACCCTCGACCTCCTCGCCCCGCCCTCGCCAACCACCGAAACATAATACACCGGTTTCATCACCGCCCTCACCTCAACCGCGCCGTCAGACGCAGCCATTTGCGCCGCATTCGCCGCATACGTGCACATCGACACGTGGGTCCGCAGCGCACAGGCAGAACGCTCGCACGTTACGGTGGCGGCAGGGATCGCGCTAGGCGCTCGCGCAAGCGAGGCGCAGATCGAAGGCATGCTGAAGGGGATGTGGGAACAGCGCGAGGCACTGCTGGGGGCGCATAAGCGGCTTTTGGAGATGCACTGCGAAGTTGGAGCGTTTTGGCGGGAGATGGTGTGGCGCAGGGGGGTTTGAGTGATGTTTAAGGAACTGTGCTGTGAAAGGGTCGTGGCCGAGTCGGACTCGATATAGGAATCGGGGGCGAAGAGTGTGAAAAGTGCTGAGTTTTGTGTCATGCCCGATCTGCATCACCGGCAGTGTACGAGCAATCTCATGTACCGTTCGCACCCTCGGCCTCAGCACAACCAGCCCTGCCCTCCGTGTCTGCCCCCTTCACGGCCCTGTATCTCCTGTCTCACATTCCCACCCTCGTCTCCCCACCCTGGAATGTCGCCACGCCAAGACATGGCCTAAGCTGCTGCCTGTAAAGGACAACGTGTTTCACATCGCCTGCTCTTGTCGGCGCTGATATTCGCCTTGGCCGAGCGGAGGCTGCGGAGGAGCGGCGGTCGGCCGTGGGAAGTCGGAGAGGGCAGCAAACGTAGGTAGGGGCCCTGCGTGCGTCGGTCGGCGGTCGTCGGTGATCGGCTCGGCGGGCGATCGGACTGAACAGATAGAATTGCTGACAAGATTGTCACTGGCCTGCCCTCGGGCCCTACATCCACCGGGCGATTCTTCCTGGCACGCGTCAGAGCGGGCGAGCAGCGGACCGGACAAGACAGATTGGGACAATGGGCAAATGAGCCGAGCCAATGAGGAGAGGCGGCTTACCAAGACAGTCTGCCAAATGCAAACGTTCGCGGTATGCAGCGTCGCAGGTCGTTGCTGTCGCTTGAGGCGATTGTTGAACAGCCACCAGAGGCTTGCGCGCGGCAGGCGCTCCATCCGGTGCGATCATGTCGTCCAGCGGCTTTGCTGCGCCATTTGCTTACGCCGCTGCGCACTCAGCATCGTTCGAACGAGACGCGCATCGTCGCTCCTCATCGAACATGATCTATTTAGGGTGTGCAAGCAAGGTCAGTGCGGGCAGCAGAGCGAAAAGGGAGATGCTGGAATTGAACCGCGCCGTTGCACACGCTGTAGGGTGTTGGTGTGTACCTGAGCCTCACTTTCGCGTAGCACAACGCCTCGGGGCATGCGCCGACCCGTCCAGAACCATGACGTCGCCCGCAACATCTGCGACATGTGCAAAATTTGCGATTTCTGCGACTTCTGCGAGCTCTGCAAGTGCAGCCCGAGACAGCAACGCCACAATAGATGCAGCAGGAGATGACGTAAACACGCAAGGCGGTGGCAACGACTAAGGGCGCTGTCACTGCAGAGACACCCGAGCTGCGTGCGAGTCTGAACACGGGAGGAGATGAGCTAATAGCTCGAGGGGTGGCGGCGCTGTCGTGGCCGGTGGTCGGTCCGTGGCGCGCTGATTGGCTGTGTGCGAGGCGCTGCGAAGGTACGAGGTTGACTGGTTCCCGGAGGGTTGTCCATTGTCACTGTACCTAGTACGGCGCTTCTCCTGCGCATTCACTCGCCTTGCAAATCGCCCGCCGAAGCCACGACGCAGGCTCGCTTTCTGGCTGCCAGCACTGCTGGGAGCTTCTCGTTGATGTGGCCCTCAGCTGAGGTAGCAGGTTCGTACCATCCAAGAACGACTGAGCTGCCACCGACACGGCTGCAAGGGACGAGACAAAGAATCAGTGAACCTTCGTTATGAGCGCAGTCGTGCGTAGACACCGACATTTGGCCTTGACCCACATGCCTCCTAGGTGTATCAAGAAAATTTCAGTCCTCGACAACTGCAAAAAGGCAACTCGATCAGACATGCCTGCGGCGGTACTGCTTGCCCACCGGCCCAGCAGCCAGCTGCGGGTACGGGTGCGACGCCATAAGAATAGCTGCTCAAGCCAATACTCGCGATTCTCCGTCCGTTCGCTCCACGCCTCCTGCAACGAGGACCTTGCTTGTGACTCTTCCCACCTACCACTCTGTTCTACCTTGACAGCGCGCCCGGTATGTATGAGTTGCCTCTTCAATGAATCAGCAGGAAGATCCCCAGATGGAGCCTTCAACAGTCCTGCGTGGTTGCGCGGAAATCATGTCATCTGCCTCGATCACTGTATCGATATCAAGAAGTGATTCTGTCATCACTATAAACTATGAGACCTATAAAACTATACAATCGGCTGTAATGACTGGATATCCACAACGATTCCCGGTAGGGTACTTCAGCGTCGATTCCACCCAAGTCTGCATCGAGACAGCCTTGTGTTGCTCATTCATTTGTCTACGAGAATATAACAATATTCTCGGCTTCAATATCGCAGTTGTAGCGAATTGGCCGAACACGAAGTTACTGTAGGCGCCAAACCGGACCAGTGAAGAGTGTGTCACCGAAAAACACTTTCACTGCTGCGTCGTTCGCTTTCACCATATCTCTGCACTTTTCCGGCGCAATCTGTTGCTTCCAACACTCGACTCTGCCCACTTGCGAACGCTTCACCTACATCATCTACTGCCAAGCTCTCGTTTTGCATGGTTTGTTGAATTACAATTGTTCATCAAGAGCTTGGAATCGTTGACACATCAGCATACTTGTGGTACTTTTGCCATACGTCTTCTCTCTGCCTGTTGGATTTCGCTGGCATGTGCAGAGAGAACGAGGTCAAACTGAGTTGATCCACCCAAGTACAAACCGTGCCAGACTTGATACACCGGCGCCAATGGAAGATCAGCTCCCGTCCCCACCTTCTTCTCCCGGCGATGGGGAATCAGATCACTCACAAGTTGAATCATGTATCTCCAAACCTAGTGCGGCAATATCAATCTCTGGTCTCCCGATCACAGCCTTTGCTGTGCTGATACCAGACAACGCTCCAGCCAAGGTGGCTGCACATCGCGGTTTTGAAAGATCGATAGCATCAATGCCTGATCAGTACGGGAAATTCCGATACTGCGAGCCGGAAATGTACTTCGACCAAGGCGCAGCCGACCTTCTTTCGACGCAACTGGAGCCAGAGTTGAGCCAAGACAGCGCAAACAGTGTGGAAGAGACCGAGGATCGTAAGTCGCGTATGTCCATCTGGGATATCAAGTTTATCTTTGATCTCGCCGCTCTTGACCCGCGCATGTGCTCCATGTGGGCTGGGGGAATGGGCAACCAGCTCGAACAAAGTAACGTCCAGTTCTTACTAATTGACAACAAGCTTTGCCAGGAACACATTGTCTTTCAGCTGTCGCCAAATTCTGGGGGCATCACTATTATCTCTGGCTCAAAGGTCGCCAAAGAGCTCTACGTCAACGGCGATGCGGTCAACGACGGCCAGACAGTCTTGGGTGGAGTCACGCGGATATCTATCCATGGTCTGCAGTTCAGATTGGAATATCTCCCTCATTCGTACACGCCAGAGTGGCATATCCAGCGCGACAACTTTATCAAGGCAGCACACCGGGGCAAGGTCGCCGATACGCTTCATCTGACACGTTCCGCCCCGTCTGAGAGTTGGCGGTGCGCAGGCTGGACTCTTCAGAAAGAGATTGGCCGCGGTGCAGAAGGAGTGGTGTATGCAGCGACTCACAAGGATGACGTTGTCGGTGTGTTCAAACGCGTTGAGCGAACGCCTCGCAATGCTCAGGCAGAGGCCGAAAGGACCGAGATGCTGACTGACTTTTCAGCGGAAGTGGACAAAGCTGTGAGAGGCGGAGTGCGCCACTGCGTCATCAAATTGATTGCAGTTTTCCCGCCCTAGTACGAACAGCTTCACGAAGCGACACTCGAGATCGAGGAGAAAGAGGCATTGTACTATGCGTACAAGGCGCTGTGTAACGAGACACTCCATGATCACACCTTCTCGACTCGCGATCCTTGCATCCTCCGCAAGCGAGCAATGCTTTTCAAGAGTGTCTTGCGAGCACTAGACTTCGTTCAATCGTGCGGATATATCCACCGAGATATCAAGCCCGCAAATATCGGCGTAAAGGACGGCGGTCATGCTGTTCTTCTCGACTTGGACCAGATGATCCTCCAAAAAGGCCATCCCGACATCCCAGCTTCACCCGGCGTTTGCGGAACACTCGCCTACCTGGCACCCGAGAGCGAGATGATCGCGCACAGCTATCTGGTTGATGTGTGGTCCGCAGGCCTCGTGTTGTTTCAGATGATGTACGGCTACCACCCTTGGAAGTTCATGACAAACCCGTTCCGAAGCGATGAGCCTGATGAACTGGTACGCTCGCTATTCGATCGGCAGTACGACGAAATCATCGCGATGCTCAAGAGGTCGAGAAATCCGCTCGACCCGCTTCTCGTCCGTCTGCTGGCCCATGAGTACTCGAACCTCAACCCAGGACCCCGTCCGTCCGCGAAAGAGGCGTTGGCCAATCCAGTATGGATGAATCTAAAGCAGTGGGAGCAGGCAGACGACCTAGACGGCGACGAGCGTCTTCTGGGATTGGCGTGCTTCGACGGTGGTTCGACAACAGTCGAACTGTCGATCGAGAGGAAGATTGCTGTCGAGTGGAATTGCAAACACAACCCTGTTTTTCGAACTGCATAGACCGCTCGGAGTTGTAGGCTACCGTTTTTGCGACGGGCGCTACTCTCGCAGCACAGCGCACGGTGAAAACGGGGCGCATGGCGGGCGCGACAGCCAGCGCGGCGAAGTAGATCGGGAGAAAACTCACGGCGGACGCGATGCCCATGAGCCTGGAGATGATGCTGGAACCGAGTCTGATTCTTGTGGCGGTAAGCAGCACCGAGACCGCTGTGAGCGCCGATCCGCGCCTGGTCAATGATAACTGAGATTACCTTAGCAGAGCGCTCAGCGCAGTACAGAGCCGCACTCGGCCCCTTGGAGGTGGATTGGTTCTTACAGATGGCTTGAGAGTTTTGTTGATGAAGTGATGCATCAGACCACAGATCTTGTGCAGTGGGTGGAGAGTGATAGACCTGTCGAGGCTGTCAGTAGGCAATTGTTTGCGCAGCACAAAAAGCACTGCTGATCCAGACTCCCATTGCGCAGTGCACCGGCCTAGCGCCAGGCATGTCTTCGTCGAGCTGCTCGACACGGTTGTCCCCCAGGCTGCATTGCTGGTGATGGATGGCGCTGTGCTGCGTTTTGCCGCACGCCACCTCTTTGCCATGTCGGTATTTATCCAGTCGTCTGCCTCGTTGCGGACCTCCAGACGCGGTGATTGGCTGAGAGCGAGAGACGTCCAGGCGCACCTCGGCCTGTCGTCAACTGCAGCCCTCAGGATCGCAGACCGCCCAGCGCCAACGCCGACATGCCCTCCAGTGACCCGGCCGGCGCTGAATGCGAAGCTCGGCTGCGTTGCCGCTGCCCGCGCCGCCCAAACGCGTATTCACTGTCGCTGCGTCTGCTGTGCCGCTACGCATGCATTGACACATGGTACAGCCAGTACTGGCGTCAGAGTCAGACACCGGCGCTGCAGTGGCGCTGGCACTTCCAGGCCCTCGAAACTCGTGACCACGCAGAGCCGTGGAAGCGCAGTCTTGCCAGCCGGACAAGCACGCATTCGCGACGGCGATGGCGGCATGACGTGCTGACTGCTTGTAGCGCTGACTGAATTGAGCATGCCCCATCGCCGGGGACCCTTTGAGGACCATGTCAAGAGTACGTAGCTTCATGAGCGTCGAGCTTGAGATCCACTGACCCACGACGCTCTGGGCATACTGGTACTGATCTGCCTCGTACCTGCGACGTCCCCAGCCCGTTCCCGGCCCGTCCCATCCACACCGACGCTCTCGCGCAGACCGTCGCGCGTCGCACCGTGTTGGCACACAATCTATGCGCGATGACACGATCGATACCGCACAGTCGCGCCTACGGGACTCTAGGGATACCATCACTACAGCCGAGAGGAAGACATGACGCCATATCGGCCACGTCGATCGCGTTGATGGAGCCTGGCATGCATGGCAAGATGTATCCCGTTACGGTCAACACCATCCAAATATCAAGGTTTTGGGTGTCACATTAGAGCAGTTATGCAACTCAGGAATTGCCCTGCCGTCTGCACCGTACAGTCCTACCAACGAACCGCAACATGTACATTCAAAGCGTAACGAAGCTCTTCGTTCTCTCGCCTTAGATGTCTGATCTCTCTTCTACCGTTGTAATCGCTCAGTATCTGCATTCGACCTGTTTCCTATCTCTATCTGCCGCTCGGTCCCCTTTAACTCCTTCGCTCATCGAGACGAAATGCGACATATGTTTGGTTTAGTCACAGTCAATCGTTTGACCCACCTGTACATCTGACGACAAGACATGGCTCGTAAACTCCCCGTGCAGTAGTCACGTTGATGATATGCTCATGCCGTGTTCCAAGCTCAGCTCGGTCCGTCATACTACACTGCGAACTCGTGTGCAAATCAGTGCAGTATAAGTGCTGTGCGAATACATAGAGCAGAGTACAGCTTGTTCTCGATGTGTAGCTGTCAAGAGGGTAACAAGCTACGGTGGTGTACGGAGGGTGGCAATCTGCGTGTCATCGACATATTGAGCAAGCAGCGAGGCGACCATCACCGCAGGTGGAAGCACCATGCCAACACCCACCAGCCAAATCAAAGAAAGTGGCACTCACAAAATAAGCACACTCAAGCAGAAGACCAGGATACGCGCTCCAGGCCCGCCGCAAGCAAAAAAAAACGCAAAAAGTACAGCCAACCTCGGACCAGTTTGATCCATTCTCGCCAACTGCTGAAAGCTTGTGCTTTATCCAGGAATCGAACCCAGGACCCCTCAGCAAGTGCTCACGAATCTTACTTGCGAATGGCGCTCACAAAGCCCAGTGTTTGGCCGAAACCCCCAGGCGGTATTTCAACCACTCCTGGATTTGATAGAAATACAACGGATTTGCCACTATATATACGACGTATTATTGTTGTAAACTATACTGCGTGAAAGAAGCTGGGTATCACATGCGGCAGCAGTGCGCGCGCGCAAAAGGTGGGCTGCGCGTGGGCGATGACGCAAGTGAAGGTGAAAATCAGTACGGCGGGAACAGTGTCAAACACGTCCGGGCGCGGCGGTCAACAAGCATACTTGGGGCATCAAGATGGACCTCTGCTTTGTTCGGAGTCGCAGCAATACAAGCAACATCGCGTGTACTGCAAGAGTTTATGCATCTGGTGGTGACTGATCTGTCAAAAAGTGCGGCGTGACTGACCAAAACGAGAGCTTGCTTGTGGTTCTTTGCGTCTGCAACATCTACAAGCTACAGAGGCACGAGACACTGTTGTGTGCTAAAATCGCTTGCAAACGTTGGCACAAACCATAACAATCGCCCACGTGTTTCTGCAGCCACAAAGACAATTGTCGCGGTAGGCGACAAGCAAGCACAAGCCTGTTTAATGATATCGCGTGATCGATATGATCGTCTGGTTCCTATGTAACGGAGCTCGCTTCTACCTGAGCCTTTTCTTTGCTGCCGCATCTCCACCTCCCACACTCCTCCGCTCTTCCCGGACCAGGTATATAAGCATGTGACCTGTTCATCATTTCCCAACGCGTCTATCTTCCTCGTTCTCTTCTTCTCTCTATATGTAGGTATGCGATCTCCCATCACCGTTCTAGCTTAAATGCTAACACATCAGTGTCCAAAATTCGGCTTGCCGGTGCAATGCGTGCACCATAGAAGGCAACTCACAACAGACTGCTGGAACTTCATCTCTATCCTACCAGCCGGGACCAAGCAGCTCAAGGCAGCAAGGTCGAGGACGACCATGCTCTTCTGTATGCGCTATGTGAGTACTGAACATCCCCGCCGCTGCGATCTTTATCACACATACTGACACGCCAATCTTGGAGAACCATTTATGATAGCGCCCACATGCTCTTGAGGATCATGCCTGTGCGCCATTCACAAACCGTCAATTGGTCGATGCTGTAAAAGACACTCAGTATCCAACTCTGCCGAGAGACACATCACTGACGCTGGTGCTGGGCAAAAGGCTGACCTCGTATATAACGCGTCCTCCCCGCACCACACCTCTTCCCATCTCTGCGTTACTCGTCATATCAGCTCTGACTTTCTCGCATCGCACGCCCATCGCTACACGGCAGCTCTCGAACCTTCACCTCCGTACTCAGCTACCCACGAACTGCATAAAGTCTGGCGTTACTGCCAATCTGGTTTAGATATTGGCATCACATGCTCCGCCACAACCCGGATTCCCTATATGTATAAACTCACGGTAAGCAATGCCACTTTCTGATCTTGGAGAAGCTCACCTGCTACAGAAGCTACAAATAAGGACCCTGGCCTTTTGCGTGCTGGCACTCACCGGACGACGAGTACCGGAATTGAAGTCACACTTCAGTCGGCTACTCCCCCGTCCGATATACTACGACAACAGTGGCTGAACGAAGCCCCGCGCTCCATACTCCCCTAGACACACTGCACCTTTTGAAGCCCCGAAACACGATCAGCAGACCAAGTCTGACAACTACAACGAGACTTTAAAGACTCTTCGGCTTGGCTGTTTCATCTTCTGTATCTACACTTTACTTGGTAGGCATCTTGGGGATTGTCTAACATCACGCAACATCTAACGTCTATAGGCACCACAATCCTATTCGACTTCACGAAGGCACTCGATGTGAGATCGCCACGACATTCCCCTGCGAGCCAGAGAACCCCGCCACGAACAAGACCCTCGTGATAGCTTCCATCCATCATCGCTCTACCTTCGAGATATTCGTCCACGCGACTCGTTAAACCGCCCAGTATTTGACACGGGAAGACAACCGCAAAGGAGGGGGCGCAGGTAGATCTGGGCACTGTGCGCGACGTCAGCGACGACGACGACAACGATGATGACCATGACGACGACGACGGCGATCAAGCTGCAAATCACAACGAAGAGGACGACGACAATAACGATGACGATGATGATGAAGAGGACAAACAATAACGATGACGATGAAGACGAAACTTACTGCAGACGACAAGTACAACAATCGCCATAACCCCAGCACTAGCGATAGGCCGAAGCAACGCACTACCGACCCCAGGCCGCTTTAGCTCAAATAAGAGGAGAAGCAGGAGGGTAGAAAGGATAGTTTACTGCGTGGGTCTTGCAAGAACTCCAATCTGTTTCCATGCACCATGAATAAGAGCAAGTCTGAGCTTCGTTTTGTCCCGGGCCTCACGACCTTTCAGATAATTCCACGGCTGGAGATCGTACCTGCATTGTCCTTGACCTTTGTACTTCTGCTTGTGGAGGGAGGTTGTCTTGTTAACGCGAACCAATCTGTTGTGCCGTAAGGAGATCAGCTAGCAGAGCAGCTAGAGGCTGACATAAAACTTGAGGTCGGGCGGCCGAAGCTGAGCAGGCATGATTATGGAAGGGGCCTTCTACTAGACGTCTCAGGTAGTAGCTATCGATCATCTTTGCTTAAAAGAACACAGATCTCACTCTTCACGTTCGTGAGATCAGATTCCGCAATCTGTCAATCCTGATTCGAGGTCTTCTAAGACCAGGTGTCGGATAAAATCAGATCTATCCGCACCGAAGATGGCAGAGATCGCAAAGACGTGGTCCTCACTCTATCTCAACTCTTGAGACCGAGAGTGAGAAAAATCGTGCGACTGCCCCTCTCGTCGCATGGTATGGTATTACCACCTTGGTAATTGGCGCCACCGTCTACCTTGCCGCTAGCCTCCCACAGTTGTGGGTATTAGCGACAGCTTTTCCTCCTCACCACCTTGTCCGCACTGTGTATTCTGACACCCCAAGCGGACGTGAGGGCCGCCCGTGTCTTCGTCAAAGAAGTGCAGACCAAACTTCTTGCTATCGCTAGTAGCAACGTTGACAGGTGTCTTACTTGCATATGTCTTAGTGTAAGTACACGTTAGTTTGTCATGATATCCGCCAAACAGACTATTTCTATAGAATATTGTATCGTTGATCCTTTTTCCTCGCTATTCTACGACCACTCTAGACCTGACTGACAAGCTTCTGCTGGTGACTCTACATAAGGGCGGTCACTGCATTCGATAACTTGGCTACGCACGTATCCCTTCCACCGACCACGATGACCTCGCATAAGTCGCGAACGATACACCGACAGGCTCATAGCTCAATATCAGCGGCGTACCATTTAGCATGTTCGCGCTGTCGGAGGCAAGGGTCGAGAGCAAGATTGCCGCAAGCTTCGTGTAAGCGTGATTTGATTCCAGTAGTGTTCTGCAACGCCAATCGACCGGGTGCAGTGGTTGCAGGTAACGCGATTATATATATCTTATCAGCGTTAAAACCAAGTTCCTCCTTCTACTTAGACCTGACAGTAGCTACATATGCCTCTGACGCGCATCGCAGCGACGCACGCTATGTTCAATAAACGTCACTACAGGTTCGTGAGACAGAGATTATGGAGTCTGGTCAGCGCTAATACTCACCGTATTCGAAGCGAATTCGAGCCCAACATGGGTATACATGGACTAGCCCAATTACCGTGTCGTGCAAGGTATGGCACAAAATAACATTAACGTAATCAACGCATCACGGCTGTCTTATGTCGTGGTCTAACAGATTGGCTTTCTGCAATGCGCCATAACCCAATTCTTCCTTAATTCTGGGCTTAACTGGCAGCTCTCTTGCGACGATCGAGAAGGAGTTTAAAGATACCGTGGTAGACATGACGCAGGATCGAGGAGGAAACAGCAAGAAGCGTGACAGGAACGGCACTGCTCATGCTACTACAGGCGGATGGCAACCATGGTCGAGGACTCAGAGAGTGATCGAGACGGCTGGTTCTTGGAAAGTCATGGACAACAGGGACTTAATCTCTTGATACATGAGCTCGTGTTTGGCGAGCGTGACGGCTATCTACGCTGGGGTTGTAAAAGATTCAGAACGATCAAACCAATCAATGCAGCTGCGCAGCGAGTAAGATTACTGGTAGCATGCACATTTGCGACGCTAGAGCTCATTGCTGAACCAAAACTAGGTACTTTCTAACCGGTGTGACGTCACATCAGTACCGACACCGGTTTTAACAAAGTGTTGGTATAGCTGCACAATCACGACTGCTTGGTAACATCTACACTGGAAGAATAATTGGTATGAGTGAGAACCAATGTTGGGTCCCGGTCTCAGACGCGACTTGATGCTCTAGCTTGTGAATAGCACAAAAGCTTGGATCAAGCTCTTTTGCCGGCGAGCGCAGACTCCCTCAATTCAGGATGTATCGCCGAGCACTGAAGATTTCCCAATCCTTGCAAACTCCATCTTTTACCACCCATAGTCTCGCCAAAGCACTCTCATACAGTTTCCCTTCGATGCCCACTATATGACTCTGAACATTCGAACCATCTCCAATGTGCCCGTCAGGCCAGATGTGTTAATCGTCCTCCTCACCCTCCTCGTTCTTGCGTGCACTCTGAACACCTCACAGGTTTCCCACCCCTTGAACACCACTGACTCTTCGAAATCCACCTGCTAGCACTCTTCGCGATCTGTTGCCTGCTGCTTCCGCCCCAACTCCTGCTCACACCCAATCAAGAGCGCACCAATGCCATCTCACGTCCGCGGCGTTTCTGGAGCGTTTCTGGACTGCCCTGCGGCGGGAGGTGTTGACAGAGGCTTTTCCTTGTCGTCGGTCAAGAGGTAGGTGAACCGCGAGACAGGTCACGCGGTGTAGAAGATGTATCTGCAGGACGTGATGGCTTGAGTCATGGATTCGGCGTTGGGGAAGCGAAAGATGGTGCAAGAGGTGGCGGTCGTATTGAAGTGGTCGGGTGGGAGTGTATTGTAGCGCTGCTGGATGAGTGCGGTGGTGGATCTATCGATCACCGAAGTCAGTCTTGAGAGGATATCGCTCATGTCAGCGGTAGGGTCGTTGTCTGAATCGCGAATTTCGCCAGAGTCTTGTCCGTTGGGAAGTTGTGAGAAGGCTCATCAGTATCGCAGATAGAGAACAACGTATATGTCATTGTACATCCTACGCATAGGCACGGTCCGTCAACAGTTCGATCACTTTGTTAGTATTTGACATTCTATCATAGCTCTCAGACATTGTTGTGCCATTGCATCAAGCCACGCACAGCCACGCGCAGATGTCTCTGGAAGCGTCTTAGTCGGCAAGAAGTCGATAGCTGATAGGGGTTGATACTCATAGCGGTCAAGTACAGAGCCACATGAAGCTGCTGGCCTTGATCGACGTTGGCGTTCCCTGATCCTGGGCTGAATTATTGGCGGAGGTGTTCGAACACCAGAATACTCTGGCAGGTCATCGGGCTTGCGGACTCCTAAAATAGAGCGGAAGTCAGCACAACGTTGCTCAGGAGGTGCTGTGTGTCGCCGTCGTAGATAGTCACGTGAGAGTGATGGAAGCAACGGGTCAGTACTAGCCGGCCTGTGGGTTATCCTCTCGGCACAGAGCGCGTTGGCGGGCCCTCGTGGGTGAAGCAATATGTGGTCTTAGGTACGGCGCACTCGATGGCCTCGTTCCCTTCGAAGGGCTCGGATGTGTTCTGCTATAAGTCAAGTATCTCTTAAGCCTCTCATCTGATGTAACGAGTGTGAGGAAACAATAGCAGGCCGAGGATTCTGATTGGCACCTGGGTTCGACAGGGCCACAACTGAAACCTTCAAGCGTCGTTTCAATGGCACCGCGTGACAGGATGCTAAGGCAGGAAAAGGTGGGCACAAAGGGTATCTTCGCGCAGCTTCTCGTCATTCACGCTATTGTAAGTTCTGCACTGAGAGGCGCAGAGCCGAGGTGGCTGAGCGGGACGCGTGGGCGACAGGGACGCGGACAAATGATGGACTCCGGCACGACAACAGCGCCGCCAGCAGTGACCCAGCAGCGCACACTTTGCCGCTGACACTACTCATGGGGCTGCCGCTACGCCCTCGCCCCCATTGCGCGCCCGCTGCCGCTCACCGCGTCGCAATGCCCATGTGCAGTCACCACAGCGCCACGTGCAGACGTCTGGCGGCCGCAGGCGAGAGCGTCGCTTGAGCCGTGAATCGAGGGCTTCCGCTAGGCCAACTACGGCATCTCCAGTCTGGACAACGTCTCCCCAGCGCTGTCCAACATCTCTGCTATCGTCCTATTTTGGATACAGGGGTGTGATGTCTCGCCGATCGGTGGTTGTTGGCGACTGCGGGCTGGGGTTGGGTGCGTCGCGCCTTCGGTGCGGGTACACAGTAGGAGTAAGGCCAGAGCAGTGCAGGTCATACCAGCCCCAATCAAACCACTCGCTTGGAGACGTCACGCCTGACCATCAGCAGCCACACGTCTAGCACTGAACGCAGCTTCCTGTGTTGCGTAAGTCTTGCATGTCGTAGTATTTGGGCGCACATGTGCTGCAACCATCAGCGTCGTCAACGCCTGCGCCTCCACCTTCGCCTTTACCCTCGCCTACACCGGAAAGAGACGGCTAGCTTACCTTGAGCGAGAACTTGTCACGGCCGCCGTTGGCCTAGAGAACTATACGTGGTCCGTGAGGTAGGAGCGCCAGCGCAGCTTCAAAAGTAGTGATGTCATTTCGAACCCCTTTGCGGCAGAACTCGTCGCTACGTCGGAATACCGCGAGTCCTCGAGACACATGGCGCTATGTCTCCCATACACGCGGCATGATCATATACGAGGCGCTATTGCTGACGACCATATGTCAAGCCACACTGCAGCTGACTCACTTGCCCTCTCGTTCAGTCGTTGTCGATGCCTACGCCCCTGCTCTCGCCCGCGCCAAGTCCAAAATGAACACTCCCAGCCTCGTACCGCCGGGGCCGTCGCAGTTTACAATACAGAGAGCCGTCGAATTGACGTCGAAGCAGGATGTTGCTCCTGAGGATGCATTTCCTTCACCTCCCAGACGCCGAGCCCGGCTCGAAGCGTAGTGCAATTCATACCAGAGCAAGTTGGTAACTTGGAATTTCACACGGGTATGGATATCTTCCAGCTTACCTCCTGGATAGCTGCTAACGTGGTCAAAGTCTAGGCTCTGCACGAGACTACAAAACATGCTGGTCGCTGACTCCGATGCACCAAGCCGACATCATGGCAAGCTTCCGACCGAACTCTGTCAACGCCGCACTCGCGCCCGCGCCCGTCTCAAAACATTCTTCTATATCCTGTCTGAAAAAGGAGGATGCCAGCTCGACAGGATGCGCGTCGCAGCCTTAGTATTCATCGACCGCAGTCCGCGCGTCTCCAAGAGTACTTCAGGTCCAAGATAAGCACAGTTGGCAGAACAGAGAAACAGCACCACAGAACATCTCATCTGCTCGGGGAATGCCGAAAAGAACAAGGGCGCCGACATTCTCTCGATCGTGCTCTCGCAAAAGGCAAGGCGACTAGGACGACGGGGATGGTTTCGCGCTGACCAGAGAGTGGAGAGGGGCAGTCGACACTGAAGTCAGCTTGAGGGTGAGAATGCTGGACAGGTCTCACAATCTCTCTCGATCTTCTTGTCGACCCTGCCGATCTTCAGGCCACAAGGTAAGGACATGTCATGCATTCTACGATCGAGGTCCGAGAATGCAACTGGCATGAAAGACACGATGTCGCGGCGGCACCCCGCTTTCATTTCTTAGCGACGCCTTGACAGATCTAGTAAAAGGAGCCTGGTTATAGCTTTGTCGTATCGAACGTTTCGATGCGGTCGCCCAACAATAAGCGCATCCACTGAGCGCTCTGCTCAGCGGGAGAGAGCGTCGTGTTCGATACCCTTTGGGACGCTGCATTCAAAGCGCAATGTAGTTACCAGGCAACGGACGTCTTACCTTCTCATCTAGGCATTAACTGCTATCCTTTGTCCCCGGCGGAGAAGTTTGTCGTTTGAAAGCCCGTGACGCTTTTGATCTTGTGCCTCCAACCGCCGTCCATCCTTTATAGACTTCAATAGACGCTGTGCTCAGCTAAATTACGCAGTGTTCGGTGTCGCAAGCACAATGATTTGAGCTCTCAATTTGCTTTGAAAGTGCCCACAAGCCTGACTGATATGAATGCCGATTGTGCGCACACCTACGAAGCCGGTCCCAGATCTACCGCGGTGCTTGTTTCATTTCTCAGCTTGATCCTCGTGATGGGTGACCAAGCGAATCGAAGTCGACTGAGAGGGCACGAAATCGTTCCAGTCCGCAATGACCTACAAAACAACGATATTCCTTGTCGCCAACTGCTGGAAGACGTCGAGAACAAGTCCGACACATCTGTCATCTTTCTATCAGAACTCTCTCACAACCTCGAAGTTCGGTGACGTCTCAACGCCGTTAAGACAGCCTCTGGTCCGAGTATTCCTCGGAACTGAAGTACTGAATCTCTCAATGCTGAACCCGATCGAGACGCTCAGCGGCGCAGATATCCGTACGTGTACTCCTCCGACTCAAACGCGGTGATGAAGGGCCGTATCCGCGTCAAAGCGCAATAGTTGAGAACATTGAATTGTGACCTGCATAAAAATGCTCATAAGGCTGGAGCGATGTGGGAGCTCAAAGCTATCCTTTGAACTTCTCCCCCAAACTACCCAAACGAAGGTAAAGCCTCAACGCGGACATGGGCCCACAACTTGCTCAGTCCTGC
This sequence comes from Boeremia exigua, assembly GCF_020726555.1. Taxonomy (NCBI): domain Eukaryota; kingdom Fungi; phylum Ascomycota; class Dothideomycetes; order Pleosporales; family Didymellaceae; genus Boeremia; species Boeremia exigua. The sequence goes on from NW_025763531.1 coordinate 565,606, forward strand.
AATGCGCGCCTGGTCCTAGATGAACAATATGTCGCTTTCATCTCGATGTGCTGATGGCGGAAGAACACCGGAACACTAATCAGATTCAGCCCAAATCATTTCGGGGACTGAGAGATGCCATATGCGTCGACCCGCTAAGACTGTGATTCACAATGGATGTGAGTGAGGCATTGTGTTGGGTCCACTAGTCACGAGGCTGATGGTGGCGCGCGGATGGTGTTGTGTAGTATAGCTTGCCATGCAAGGGTGCCACATCTTACTCTTCTTTTTCACCAACAACGTTCTTGAACAGCTTGAACAAAGAGCAACCGCCCAAGATGTTCAACCCAGGGGTATGACTGGCGTGATGGACGCAGGTTCGTTACGGGACACCCCGAAAGCTCCTGAATCTGTCAGAACGAGTGTTGTGGCGTTTGTATTGTAATATAAAACGTGGTATCAACACGTCCCACATTAGAGCTTTCCTTCCTTATCGCCTAGTTTAACGGTCCAGGCAAGATGCAGAAAAGCTGGCCTGCACGGTGTCTCTATTGCTACGTGTGTGGGATCCACAGATAGCGTGCACAAGTTGGTACGGGCGTCAAGGACAACAGACGAATCGGTCGGAGGACTGCGGAAAAGCGAAGGGCCAGGGTATTCATGTGACCTGAGAGTTGCCGTCAATATCAACCAGTCGACAGTCATTTGCCACAGAACCTTGAGCAGCTCAGCGGTAGACCGCTACCAGATTCAGGAGGAACGTACGAGACTAACAGGTCTTGCGCGATTGAATTAGATCGCGGCTTTCCGCCCTTGCTGACCTGCGGTGAGCCGTGAGGCATGTGCCACGATCAATCATGACGGTACTGTACGTTCCACGTTATCTCTTAGCCACCAATTGTCCCCCAACACCAGTATTGGCGGAATTCGACACAAGCTGATATCCTGGCTCGGGAAGGAGGCGTTATTGTAATCTCCAGTCACCTCTGTCTGTCTTAGATCAATCTGCTTCGTACGACTAACTGCACAGGAAGGTGCTGCAGTGTTCGATGGCGCTCTTGGCTGTGCGATGCATCCCAGGGTGCTCTCCGCACGTGCTGGCAATGATTTTAGCATGACTCGAGTGATTGACAGCACGGTGGTCGCTTCATTCTACCTCATCGCACGATGATGAGTGTGGAATTTCGTGGGTCGACGACGCGTGCTGCGGTCGGCAAATTCGCTCTGTATGCGTGGTCAAGCTAGTTGACTGTGAGGATGGTGACATGTGGAATATAGTCCAGGAGTAGCAATAGATCAAAGGACTGGTCTGCTGTTGTCGCTAAGCTTCTTCGGCAGTATGTATCCATATAATTCCCTCGTCCAACAGCAAGTATAGCCGCTCTTGCTAGATCATGCACTCGTTCGTCAAATCATCACCCTGGTCACAGACTGCAAACATGCGTTTAAATGACTGGACTATACCAATAGGTCTGAAGGCCCAGACAGCATCACCTGTCAGCATCAGCTCTGCCCTGTTTGCTCCAGCACTGGATAGCAGAACATGCCGCATTAGCCGAGTACGATTTTCGTGTTGGACATGGGTGAGAACTCAATGATGTTTGAGGTGGACGCAGCTGGTATGTGTGACAGTCTTGATAAAATCGGGGCGAAACGCTGAGGCTGAAAATGTGGTGATCTTCGAGAAGGTCGTGAAGTCAGAGGTCAATGGTTTCTTCCACTTGTAGTATTAGCTGCCGGTAATGTTTTAAAAATATCCTATGGATGTCATGATATCTGCAGCCTGAGACAGCGCGGGCGTGATTTCTTCAGCTCAGGGACACACGGAATAGGGGCTGCAATCATTGCCGTAGGAAGATCCTCAACTCGCCATACCCGCTCTGGCTGTAGTCTTTGGCTGCACAGTCCACGTGTTTCTGCTGATTACGACAACTGAGGACATTCGCGGTATCTAATCACCACAATCTTTCCTCATTTGGCTCAATTGATACTGCTGGCAAGATGGAAGAGAGAAGACTGCTGGATACAGAATGGCGACTGCATTTTGAAGTTTTCTTTTTGCCTCACCCGGCGAAGATTGGTGCATGTTGCTTCTGAGCGTTGGCAATCGAATTGGTGAAACACTGGCCGCATGGAAAACAGCGTCGAAGAGGCTGCAATTGCGTTAGCTATAGCGGCAGAGAGACCTGCGCTTGATGAACCCGGACCTGCGCAGGCAATGGGTTACCAGCTTGTTTTGCATATCCAGAGCTGCTGCGACTTGGACACTGCTACGCAGGACTAGTAAAGATTGCAAATCGTGTTGAATTCTGGATGAGTCCGCCTTATTCTTTTGATGCCCTCTCATGGCTTGGGGGCTATAATCTTCAGCCTCAAGGCTCCTTCGATATGAACTGTCACGGTCTCTGTGATAATTCTGTGAACTGTTTTGATACACTTCCATTTGTCCAGCTAGGTTAATCTTCTAGTTACAGCTTATTTAGCTATTTAAATATCTAGGTAGGTGCTAATAGCAAAACTATAAATTAACTAAATAAAATATAAATAGAAGATACTATATATAAGAATTTTAAAGTAGTAAAGTAATTTTAAATCTATAGTATAGAGAGAGCCTAGAGCCTAATCTACTCTAGTCTATATATTATATTCTAATTTTATAAACTCTCTTTCTCTCTAGATTTTACGATAAATTTTACTAAGTATACTAGTAGTAGCTAATATAACTAAGTAACTAATAATACTAGGTAAAAGAGATAATACTAATACTATAATTATTAAGTACTACTTTAGTAGCTATTTAATAAGATATTTAGTAGCTTTATATATATTCTCTATCTAAGTAGTATAGTTATCTACTAACTTAGTAAACTAGTTATTTTAGCTATAATTTTAAAGACTAAATTACTAAGTACTACCTTTTAAGCTTAATATATATAAAGTAGATACCTTTTTCTCTATCTTTTATATAAGTAGTAACCTAAGCTACTTTATATATATCTTATTTACTCGCTAATTATACTTAGACTTAACTTTTCTACTTATAATTATACTTTAAATAATTTAAATTTACTATTTTATATTAACATTCTTCTACCTAGTTAGTATAAGTATATAGGCCTATACTACTTTCTATAACTATCTTCTATTTAGTAGCTTAAAAAAAGAATTTTATACTATATTTTTATATAAAGATAGTATATAAAGCTATAAATTTAGTATATTAATAGTACTAGTACTAGATTAATAAATATTATTATTATAGTAAAGGTAATAGTATATATACTATTAGAGTTTACTATAAGTAGTATTAATATATTATTATAATCTTATTATAAGTATATAAAAAATAGAGATATATAATAGAAACTTTTTATATAATAGGCTAAGGCTCTCTAGCTATAGTATAGAAGTTTTTTTATACTTATTATATTAAAGTATATTCTAAGAATACTAAAACTTATATATATAAATTATATATAGTTTATAAGAGCTTAAAGAACATAATATATACTATTAATTATAGATTATAAGTAACTATATTAATTAGTAGAATAGAATAAGTAATTAAGTAAATTAGTTAGGTTCTCTATCTAATCTAAGGTATTATAACTACTTAAATATATACCTTATTTAGAGCTTAATTAGGCTAAAATACTAAGCTAATTAGAGAATATTACAGCCTAGACTTATTATCTAGTTATACTATTATAACTATTCTTAGCACTTTACTTAATTAAGTATTTAAATAATTATACTAAGCTATATAGTAAATAAATAACATTACTTAGTATACTTACTTACTTTAAACTCTAACTCTTTTAATTACTTCTTATATAATATAATTATTCTTTTTATTCTAATTCTTAAGTAATACCTATTATAGGTTAAATAAAGAAAATTACTAGTCTAGTGATACCTACTAATACTTATAAGACCTATTCTTAAAGTTTTACTAAGAAGACTTAGATACTTACTTCTAAGAAGTAGTAATATATTTCTAAAGCTAATTATTCTATAATTATAATTACTTATTCTCTATAATCTAAGCCTACTACTACTACTACTACTACTACTAATATACCTAAGGCTTTAATTATAATCTTAGACTAGTTTAATTAAGAAGTTACTACTTCTCCTTAGTAACCTAGTGAAATTTAAACTAATACTTATTCTAGCTACTCTAAGCAAGTATATACTAATAATATACTATTTTATAATCCTAATTATAATATAGTATATAAGAATAGTAATTACTATATAGAGTATAGTACTTATCTATAGATTAAGTCTTATAATTATATTATATACTCCTACTAGGTCTATCTTAATTATACTAAGTAATTTTTTCTTATAAGTTTAATTCTCTTACTTGTTTATACTAGCTTATTCTAATTATTTTAAGTTTAAAGAGTAGTAGCTATTCTTTAAGTACTTTTATTATAAAGTTATTAATATAACTTAGAATACTCTTTACTCTAGTATATTTCTAGCTAGGTATAGTGCTTAGGTAATCATGCTATATAATCTTCTAACTCTAAGAAATATTTTCCTATACTTACTAAGCCTATAGCTATATTAGTTCTAGAGATATTAATTATTCTATTCTTAGTAGTATAGAGAAGCTTCTAGAATTAGCTTATAAATATATACTACTATTATTAGTAGAGATTACATATATAGACACATAATCTACTTATAAATCCTATTAGTATATTACTAATAAGAAAAGTCTATAATTATCTAGAATATTCTACTTAGTAATATTATAGGGAGGAAGAAAGTATAAGTACTCCTATTTCCTCCTATATTATTCTATACCTAGCAACTAAGAGTATAAGCTATATATACTATTATATATCTTTTGTAAAGAAAGTAGAGGGAGGACTAGTCTACTTTCTCCCTAGTCTAGTAGACCTAGACTTACTAGACTAGTAATTTCCTAATAGGGAAGCGTATAGCCTAAAGAGATAATAAAGATATAAAAAAGAGTAGATAATAAAGATATATAATAGTATATATAGCTTAAACTCTTAGTTGCTAGGTGCAGGATAACATAGGGGGAATAGGAGTACTTATACTTTCTTCCTCCCTACTATATTACTAAGTAGAATATTCTAGACAATACTAGAGTATTCTTATTAGTAATATACTAACAAGATTTCTAAGCAGATTACGCGTCTATACACGCAATCCCTACTAATAATAGTAGTATATATTTATAAGCTTATTCTAGAAGCTTCTCTATACTACTAAGTATAGAACAGTTAATATCTCTAGAACTAGTAGAGCTATAGGCTTGGTAAGCACAGGAAAATACTCCTTAGAGTTAGGAGGTTTTATAGCGTGATTACCTAAGCGCTATACCTAGCTAGGAATCTACTAGAGTAAAGATTATTCTAAGTTATCTTAAAAACTTTACACACCCCCTTAATCTTTACTCTGCAAACTAATCTATACTTATAGAAAATAGCAATTTAGTTTCTATATTAATAGTATAGATATAAATACTATAAGTAATAGAGTATAACAATCTAGAACTCTTATTACTATATAGTAGCCTTAGTAGTCTTAATATCTAAGATTTACTAGGTTTAGCCTACTAGTAAAATCTTGAAATTTAAGATTACTAGTAGCTTTAGTTAGATTATCTGCTAGTATAGTACTAGTATTTTCATATACTAAGTCTATATTATTGCTTAGCAGGTTTTCTCTAACAAAGTGATAGGTTATATCTACGTGCTTAGTTCTAGCATGATAAACAGGGTTCTTAGCTAGTTCTATTGCACTTAGACTATCTGTTTTAATAGTATTTAATTTACCATTAAATATATTATAGTCTTTTAAAGAGGTATTATTAATAAATATCTCTTTTATAATATTTTGTAGATATAAGCTTTCTTTAGTAGCTTCTTTTAAAGACATATACTCTGCTTCTGCAGAGCTTAAAGCTACTACTTTTTGTAGTTTAGAAATCCAGCTTATAGCTATAGATTTCTTACTATTCTCTAATAGGAATATATTACCTATAGTAGATTTTCTAGAATCTAAATCGCCCCCCCAATCTGCATCCGATATTCCTACTAGTTTTATAGTACTAGTATTATTACTAGGTATACTAGTTATACTAGTGCTAGTAGGTTTAGTAGTAGCAGATTGGCTAAATTCTAGAGATAAGTCTAATCCTAAGTTACTAGTTTTAACTAAGTAACTAAATATATAGTCTAGAGTATTATAGTGTTCTAGGCTAGGATTAGACATAAACCTAGCTAGGTAGTTAATACTATAAACTAGGTCAGGCCTAGTAAATATAGTAAGGTATATTAAACTACCTATTTGTTGCTGAAAGTTTCTAGTTAAACTAGTGCTACTTTCTTCTAGGTTTTTACTTAGTTTAGTACCTATAGGTAAAGGTATGTTTTTAGGCTTATTATTTTGCTTATTATACTTAGAAAGTATTTTAGCAATAAAGCTTCTTTGTGTAATAATAATAGATCTTTTAGTTCTATTTCTTATTATTTCTACACCTAGAAACTCTTTTATTTCACCTAAATTAGTTACTTCTAATTTAGAAGAACTAGTTAAATCCCTATAGAGATTACTAACTAGGCTTAAATCTTTTGCAAATACTAGTATATCGTCTACGTGTGTTGCAAGTACTATAGGCTTAGTCTTGTGTATAAATATACTAGTATCTATTTTTAAACTATTAAATCCTAGTTGTTCTAGAATTCTAGTTAAAAATAGCTGCCATTGTCTACTAGCCTGCTTTAGGCCATATAGAGCCTTATTTAATTTGCATACTATTCTAGTATAATTCTTTTCTTTTATGCTAGTTTTAATAGTATTTATAAGGTCTATATTATTCTTTTCTAGGCTTTCTAGAGCTTTATTTAATATAAAGTCTTCTAGGCCTATAGGCAATTGCATATAGATATTTTCTATATCTATTTCTGCATTAGGAAAAGCTTGTTTAACATCCCAAGTATATATTTCCCAATCTAGATATGCAAAAATAGACAATAAAAGCCTAATTAAGCTAGGTTTGCTAGTAGAAGCAAAGGTTTCTTTATAATTTATATTATATTTTTGTAAGAAGCCTTTAGCAACCCACCTAGCTTTATATTTTTTAATAGTATTATCTAAGTTATATTTCTTAGTAAGAACCCACCTGCCTTTAATAATAGAGCTATTATTTCTAGGCTTTAGTATAATAGACCACGTATTATTATTAATTAGATCTTCTATTTCTGTTTGCATAGCTTTTAAATAGAAGTCTCTATCTTTACTTAGTAATACTTCTTTATAGGTCTTAGGTTCTTCTAAGTTACTATTATTAGAAGTAGCAAGTATATTCTCTAATATAGCTTTATTATATAGAGATTTCCAATCTTGCTTGTTATTTACTTCTTCTATAGTACTTAGTATAATACTTTCTATAGAATTGCTATTATCTTCTTCTATAATAGAAATATAATTAGCTAATTCGTCTTCAGAATTACTTTCTAGCTCTTGTATTCTAGGCTTATTTAATATAGCTCTAGAATTAGAAGGCTTAACTATACTAGGCTTAGTTATAGTTTTACTAACTATACTAGGTTCTAGTCTAGTAAATATACTTTGTATATTACTAGAGTTATTAGGCTTATAAAAATAACCTTCTATAATTTTGCAATCTCTAGCAGTTATAATTTTATTACTACTAGGATTATAGAGTTTATATATATTAGCCCCTATAAAGCCTATTAAATAGTAAGGCGTTGCTTTAGAGTCTAGTTTCTTAGTAAATAAGCTAGGCTCTTTATAGTAAGTAAGAGAACCAAATACTCTAATATTATCTATATTGGGTATTTCTCTATACTTTAAATAGTAGGGCGTTTTAAACTCTATAGAGCTATTAGGTGTTCTATTATATAGGTAAACAGCAGTTAGTATAGCTTCACCCCACATTAATTTAGGTAAATTGCTATTAATTAATAGAGCTCTAACCTTATCAAGTATAACTCTATTAATTATTTCTGCTGCGCCATTTTGCTCAGGAGTATAAGGAGCAGAATATCTAGTTTTAATACCTTTACTAGTTAGATAATTATCTAGTTCTCTAGATTTAAACTCATTATCTAATTGCAAGGCTTTAACCTTATTATTATTAAAAGGTTTACTAGATTCTATACTATTACTAGTACTAGAATTATTTCTTGCCTCTAGTTCTAATTCAGTAATAGTAGTCCTAATAACATCTATAATACTTTTTCTAGACTTAAGTAACTTAATAACTAAGTACTTAGTATAGCTATCTCTAAAAGTAATATAGTATTTATAGCCTTTTAATGCTTTAGGCCTAATAGGACCTCCTATATCTATATATATTAAATCTAGATAGGCATTTACTTTAGTACTATCTTCTTTGTTACGTAATTTAGTTAGTTTAGATTGTATACAAATTATACAATTATCTAAACTAGTAGAAGCAGTACTTATATCCTCTAGATTTATATAGTCTACTCCTTTAGTAGACTGTTTTAAGTGCTTAATAGTGTTTAGGTTTATATGCCCTAACCTATTATGTGCTAGCTCTATAGTATTTTTATTTAATACTATTTCTTCTAGAGTATCACTAGAACTACTAGAGTTACTAGTATTACTAGTATAACTAGAACTACTAGTATTGCTAGTATAGTCTTCTTCCTCTAGATTATAAGCCTGTTCTATACTAAGGTTATCTTCTAACTCTTCTATAGTATTTAGAGTAGAATAAGTTTTATTATTTATAGTATTAGAACTAATAGGCTTAGAGCTAGTAGCACTAAAAACACTAACGCCTTCTTTATATTTGCCTTTAGCTAATAAAGACCTATTAGGCGTATTAATAAAACAGCTATTCTTATAGAAAGATAAGCTATAGTTTTTAGAAGTAATTAAACTTAAACTTAGTAAGTTTACTCCTAAATCAGGAACATATAGTACGTTAGTTAATCTAACTAACTGTTTAGTACTAGTAAATACTAAACTAATATCTCCTATACCCTGTGCTTTTATAGTTTTAGTAGTATTTCCCCACTTAATAGAGGTATTACTAGGCTTTAAACTATTAAATAGTTCTTTTATATAGCACGTGTGTATAGTAGCACCAGAATCTAATATAAAGTCTATAGTACTTGCAGAACTAGTAGACTTAGAAGAAACTAGAACTTGTTCTTCTTTATTGCTATTATTTATAGCTTCTGTTTTAGAATTATTTTGTTTTCTAAAAAAAATTAGATTCTACATGTCCCTTTTTCTTACAAAATTTACACTTAATAGTACTAGTTTTATTACTAGTTTTATTACTAGTATTACTAGTATTATTAGTGTTATTAGTCTGCATAGACATTTCTATATCATTGCTATAGCTAGAAGATTTAGAATTACTATTTCTAGTATAACTATTATAGTTATTACTAGTAGAACTATTATTATAGTTCTTAGTATTCTTTAAAGATTTAATTCTTCTATATTCATCTAGTAACTGTGCTACTATTTCTTCTAGATCTATAATAGAAGTAGATCTAATAGATTGCGTAATAACAGTTACTATATACTCAAAATCTTTATTTAGATTATTAAGTAATAGAGCAACAATAAATCTATTAGGCAGACTAATGCCTCTAGATTCTAGATTATTAACTACTCTTCTAAAGGAGTTAATATAGTTTTCTAGGTCACCTTTACAGCTATTTAAAGTAGTATTAATTAATTCCTTACTAAGCAGGAATTCACTACTAAAGCCTTTAGCTTCATATAGGCTTTTTAAAGTAGTCCATAATATATAAGGATTACTTATAAATCTAGTTTGTAATAGAGGGCCATCCTCTAAAGCTAGTTTAATTAGAGCTGTAGTTTTATAGGCGTTTTCATCTAGAGGCTCTATTATAGTAGAGTTATTAATATAATTTAAATAACCTTTTTCTACTATAATAGCTTCTATTCTAATAGCCTAAATATCATAATTACTAGACCCTTTAAGCTTAGGTAGCTTAATAGAATCCATTCCTCTTACTTATAGCTAAATATTTATTTCTTTTATAACGTCTTATAAAATACTCTTAAATAAATACAGCAGCTAAGTAATTAGAAGAGATATAGGCTATAGAAGCAATAATAGCTAAAGAGAGTATTTAACTAGTATATACTATAGTATACTAGTATATAAGCCTTATACAATAGTAGGAAGACTATATTACTTAAAATAGGTCTTATATCCTAGAAGCAAATTTAAGCGTTTTGTATAAAAACACTATTTTTGCTTATATAAAATCTAGCTACTAGTCTAAAATAGTACTAGTGCTATATACTATACTATTTAGTAGTTATAGTATAGGTAAAAGATTGCCAAGCCACTAGGGGGATGCTAGCGCTTACAATCTAAATAAAGGCTATTTTGCTCTTTTTACTAAATAGAGCAATCTACTCTTTAGCAAATAAAAGAGAGATTTAATAGTGCTAGACTCTATAAGAGTTTTAAACTAGTAGAATAAGCCTTAAAGTACTAGCTTAACTATAAATAGCTAGTAAACTTGTAGTGCCTATTTAATAACTTCTAATAGGTCTTACTCTTAAATAGAACGCCTATATACAAATAGGTCTTATTTCTAACCAAGTATAATAATACTCTAGTACTAGTTTCTATAAACTAGACTATAAAGTAGAGTATATAAAATAGCTCTATCTTTTCTACTAAGTAGATAGGCCTTAGGCTTATATAATAGTTATCTCTTAGCGAATAACTAGCTATTATTAAGCTTACTAATATAATATATATATATAGTTACTGTCCCTACTAACCCTAAGGTATAAGAAGGACTCTAGCTATATATATAGAATATATATAAGCAATAATAAGCTAGTATATATAAAAGCAACCTAGTAAGGCTTGCTTATATAAACAGTATATTTTTGCGATAATATACTAAGTAATAGTAACTTACTAGTAGGTTGCCAAGCTACTAGAAGCGTTACTATAGAGTATACTATAAGTATAGTCCCTTATAGGTATCTATGTTATAGTATATAGTCTCTATAGCTTATACTATACTATAGTATAGCCGCTGCCTAGTTTGTTCTTAGTTCTAGAGTCTACCTAGAGCCTTTGTTATAGTATTACTACTATAACTCTCCTATGCCTTTAATAGAGGTCTAAATATAGAGCTTATATAAGCTAAATATAAAGACTTATTATAGTCTTACTAGGAGCTAAATAGGATAGGAATTAGTGCTCTAGTATCTTAGGTTATCCTTATTACTAAGGGCCTAAGGAACAGGGACTAATAGCAGATACTGCTTAGTAAGCTAGACTATAATAGTCCTAGTTTACTATACTACTATACTCTAATAATAGTAGAGTAAGTAGAAGAAAGTTTAGAAGAGTTCTCTAAGATACTCTCTTGCTTTAACTTTCTAGAATCTTCTAGAACTATCTAGTTCTTAGAAGAATATCTACTACTAATAGTAGATAATAGAGATAGAAAATCCTAGATGTTTCTAGAACCTTCTACTCCTTTCTATTGCTTAGGTAAGCTGCTTATATAAGCAGTAGCTATACTAAATATAGCTAGTTCTAAGACTTATAGAATTTTCTCTAGAGGCTATAAAGAGCCGGGCTCATAACCTGTAAAGAAAGTAGGGGGAGGACTAGTCTACTTTCTCCCTAGTCTAGTAGACCTAGACTTACTAGACTAGTAATTTCCTAATAGGGAAGCGTATAGCCTAAAGAGATAATAAAGATATAAAAAGAGTAAGTTATAATAGTATATATAACTTGAATTCTTAGTTGCTAGGTACAGGATAATATAGGGGGAATAGGAGTACTTATACTTTCTTCCTCCCTACTATATTACTAAGCAGAATATTCTAGACAATACTAGAGTATTCTTATTAGTAATATACTAACAAGATTTCTAAGCAGATTACGCGTCTATACACGCAATCTCTACTAATAATAGTAGTATATATTTATAAGCTTATTCTAGAAGCTTCTCTATACTACTAAGAATAGAACAGTTAATATCTCTAGAACTAGTAGAGCTATAGGCTTGGTAAGCACAGGAAAATACTCCTTAGAGTTAGGAGGTTTTATAGCGTGATTACCTAAGCGCTATACCTAGCTAGGAATCTACTAGAGTAAAGATTATTCTAAATTATCTTAAAAACTTTACATATAGTAGCTTCTAAAGTATAATTAATAGAGTCTAAGAGTAAGTCTAGTAGATATTACTTAAAGTAATCCTAGGTTAAATCTATATTATTTGCTTTAAATATATACTTATAGTATATATACTATAGTTTCCTTAGGTCTTTAGTAAGATACTATATTACTTAGATAACTTTTTCTTTATCTTAGTAGAACTCTTAGAAGAGTAGTTAAAAGGCTATCTTATAGAAGTAGAAGAATTCCCTATACTCTTTAAGATTTCTATCCTTATATTCTATAAGGTTCTTAAGTTTAAGTATTTACTTTGCTTTTAGTAGAATTAGTATAGAAGATATACTCTACTTATATACTACTTTCTTAGGGTTATCTAGAGTAACCTCTTCTTCTTTAGTAGAAGATACAGGGGTCTAGGTTTCTTCTCTAGCTTCTAATAGTGTAATTTCTACTTTAAGTTCTTAAAGATGCTAGAGCTTCTAAAGCTTATTATATTATACTTCTTAAGCTTAGATATACTCTTCTAGCATTATAATAGTAGTAATTATAGAGGCTAATAGTAGCTTACCTTAGGTAAGATTAATAGGGTTTTCCTCTTTATTAGGGGAGTTAATTAGGGGTTACTAATAGCCTCTTAGAAGTAGCCTTTAACTATTTAACCTTATTAATAGACCTATCTCTAAAACTATTAGTTTTAAAGTATTATTATATAAGGCTCTAGTTATAGGTAATAGTACTTACTCTATGCTAGAATAGATAATTAGAAGATAGGTAAGTATATTATATTATAAGAATAATACTTAGGTTTATTAGAGCTTATACCTAGCATAGGTTTTGCATAGGTTACTTACTAATAATGCTAACTCTAGGTAGTATAGGCACTAGAATACTAATACTATAATAAATATTGCAATAGGCATTATAAGTAATAAGTAAGCTACTAAAGTAGACTCTATATATATAATAAGCTTAGCTAGCAAGTTACTAGAGATCTATATAGAATATAAAATAGGCTTACTTACCTCTAGCTAAATACTAGAGCCTAAGTAGCTTAGTATAGGTAGGGAAGCTCTAACTATAGAGAGAGATTATACTAGTAGCTTATAGAAAGTATACTTAACTATAGAAGGGAGCATGCTAGTAGAATCTTAGGCGCGCAATCTAAATTGCAGCTAAGTTAGCTAACTAATATAGGCTAGATTACTTATTATTCTAATTTCTACTTATAGAATAATAGAGACTAAGCTAAGTACTATAATACTAGTAATAAGCTTAAATTAATAGGGAAACTACCTAGTAGTAACCTAATTAAGTAGCTAACTTTAAGACTAGAAGTATAATAAGCTAGTAGATAATAATATAAAAGAATTATACTCTATAATATATCTAGAAGTAAGTTATAGGTATAATAATATTCTTAAGCTCTTATTTAACTTTATAATAAAGTAAGGTAAATAGAGTAGAAAGCTTATTACTATATATATAATAATAGTAGTAGTAGTTTAGTAAGTTAAGAAAACTTCTAAAATTATTAAGTAGCATATAAATAGTAGTAAGCTCCCTCTACTACCTAAGTTATAGAAGGATCTTATCTACTACTAGTATAGAGCTCTTTTCTATAAAGTAGCTATTAAAGAAATCCTTATACTTATTAAGAGGGGAACCTAGATAGAAGTTAAGAGATTAAGCTTCCTAGGTAAGCTATTACTACTTAAATAGGTATTTATATATAAGTTTAACTAAAATAGTTACTTTCTTAAGTATAAGGCGCATATTTATATATATAGAGACCTATAGGCAGTAGAATTAATTAACTTAATATATACTATAATACTTATAGTATACTTGTTTTATATAGTAATTACTATTATAGCTTAATATAACCTATAAAGTAATTAGTTTAATCTTATAGGAGCATTTCTTAATATAAGCTACTAAGGCTAATCTAATATACTCTATAAGTTACTAGATAGATTTAAGAAGAATAGCAAGTATACAAAGCTTATATAGGCACTACATAGGTTATGTAATTCTTCTTTACTCTAGTATAAAGAGCTTTCTAGTTCCCTTAAGGAGCTTAGTTTAGAAGTATTAAAACAGGAGCCTTGCCTATTCTTTAATTAAGAAAGATATATACTATTTTGCTTCTATATTAATAATATACTACTTCTTTACTATAAAGATAATTAAGTAGCAGTATAGTAATTAATAAGCTTACTTATAGAAAAATATAAGATTACTAATTAGAGATCTACCAAGTAGTTTCTTAGCATCTAAATTATCTAAAATTAAGTAGCTTATATAATAATACTTGCTTATAACATATATATTAATAATCTTACTAAGAAGTTTAATATTATAGGAAATAGAAGCTTTCTATATACTCTACTTCTAGTAGAAGAGTTACTTAAGAGCAAGGGAGAAGCTTTAAAGTAGGTAATTAAAGCATTTTAGAAACGTATTAGTTCTATATTATATACTATAATTATAATCTATCCTAATATTATATATACTACCTCTTAGTTATTAAAGTATCTAACTAACCCAGGAGCTACTTACTTTAAGGTAGCTAATTAGGTAATTATATACCTATACTAAACTAAGCACCTAGGTATATAATATAGTGCTTATTCTAGTAGCTAATAACTTATTTATAGAGATTAACCTAGGAGCTACTTACTTTAAGGTAGCTAATTAGGTAATTATATACCTATACTAAACTAAGCACCTAGGTATATAATATAGTGCTTATTCTAGTAGCTAATAACTTATTTATAGAGATACATTCTTTACTAATAATAAGAAAATAAGATAATTATCCTAGAGATATATTATATAGCTCTTTAGTAGTCTAATTATATAAAAGGTAGCTTAGTAAGTAATAGTAATAATATTAATAATAGAAGTAGAGTTACTTATACTTAAGTATATTATAAAGGAGACTATTACTTTAAAACAGTTTCTTAATAAGCTCTACCTTAACTTAGAAGCTACTTAGGAGATATTTTATAATAATTAGTAAATAATATATTTTATAGTATAAAAGAGTAAGTAACTTACTACTAAGCTATGCTATATAGATATATAAAATATATAGCTTAAATAAGAGTATGCTTATAGAATATTTTAAGTATAATACTTAAAAATAAGTAATATACTAGCTAATAGTCTTATAAAGGTACTACCTAGGTAGGCTTATAAGCACTTTTTATTCTATCTAAACCTGTATAATATAAGTATTATAGAAAATAAGTAACTAGAAGAAGAGATAAAGGATCTATTAAAAGTTTTAGGGAGAATAACCCTCTTACTCTAGGTTTTAGAACTAAGCTAGCTAACTCTAAGTAGCAGCTCTTATAAGCATATAATAAGGAGCTAGCAAGCTTAGTCCCCTCTAGAAACTAAAATCCTAGATAAACTAAGTAGCTAGTAAAATAGTACTTTACTTTTAGGTAGCTAGAACTCCTACTAGAAGGTTTTACTCTACTAAAGAATCTTTTTAACTACCTAGGTATAGGCATATACTTTACTAGAGTACTATAAGTATAATTAGCTTAAGTTAATAGTAACTAACTAGTAAGCTTAATTACTAATAAGGGTAGTAGTGCTACTAGAGTATAGAAGCTTATTAGTAAGCTTCTTAGCTACTAGCTAGAGTATACGCTTACTATAACATAAGTAATTAGCTTATAGTCTATAAGCTCTATAAATACTACTACTTATATAGGCTTATATAAGTGCCTAGCTAAGCACTTTATATAATAATAGCCTTAACCTCCTATAATAAAGTAGCACTAAGTAGCTAAGCTACTAGCTAGTTATATAGCAAAGTATTTACTATAGAGAGTTAGGCGCTACGCGCTAATAGACTACCTAGCTAGTAGCTAGGGAGTAGCTAGGTAGAAAGTAGATAGTATAGAAGAGATAGGTAGTATAGGCAGTATAGGTATAGAAGTAGTTAGTATAAGTATAGGTAGTATAGGAGCAGCTAGAGTAGAGGTAAGTAGTATAGAGGGAGCAAAGTTATATATTAGCAATGCTACCTAGTAGAGCAAAGCTTAATTAGCTAAAGCTAACCTACCTAAAGGTAATACTAAGTAATACTACTTAGAAGTAGAATATATAGTAGCTAGTAGCTTAGTAATAGTAGTAGTATAGGTAAGTAAGAGTATAGGAGTAGTAGGTATAGGTATAAGTAGTATAGTATAGTAGGTAGTATTATAGTAGTAGGTACTAGTAGTATATACCTTATATATAGTAATAGAGTTTTTATAGTACTATATAAGAATTAGTAGAAGGCTAAAAAGAGCTAAAGGTCTAAATATAAGAAGCTTAATTAGATACTATCTAAAAATACTAAATAAAAACTAATAATACTAATTTACACTAGCTAGAAGCCTATAACTACTTAAAAGTAAGCTAAATAAGAATAAGCTAAAGAAAGAGATAGAAGAAGTATAGAAAATTAAAATAGTATACTTACTACTATTATAATAAGTAGACTTAGAGTTTAGTAAAATAAGTAGAGCTCTATACTATATATATGCCTAAGTTTAGTAAGAGTAAATATTATACATATATAATATATAGGCAAGTAACTTAGTTCTTATTTTTAAGCTCCTATCTAACTATATTTATAGTAAGAGTAAATGTATAAGTAATTAAGATAATATTATACTTAAATATAAGTAAATAAGCTACTTATATAATTATAATATATATAATATAACTAAGTTTAGCTATATAATATAGGTATAGCTAAGGTACTTATTAGAATTAAAACCTAACTAAGCTATTAGCCTAGTATAATAAGCTTGTTTCTAAGTACTCTAATTAGTTTTACTACTAAGTATAATACTAGCTTCTTCTTCTCTAATAGCTTAAGATTGTAAGTAGTATATAAGTAACTCTAAGCTTATTAGAAACACGCTATTTATAGAGTCTCTAATACTTATTTAAAGTATACTAGTTTCTAGAACTAACTAAGTAGCTTAACTATACTATTAAGCTTATAATATAGAATTTAGACTACTAAAACTTTAAAGGAAGACTAGAGCTAGAATATAGTTTTAGCTACTATACTAAAAGCTTAAAATAGGATAATATTCTTTAAGTTTAATATTAAGGTGCAATTATATTACCTACTTCTTAGGTGCTTGCTAATATAGGCAACTACCTAGGGGGTATATTATAGAATTAAGCATTAAACTACTATTAGGTAGCTTAATTATATAACTACTTATTAAGCACCTAGAGTAGTATAGGAGGCTTAGGCCTATAGAGGCTAATTAACTAATATTAAGCTACTTAGGCTATAGCAGAAGCTTAATTAGACAAGGTTATATAATATATAGGATTTTCCTTTATATTTAATATAAGTATTATCTAGTAGTATATAGAATAGTAATCTATCTAACAGATTACCTAAATATAGGTTTACCTACTTAATTATAATAATTATAAGTATAGCTATCTATAACTATAGATTATTAGGTAGCTTTATAGAAGTTTAAAAGTTTTTTAAGTTCTTAAACTATATTTAACCTATAATACTATAGAAGACTTATAACTCTAAGGGCTTCCTATAGTAAGAGTAGACTATAAACTAGTTAGTATTCTATATTATTTAAAATAAGAGTATTCTTACTATTTATAGCTAGAGTCTATTACAAACCTAAGAAAGGGGTATAGTAGAAGATAAGAGATAGAAGGATTAATAACACTTAGGGACAACCTAAAGGTCTTTAGAGAAGGTTAGTAATTAGGACTAATAACAACATAACCCCTTATATTCTAAAACCTTAGTAGAATGCTACTATAGAACATGTTATGTATTATTCTAAGAATCCTATAATATTCTAAGACCTCTTAATACTAGTATATTATAGAATACTAGAACTACTATAGAATATCTTTAGCATATAGTAAGTAGGAATATAACCCTTTAGGTTTATATTTAACCTAAGTATTAATCTATAATATTAGATCTTAACCTAACCTTTAAGCTAGATAGTCTACTCTATACTACTTATTATTACCTCTTACCCTTAAGATAGATAGATTATATCTATACTCCTTAGTATAAGACCCCTTTAGTTTCTCTAATAGTATTTATCTCTAAGAACTAATTAATTAGTGCTTATAAGCTTTGCTTAAAGTATAACCTTAATATTTTAAATACTCTTAAGATATCTACTACCTTAGAAAACTAAGCTACCCCTAGCTTAATATCTAATAATATAGATATAACTAATAATAGTGCTGCCTATATAGGTAATATTATAGTTAATAAACCTAATATCTACTATAGTAAATATAATAAGCTTAATAATTAGCTTATATAATAGGACTTATTCTTCTTATTCTAAGGCAAACGTGTTAAAGAGATTAAAAGGGTTATACTTATTAGTAGTTATATATATAGCGTAGTATTTAAATACATTAAACCCTTTATATAATAGTATAATATAGGCAAGGCCCTAGATAAAGTAGATATCTAGATAAAGGACTTTAATACTTTTAAAGAATAGATTAAACCTATATTTAGTATATTTAACAAAGTCTCTAGTATAAGACATAAGATCTAATATATTATATACACTAAGTTAGCTACTAACTATACTATAGAGTTCTAATAACTTGCTATATATACTAACTAGGATAATACTGCACTTTTAACTATGTTTAAGCAAGAACTTAAGCTAAAGATTAAGAAGGAGCTAATGCGCACTAGTGCTAGCACTAACACCTTTAGTATATAAGTTAATACTATAATTAATATTAATATTAAACTATATAAGCTATAGTTAGAATTGTAAGATAACCCCTAAGTATAGGCTACTAATTCTGCACTATATGCCTTTAAGAACTAATAGAAAAATAACCTCTAACAAGAATAGTATAGTAGACGCTACTAGTCTAATATATTATAATAAGTCTATACTAGAACTAATATAGAATACTATAGCGCTAAGGCTATAATAGACCTTTCTAATATTAATAAAGGACCTAAATAGGAGAATATTAAGAATAAGAGTAGTTCTAGAACTAATAAGCCACTAATAACTTATTATAGCTATAGCAAAGTAGGCTACTTTGCTAGAGACTATTATAGCAAGAATAAGGTTATATAATAGCTTAATATATTATCTAGCAAAGTTAAGTTTACTAATACTAGTAATTAGGAAATAATTACTAATAATATAGGACATCTTATAGAAGACCTAGAGATAGAATCTAGAATAGATAATAAGTATATTAAACCTAATAAGGACTAATAAAATATCTAAAGTAGCATACCTATACTATACTAATAGTTAGAAGAAGTCTATACTACTAAATAATATAGATCTACTAAATATTAAGAATATTGCAACTAGATACTCTAGGTTCTAGACTAATTACTAGAAGCTAAGCACTAGGCTAATATAGCATAATGTCGCAGCAAGTCACTAATTAACGACCCTCTAAGATCGCAGAGAAGGTTCAGATCACATGACCTTGATCACCTCAACTGCACGATGAGTCCAGGCCACAGTAATCTCTAATCGGCTTAGTATTTCGGCCTGATCAAGCTCCAAACGAGGTATATATTTAAGTAGTTGCAACACCTTAGAGAAGACAGAGAACCTAATCAATTTACTTAATTATTTGTTCTAGTCTATTAATTAATTTAGTTACTTACAATCTATAATTAATAATAGTTATAAGCCTAGTTTGCTAGAGCTATAAGGCAATTCTTCCTGCGTACTCTAAGCAACTAAATTAATTAAATAGACTAGAAATCCACTCTAATCCTCTCTAACTCTTCTAATCATGGAAGAAATAATCTTAACTAGTTAGATCCTCCTTAGGAGCAGATTAGACTAGCTATACTAGTATACTTAGCTCAAGCTACACGCTTAAGACAAGGCGATATAGGATTAGATTAACCTAGATAGCAAAACTGTACCCCCTATTAATTAACAGGAGCTAATCTACCTAGATTTTAAAGAATCTGCAGGTACTCTATTAGGCAGCTTGGCAAGCGCCTTAGAAACAATAATCTTAACTACTATAATTAGCAGGATTAATTATGCTAAGCAAGTTAATTAACATAAGGTCTAGACTAGCTAGTAGTCTAGAAAGGCTGCTAAGCTAAGTAATCTCTAAGACTAGATTAATAAGACTGTCTTAGCTAATCTTATAGCACTAGCTTTAATCAAAATAATTAACTAAGACAAGTTAATACTCTAAGCCCTTGTTTAAATCCTTAAAGATAATCTAGCTCCTACTAATGCTAACACTATAGCTCTAGTTAGGCAGTAATACTAATTATACCTTAACAAAGCTAGAACAGGACAAATAAACGCTAATAAGTAGTTTAATAAGTAGCAGGTAATCTATAGCAAGGCTTAAGTATTTAGGATTACTAATATTAAAGGACAGCTTATAATTATAGATTTTTTAGATGCTCTAGCTTCTAGAATTACTCTAGAATAGTCCTAATTAATAAAGCACTATATTAACATGCAAGCAGCCTTAGGAGAGAAACTACTTATAATTAATAAACTTGCTTAAGTATTTACCCTAGAACTATAGAAGTAAGCCCTCTCTCTAAAGAATAAGGGATTAGGCGTTTACTTAACATTTAGATTAATCTCTAATTAGAATAAAAATAATAAGAAAGATAAATAATTATTTAAATGCCCCTATAAGCTAAATAGGAACTACTTCTAGAAGCTAGTTAACTACTAATGCCTTAAGACTGCGCTGATTAGACTAGGCCTAGCTAATAGTATACTAGTTAATCTAAGCAACAAAGATAAAACCAAGATTAAGGAAAGGGCTAATAAATTAGAATAGACTATAATTAAGAAACAAGTAATCTAGTCTAGATAGAATTCTAATCCTAGTAATAATAAAGGAACTTTCTTAGTTAAATATCTAGGTCCTATAGTTGCGGCCCTATTTAATCTAAGCACCTTCCTAGCTAATCTTAAACTAGTGTTTAGCACTGCTTATTAAGGCTATCTACTCTCTTAGAGCACTATCTATAATAGAGGATTAGCAGTCTACCTTGTTAATAATTAGAGCCTCCTTATTCTAGGTACCTTTAAGGCATTAACTATTCTAGAAACAGTTAACGCAGGCACTTAATTACTACCTATATTAGGCACTAGTAATAGGCTGATCAAGAACTTCTTAAATAGACAAAATAGACCTTAAATAGAGGATCTCCTGCTTAAGAATGTTAAAGTAGTTAACTGCTTCTACATAAACGTTATAGGTAGTAATACACTTAATTAAGCAGGTGTATAGTACCTAGGATTAGATAGGACACTTTAAGTAGGATTACTAGAAAATAACATTGTACTAGCAACCCTTAAGAAGAAGTTTAAGCTACTATTTATTAAATATATTAAGTTTAGCTCTTACACTACTCTACCTATGCTTGTTAAAGCGATCTAATTAGCTTATTCTATTTAAAGGTCTAATAGCAAAGATCTCTAGCATAAACAATCTAGCTATCTAGGCAAACGCTTAATCTAATTACTTGTTAAATTAGCTAGAAACGTCTTGATTAACAGTATAAAAAGGATTAACTATAAGCACTGCTTAGTTACCTACTCAGCATAAGTAATCTTAAGAAGGCTAAGAGAATAATTACCTAGACTATTCTATAGGATATTATAGGATCTGTTTAATATGCTAACTAGAAGGCTTTATAAAGAATAGGCTCTAATTATTAAGGATAACTTCTTAGGCAAGCTGTTTAACTTTAATAATTAGAGCAAGACACTTAATAAGATTATAAGGGTGGATACTACTTTTAAGAGCAAGATTATAAGGAAATACTAGTAGTAGATTGTTAAAATCTACTAGGATAACAATACTACTATAAGACTATAGAGAGGTTAATTAAGATATAAGGAATAGGCAGAAGAAAGAGAGATTAAGATTATTACTCTACTATTATATACCTATAAGCTAAACAGATTAGCAGAGAGAGTAGGGCAGGAGCTTATTACTAAATCTATAAAGATAAGGATTAGAGCGAACCTCCCTGCTTACCTCTAGCTAGAGGTTATAGATGCTGCAGCTTACCTTTATGCTCTAAGCCCTATAGCTGTTTATAGGTATTAATTACCTAATAAGGTTCTAGACTCCTGGTTTAGGTAGTACTTTTGCTGGTACAAGCCTCTAGAGATTAGGATTAGAACTGCTAATCTCTGCCCTGATTAGAGTAGAATATATGCCTATAGCTGTTAAGCATATCCTTTAGATAGGGAGCAATTAGCAGGCAGAGATAAGCAAGGATTTAAGGTTAATCCTTATAGTTATATTAGGTACTTAGTTAGCTATTAAGCCTCTAATATCTATTTAATCTAGGTACCTACCCTTAATTAAGTAATTATTATAAGAAACGTTATATTTAATAAGAATCTATTCTATATAAGTAGTAAAGATAATAAAATGCTAAAGGATTAAGCAATTAAAGTAGCAGACATACTCTATATTAGAGAATTTAATAATCTAGGACAAGATATTAAGATACTAGTTCTAGAGGAAGAGTACTAGGCAACCTAACTAGAACAATTAACTACTAAGTAAGATCTTAGGGGTAAGTAGATTAGAATATTAACTAGTATAGAGGGCCTACCTACTAATTAGGAAACTAAGGTTATAGAGGCTGCTTAGGACGCATATAAGGCTAGTAAGCGTCTAGAGAATTAAGTAGATTAATTAGAAAGCATAGGTTTAGCTACTCCTAAGCAAACGCCTAGACTAATTAATTAAGGTATAGGCGTTTAGGAGGATTTAGGAGCAGGTAATTAATAGGGAGTTAACTCTCCTATAAGAGCTAATCTACCTGTCTCTAGTAACTAAATAGGGTCTAGGGGTTTAATATATAAGCGCTTAACTAATATTGCCTCTTAATCTAGTTAAGCTGCATCTGCAACACTAGGCGAAGCACGTTAAAACAATCTACTAACATAATTAAGTTATTGCTAATAAGGCTTAAGACCTAAGATTAATTAACCTATAAGCAAATACCTTCTAGTATAAAGGAATAAGTTAGATTGTAATAATTAGATAGAGGGTAGATTATTATAAGGAAGTATAAATATATTAATTGTAGATCTAAGCAAAGAAAATAATCTATAGTTAGACTTATATAATACCTTCTTCCCTAGTCTAAATAGAGACTAGGATAATTAGCTAAGTTATAAGACTATTAACTTAATTATTATAGCAGCAATACTAAGTAATTAAAATACTAAGACTTTAAAGTTAGGAGTAGAACAACCTTATTAAGATTAGCTCCTACTACTACTAAAGACCTAGAAACAATTACTGCAACATCTGCTTAAGGATTAGTTCCTCTAAGCCTATAGTAAAGAGATTAATTAGCTTATGTAGAAAGGCATATAGACTAAGATCCCTATATTAAAAGATAATTAACTACTTCTACTTAAGTAGGTATAGACCTATAAGTTTAATTAAAACAGCTACTTTATTAAGTGCAAAGCTTAGATTGTTGTTAGAGGTAATCTTTAAGAAAATAATATGTTAAGTAGCATATATGCAGCTACTCTAGCTGCTTAATCCTTCTAAATAGTAATAGCAATTGCAGCTTAGTTTAATCTAGAAATATACTAATACAACGTGGTTAGGGCGTTCCTAAACGCTCTAATTACCCTAGACAATCTAGTAATCTATAAACTACTAATAGGGTTTAAGAAAGTAGGTTATAATATTCGACTAAATTAAGCGTTATATAGATTAAGAGAATCTCTACTCCTTTAGTATAAAGAGTTCTCTAGAATACTACTTAAGCTTAGACTTATAGCGTTAAAAGAAGAGCCCTGCCTATTCTTTAATAAAGAGTAATTAATACTAATTCTATTCTATATTAATAATATTCTACTCCTATTCTATAAGTTCTATAAGTAGGAAGCCAAGGCTATCTAGAACAAAGTGTTTAGCAAGTATAAGATTTAGGAGCAGGGACTAGTAGAATAGTTCTTAGGGATTAGAGTAATAAGAGATTAAATAAAGAGGATAATTACTCTAGTTTATAACATATATATTAATAAGATTATAAAGAAGTTTAGATTAGAGGATAGGACCTTTCTACCTACCCTGCTCCCCTTAGAAGAACTAATCCTAAATTAGGGAGAAGCAACTAAGTAGGAGGTTAAGTTATTTTAGGAAAAGATTAGATTAGTACTATATACTATAATTATAATTAGGCCTAATATTGCCTTTATAGTATTAAAACTATTATACTTTCTTATAAATCTAAGTAAAGAACACTATGCTACAGCTAATTAAGTAATTACCTACCTATACTAAATAAGGTATAATAGGATTAAGTATAGTAATTATAATAGCCCTAATCTTATAATCTATAGTAACGCGTTGTTTACTAATAATCTAGATACTTAAAGATTATCTTATAGCTATATATTAATTATATTTAGAGGACTAATCTTTTAGAAAGCTGCTAGGCAACTAATAATTATAATATTAACTATAGAGGCTAAGCTAATCGCCCAAGAACATATAGCTAAGGAGATAATAGTAATTAAGAGATTCTTTAGTAAGCTTACGCTTAACCTAGGGCAAGTCTAGAACATCTAGTGCAATAACTAGCAAATAATTAGGCTTGTAATAGAGAAGAATAAGTAGATTATAACTAAGCTGTACTATATAGATATATATAACCTCTAGCTTAGGTAGGAATACTTAAAGGGATTGTTTAAAGTTAAGTACCTTAATACTAAGAGCATGCCTGCAGATAGATTAACTAAGAAGCTTACTAAGTAATAGTTTAACTTATTTAAAGCACTAATTAATATTTAAGATACTTAGATTATAGAATGAAATATTAATTATTAGGGCTAAGGAAAAAAGCAAACTATTAAATAAAGAAAAGTAGAACTAGAGATTAATTAACTATGTAAGAGTAGTAACTACTCCTACTCCTTATCCTCCTTATAATTATTACCTACTCTAAAGATATAATCTAGAATCCTAAATACTTATATAACCTAAGCAGATAAAGCCTTATAAGCCTCAAGGTACTAATTAAGCTAAGCCTAAGAAAAGTTAAGGCAATTAGTAGAGAGGGATTGAGTAAAAGCTCTAGCATCCTTAATCCTAGACTTAATCTTCTCCTGCTTAGCAAGCTTCTTCTAATCCTGCTCTGCCTTTAACTTCTTTTTAGCCTAAACATAAGCAGCATACTAAGCACAAGCCTTATTCTTAGCCTTAAGCTAAGCATTAGCAAGAACTTAATTAAGTAAGTAGTAATTAAGGACAGATAAAGCAGAAATAGCAGAAGAGGGAGATTAAGAAATAACAGGGGACTTCTTCTAAGTAGATTAGCATAAGCAAAGGAAGGAATAGAAATAAACACTTATAGGAGGATTAACCTCTTAATTAGAAGTAGTAGCCTTAAGCTAATTATAATATAATAAGCAGTTACAAGTGTTAGCGCTCTTCTAAGAGATTACGCAAGACCTTAGCTTGCGCAGGCTTAGAGGAGCCTTAAAAGGACTAAAGACTTCTTAATTAGGAGCAACTAGGCAAGGATTAGAAGGAAACTTTGCTTAAAGCTAGAAATAGATTAGTAAAGTTTACCTAAACTCTAATTAAGGACCTACTCTCTTAACTGCATTAAGCTTCTTCTTCTTAGAAGAAGGAACAGGATTAGATAATTTGCCTAGAGTAGAGCGCTTAGAGCTATTCTTTAACTTTAGAGTTACTATAATAGGATTAGTAATTAAGTTATTAAAATACTAGATTAGGGGATAAGCAAGACCTTTGATTAATTAAGAAGTAGAGGGCCTAAGCTTGTTAAGATGCTTAGCATGCTTAGTAATAAGCTTAGTAAGATAATTATAATCTAACTCCTAGGTTATAAACTGCAATCTAATTAACAAATAATTATAACCTTATAAGGATTAAAATAGATACTTATAGGATAGTTCTTATGCGTATACCTAAGGCACTAACTAAAAACTTAAGCAATTATACTGTTTATAAGCAGGTATAGATACGCGCTATACTTAACGCACTAATTGCTGCTACTACTTAGCTAGTTATAATAGATCTAGATCTTGAATATAGTAGCCTAGGTCTTCTTTATGCAACTAAAGCATATATAGAATTAAATATTACCCTTGATTAGAGAAAGATTAGGATAATTAGACTAAGTAGACTTATTATCCTGCTTGTCTAGAATATAAGACTTGTAAGATTAGTGCTGCTTAGGAGTGTCTATTAGAGCTTTAGGAGTAATAGGATAGCCTAAGCAAGTCTAGTAGACAGTAGAGGGCGTAATTAGAGGATTACTAGGCGCTTTGCTTAGAGTAGAGACCTTAATTAAAAGATTAGCACATATCCTTAAGTATAATTAAGTTAACTATACTATAATTAGCAGCAATTAAGGGACAGATTAGAGCAAAGGAAGGTGACAATATTGCGCAAGAGCGATTAGAAGAGTTAGAGTTAGAACAAGCAAGCGCAGAGCGCAATATTATTTGTTTACTATGCGCCTTAGCGCAACTGTTTACTTACTTAATTAAGCAAAGCGCCAAGAGCAGTTATAACAGCAAATAAGCAATAATAACAAATTTTTAAGATTGCTAATTAAAGGAAGGGAATGTAATTGCTGCAGTAAGTAGGTGTAGTAATTGACAGATTAATGCACCTAGGGGGTGTGTCGCAGCAAGTTACTAATTAACGACCCTCTGAGATTGCAGAGAAGGTTTAGATCACATAACCTTGATTACCTTAACTGCACGATGAGTCTAGGCTACAGTAATCTCTAATTAGCTTAGTATTTCGGCCTAATCAAGCTCTAAACAAGGTATATATTTAAGTAGTTGCAACACCTTAGAGAAGACAGAGAACCTAATTAATTCACTTAATTATTTGTTCTAGTCTATTGATTAATTTAGTTGCTTATAATCTACAATTAACAATATATAATATATTAGTAATAAACGCATAGCACATAATAATAAGGAAAGTATAAGATACTATAACGTACCCCACGGGCGAGCGGATCAACGGGCGAGCGAATCACTTTTGCCAAGCCCCCACCAAAGTATCCTCTATATACCAATGCCTCAACAACAACCTAATCTTAACGCGTTTAAGGAAGCTCAAATACAGCTTGCGCTTCAAGCTCTTAAACAAGACGCGAAACTCTCACAGCGACGCGCTGCAGCTATCTACAACGTTCCTCAAGCTACACTAAGCCATCGACTCACTGGACGACCTTCACGAGGCGATACTATGCCTAACTCACGAGGGCTGGATGATCTAGAGGAGCAGGTGATTGTTAATCACATACTTGAGCTGGACGAGCGAGGATTTGGCCCTCGGCTGGCAGATGTGGCTGCAATGGCCAATTCTCTGCGCGCAGAGCGCAATCTGGGCCCTATTGGCACAAACTGGCCCAGTACGTTTGTAAAGCGTCAACCAGAGCTCAAAGTGAAGTTTAATCGCAGGTATGACTACAAGCGAGCCCTCTGCGAGGATTCTGGGGTTGTGCAGGGCTGGTTTTCCCTGGTGCGAAACACAAAAGCCAAGTATGGTATCCTAGATGACGACACGTACAACTTTGACGAGACAGGCTTCATGATGGGCCAGATCTCCCAGGGAGCAGTTGTTACAGCTTCAGAGAGACGAGGAAGGCCAAAGGCAGTCCAGCCAGGCAACCGGGAGTGGACAACGGTCATACAGGGTATCAATGCCAAAGGATGGGCCATTCCACCCTTTGTTATCTTCAAGGCGCGCCACCACCTCTCCGGCTGGTACAAGGAGGAAGACCTGCCCCAGGATTGGGTTATTGCAGTCTCCGGTAACGGCTGGACTACTAATGAGCTTGGTTTTGAGTGGTTGAAGCACTTTGACGCGCATACAAAGGAGCGTACTGCTGGTACCCACCGACTGCTGGTTATTGACGGCCACGAGAGCCACGAATCGCTCCAATTCCAGAAATACTGCAAGGATAACAAGATTGTTACTCTATGTATGCCTCCGCACTCATCGCACCTTCTGCAGCCACTTGATGTGGGCTGTTTTGCCCCTTTGAAGACAGCGTACGGGCGCCAAGCCGAATTGCTTATGCGCAACCGAATCAGCCACATCACAAAGACTGAGTTCCTGCCATGCTTCAAAGCAGCCTATAATGCGGTGTTTACCTCTAGCAATATCCAAGGAGGGTTTCGAGGTGCTGGATTGGTCCCCTTTGACCCAGAACGGGTCATATCAGCCCTTAATGTGAAGCTTCGGACTCCATCACCACCACTCCCCACCAACAACGTACCCTGGCAGTCGCAAACCCCCAGCAACACCCTGGAATTTGGGTCGCAATCAACTCTAATTCGAGAGAAGTATAAGAGGCAGCAGGGCAGCTCACCAAATTCTGTTCTAAGCGCGCTTGAGCACTACGCAAAGGGGGGAGCAATCTTATCCCACAAGCTGGTTTTAGCTCAACAGGAAATCAAGGAGCTTCAAGCGGCTAACAAGGCCGCCATGCGACGAAAATCACATAAAAGAAAGCGAGTTCAGAAGGAAGGGACCCTAATAGTTAAAGATGGGCAGCGGCTGGCAGCTCTAAAGGAGTTTGGGGCGCGTGGTGATGGGAAGAGGGCGAAGAAGCAGGTGCGCACTCAAGAGGGCGAGCCAACCCAACGGCGCTGTGGAAGGTGCAATCAGACAGGACACAACGCGCGAACGTGCAAGATTGATATAGAAGAGGTCTCTGAATGATATTCCAGCCTGTACTGTACCGTGCAGGACCAAAGTGTGGTGTTTTGGGCCATGATGGGTCAAGTTTTGGTGGGGGCTTGGCAAAAGTGATTCGCTCGCCCGTTGATCCGCTCGCCCGTGGGGTACGTTATACTAAATAATAATATACTTAATATTATAGATAATAAACCTATAGTAGCTTATATTTAATTATAGAAGTTACTATAAAGATATAATAATAGCAAGATATAGGCTATAGTTATATTAGACTTATAAATTTATAAGAACTATAAGAATATATTAGTATCTATCTATAAACTCCTAAAGAAACCTAAAGAATAGTATAATAAATAGTTTATAAACTATTAATAAAATAACTATATAACTATTAAGATACTATAACATGCTAGCTAAGATATCCTAGTATAGGATAAACCTAATATTAGGTAAATACCTATATAACAAAGGATAACACCTTAGTACCTAACAGATATAAGGAACCTCCTCTACTATACCCTTTTATAGATAGCCTATAACATAGACTTATATATAGTATACTATAATAATAAAATAAATAGTAGATAGTTCCCTAGTATAAAATAATACTGCTATAATAAATAGTATAAATGCAAGGATAATATATGCAAAGTTTACTTATAGGATAAGTAATAATAATACTACTTCCTAAGAGAGAAAGATACTTAGTATATATATATTAAATAGTTATAAATTAATAATTACTGCTTAAACCTATATTAGTAATAATACCTATATAATAACTATAAAAGCTATAAGAAGGCTAAGAAGTAGCAAGAATTCCTTAAATATAAAGAAGTGTTAGATAGCAAGAAAGAGTCTTTTTTAGACTAGTATAAATAGTATACACTAGAGATTAATCTATTAATAATATTAGTACTAATTACCTAGTTATACTTTCTATTAAATTAAGAGAAGTATAGATATAGGCACTATTAGACTATAGATTATAGTCTAACTATATCTCTTTATTAGTAATATAGCTAGCTAGACTATACTCTACTTAGAAGATAGAACCTTACCTACTATAAGTAGCTAATAGAGAACCTATGCCTAAAGAATTAGAAATAACCTATAAGGTATTATCTATTCTAATAACTATCTAAGAATACTATAAGAAAATAACTCTAGATACTTTTAGGATAGCTACTTATTATATTATATTAGAAATTCTCTAGTTATAAAAGTATAACCTATAGATAGATTAGGCACTTAAGAAGCTTTTGCTAAAGTACTATAAATGCAGCATAATATAGTTAGAACCTATATAGACTATAATATAACTAGTAAATAAGAAGATAATTAGTAATATTACTTTAACTAAGATATACTAAGATAGAGTAGTTAACTATATAGAGAGTAACTAGCCCT
The DNA here is from genome assembly GCF_020726555.1 of Boeremia exigua. Taxonomy (NCBI): domain Eukaryota; kingdom Fungi; phylum Ascomycota; class Dothideomycetes; order Pleosporales; family Didymellaceae; genus Boeremia; species Boeremia exigua. The sequence continues at coordinate 595,925 of NW_025763531.1, forward strand.
AGCCTTATAAAGTAGTAGTTAAGGAGAAATATGCAACTTCTAGTATCCTAGATATATATTAATAATATATATAGATATTTAAAAAAGAGCTTATAGTAAAAGCCCTACCTAAGTATAAACCCTAAAATTATAAGATTAAGCTCTAGGAAGGAAAGTAACTAACTTTTAGGCTACTATACTAGCTATTAGAAAAGAAACTTAGTATACTATATAAGTATATTAAAGAGAACCTTTAGAAGAGATTTATTAGAAGATTAGAATTACCTATAGAGTACCCTATTCTCTTTATACTAAAGAAAGATAGTAAGCTATAACCTTATATTAACTTTAGAAAGCTTAATAATATTACTATTAAGAATTAATACCTATTACCTAATATATTAGAGTTATAGAACTAATTATAAGAAGCTTAATACTTTACTATATTAGATTTAAGAGGAGTATATAACCTTATTTATATAAAGAAAGGTAAAGAATAGAAAATAGTATTTAGAATAAGATATAGACTCTATAAGTACCTAGTTATACTATTTAGTCTAATAAATGCACTAGCTATATGCTAGAAATTAATTAATAATATCCTTAGAGCATATCTTAATAGGATAGTAGTAGCATATCTAGATAATATCCTAGTATACTCTAAGATACTAGAAGAGCATATATAATATGTTATAGAAGTGCTAGAATGCTTAAAGTAAGTAGAACTCTAACTAAAACCTAAGAAGTATAAATAGTATAAGAAGAAAGTTAAATTCCTAGGGTTTATTATAGAATAATATAGAGTTAAGATAAGTAATACTAAGATTAATATAGTAAAGAATTAGCCTACCCTAATAATAGTTAAAGGGATTTAAAAATTCCTTAGGTTTGTTAACTTTAATAGATAATTTATTAAGAATTATATAAAAAAGGCCTTACTACTTATAAAGCTTATATAGAAGGATATACTCTTCTTATAGGGAAAAGAATAGAATAATATATTTAAGTTATTATAATAGGCATATATTAACCCCCTAATACTAATTATATTTAAGAGTAATAAACTACTTTAAATAGAAGTAGATACCTTAGACCTAGTATTAGAAGTATATATTATATAAGAGAAAGATAGATAATAGTATCTAATTTCTTATTACTTATATAAGTTTTTAAGACTAGAAGAACACTATAATATGCATAATAAGAAACTCTTAGTAATTATATTATCCCTAGAATATTAGCAAGTATATACTAAAAGCTATTTAGACCTTATAATCTATATAAATTATAAGAACTTAGTATACTTTACTACTACTAAGACTCTAAACTAAAGATAAGTTAAATAGTTAGAAATGCTAGGCTAGTATAAATTTAAGATTCTATATACTCTAGGTAAAGATAATAGTAGAGTAGATACTCTTAGCTAATAACATAACCTAGTAGGTAAGAAGATAATTAATAGAGCTACTATACTTAAGATTAACTAAGATAGATTCCTTAGACTATTATAGTAGCTTAATAATGTTATATATATATTATAGAAATGCTATATACTAAGTTAAGTACTAGATAACTTTTAGGAAGGAATAATATGTAATTATTATAATAATCTGCTATATAGTTACCTAGGAATTATAAGGACTATAGAGCTTATTAGATAATATTATAAGTTTCTAAATATAAAAGATAAGGTTACTAGATATATTAAAGGATATATTAACTATTAGTAGAATAAATATAGTATATATGCTAAGTATAGAGAAATATAGGTAATAGAATAACTAACTATACTATAGATAAATATTATAATAGATTTTATTATATAACTACTAATCTCTAAGGACCCTATAATAGACTATAATTATAACTTAATATTTATAGTAGTAGATAGATTTATAAAAGCTACTAAGTTTATACCTTTTTAATATAGCTATACTATAGAGTAGCTTACTTAAGTATTCCTAGATAGGATTGTTTAATACTATAGTATTCCTGAATTAATTATTAGTAATAGAGATAAGCTCTTTACTTTAAATTTCTAGACAACATTCCTAGTAGTAATAGGAATAAAGAAGAAGCTTTTAATAGTCTATTATCTATAGATAGATAGATAAATAGAATAAGTAAACTAGATAATAGAGATATACCTCTATATCTACTATAACTAATAGTAGAATAATTAGGTTTTACTCTTACCTATAACGTACCCCACGGGCGAGCGGATTAACAGGCGAGCAAATTACTTTTACCAAGCCCCTACTAAAGTATCCTCTATATACTAATGCCTTAACAATAACCTAATCTTAACGCGTTAAAGGAAGCTTAAATATAGCTTGCGCTTCAAGCTCTTAAACAAGACGCGAAACTCTTATAGCAACGCGCTGCAGCTATCTATAACGTTCCTTAAGCTATACTAAGCTATTAACTTACTAGACAACCTTTACAAGGCAATACTATGCCTAACTTACAAGGGCTAGATAATCTAGAGGAGCAGGTAATTGTTAATTATATGCTTGAGCTAGATAAGCAAGGATTTGGCCCTTAGCTAGCAGATATAGCTATAATAGCTAATTCTCTGCGCGCAGAGCGCAATCTAGGCCCTATTAGCATAAACTAGCCTAGTATATTTATAAAGCGTTAACTAGAGCTTAAAGTAAAGTTTAATTATAGGTATAACTATAAGCAAGCCCTCTGCAAGGATTCTAGGGTTATATAGGGCTGGTTTTCTCTAGTACAAAACATAAAAGCTAAGTATAGTATCCTAGATAATAACATATATAACTTTAACAAGACAGGCTTTATAATAGGCTAGATCTTCTAGGGAGTAGTTATTATAGCTTTAGAGAGATAAGGAAGGCTAAAGGCAGTCTAGCTAGGCAACTAGGAGTAGATAATAATTATATAGGGTATTAATGCTAAAGAATAGGCTATTCCACCCTTTATTATCTTTAAGGCGCGCTACTACCTCTCTAGCTAGTATAAGGAGGAAGACCTACCCTAGGATTAGGTTATTATAGTCTCTAGTAATAGCTAGACTACTAATAAGCTTAGTTTTAAGTAGTTAAAGCACTTTAACGCGTATATAAAGGAGCATACTACTAGTACCTACTAACTACTAGTTATTAATAGCTACAAGAGCCACAAATTACTCTAATTCTAGAAATACTGCAAGAATAATAAGATTGTTACTCTATATATGCCTCTATACTTATTATACCTTCTATAGCTACTTAATATAGGCTATTTTACCCCTTTAAAGACAGCATATAGGCGCTAAGCTAAATTACTTATGCATAACTAAATTAGCTATATTATAAAGACTAAGTTCCTGCTATGCTTTAAAGCAGCCTATAATGCAGTGTTTACCTCTAGCAATATCTAAGGAGGGTTTTAAGGTGCTAGATTAGTCCTCTTTAACCTAGAACAGGTTATATTAGCCCTTAATATAAAGCTTTAGACTCTATTACTACTACTCCCTACTAATAACATACCCTAGCAGTCGCAAACCTCTAGCAACACCCTAGAATTTAGGTTGCAATTAACTCTAATTTAAGAGAAGTATAAGAGGCAGCAGGGCAGCTTACTAAATTCTATTCTAAGCGCGCTTAAGCACTATGCAAAGGGGGGAGCAATCTTATCCTATAAGCTAGTTTTAGCTTAATAGGAAATTAAGGAGCTTTAAGCAGCTAATAAGGCCGCTATGCAATAAAAATTATATAAAAGAAAGCAAGTTTAGAAGGAAAGGACCCTAATAGTTAAAGATAGGCAGTAGCTAGCAGCTCTAAAGGAGTTTAGGGCGCGTAGTAATAGGAAGAGGGCAAAGAAGCAGGTGCGCACTTAAGAGGGCAAGCTAACCTAATAGCGCTGTAGAAGGTGCAATTAGACAGGATATAACGCGCAAATGTGCAAGATTAATATAGAAGAGGTCTCTAAATAATATTCCAGCCTATACTATACTGTGCAGGACTAAAGTATAGTGTTTTAGGCTATAATAGGTTAAGTTTTAGTAGGGGCTTGGCAAAAGTAATTCGCTCGCCTATTAATTCGCTCGCCTATAGGGTACGTTAGCACAAATTGCATATAATAATAAACTATTA